>NC_135632.1:12310000-12935000 GCF_053574225.1 Canis aureus
CCACTAGGCTCCCTGCAGGGAGCCTGCTTCTCCCTCTTTGCCTATGTCTCTGCCTCTCCTCTGTGTGTCTCTCATGAATAAAAAAAATAATTTTAAAAAAATTGCCTACTTTAATGATTGACTCATCTGCTTCTTCTCTTTTCATTATTCATAGAAGTCTTAAAATCTAAATGTGAAGATAAAGGAAATATTGTATATATTTCAGCTAATATTCTTTCTCAAGGTTCTTGAAATGTTAAATGACTTAATTACATTCCATTTAAACTCTTGAAATTGTTATAGCCTATTGGCATTCTGGAATACTCTTTCATGTGGCCTAAGCTTTTCCATGAATTCTATTCACCACCTCATGCCGAGCTCCCATCAGTATTCCCACAGAATCTAACAAAACAGATTGAAAGTAACACAGTTTAAGGAAGGATTCCTTAAACTTCATGAATAATAGCAACTATTTATAAACTTATTAAAAACATGGTTTCATCGTATTTACGTAAAGTACAATTCTATTTAAATGCCTTGGCCTCTCAGTCAGAAAAAAATTCAAATGATACTTAAAGCATATTAATATCCTGGATGTTAGCAACATTTTAGTTAATATAAGGCCATTCATACCCGCCGATCAGTGAGAATTTGAAAAACTGACTATATAACTATATAGAAAATCAAGTCTATTCCTTTCCTTAATACACATATTTAATAATATTTTTGGAAGTCAAATCAATTGCAACCACATATACGTAATGGCTTAAAAATCTAATAGAAATCTATTATGTGTTTGTTAATTCTACCAAAGAATTGTGACTTCATTACTATGCTTGATTTTTTAAAGATTTATTTATTTATTTTAGAGAGAGAGAGAGAGCGAGAGATAGAGAGAGAGAGCGCATGGTAGGGAGGGGTGGAGAGAGAGGGGATCCCAAACCCACTCTGCTTGCACAGAGCCAACATACAGCTTGATCTCACAGTCTCTAAAATCATGACCTGAGCAGAAATCAAGAGCCAGAGGCTTAACGAACTGAGGCACCCAGGTGCTCCTACTATGTTTGCTTTCAAATAAATATTTTGCTGATACAATTTAGAGTAAGTGGAATAATAGTGCATTGTTTTGATAAAAACAACATTACTTCAATTCTTAGTATTTAAAGAAACATATATTGTAAGACGTATTAATTATCTAAAAATTATCACTATATTTAATGACATGCTATAGCAATGTTTAGTTAAGCAAAATTATGTTCTGGAGTATTTTAAAACAGTGAACACTAAAATAACATATTTATGTATTCTGATTTGAGGAAATTTTCTAGGAATTGCAATATTATAAAAGCCTTGTTTTTGTTCTGTTTTGAAATACAAAATGTATTCATTTTGGCTCAGTAGGTTAAGTGCCTGCCTTCAGCCAAGGTCCTGGGATCTAGCCCTGCATCAGGCTCCCTGCTTAGTAGGGAGTCTGCTTCTGCCTCTCCCTTTGTCCTTCTCTGCTGCTCTTGCTCTCTCTCTCAAATAAATAGAATTAAAAAATAATTTTAAAAAATACAAAATGCAGAAACTAACTTTATTAATTATATTAATTAAACTATCTTTCCTACTTTGTACATACTAATTAAAACCTAAATGTTAAATTCCAATAATTTGAAATAAATTGAAATTAAGTCACAGAAAAAATCATACAAAAGAAATATTTGAAAACTAGAATTAGAATGTTTTACATAAATATAGGTTCACTAGATGGACTTAATACTTTTAAAAGGTTTTAATGAGATTACCCAAAAATAGCTAATTACATTATAAGCTAAATGACATTGAGATCCTAAAATTTACATGCCTGCTAAAAATCTACAGATAATTAGTTTTTTAAGCCTGCTCTACAGCAAATTCAAAATATAGGGTGCTCTCCTTCTATCTCTTTAAGAAAAAACACACCACTAAGAAAGAATACTTAAGTAACTTCATTTAATAGTTATTCCAATTATTAAGGTTATCCACAATGACATACACATAGATATTTCCAGAGACTTGAAGTTATAGAAGAAAATCTTTTCTCCACAACGTGTCTTTAAAATAGAAGTGTATTAACTTCCCCCAAATTAACAATGGGTCATCATGCTCAAAATTGTCAGAAAATTCACATAACATTCATCATTTAGTCTGAAAACAATATGTTGAATGGTTATTTTGCATAATTATAATGAATACATTTTTTTCTAGCAAAGCTTATAAATGATGTATTTTTTTGCTCATCTTGAGTCATTAGAGATAAAATTTAAGTTTTATGATACTTTCTTTGAAAAAGGAAACTAACTTTTTCTTCATATAGATATATGTGTTCTATATGCATCTTTACAGAAAAATTTTGGAATATCTATACATTTTACATAACCTTTTGATATTTATGTACAAAATTATGTGTATTTCTACATTTTTAAAGAACGTAATTTGGGTGTAACTAGCAATATCAAGTTATTCAGCTCTGAATTATATGGCAAAGAAAAATGATTCCCCATTAAGCATATCTAAAATGTAGTTTCAGTCTAGAAAATTGGGTTATATTTCTTATTTTTTAGTTTTATTCAATTAGTATTGACTTTAGCCAATATTTAAAATTTGATAATCATATGCACTTATTATTCACTTAACATTTTTTTAATATCTATTATGGAAAGGAAGATGTTAAGTATGAAGAGATAAAAAAGACAATTCTGTTGTCTTGGGGGACCTTGTATAAAAGTTAGGAAAGATAGTAGCAAAAAGTTTCAATGTTTTGAACAAAGTAGAAAGAGGCACACACAACCTGGCATATGAATACTGTTGAAGAATTAGTTCTAACATCAATAGAGAAGTTGTGGCCATCTCAACAACAACAAAATAAATAGAATTAAAGCTTAAGCTTGATCCATGTAAAGACATGAGGTAAAATGTATACTACTGCTGTAGCATAGGATCTGCCACCCAGAAATTAACATAACCAGGTTAGCACCATTGAAATCTCTAAGGCCTCAAAAACAGCAAACACAAAAATATTGTATGGTGAGATGTTCACAATTCAGAGAGTACAAGAATCCCACAAAAATAATAGCTTAGGCAATAATGATTTAGCATGAAGCACCAGAGATCACTGAGGAAAAATCACCATAAAAAATTAACTTGAGGCCATATTACCTCAGAACTATATAGATAACAGAACAATCCCAAATAATTATTTTTAAACATATGTTAAGAAGCATTAAAATATTATAAAAATATAATACAAACAGTATTGAAAGAATAGGGCTGCTTGGAAAAACAAGAAACATTTAAAGTAAATCCAAGTCATAAGAACTCCTGAAAATGGAATTAAGGGCTGTTAAAATAAAGCCTTATAGGCATGATAAATAGCAGGTTACATACAACTAAAGAGAAACTGAATAAACTAGAAAATAGATTAGTAGTTGAATATAGAAAGTAAATTACACAAGATATAAAACAGAGATATAGAGAGACATAAGAGATGGACCCATTCAAGGGAAGACAAAAGAATAGGATGATAAGGTTCAATATATGTAGAAATAGAATTGAGGGTGGGAGAAAAGAGCAAACAAAAGAGCAAAACATAGGAGAGAGAGGCAATTCTCAAAAAATAATGACTCAGGAGATAAGTCTATTTATTGAAATTGAAATTTATTCAATCCAGGAGTACTTAGCTGGAAGAAACAGAGTATGCAGGATAAATAAGAACCAACAGATGTTTTATGTTTTATGGACACCAGGACAAAGAGTCAAAAGAAAAGCCAATTAACTACGAACATATTACAACTAGACTTTCACCAGACTTCTAATAAGCCACAGCAGATGCCTGAACATAAAGAAATGATTTCTACTGAGTACAGAGGGTAAATAGCAAGGTGTAAAATTCTATATCCAGCTTATCCATCAATCAAGAATGAAGGTGAAATAAAATCTTTAGATGAAGATTGAGAAAGTTTATCTCTTAGTCCTTTACCAAAAGAACTTCCAAAAAATGTGCTTCAGAAATTAAGCCAAAAAAGAAAAAATGAAACTCTAAGGTATAGACAGTTATTTAAATATAAACATCTGTTTATTAAACAAACAAACATGTGTTTATTAAAATAAGAGAGGGAGCCTAGGTAGCTCAGTTGGTTAAGCATCCAGCTCTTAATTTTGGCTCAGGGCTTTTGATTTTGGCTCAGGTCATGATCTCACGGCCATGAGATTAAGCTCCACATTAGACTCCCTGTTAAGTGTGGAACCTGCTTAAAATTCTCTCTCTCCCACTCCCTCTGCCCTTTCCCTTCTCATGCTCAGTCACTCTCTCTCTCTCTAAAATAATAAAATAATAATAATAAAACAAGAGAAAGAAAAATAGAGACTAAGATTAGAAAGGATTCAAAAATGGGATGGAATGAAAATTCTAGAAAACAGTAGCACAAAAAAAGGATATTGGAGGCAAAAAAAAAAATTATGACCCTGCATTACACAGCTGGAATTAAATAGCATTACATTTAGACTTATTATATCGAATATGGATGATAAAAACTTTAAAAATACTAGAAAGACAAAAGTAGAATATCAATTTGCTAACTTAATATGAAGAAATGGTAAATTAAAAAACAATTCAGTGTAATTGAAATCAGAAAATAAAAACAACAGACCAATAAGCAAAATGAAGTAAAGATAAATAATGGCAGGCAAACAAGGATGATATTTGTTCAACCAAGAAACCTCTCACTAAAAGAGTGATCCAAAGATTATAGTTTAGGGAATGATGCCGTGACTATTAACTAACATAGATGAGAAGATACTTTCTACATCTTGGGATAATGTATTTTATAGCATGCAAAGTAAGGTCAGTATACTTGCTATCACACAATTTAAAATAACAAAAAAATAAAATAATTTTGAAGGAAGTTTTAAAGTCTAATTTTATGTTATTTTGTGGAACACTTATTAGTGGCTTGCTTGCTGCTACTTAGCCATATTAATTTACTCCAGACATGGACACTAGAATTTCTTCTATTTAATACATGAACAGAAATTTTATAGTAATGAGAAATTCAGTGACTTACAAAGACACAAGATGGTAATTAATGGATCATGGACTCAAACCTAGTTCTTTCAACTCAGAAAAAAAAAAAAAAGGATTTTTATTTTATTTATTTATTTATATTTTATTTTATTTGTTCATTCATGAGACACACACAGAGAGAGAGAGAGAGAGAGAGAGAGAAAGAGGCAGAGACACAGGCAGAGGGAGAAGCAGGCTCCATGCAGGGAGCCTGAGATGGGATTCGATCCCGGGTCTCCAGGATCACGCCCTAGGCTGAAGGCAGCACTAAACTGCTGAGCCACCCAGGCTGCCTACCCCCTCAAAAAAGGATTTTTAAATGGCAAAACATATTAATTAATATGTATATATCAAAGACTTCACAATCATTTGACTTCCAGTTTCACTTTGAATATGTAAAAGCATGGCAGGCATCATTTCCATCTTTATAACAGGAGAGAACTAGGAAAAATATGAAAAGAAATAACTTTTCTTTGACTCATCAGAGACAGGGAGCTTACATTGCAGAGTAAATAGCCACACCAAAGTCTGGAGATACTTACTGGGTTATTAGAGTCACAGGCAAAATCTATTATATGCATACATGGACCAGAAACTGCCAGAGCCATAAATAGTAGGGAAATGTAATTAGTAATTTCAATAAATTGCTAAAGACTGTATATGGACTAACCTTAAAGTGAGAGTCTCCTAGGGGTCACAGTCATAGGGAGGGCCTATACATGCTCATGGGCTTTTATCTCCAGTTTTTCAAGGTAAGGATCTGAGAAAAATTGTTTCCTGGCTCTGGCAAGGAGAGAAGAGTAATCTTTGTGAGATATGACCAGAGCAGTCTTCATATTAAAGTAATAGACTCCAGGGGAAAAGACTGACAAGACTTATATCATGTGTGGCAAAAGGCATTGCCTCCACTCTAGTTCTTTCTAGGTTTTGTGTCTTACTAAGAGAAGAGGGGAAGCTAAACCACTGGGGAATTACTTGTGGAGGTCAAAGCCCAGAGACACAGACCTGTTATAAGATGGATATTTGATCATCAGTTTACAGAACACTTGCCCTCCTCCACACCTTAGCAACAAACCAATAGGGCCCTAAGACATAGAGATTTTACAGGTGAAAGGCTGTGAGATCCAGACTTTCCCTGATGAGGAGTACTTAAGAAAACCCAAAGACAACAGGGGAAACAAAACAAAGACATGAGGGGAACTTGAAGTCCCTGACACATATAATTATAGCCAACATTAAACACAGCCTAACACCTAGCCAGATTAAAAAAATCCTCACTCATTTACTTCATTTCCTATTATTCAATACAGCTCATCCATTTATCAACAACAACCAAAAAATTATAAGATATACCAAAAGCATAATCAAACCTAGCAGCTGGACCAGACTCAGATAACACACAGAAACAGGACTTTAAGTAACTATGATTAACCTGTTAATGGTCTGCAAAAAACATAATGTAGGAATTTATGTAAGCAGAGAGAAGGAACTCTAAGAAATGATTTTAAAAGGAAGTGAGAGGAACCAATACACTGCAAGAGAAATGAAGAATGTCTTCAGGGGTTGATTGGCAGACTAGATACAACACAGGAGGGAATTAGGGAGCATGAAGATAGGTCAATGAAGTAAGGAGAAAAAAAAAAGATGAAAAAGCAAAACGGAAGATCCCAGAATTGTTGGATAATTTCAAAGGATATAACATATGTATAATATGTTGGAATATCAGAAGGGGAGAAAAGAAAGCAAAAAATAATTATAATGATAAAGACTAAGAACTTTCCAAAATTAATGACTGACACCCAACAAGAGAGAACACCACGCAAGATAAATGCCAAACGAACTACATCTAGGCATATCATATTCAAACTGCAGGAAATCTTAGACAAAAAGAAAATCTTGAGACAATCTGGGTGTGGGACAGCATCTCACCTAGAGAGGAAAAATTGAATTATAGAACACTTCTCAGCAGAAACCATGCACACAAGAAGAGGGTGGTATAAAATTTTTAAGATGTTGAAAGAAAATTGAATAAATAAATAAATAAATAAATAAATAAATAAATAAATAAATAAATAACAATACCAACTATAGCTGGTGAAATTATACTTCAAAAGTCAGACAAACAAAACTGATCGAATTTGTTGCCAGGAAACATCCCTGCAAGAAATGTTAAAGAAGTTTTTCAAATAGAAGGAAATGATATAGGTAAAAAACTTAGATCTACATTAAGGAAGAAAGAATGTTGGAGAAGGAATAATAAAGTAAAATAAAATATTATATTTTTTAAGATCCTTAATAAATTTAGAAAATAAGAGTTTAAAACAATAAAAGTAACCATGGATTGGGTGATATAATATAGAAATAGGTGAAATTAATGAGAGCAAAGTCATAAGGGGCAAGAGGAAAGAATTGGGAATACACAGATATAAAGTATCTTCATTGACCATGAAATAGGATAGTGTTATTTGAAAGAAGACTTATTATATAGAAATGTATACTATAATGTCTAGGGCAACTAATAACTTTTTAAAAAATTATAATTGATACACTAAAGGATGGCATAAAATAGAATCAGATAAAATGCTCAGTTAAAATCATAAAAGGCAGAAAAATGAGAGAGAAAATAAACAAAGAGAAAATCCAACAAATAGAAAATAGTTACAAGAGGGTGGATGTTATTCTAACCATCTCAAAACAGTTTAAATGTGACGAGTTAGGGACGCCTGGGTGGCTCAGAGGTTGAGCATCTGCCTTTGGCTCAGGGCATGATCCCGGGGTCCTGGGATCAAGTCCCACATCAGGCTCCCCACAGGGAGCCTGCTTCTCCCTCTGCCTATGTCTCTGCCACTCTCTTTGTGTCTCTCATGAATATTTTTTTTTAATGTGAAGAGCTAAAGATACCAATTAAAACATGGAATTAATAAAGTGAAAAAAAGATGTGACTACATATTTTTATATGAAATCCATTTAAAAGATGGCTTAAAAATAAAGGGATGGAGAATAGGAGAACTATATTCCATGTTAGAATTAATCAAAAGTGCTATTGATTTCGGAAAAAGAGATATTTGAATGGGCGAGATTATCAGGGACAAAGAGGGCATTACATTATGATAAAGGGTCAATTCTTGAAGAGCACCTAAAGTTCCTATACATGTATAAACCTAATGACAGAGCAGAAAAACATGAGGCAAACACTAAGACTTAGAAATCGAAAACTTCACTATTGTATATGGAGAAACTGGGCAGATCTAAGAGGAACAAAATCGGTAAGAACATAGTTGAATTGAACAGCACTATCAATCAACTGGATGTAATTGTTATATATAGAATATTTCATCCAACAACAGCAAATTGCACATTTTCCTCAAGCTCACACAGAACACTCACCAAGAAAGATTAATTCTAACTTGTAAAATACACCTTAAATTTAACAGACTAGAAATCAAACATAGTATGTTCTCAAACCAAAGATAAATTTAACTGGAAAGAAATAACAAAAGAGATAGCAGGAAAATCTTTAGATATTTGGAAATTAAACAACACAGTTTGAATTCATGAAGAAATTTCAAGAAAAATTGAAAATTCTTTCGAACTAACTGAAAATAAAAACACAATTTATCAAATTCAGATCCAGCAGAAGTAGAGCTTAGAAGTAAATTTATAGTATTAAATACATATATTAGAAAAAAAACTATCTAAAATTGATAACCTAAGCTTTCATCTTAAAAAGCTAGGAAAATAAGAGTAATTCATGTTCATTACAAGCATGAGAAAATAAACAACAAAAATGAGAACACAACTTAATAAAAGTGAAGGGGCTTCTTGGGGGCTCGGTCAGTTAAGAGTCTTACTCTTAATTTGGCTCAGACCATGATCTCAGGTTGGGGACAGACCTCCACCATGAGCTCCATAATAAGTGGGGAGTCTGCTTGAGATTCTCTCTCCCTCTCCCATACCCCTACTTGCATGTACTTGCTCACTCTCTCTCACTCTCTCTTAATTTCTTGAAAACAAAGAAATTCAAAAACTTAAAAATAAATACATAAATTTTAAAAAGTGAAAACAGGAAAACAATAGAGAAAATTAACAAAATCAAAAGCTGATAGTTTGAATAGATCAATAAAATTGATAAATTTCTAGCCTAACACACCAAGGAAAGAAAAAGAAACACAAATTATCATAATATTAACGAAAAAAGTCTTTATTACTGGTTACCTTAAAAGAATAATAAAGGGATACTTAGGATGAGCTCAATGTCCTCATATGTGATAACTCAGGTAATGTGGATCTATTCCTTTCTCAAAAGACAAAAACTACCAAAACACACAAAAGGAGAAGTAGATAGTATGAATAGTCCAGTACCCATTAACAAAACTGTTCATTAATGAATGACCATCCAGGAGAGTAGAAGGAAGAAAAGAAGGAAAATAAGAAGGAGGGAGGAGGAGGAAGAGAAGAGGGAGGGAAGGAGAAAATAAGAAAGGAAGTTGGAAAGAAAGAACGAATGAAGGAGAGGGAGAGAAAGAGGAGAAAGGAAGAGCAGGAGGAGAAAGAGAAAGGAAAAAGGAAGGGAAAGAGAGACAATGGAGGGGTAGAAGAGAGAGAGAGAAAGATACAGAAAGAACCAAAGAAAGAAAAATAAAGAAAAAGGAGAAAAGCAGGAAGGAAGAGAGTGAAGACAGACAGAAAGAAAGGGTTTATTGATTGAAAAGGAAGAAATAAAACTGTTTTCCTTTCCAGCTGATATAATTAACTATGTAAAAGTTCCAAAGATGCTATAAGCAAACTCCTGGAATCAATAAGCAAATATAGCAAGTCTGCAGCATATTTAAGATCAATATATAAAAGTTAATTGTTTTCCTATAAACCAAAAATGAAAAAGTAAAATTTAAAAAAAAATTAAATACGTGGGGCACCTGGGTGGCTCAGTGGTTGAACGTCTGCCTTTGGCTCAGGTCATGATCCCGGGATCCTGGGATCAGGTCCCACATCAGGCTCCCCACAGGGAGCCTGCTTCTCCCTCTGCCTGTGTCTCTGCCTCTCTCCCTCTGTGTCTCTCATGAATAAAATCATTAAAAAATTAAATATCGTTTACAGTACACCCAAAATGAAATACCTAGGCATAAAGGAAATACAATATATACAAAATTTATATGTAGAAAACTACAAATTAGAGATGAAAAAAATCAGAGATCTACATGGACCAATACATGATGTTCATGGATTAGAAAACTCAATATTGTTAACAATTCTTCTCAAGTGATCCATAAATTCAAAGCAAGTCCAATCAAAATGTCAGAAAATTATTTTTATAAATATGTGTAAACTGATCTAAACTTCATATAGACAAAAGACCCCAAATAATCAGTGCAATATTGAAACACAGTAAGAACTCAAAGGATCATGATATTGGCAAAAGAACAGACATATAGGGGATCCCTGGGTGGCCCAGCGGTTCGGCGCCTGCCTTTGGCCCAGGGCGCGATCCCTGGAGACCCGGGATCGAATCCCACATCGGGCTCCTGGTGCATGGAGCCTGCTTCTCTCTCTGCCTCTCTCTCTTTCTCTCTGTGACTATCATGAATAAATAAATTTAAAAAAAAAGTAAAAGAACAGACATACAAATCAAGAGAATTAGATAGCTCAGGAACGGATTTACATAAACCTAAACAACTGACTTTTTACAAAGGCAATTTGATGAGGGAAAGATAATTTTCTAAATAAATGAATACCCATATGCAAAAAAAAAAAGGCATCTCAACACCTTACGCCATGTACAAAAATGGACTTAAAATGGATCAAAGACCTAAATATAAAATTCAAAACAATAAAACTTCCCATAGAAAATCTGTGTGACCTTGGATTTGGCAATGAGTTTTTATATATATTATTTATAGAATGATACATAACAGAAAAATTGATAGTTTGGACTTTTTAAGATTAAAAACTTCAGTTTTGTGAAAGAATGAAAATATAAGCCATAGACTGAAGAACATGATTACAAATGAGATATCTAATAAAGGATTTAGACCCCAAATATACAGAGAACACTTAAACCAAATGATAAGAAATCACCAAATTTTAAACTGATCTGAACAGATAACATACCAAAGATATACAGATGGTAAAGGAGCATATGAAAATATGTTCAACATCATTTGTCATTTAGAAATGCAAATTAAAACAAGATACCAATTAGAATGACTAAAATCCAAAGAACTCCCAACATTAATTTATGGTCAGGACTCAGAATACAAGGGGCTGTCATTCATTGTTTCTGGGAATGCAAAATAGTACAGCTGATTTGGATAAGTTTTTGCAATTTCTTATAAAGCTAAACATAATCTTATCATAAGATTGAATAATCATGCTGCTAGGTGTTTACCCAACTGATTTGAAAACTTATGTCCATGCAAGACTTGAAATTTTTAACTTTATTCACAATCACCAAAGTCTGTAGTATCGTCACAATTTTTCTGTGCATCTAAACTATTCTAAAATTAGAGGCTTGTTAAAAAGTAATGCCAGTCAATATTCTAAAGCTAAATCAAGAATAAACTTGAGCAGGAAAGATATATTACTTGCACTTAATGTATTTGTGAGAGCGCTGAGGAAATAAAAAGTGATTTACTTAAAGTGCTATAAAACCTCAATGGCCTCGATGACAGAAGAACTTAATCTAGTTCATTGTATTGCCAATTTTTATTTTTCAGAATCCTCCACGTTACAAAGAGTAAGCCTCAAGCTTGAGTGGTCTAAAGTCTTCTGATATTCTGGGGCCACCTTTCCTAAAATATTCACGTAAAATAGTTGCATATTCAATTTCCTGAGCCATGAGAAGCCTAGAGAAACCTGTTTATTTTCAAGGGACTTTAAAAAAGGACCTGTCTTCAGATTCAGCTCTTGTTTTTTCAGCCTCCACTGAACTGCCATCTACTTGCTCTAACAATCTACCTTCTCCAGCTTCCATCCTTTTCTGTTCCCATTCCACTCCATATTGGACACAACTCCTTTTACTTAATTTCAGCCAAAGCAAGATTAGCATAATTTTTCCCTATACCATATCGCAGAAACAAAAAGCAATTTCAATTTCAGTCGGTAGTTGCCATCTACCATTTGCTGTGGATTTCTTAGAAACCAACATCATCTTCTCAGGCCATAATGATTAGGTCACAAGGCCTCTCTCCTTTACACTTCTGTTCCACCTCTCACCCTTCACAGCAGGGTGAGAGGTGGAAATCTCGAAATTCTACTTTTATTATTCAGAAGAACTCACTGATCCTTTTTGCTTTGGCCTCTATTTCAGAATACTCCAAAAGAAGGAGACTTTTACTTTTTATGCCCAAATACATTTATCAAGATTGTTTTCAAAATGAAAACTCCTTTATTTGGACATGATCCATGCCACTGCAATAGTTTTAAAAAATCAGAAAAATATAAATACAATTACTGTAAGTATAAAAATAGTCCACCCATCTTAAAACTGGACACCTGAGTTACCAAAACTGACAGTATTTGTGTACACTAAATTTCAATCTATATACACTTATAATTATTGTCTCTGCCTTAGATCAACTTCCTGGATTTGTATCCCAAAACTAACATGGTCTAACAAGCAAAAAGAACATTTATTGAAAGCATAGTGGGGTTGTTTAAAAACTGAACAAAAGTGATAAATGAATCCTTAGAAACTAGGCAAATTTGGCAAATTTGGGAGGTAAAAATAGTGGGAATTAGGGACCTTCACTCAGGGGCACTGCTATGAGGTAAGTAGGCCTGCCTGCACCTCAAATTTTATGTCTCTGTGCAAATGTCACCCTCTGTTGAGATTTCTTTGAGTCTAGCTTGGGACAGTAATATTAAAAAGTTTAGTTTTCAATCCTATTCACAGACTATGGGGATGAAAGGCAGAGGTTAGAATCATTGACGTGGCCACAGAAGAAATCTCTGACAGTGACGGGCTCACTCCAATTTGGGTCTACTCTTCATTGAAATAATAGTGATGATATGAGTATCAATATTTTCACATATTCTCAGATAACATATGAAATACACTCTGTTGATATAAGGGAAGAAATACATTTTACTGCAACAAGTTTTCATTTAACAATAAAAATGTGATCATTTGAAATAACCTCTAAAAACTCGAAACTGATCTGAAGTTAAAAGAGATAAAGTAGGATATATAGGAAACAAACTTTCTGATGAATATATTCATATAAATTATACAACAATTTAGAAAAGGAAAAGAGATCTTTTAAAGTTGACAAGTCACAGGAGAAAAATAAAACAAAATGAAAGATTGTGCCACTTGGGAGTTTTCAGTCAAAATGAAGAAGAAAATTTTTAGATTAATTAGTACACCTTAAATTGCACAACGTTATATATTAAGAGTATTTCAATGAGAAAGTTTTAAAAAGACCCACTAAGATTTATCTGAATTCAATATACAATATTCTTAAACTTTAGGCTTTTTTAAAAAATATATTTTATTTATTTGTGAGACACACACAGAAAGGAAGAGGGAGAAGCAGGCTCCTTGTGGGAAGCCTGCTGTGGGACTCAATCCTGGACCCTGGGATCACGTCCTGAACCAAAGGCAGATGCTCAACCACTGAGCCACCCTGGTTCCCCAAACTAACTTTTCTAAAGCAATCCTGAGAAAGAAAAACTATCCCAGATTATAAGATGTACAACAAAGTTGTAAAAATCAAAACAGTACAGTACTGGCACAAAAAAAAAAAAAAGACACAAAGATTGTTAGAACATGATAGCTCCAAAATAAACCTATGACTATATAGTCAATTAATTTATAACAAGGAAGACAAGAATATGCAATGGGAAAAAGAAAATCTCTTCAATAAATGGTGTTGGGAAAACTAGATAGCAAAATAATGAAACTGGACCACTGTCTCTCACCACAAATAAAAATAAATTCAAAATGGATTAAAGCCTTAACTGTAAAATCTGAAATAATAAAGTCCTAAAAGAAAACAGACAATAATTTCTTTGACACTAGTCATAGCAATGCTTTTCTAGATGTATCTCCTTTGGCAAGGGAAACAAATGCAAAAAATGAATTATTAGGACTACACTAAAATAAAAAGGTTTTACACAGTAGAGAACCATCAACAAAAAATGAAAAGGAAACCTATTGAATAGAAGAGGATATTTGCAAATGAAACCTCTAAAAAGAGTAAACGGCCAATATATAAAAAAAAACTCAACACCAAAAAAACTCCACAATAACTCTGATTTAAAAATAGGCAGAAGATTTTAATAAACATTTTTCCAAAATGACATACAAATGGCCAACAGACATATGAAAAGGTGTTCAACATCACTCCATCTTATCATAAAGCAAATGCAAATCAAAAGTATAGTGAGATACCACCTTACACCTTTCAGAATGTCCAGAAGCAAAAAGAAATAAAAGTATAGATGAAGATGTGAATAAAATGAAACCCTGTGCGCTGTTAGTGGGAATCTAAATTGGTGCAACTGCTATGGGAAACAGTATGAAGTTTCTTCAAAAAATCAAAAATAGGAATACCGTATGATCCAGTAATTCTACTACTGGGTATTTACCTAACAAAAGCAAAAACATTAATTCAAAAGGATATATACACCCTTATGTTTCTAGCAGCATTATTTATAATAGCCAAGATATGGAAGCAACCCAAGTCTCCATCAATAGATGAATGGATAAAGAAGATATGAGATATAGATATGATATATGCTATATATATATATATATACATATATACATATATATATATATGCAATGGAATATTCCTTAGCCATAAATAGAATGAGATCTTGCTATTTTTGACAAGACAGCATGGATGGACCTAGAAAATATTATCCTAAGGGAAATAAGGCAGAGAAATACAAATATCGAATGATTTTACCTATGTGTGGAGTCCAGAAAACAAAACAAACAAATAAATAAACCAAAAACCAGACTCTTAAATACAGAGAACAAACTGATAGTTTCCAGAGAAAATGTGAGTGAGGGTATGGGTGAAGTAGGTAAAAAAGGATTAAGATGTACAAATTTCCAGTTATAAAATAAATAGGTCAAAGAGATGAAACGTACAGCATAGAGCATATAGTCAATAGTATTGTAATAACATTGTATGGTGACAAATCATGACTATACCTATTGTGGTGAGCACTGAGTAAACTATGGAACTGTTGAATCAATGTTTTACACCTTAAAAAATGTTACCTTTTTATTAAAAAATATTTAAAGAGGAATATACCAAATTACAAAGTCTGTATTTAGAGGCATATTCCCCAACTTTTTAAAGATTTCTTTGAATGACAATAAAAGAGAAACTAATATTTTCATTGATATAAAATGAGTTTTGTATAATAAATTGAGTTGCTCTAATTATGTACATAAAATCACTATATGCCAGTATTATATATGCAATAATTTATAATTATACAGATATAATTTATATGTATATATATAATTTTTAAAATATCAATTACAATTTAAAGAATATAATCTAAGAAGTATGGTAATTTCAAATATATATTCTAGTTTGATATTTATATGGAAACTTTGAAATTAAAGAAAATTAAAATATATTTCTTTTACATTTCAGAAATTGATAATTTATATGAATATTTTAATCATTTTATTCATATTGAACTAACATCTTATCTAAATTATACAGAAATATGAGTTTCTACAATGATACAATTAATTACAAATATATAAGAAATTCTTTGCATACAGAGGTTTTGATTTTATTCCTTATTTTCTTTTCTTGCAGAAACTTTAATGTACATAAATAATCAATGCCAGGATAGTAGTTAAGAAAAATTTTAGTTATTCCATATTTTGTATATTTTGTATTATTCATACTTTATATAGCACAGGAAAGAAGAAATTATACACTTTAAAAAATATTTAAAAAATAAATTGAGGTGCCTGGGTGCTCAATTAAACTTCTGCCTTTGGGGTACCTGGATGGCTCAGTTGGTTGAGTGCCCGCCTTCAGCTCAGGTCATGATCCCAGAGTCCTAGGATCAAGCCCCACATTGGGCTCTCTGCTCAGTGGAGGGCCTGCTTCTCTCTCTTCCTCTGTCTGCCACTCTGGTTACTTGTGCTCTCTTTCTCTCTCTCTCTCTCTCTCTGTCAAATAAATAAAATCTTAAAAACAAAAACAAAAACAAAAACAACTTCTGCCTTTGGCTCAGGTCATGATCCTGGGGTTCTGGGATCCAGGCCTGCCTAGAGTTCCCTGCTCAGAGAGGAGCCTGTTTCTCCTTCTCCCTCTGTAGTTCCCTCTGCTGCTCCCCCTGCTTGTGCGCTCTATCTCTGTGAAATAAGTAAATAAAATCTTTACATAAAATGAAGTTAAATTAATAAAAGCAAATTATTTATTTCATGCTTGTAGCAAATGACTTAAGAAATAAAAGAAATAGAAAAGGTGAACTATAAACTTGAAAGTATATCTTTGGGAGAAAAGAGCTGGCTTAAGCAATACTACAATTAATTAAGCATCATCAAATGCATAAAAGTACTAAAGAATTTTAGAAGAATGTCGGTATGTGAAGAAGTACCATGTAGAGGGAGTATCTTAGATATATATATTTTTTCATTTAAGTTTGATTTGCCAACATATAGCATAACACCCGGTGCTCATCCCATGAAGTGCCCCCTTCAGTGCCCATCACCCAGTTACCCCATCCCCCCTGCCCGCCTCCCCTTCCATTATCTTTTGTTCATTTTCCAGAGTTAGGAGTCTCTCATGTTTTGTCACCCTCTCTAATTTTTCCCACTCTCTTTCCCTCCTTTCCCTTATATTAAGCTAACTTTTATTCACATTAAAACAAATTCCAAACCCCTTAAATTATAGGGAAATTAGTTCTGTTTCTAAACATGCACACACACACACACAGAGACTTAAAATTTTAAAACTTCATTTATCTAAGAATCTTCTTTTAAATTTAAAATTACATTTCCGGGCAGCCCGGGTGGCTCAGCGGTTTAGCACCGCCTTCAGCCCAGGGTGTGATCTTGGAGACCCAGGATTGAGTCCCACATCGGGCTCCCTGCATGGAGCCTGCCTCTCCCTCTGCCTGTGTCTCTGCCTCTCTCTCTCTCCTCTCTGTGTATTCTCATGAATAAATAAATAAAATCTTAAAAATAAATAAATAAAAATAATAAAATAAAATAAAATTACATTTTCAATGAATGTTTATCTCCTGATCTACAATTTACTAGGATCTATGAAAGAAATAAAAGGAATGAAATGTATTACTTTATTGAATAGTTTGTTCTAAAACTAAGATCCCTAAGGGCAGAAAACTTTTGGTTTCTTCATGCTGTATGCCTCATTTTCATCAGAGTGATGAGCACAAAGAAGGTATCTGATAAATACTTAAAAAACTAAATGAATGAATATGTGGATAAGTGAATGGGTGAATCAAATTAGCAACATAGCATTCAAGTTGAAAAATATACATATATAAATATATATACGTACACATAGATGTGTGTTGTATTGATAAGTGCTATGTATCATAATGTTAAATTCTTATAAATCATGCAAGTTTATATTCAGAAATAAAGACCTAGCTTTCAGCAAGAATAACATGTTTAAATCTTAATCACCTTAATGATTATAAATTGGGATAAGTCGAAACACATTTGAAAAGGATATATAATTCTGGCTCTGGTTCTGGTTCTGGAGTAATAGGTCAAGATATTCCTACCTGAAAAATCAAACTAAAGATATAAGAGACAATTTTCAAGATAGTGAACATCAGACAATAAAGGAAAGTGATCCCTAAGAGACAAGAAAACAAATGATATGAGTCCAGTAATTGCCCTCAACTTGCTGCCTAGAAAGTATTTCAAATCCTGTGAGTAAGAATGCAGGTGAAGTTGAAGATAGACAGCTGAGTCTGGGGACACCAAGATAGTAAGTGTTCACATGTAGACTACTAGAGAAAGTGCACAGAGATAGAAATCCAGAGATCTGCAGAAGGTCCCTATCTGGAATTCAGCTGAGAATGGACCAGCAGATATGTGAGGAGACTACTTGAATACAGAGAATGAACCACTCTTCAAAGAATTAACGGTAGTCATGCCCAGTGTTTACATACAGCTAGGAATAGTATTTGTTTTTAACAGTGAGAAATGAAAAATTCTATTATTCGCAAGCATCTGGGAAGAGAACCCTTGACTCAGTAATACAAAATAATTGTCCACATTAGGATTGCTACTCCTCAGCTACCTTAAAATAATAATAATAATAAGATTAGCATTTGAAAGGATCAAACTGTTTCCAAGTAACTTAACTGCATCTCAGAATGAAGTTCAATAATATTTATAGGATTAACTTGCAAACAACAGGTTAAATTAACAAAATCTGACATCAATTAAAAATTATCAGGCTTGCCAAAAAGTGTGGAAAAAATGACCCATAATTAGGGAAAAGTAATTAACAGAAAACAAGTTGGAACAGATGTTAGAATTAGCAAAGATATCAAAACACTTTTATAAAGTATATTCTATATGTTCAAAAGTTCAGTAAAGATGTGGAAGATAAAATATCCAAAGTAATCAAACGTTTAAAGAAGAAACCATACCTATTCTCCTAAAGCTGTTTGGAAAGATAGAGATGGAGTACTTCCAAATTCGTTCTATGAGGCCAGCATCACCTTAATTCCAAAACCAGACAAAGACCCCACCAAAAAGGAGAATTACAGACCAATATCCCTGATGAACATGGATGCAAAAATTCTCAACAAGATACTGGCCAATAGGATCCAACAGTACATTAAGAAAATTATTCACCATGACCAAGTAGGATTTATCCCTGGGACACAAAGCTGGTTCAACACCCGTAAAACAATCAATGTGATTCATCATATCAGCAAGAGAAAAACTAAGAACCATATGATCCTCTCATTAGATGCAGAGAAAGCATTTGACAAAATACAGCATCCATTCCTGATCAAAACTCTTCAGAGTGTAGGGATAGAGGGAACATTCCTCGACATCTTAAAAGCCATCTACGAAAAGCCCACAGCAAATATCATTCTCAATGGGGAAGCACTAGGAGCCTTTCCCCTAAGATCAGGAACAAGACAGGGATGTCCACTCTCACCACTGCTATTCAACATAGTACTGGAAATCCTAGCCTCAGCAATCAGACAACAAAAAGACATTAAAGGCATTCAAATTGGCAAAGAAGAAGTCAAACTCTCCCTCTTCGCCGATGACATGATACTTTACATAGAAAACCCAAAAGTCTCTACCCCAAGATTGCTAGAACTCATACAGCAATTTGGTAGCATGGCAGGATACAAAATCAAAGCCCAGAAATCAGTGGCATTTCTATACACTAACAATGAGACTGAAGAAAGAGAAATTAAGGAGTCAATCCCATTTAAAATTGTACCCAAAAGCATAAGATACCTAGGAATAAACCTAACCAAAGAGGTAAAGGATCTATACCCTAAAAACTATAGGACACTTCTGAAAGAAATTGAGGAAGACACAAAGAGATGGAAAAATATTCCATGCTCATGGATTGGCAGAATTAATATTGTGAAAATGTCAATGTTACCCAGGGCAATATACACGTTTAATGCAATCCCTATCAAAATACCATGGACTTTCTTCAGAGAGTTAGAACAAATTATTTTAAGATTTGTGTGGAATCAGAAAAGACCCCGAATAGCCAGGGGAATTTTAAAAAAGAAAACCATATCTGGGGGCATCACAATGCCAGATTTCAGGTTGTACTACAAAGCTGTGGTCATCAAGACAGTGTGGTACTGGCACAAAAACAGACACATAGATCAATGGAACAGAATAGAGAACCCAGAAGTGGACCCTCAGCTCTATGGTCAACTAATATTCGATAAAGGAGGAAAGACTATCCATTGGAAGAAAGACAGTCTCTTCAATAGATGGTGCTGGGAAAATTGGACATCCGCATGCAGAAGAATGAAACTCGACCACTCTCTTTCACCATACACAAAGATAAACTCAAAATGGATGAAAGATCTAAATGTGAGACACGATTCCATCAAAATCCTAGAGGAGAACACAGGCAACACCCTTTTTGAACTTGGCCACAGTAACTTCTTGCAAGAAGTTACATCCATGAAGGCAAAAGAAACAAAAGCAAAAATGAACTATTGGGACTTCATCAAGATAAGAAGCTTTTGCACAGCAAAGGATACAGTCAGCAAAACTCAAAGACAGCCTACAGAATGGGAGAAGATATTTGCAAATGACATATCAGATAAAGGGCTAGTTTCCAAGATCTATAAAGAACTTATTAAACTCAACAGCAAAGAAACAACCAATCCAATCATGAAATGGGCAAAAGACATGAACAGAAATCTCACAGAGGAAGACACAGACATGGCCAACATGCACATGACAAAATGCTCTGCATCACTTGCCATCAGGGAAATACAAATCAAAACCACAATGAGATCCCACCTCACACCAGTGAGAATGGGGAAAATTAACAAGGCAGGAAACAACAAATGTTGGAGAGGATGCGGAGAAAAGGGAATCCTCTTACACTGTTGGTGGGAATGTGAACTGGTGCAGCCACTCTGGAAAACTGTGTGGAGGTTCCTCAAAGAGTTAAAAATAGACCTGGCCTATGACCTAGCAATTGCACTGTTGGGGATTTACCCCAAAGATACAGATGCAATGAAACGCAGGGACACCTGCACCCCGATGTTTCTAGCAGCAATGTCCACAATAGCCAAACTGTGGAAGGAGCCTCGGTGTCCATCGAAAGATGAGTGGATAAAGAAGATGTGGTTTATGTATACATTGGAATATTACTCAGCCATTAGAAACTACAAATACCCACCATTTGCTTCAACGTCGATGGAACTGGAGGGTATTATGCTGAGTGAAGTAAGTCAGTCAGAGAAGGACAAACATTATATGTTCTCATTCATTTGGGGAATATAAATAATAGTGAAAGGGAATATAAGGGAAGGGAGAAGAAATGTGTGGGAAATATCAGAAAGGGAGACAGAATGTAAAGACTGCTAACTCTGGGAAATGAACTAGGGGTGGTAGAAGGGGAGGAGGGTGGAGGGTGGGAGTGAATGGGTGACGGGCACTGGGGGTTATTCTGTATGTTGGTAAATTGAACACCAATAAAAAATAAATTAAAAAAATATCCAAAGTAAATGTATAGAAATGTATACTATAATGCATAAGAAGAAACATGAACTGAAGGAAATCAAGTCAATAGCAATAGATTTTACATTAAAAAGATGAATGAACTTGACAGCATAGCACTTAATACTATTCAATATGCAACACAGAGCAAAAGAGAACTTAAAAAAATGAGCAGAGAGAAATCAGGGAGCTGAGAAAAACTTCAAGTGGCTGAAAATACATGTAACTGGAATCACCAGAGAGGAAAGAAAGGGACACAGAACAAGTATTTGAAGAAATATGGGTTGAAAATCTTCCAAACTGGAGTGTGATTATAAATCCACAGATACAAGATTGTCAACAAACTCTAAAGGAAGATACAGAAGAAAAGTACACTAAGACAGATCTAAATCAAATTGCTCAAAATTAGTGTGAAAACAACTCTTAAAAGCAGACTGTGACAAAATACGTGTTATAGACAAAGGAACAAAGATAAGGATGATAGCATATTTCTTCCTGGAAACAATGTGAAAGTAACACGTTTAATACACTGAAAGAAAGAAAAAAAAATACACTGAAAGAAAAGCGCTGTCAACCTAGAATTCTATGCCTAGTTAAATAATCCTTCCAAACAACGTGACAACAAAAATAAAGATTTTTGCACACATACAAAATCTAAAAATATTCATTACCAGCAGACCCACTTCAAAATATATCAAAGGAAGTCCTTGGGTTATAAGGAAAATTACCCCAGGTAGAAATGTGGATATTCAGAAAGGATAGAAGGGAACTGGAGATGGTACCTGCATTGGTAAATATACAACAATTTTTTTATTATATACATCTCTCTAAAACAGGATTTACTATTTAAACAAAATAATTACAATGTATTATATGGTTTATAACATATATAAAAGTAATATGTATTATCACCATAGTATAAAATTTAAAAAGGAGAAAACTGATGCATACTATTGGAAAGGTTCTTTTTTTTAAATAAATTTATTTTGTATTGCTGTTCAATTTACCAACATACAGAATAACACCCAGTGCTCATCCCGTCAAGTGCCCCCCTCAGTGCCCGTCACCCATTCACCCCCACCCCCCCGCCTCCTCCACTTCCACCACCCCTGGAAAGGTTCTTATCCTGAACCTTTGATGAGTGAGAACTTACTCTTCTTCTACAGTGTTTCTGATGATCATTTTTATGATATAGTAGAAGTACCTTTCAAATAATAACCTCTGTACAAAAGTAAGATGTAACTAATGGGCAATATATGTTTTAAAATTTGTACAGAGGAACAAGTAAATCCCTGAATCCAGAATGGAAATGATACACTTCTTGAAAGAGGTAAGAATTTGGCCCAGCCCTGATCAATGTTTATGATTTTTGTGGGAAAAATCAAAGGAAAATAAAACACATACCCAAAATACTAAGAATAAAGGTCGCTACTATGTGTTAGTATATGCTGAGCACCACAGTTAAGGCAATTTGGTATCACATTTGGTACCACATTTAAGGTAAATTTTTTTAATCATCAGGCAACAGTTTAGTGTAAATATAATTATTCAACTATTACAGATAATAAAACTTATATTTAGAAATATTAGAACTTATCCAAGGCCAGTTATTAAATAGCTGAGCTAAGACTATGTCTAATATAAACCCTTAGCTCTTAAGCTCTCACAGTGACAGTCTTCAGGTGACTAATTTTGGGAGGTGACACAAATACAGCATATTTGGAAAGCAGTTAGCAAAATAGCCTTAGTGAGTGTGGTCAGTGAGTAGAAAGCAAACAAGGAAAAGGCATTAAAAAAAGAGAAGAAGAATAGAGTTAACAAAGAGGTGAAATACAATTAGGATAATTGTATTTCAATAAATCTATGAGAGAAGAAATAAGGAAGGTGAGATCTGAGTCAAGGTTTCTGGAAATGTCAAGGAGGAAGGAGAACAGAAATATGCTCTTTCATTTACCAATAGAAAATCAACAGTATCCTTAGTCACTAGGACCTGTTCTTAGTTCTTAGGTAAGATTTCTGACACTAGTAAGAACACAGAAGGAAAGGAGAGAGGGAAAAGTGGTATAGGCATGGCTGTGGATACTATCAATCTTAATTAAAATGTTTGAAAGGGACAGAAGTTGAATGATTACCCAAATAGCCAGAATATTCAAATGCATCCCATTTTGTTCCTTATTTTAGGGAGGACCAATGTTTGTACGTTCGTAGACGTAGAGGAAAAATCACTAATGAAATCAAGATTAAACAGGCTAGAAAAAAGTAGAGTGGTTGAGCTATGAGGGCTCCAGGAAGAATGAAAGGAAATGGGTTCATGATCAATAGTAGAAGTTTAACTTTTTAAAATTGTGATTCTGTTTCTGTCTTACAGGAAAAAGAACAAATTCTTTAAGTTACCACTACTTTCCAAAAGTGTGATGGGTGACTAAGCAGAAACTGATGCTGCACACAGTGAACAAAAAGACATGGTCCTTGGTCTCAGAACTCACAGTATATTGGACTGTAGCTAACAAAATCTTTTTCAGGGGCACCTGGGTGGCTCAATGGTTGAGCGTCTGCCTTCAGCTCAGGGAGTGATCCTGGTCCCGGCATCAAGTTCCGCATCTGGGGCTCCCTTTGAGGAGTCTGCTTCTCCTACTGTCTATGTCTCTGTGTCTCTCATGAACAAATATATATATTTTTTCACACTACACTTATATATGCAAAGGAAAATGTCTTCTTTAATTCACTATAACTAAAATTATCCTTATTGTTAGCTCCCAACCCTCTGACAAGGGGCAGGGACGTTTTAGAGTTGAGTTGAAAGTAGATGAATTCTGATCTGGTCATCTCAGCCAAGTTCAGCAATTTGGATTATCTTTTGGAAGTTGATTTCTGCCTAGATGATTCAGTTAAAGGTACATCTTTTCAGAAGTATTCCCATTTTCACTTTGCCTTTTTAAGATGTTATCTGAGTAGATGAGGGGATGGCGAATATGCCTAGGTTATAACCAAATGAAATTTAAGGGTGGAAGCTACTGAGATCTAGTCAACATTCTTGGGATCATTGCTAGTCTTTGCAGAGGTGTGATAGATGTTCTTAGAAGTGTGATAGAGGTGTGATGATCTATGTTCTTAATTTAGACTATGCTCCTCTTAAATCATCCATGTCCTTTAGTTGACTGCTTCTACTGATACTCCTATAATATGCCCTGATTTCTCTTTAGCACCTGGTCCAGGAGCCCCATCCGTCAACTCCTATTTCCAGGGGCATTTAATCTACAACATCTGCTTCTGACATTCTCACTAGACAAGCAGACAAGGCTAATAGCCACATTACCTGCCTTATTTACACACACACACACACGGATCATAATGAAACTAATAGGTTATTTTCCAACTATAGAGAGCCAAAAGAGGCTTAGGAGGGCTGAATAGGCCCTTATCTTCTCCCTAAATAATCTAAGCCTGCTTTAGCACAATCCCATGAAAAGGACATGCCTGTTAAAGACCCAAGTAGAAAATGAAATAAAAGACCTTTTGTCCTTGAGAAATTGAGAATCCTCCTAACAGGACTCTCTTCCCTGGAACTCAGGCTGGAAGTGGTCAGAAAATGCAGGTCAACACATCTTTATTCCCACAGGTTATCTTATTGGAAATTGAGGCCTTTTCTTCTTGTTCGCTTCATGGTTCTGACATATCAGGGTAAAAAAAATAGCTAAAATAAAGTTCATTCACCTGCCTCTAGATATATTAAAAGAAGATAATAAATTTTTAAAATTTTTCTCTCAAGTGGCCTTTTTTATCACTATTTTCTAGTTAGAGTGATCACAAATTTAAGAGATAAGACTCAAAGCTGATTAATGCTTGTTCCTCATGCTTCCCACCTTCTTCCTTCCCCAGGGCAGTAAATCTCACTGCTCTGACTTGGAGATAGGGAATTGCAAATGATAATAAAAAGGAGATTAAGAAAATAATATTCCCCAAACATCATACAGTTTTATTTGCAGCCACCTCCTCTGCAAAATGGAGTTAATAACAGTGCTTACCTTAGGATACATTCAAATTAATTAGTGTCATACCTGGTAGTTAATAGTTTTATAGTAAGCAAAGTAGAAAATGAGACCATTTGCTGAAACCTAGTGGAAATGGAGGTACTACTTGACAAAAGTGGAAATTATAGAATTATTTTTGAGGATATAATAAAGGACAAAAGAGCTGTGAAAAATGTGGCTATTGAGTAACCTGAGGGATCTGCTGAAATCTGACATAATGACTGTATAGCACAGATCAAGGTTTTATAGTCTTTGCATCTCCTCCATATACTTTACACATGAAAAAGAACAAAGAAATAATTTGGTGATAGATGCCTAGGTTTTGGAAACAGATCACAATCACTAGGGAAATTCAAGTAGGATGCAGGGGCCGTAGAGTATTACTGGAAGAGAACATATAATTAACTGATTCTGGAGTGGTAAGAGAACAAGTGAAGCCAGAAAAATTCTATGTCGTATTTTAATCCAGTCCATTTTGGGATTTGGGGACATTGAGAACAACTGTTCTTTGTCACTAATTTATATTTTATGGATTGTGGTGAGGATTGGGAACAAAAATGATCCAAGTCTCAAAATTCCCTGCAGGCTGCTCTAGTCTGAACCAGGAGAACGGAATCAGAACTGTAGGACTAGGTGGCAAATTTGTGCTGGTGGCACTTTCCAGAAGAGAACATGGATCAGAAGTTTCCTGTGTTTCCTCTGAGCCTTGTAGTGATTGTTGTCGTTGATCATATATTAAGAAGGTGTTGTGTGTACATAAGCATATTCATAGAATAAACAGTCTCCAGAAATCAGCCCTTTCTCATGCTCTCTCTGTTTAAAAATATATTCAAAATTCTAAGAGTGCTTTTCTTTTGTTGATTTATAGATCACAGAGATGTCAAGAAGCCAGCCACTCGGTCTTTGTGTTCCTGTTGAGATGCTTAGTTTGTCAAACGTGGCCCCAAATCCTTTCTCTGTACTCTTAGAGCTATGACCAATGAAGCAGAGCTAAGCTGGACAGGCCTTTAGAAAAATGTTTTCTCGTTCGAGAACCATATGCTACTAAAGAGAAAAGGCTATATTGGGCAGCGTACTATACTTACAAAAGACAACATTTTCTAACCATTCTAAGAGGCATTTTGCTTATTTAACACTATAAAATCAGAAGTTTTCATCACAAATTTCCATTTAAGCATTTGAGTCCATTGGAAGAAGCAGCCACACCAAGCCTCATTTTGCCAATACTTCAGGTTAAGATTTGAGAATCCTACCAAGCACTACATTTAAGGAAGTCTGTTTACTAAACTACAATGTATGCCATTGAAAAGGTGTTCCCATAATAAATTGTTTGCAAAGAGAACAAATGCTATCTTAATTACTATAGAAAATATTGTTTCAGTAGTTTTGCATTACATAAATACCCTCTCTCTCAAATCTGTAATTACAGAAAAAGAAAGACACCCTGATAATCATACAATAGAAACTGGTAATGCATGCTCTTTCTGTAATTAATTTGAACTTAGAGTAGTTTCCCAGTGCATGCATTTTAAAAAGCTCGTATACCAAGAATGCCAAAGGAGATTCATTCTGTGTTTTCAAGTGCTCAAATTTGAAATGACTCAGGGTATATTGCCAGCCAATACTTGGTATTGGTATTGGTATTCCCACCTTTTCCCCTTGCCCTTGGCATTTTATAAAGGGTCCAATCCCATAGCTTTGATTCTTAAATCACAATAACACATCCACATATATGTATTTCAGAACTTCAACCTGAGAAATGCAAATGTTTAGAATAGTTTTGGTTATCTGATGTGTAAGTAATTGTGATGCTCGAAGAAAGGACAGAGTAACCAATATGCTACACTTGAGATCTGTAGTATGTGGGAAGATGGTAATACTGATAGAAACATGGTTCTTTCTACTCAGAAAACACGGAAACCAAGAGAATAGAGGGATGTAGGCTTGAAGTGCAAGAAGATTGCAGGCTCTTTGTTTACCTGAGTGGCACATATAAAAGGTAGAAGGTACGTAGAAGGAAAGATGGAAGCTGGGAATACTTTTTTTAAGATTTTATTTATTTATTCATGAAAGACACACACACAGAGAGGCAGAGACACAGGCAGGGGGAGAAGTAGACTCCCTGCTGATTCTCTACACATCGAAGTTTCCAAGTATGGTCTAAATTATCATTCTTCATACCTGTTAGACTATGCCTTCACCCTAAAGAGTATTTTAGCCATCTGAGTATTTTTGTTTCTTCTTTTGAAATGAAGCCAAAAAGCATTACCAGCAACAACGTTTGCTGCTCAAACGTGTCCCATTCCTTAAATATATATGTGCATGTGTAAACATGCCAAAAGAAAAAAAAAGCACACACACCTATATATAGGCTTTGTGTTAAACACACGATTTTGTTTTATTTGATGCTTTTTTCCCAGAAGCTGTGAAGAGAGCTTCTCAAGGAAAGTTGTCTGCCCCACAGTTTCATAGACAGTAGTCAGTGGACACTAATGGAAGAAAAGAGGAATAGGGCTTATTCCAGCATCCTAAAGTTCTCCTTAAAATCACAAGTCCAACTTCTTTCTTCTGTCAGTGGATAGAGACTTTCCATCAGGGGCTCCCGCAGTGACATTAGGTGGGAGGGGTGGGAGCACATTACTGAGCTGTCAGGTAGAGGGCAGCTCCTCCCTTTCTAGGAGGGAAATTGAGTATGTGGTTGTGGTTCTTATCAGTTGTTACCAGATGTGCTCAGCTGTTTCACTCTCCATTTTATCCCAACTAATCAATTAACCTTGCTCAAAATCAAACCAACACTCAAAACGTTCAACAAAGTGCTTACATTTTTATGCTTAAAGCTAATTTAGCCAATAGTCCTGGGATGCTCCAAGGCAAGCCTCATTCCATGAAACAGGCTCAGGGAGATTTTTTTAAACATTTTTCCTAGTATAGTCATGGACCCTTGAATAATTGTCTTATTTTCTTCCAATCTCTGTGTGCATCTATATAAAATGAAGAGAATATTCCACTCTGCGATTATCAAATGAAAAAACGTGTTTAGAAGTCTTGTGAAAAGTACAAAACATTATGCTAATGTAAAACATTTAAAATATATCTTGAACAAAGGGAATGTAAGGGAGATTAAGAGAAAACCAGTTAATTACAAACTCACTCTTTGCTAATACTAAATGTCAAGCCAAAATAATTAACCAAACATGCACAATTTATTATATCTCCTCCTTGTACTCATTTGTAATGAAACTATTTATTTTATTTAAAGTGTCTATACCACACTTTAAAATAGAATCAAAGGAGTTTGACCCCTGGCAATGGGGGATGAGCTAACTGATAAAGCAGTTTTTATTAGTAAGAAATCCTGGTGTCAATGCCCACAGTGATGACAAAGTTTAGAGTTTCAGGTGGGCTTAAGAGTTTCTAAGAATGTCTTTCCAAGGTTAGCCAAATTATTCAATCATATTTTCAAAGGAGAGTAAAATTAAAAAGTTATTCAAATATACTTTGTCCTTCTTGGCACTTTTAATAGTTGATACGTTTTGTTTCTTTTGTTTTCTTTTCTTTTGTTGTTTTGTTTTGTTTTTACAAAATGGAAAAAAGAAATGGAGTCAGGAAGCAAGCACCAGCTAGAAACAAGACCACAGGTCATTACCTGTATTGATGGTATATTTATAATTTCTCCATTTTATGATTTAGAACCAGAGGAAATGGAAGAAACAACTGCAGCAAGTTTTATGTGTGTGCACATATACACACAGCTCTGTAGGGCAAACTCCCCTGTGCCTATTCTACTTTGTGGAGAAATACATGAATCATATAGTAGAGAAGCATTCTGAAGTAATTTTGTTGTGGAGATCAGTTGCTTATTATGATCAGCCTTACTATTCAAGTAGATTATATTCCTTTTGTCCCCGTCTGTACTAAATTGGGAAACACAGGTAAAAGAAATGTAGACATCAACATATCACCATTAGCACTAATAAAACCTAACTTGTAGGATATGGCTAAGGGGTATGGTCAATGAACTCGTAAGCTCTCTTGTTTTCCCCATTCTATCCCACCAAGTCTAGACCTTGGACAGTTCATCTGCCTACATCTCCAGTGCTTAAAACACAGTAGTAGAATAGCTCCATCCAAGTAAGAATTGGAGGTCACTCACTTCTCCTCATCATGTGGCATGGTAAGGAGTAGAACAGAAGACCAGCAGTATGACTTTGGGGGAGGCCATCCATAAGTACCCATGAGGAGTGGGAAGAAGTAATCTCCTAACCAAGAACTACACACACATATCCCAACATATATTAAAACACACATCTATCACAGAAAACTGACTCTGTTGAGTGATATTGAATCCACTGATTTTTTTTTTATAATGCCTATGTAAAGGAAGCCAGGGGGGAAATTGTGGTAATTTCTTATATTTGTGTAGTATTGTAGAATTGACAAAAAAAGTTTCACAAATTAATTTATTAGATAAATCTCAAATCCTTGAGGATTGTAACATGGAAACTACACTTTCCACCCTTCAACAGCTATGCCACAATGCCATTTTCAAATAGAACTGTGGGATGGGTAATACATGAGATTTGCAAAATAGCATTTCAAAGAGATCTTGTAAATGGCATTTACAAATCACAAGTAAAACCAAGACTGGATTTGCATGTCTTGTATTTTCATCACACAATTTATTGTCTCTAATTTTATGAAATATACATTAAAGAGAATATTGCTCATAAGTTTTCTTAAAGATTTATTTCTATGTTTCTGAAATTAAGTTTTTGTGTGATACCATTCCCCCCAAAGATAAAGTAAAAAAGTAGTTTCATAGTCTAAGAGTAGTTTATTATCTCCAATGTAAGCATCTGGGGGAATGTGAGGACACCTCAGTCCCAATGATGAACTTTTTTTTCCCTTTGTCAATGCCATTGTGGACTAAAGAACACCTGCATAGTTGTGGCCATTCTATCATCAGCTCAAGCAACACTGAAGAGTTGCTGTAAGTTACTATGTTTTCAAGTGCATGGTGCAAATATGCCATTTTCATTTTAGCTGCTTAATATATTGCAAAACCAATGCAGAATTTTGTTGCTCACAGGCATGTCAGGTTTCAAAAGCAACTTACTTCTATTTTTAGTTTATTATATGTGCTTAAGAGTTGTCAAAGTTTTCAAAACTAATTCATATTTGCATAATCTGGTAGGTAAGGCATATTTTAAGGACAAATTGCTTCCTTTCTAGAGTGAATCTCTTCAAGTATTAGAATATGAAATTCTAGATTATATGGTCGGTTTTCTGGATTTGAAACAGTTCAGAAATTTATTAGGAGGTTTGGTTGTCTTGGATAATACCATAACAAGATATAGTAACCCCTCCTATGTAATAAATCTGAATGCTCAGGATAGTTTTGTAGTAGCCTAAGTGTAATGCATCATTACCCCAAGGCTCTACTTTCTCCAATTTATGTGCATTCTGCTGGTTGAATCAAATTGATGAAAAGCCTATTTTCTCAGAACATAACAAACTAACATGAACCTTTCTACGGCTGCAAATATATTTAAGAAAATATATAAATCATTGCTTGTGTGAGATTAAGGCTAATTTAAGCTCACTATCTAGAAACCCTCGAGGACCTTTTTTTTTTTTTCTTTCAGTCACTGTAAAGTAAGGTGCCTCGTTAATGTAGTTTAATCAATTCTTAGCGGTTCAAGGCTATAATGTAGCCTAAATAGCAATAGCTTCGAAGGGGGAGTGAGGCATGGAGTGGATAGTAAGACCTTTCAAATTTCCCCACTGTTCGTACTCCACAGAGATATATTCTCAAAAAATGAACTGAGATCACTTTTATTAAAGGTGTATAATTCTTTTTAGAATTGCTCATGAGCCATGCAATATTCTGGATGGAGTAATTAATGATTTTGTGTAAATTTCAAAATTTAAACTATAGGTACACAGTGATCAATTGACTTTTTCTTCTAAGTGGCATCAGATTTGTTATATATTTTCTCCTTGTCTTCCTTTTGGAAAAATAAAGATTTGTTTTATATTGGGGTATTCAACTGGAGACCAAAATTTTGGCTGTAGCTGATTCACTGTAATTTAAAAATGACTGGATCCCTTGCTTAGTGTGTTTATTCCTGCTGTTAACTGGCTGATTTAACCAGTTGTGTTGTAGATATTTTATATGGTAGGGATGAAAGGGTTTCTAGTATTCTCATTCATTCACTTATTCTTCCAAGAGGCAACGGTTTTGTGGCTACTCTATGTCAGTATTTCTTTGAAAGATCAGTGTTCTCATCCCAGTGGTGTCCACAGGGTAGTAAGCACAGGACTCTTCACTCTTTTTGGTGAGTGAAAGTAACAGGAGGGAAATTGAAGATGACACTCAGCTATCAAAATATCAATGTGAGACAGTATTTTAAGTATGCATAAAACTATATTGCTTAATTATCACACACATCAATATATCAGATAAATATGCATATACACAGATGGTCCCAACTTAAGATGGTTCAACTGATGCTTTTCAACTTTATAATGGTTTGAAAGTCATATAAACTTAGTAGAAACCATACTTTGAATTTTAAATTTTGATTTTTTTCCCAGGCTAGTGACATGTGGTATAATACGTACTGTCTTATGATGCTGGGCAGTGCGCAAGCCACAGCTCCCAGTCAGGCATGTAGTCCTGAAGGTGAACAATCAATTTACTTATGACTCTTTTGTTTCTTATTCTCAGTATAGTATTCAATAAATTACATGAGATTTTCAATACTTAATTATAAGATAGGCTTTGTATTAGATGATTTTGCCCAGCTGTAGGCTTATGTAAGTATTCTGAGCACATTTAAGGCAGGCTAGAATAAGTTACAATGTTCAGTAGGTGAAGTGTATTAAATGCATATTTCACTTACAATATTTTCAACTTACAATGGATTTATCAGGACATAACCCTGTTGTAAATTGAGGAAGGTCTCTGTGTGTCTGTTTATAAACATTCAACTGCTTCAGAGATATTCAACTTAGAAATCTGCTTTCATCCTTGATTCATTCTTCCTTCTTACATTATTGTGATGTCAATTCCACTTAATGCTACTCTTTGACAGACCCTCTCATGGTCTCTTTCTAAACTATTTTAGTGTCCTGCTAAATACTTGCCTCTACTTCAATTCATTTGCCTGTTCAAACTATTCCCCTGCTCTTCTTATATGCGTGCATGTGCACACACACAAACACATACATACAGAATGAAATCATTTTAATAAAAGATATGATTAAATCATCCCGCTACTTAAAAACCCTTAGTACCCTTATAAACTAAAATTTAAATACTTTAACACCATCAAGCTCAGTCCCAACAAACCTCTCCTGATAGAACTGTGATAATTATTTTGTGTCTCTCAACTTCTAACACACTGACATTTTCATTCTTCTTTAAATATGTTGCACATCAAGACACAAGAGTGTTAATATTCTCTAACTCTTATCTCTCTGATGAATATTAACTGTATTTGAAGCTCTTTCCCTGGGGAGAAAAATCTTCAAGGCAGTAGTAAAGGTTTTCTTATCTGTTTTCCCACAAATAATTTATGGGTTAATTCATTCAATCAATCTGTTATGCATTCACTATTTATCATGGGCCTACGATGGGTAGGACATGACACAAAGTAAGCTCTAGCAAAAACTATAGTATAAAACAAAAAATATGTGGTCTCTGCCTTTTTGGAGCTTACAATGAAACAGAGAAGAAACGCCATAACCAAATTAGCAAACAAAAAGTATTTTATTGGAAATTATAACAAGTTGCTATAAGGAAAAAGATACAGGGTGAGACAGACAAAATAGGGCAAGGATGAATCCACTGTAGACTAGGAGAACTAGGCTAATCTATGTTCATGCTGCACAAGCCAGGAATAAATGCAGTGAGGAAAGCTAGTTCAGCTGGAGCATAATTCCAAAAGGTTGGAATGTCTGAGACAAAGTTGGAGAAGATGCAGGATCTGAGGCAGTGAGGCCCAGTAGATGCTGGAGTCTACCTCAGTGTTAGAGGGTCTCATTGAAAGGTGATGGGATGACACTGAAGGTCTAGGAGAGATAATTAAAGACAACAACAACAACAATCTGGCTGCCATAGGAAAAAAGAGGCTGAGTGGGAGGAAAATCGGAAGCCAGCACCAGTCAGGAAGCAACTGTAGTCTTGTAAGATGAAGATAATGCTACACAGATTCAAGACAATAGAGATGAGAAGAGGGGCAAAGTGGAGCTTACATTGAACAATGAATGTCTACTGAATTGAGTGCAGAGACTAGTAAACAGATGAACTAAATATAGACATCAGGAGTGAAATAAGGGATTGCCAAATTCATCTTAAATATTCTCAAGCTTCAGACATGTCAGGCAGAAAATGGAAATAGGAAGATGTAACTTCTTTGGTCCTTACTGTGTTCAGACACACAAAAAAATTAGAAACAAGCAGAGAAATAAGCCATGTTTTAGTTTAGGAGTTAGATTCTCAGTGTACCTTGTGTGGAGGAGACAAATAGCCTTTATGAGCATTTGAAACAGCCAGGAAGCACTCACTTAGACACGGAGGATAACGTATCCCTAAAGTGAGAGGGCTGTGTGTTTTGATTGAGTTAAATTAGTACAAAACTTCAGAGACCAGCTGCGGTAGAAGCAGATAAATTGTCCAATGGAGAGGGTCACAAAAAGTCTTTAAGAAAAGCTTATGGTTTAATGGAGTTGTTCGAAGTATGTCAGAGAATGTGTGTACATGTAGTTCTAAAATATCCTTGTTGAACACATACACTTTAAGGTTTCAGATTAGTTGTAACCAGTGTTGCTGGGAGGAAACATTAATTGTTAAGTAAATGAACTTTACTGCCCCACTTTGGGTTACATTGTGGAAGTTCACCTGCAAGTTCAGTCTTGAAGGTGAGCTTCTGCAATTTCAGTTATTTGCTTTTTCTTAGTTTACACTGTCCTCTACATAAGGCATATCTCTCCATACCAGAAATCACAAGGGCCTCTCACCTCTGTTTCACTTCTGAAGCATGACTGCCTATTTTGTTGATGTGCTTGATAACCATGGCCTCTTTTTTAATTTCACCATCTCTATTTGGTTAAACTCGATCCAGTCATTTCTTCCTAAGGCTGAAATAAATAGATAGAAGCTTTATTTCATTTATTGGGGAAAATTGTTGCACGTGCTTTTTAGAGCATACATAAGAAACTAGATCCATTAATTTAAATATGTTTTATAGTTTTGCATATATTCTTAGAAAACATGACTTTTCAATCACAAGTTAACACTTTAGTCAGGAAGGCCATATAAATCCTAGTTGCTAAAAATAACAGTGCCTTTACCCAAACAGCAGGCACATAAATTATGGAAAAATAAGGAAAATATGAAGTGTTAGGATCAATCTTATCTTTGACGATAGCTCCAAATGTCAAGTATGACTGTTAATAAGAAGCTGAGAGATTCTCTGTCTTTTGATCAACAAGCCTGCCAGAATTAGGGTTGGTTCACTCTTTATTAGACAGACAAGCTGATGAAATTTAGGGTGATTTATCCAGATCCAGATACCCCAAAGCAGCTGATTCTTGTCCACCTTGAGACTGATCAGGCTCATTGTGAACATTTACAGGGCCTAGGACAAGAGCACAGGTGGAGGCCCACATACTAGAGGCCTAAATAAATAGTTATCAATTAAGCCAACACACTTCTTAATAATTATGCTCTACCTCCTATCTCGATAAAGTACATTGTCATAATGTCAAAATTTCTACTTTCTTTTTAGCTTTGGTCTTTTCTGAGCTTTACTTGCATTTTTTTTTTTTTTAATTTTCCTCTAACTGCACTTATACTCATTCTCAATGATTTAAAGGGTTAAACATAAAATGTAACTGTATTCAAAGGGTAAAAGTCTGAATCTATTTTAATCAAAGATTAATAGTCAGTTTAAAAATTTCTAAAAAAATCCGGGATGCCTGGATGGCTCAGTGGTTGAGCATCTGCCTTTGGCTCAGGTCCTGATCCCGGGATCCGGGATCAAGTCCCACATCAGACTCCATGTGGGGAACCTGCTTCTCCCTCTGTCTCTGCCTCTCCGTATTCATTCCCTACGTGACCACAGCTACTCTAGTCTTTAAAATGTCTTCTATTTGTGGGCAGCCCCGGTGGCTCAGTGGTTTAGCACCAGGGCATGATCCTGAAGACCTGGGATTGAGTCCCACATCAGGCTCCCTGCATGGAGCCTGCTTCTTCCTCTGCCTGTGTCTCTGCCTCTCTTCCTCTCTGTGTCTCTCATGAATAAATAAATGAAATCTTTAAAAAATAAATAAAAAATTCTAAAAAAAATAAATAAAAATTTCTAAAAAATCAAAATTCTTTATGTTTAAATTATTTTCTTCTAAAATATTCAAAATTTCTATTAATTCTCATAGATAATATAGAAAATATAAGTGAAGAAAATGAAAAAGTAAAATTATCTGGTTTAATTTCATGTAATTAAGATTAGATTAAATTACTTCAGAAAGATTAAACTATCTGCGAGTCTATTAATTATATATCTAGTTGCCAATATAAAAATCAGTAATATTCTTTATGTATTCAGGGGCTGTCAAACTAATTTTTCTATTAAAAAATGCACAGTATATATTTTAGGTTTAGGGCCATACAGCTCTGTTACAACTAACTACTCAGCTCTGTCACTATAACATGAAAGTCACACGTATGGTACATGAATGAATGATAATGGCTGTGTTGCCAAAAGAAACTACTTCCAGGCATAGACAGCAGGCCAGATTTTATCAGTGGGCCATAGTTTCCTGATTTCTGGTTTAGAATCACATATATGCAAATTTATGGATAACTTGAATTGTTTAATATTGGAATAATGTTTCTCCAGCTCTCATGAACAACAGTTGAAATACCACAGTAATTCATGAGGACTTTCATAACCACAAATTGGAACATAAAGAGTTAAAAGAAAATAAAGAGGGGAATCTCTTGTAACCATATTACTGAAATTAAGGGATTTGTCAAGGTAATTAATTTGATTTTTCTCTTATCAGCACTTAGGCTGTTCAAATCCTTTCAGGCTGTCTCTGAGGTAGGGGCAGCACAACCTATAAACCTTCATGGTAATAGAAGCAACTTAATTTTAGTTTGTGGATGTAGTCTAGAGAGGGTGAGAGTTTTCCTTGAATGGTGTGGGTCATTATTTCTGGTAAAATTGTGCCAGCCCTAATAACCAAATCCTGAGTGACCAAAGTTCCCATGTGTTTGTTAATAAATTTGTGTGTGTGTGTGTGTGTGTGTGTGTGTGCATGTGTGCGTGTGCTTTCCTTCTTGCCTGCAAGTGGACTCAGCAGAGATCAACGTATTCCAGAAAACAGCCTAATGGAACTGTGACCGTATCTTGGTTCTTCTACATGATACCTGTGTGACCCAGGGAGTATTTCTTAGAATCAATGGACTCTAAAAACAACTTAAACATTACTTGTTCTGATTAAATGTATACAAAGACCTTGTATTTGTTCTGAAAAGTAATAAGAATTCAATATCTATTTGCTGACACAGATATCTCTGCTCTCCAGTTCATCTTTTAAAAGCTGACAGATTAGCTTTCTCCAAACATCACGGGTTTCAGAATAGCAGAGTGGAAAAAATAAACATGAGACCATAACTGTAACAGAAATTCAGGCTTTTTCATTTGAAATATAATTAGGCTTACCTGATCTAAAACTAAGTTACATGATATCATCCTGTGACATTTTATGCACACTTCACATACCACTCTGGGCCTGTTATAGTGCACTTCTACTGATGTCTGTGACTCAAACTGCATTCCGAAATATCATGATCTCGGACAGCTGCTCTGGGTAAAGAAACACAGTGATAATCGCCACAGGGTAGGGCAGGACATATGGAAAGGATGCCATAAAAACTGAAGTTTTTTATGAAATGCCAAAATATATATAAAATCATTTAAAATTATTCATGAGATGAAACTGAGTTTGAGTAACAGATGCCCAAACGTAGTGTGTGTCCAGATTAAAATGACCTTTACTCTTGAATCTGTTGTTATAATACAAGAGCGAGATCACACTGCTGATAATGGTGGCTACCAGTTCCAGAAACCCTCTGTCTTAAAGCAAAGGGAACATTACTACATGCCAAAGATCAGAAACTTGTTGCCACCTCATTCGTTGTCTTCTTCAATGTTAATATCAACAATGATTAGGAAAATGAGGTTCAAAAGATTTCATTTTTTGTGTGTGTATAAAGATAAAGGACACTAATCTAAGTCTGGCAGAATCCAAAACCCATCCCTCATAGCCCAGTACTATAAAGTAATCACTGAGCTGAACCAATGAGATTGGGTTGTAATTGTAATTTCAGCCACTATGGAGAGCAGAACCAGCTTCAAACTCAGTGTTGAGTGGTGGTCAGAAATATCCCCTCTACCTCTTCTAGTTATCTTCCCTATTCCTGTGACTCTGTGGTCTCTTTTCTCCCAGTTTGCAACTTGTTTCATGCAAACATACAGATTCTTGGTTGGTTTACTAGGTGGAAGTCTCATTACACTGTTGGTATCTTAACACATTACTCCTTCCTGACTTGTAAACAACCAGTAGGTTGCTTCTGGCTTATTTTTATAAAGAGCTCCAGAAGATATTTTTTAAAAATTCTTTGGAGATGGAAAAAGATTGATAATAGTGGAATTAAAGGAATAAAGGAATTAAGTGGCATGAGATAGGGGTAAAAGTTGTGAATGGTATGATTTCCTGAAATATCTGTATTATATTTGTAATATGTAGTGCACTTATTTACAAGGCAGAAACACAGCTTTACCTTATATTAGGCCACTAGCAGATGTTTTGAGTACAGAGAAGAGTTCCCATTCTTGGTCTCTTAAGAGCTTGACATTTTTTCAGTGCGATGAATTCCATGTGCCCTATTCCCAGATGCCTTATTGTTATCTATGACCTTTTCACTGGATTATATAACTCTTCTATCACAGAGGCTACTCAAACAACTCTGTAACCAGTTACTGTCTTTTGCAAGCAAGGTAAGCAATAAATACTATACCTGTGTATTAAAAAGTTAAATACCAGCAATAAAATTTTTTGCCATTTTTTGCAGTATTAAAAAGAAAAAAAAAAACTATGTGATCTATTGGTTAAGTTAGATTTTGGATTTAATATCTATTAATTCCATGAGAGGCAGCACTATTCCCCAAACTAGTGATGATCAGATGGATAATGTGACAGGTTCTCTCAATTGTGTCTTTCAATTTGAAAAAGTGTGGCCTCTCACGTGTCATTATAAAGGGCACCTTTAATTCCCTCTCCCATACCTTTTCAGTATTTACATTAGCAACATTGCACCTTAATTGTATTTTATAAAGCCCAAGACTCATTTAAATGCCTGAAAATTATGCCAAAGGGATTTCATTTACCACTGGCTGTGTAAGGGATAGAGTTATACAACCCCTATTAATGCTAATGGGAGTTCATGAATAAATCTTCAAAAATCCAGAGAAAAATGTATCCCAAGAAGGACATGAAATGAAGACAATAGGCTCACCAGAGCAAAATTAAATGGCAGTTTGATTTTCTGAGCTAATACCTCATAAAAATAGAAGTCATTTGCACTTGAAATCATTTAAGGATAGTGATTTCTTTAGTAAGAATTCACATATCTCTTTGACAACTTCTCTCACATAATTTGCACAAAGAGCAATTTTTATTATTGGCGATAACCTATAGCTTTCCAATATGGAATGACCTGAGGGCCTTCTATATAGTATTCCAGTTCCTCATAATTGTTATGGAATGACGATTGAGATGATAAAATACATTCCTAGAAATAAATCACCATGAAATTATATGATTGTAGTTTTAATACTACATATTAAAAGGTACTATCTATGTGAACTTCCATAGGTAATAGAATGTAACATTTTTATGTTCCTCATGGTAAATGGTACAGCTATTAAAAAAAATATGGTGGCAGTCTTTTAAAACTAAAATGTGATTATAAACATTAAACAAGTCATTCTCATCAGGTTTCCAATATGTTAAAAAAAACCTATAAACTGTTGAGATTTAAACTTTTTAAAATGATTCTTCTATTTGTTCGTTTGCTTATTTATTTTATGCAGAACTAACTTGTTTTTATGGAGCAACTGGGACTTTTTCCATAAATGATTTTGGTGTTTCATTATTTTAAGAGTTGTCTCCATAAACATTAAAAATGGAAATACAAGTATATTCAAAGCCAAATTTATGTACACTAACATGATCATCTTTTGTTGAAATTGGTTCTATGTAAATTTACTAGCCTTTACTAAAATTATATTTTATAAATATGTCAATAAAAATGAGTGACTTTTGAATATAGAATACTGTTTGCTAGAAAATGGTGGAGTCAATATCTCTCCAAACAATGGATGTTTTAGTATTTCAATTCTTAGGACTGTATATAGACTATTCATTTTCCTAGTCAAATTCTTTTATGAGATAGAGGTTTACTACATAATGTACTTCAACTTTTTTTCCCTTCCAATTGTATTAGTCTCTTTCTTTTTCGTAATCTCTTCCAGCATTAATTATTTCAGTTTGCAATGTAAGGAATCCACTTCAAATGTTGCCCAGCTATGAGCACGGTCTTTCCCTTTACCGGAACTCAAGGATTAAGACTCTTGGTTCTTATTTTTTATATTCCAGTCCCAGAAGTAGTTTTCATTGTAGAAGTTATTTGCAAGCCATCTTATGCTTTTTAGCACTAGTCTACAACCAGGCTCTAGCTTTTCCAGGACACTACACACTATGGATTTAAATATATATTAAACTATGAGGAATTTTCTCATTAGTTTAGACACATTTTATTTTTAGACTACTAACATGACCTGTTTCTTTCTTAAAAAGCATGTCTCTTTTCCAAATAAGTCAAGGTCAAAATAAATGAAGAGTTCAAGATGGCATCAGTCCCTTTTGTCTAAGTCCTGATATTGTGTGGATGAAGAGCAGCAGTCAGTTTTCCAGCTTAATACCCAAATTCATTAACATTTTTCCATTTCTAAACCATACTTAAAAGCATATATCCTGACCACTGCTGTGGTCATCAAGACAGTGTGGTACTGGCACAAAAACAGACACATAGATCAATGGAACAGAATAGAGAATCCAGAAGTGGACCCTGAACTTTATGGTCAACTAATATTCGATAAAGGAGGAAAGACTATCCATTGGAAGAAAGACAGTCTCTTCAATAAATGGTGCTGGGAAAATTGGACATCCGCATGCAGAAGAATGAAACTAGACCACTCTCTTTCACCATACACAAAGATAAACTCAAAATGGATGGAAGATCTAAATATGAGACAAGATTCCATCAAAATCCTAGAGGAGAACACAGGCAACACCCTTTTTGAACTCGGCCACAGTAACTTCTTGCAAGATACATCCACGAACACAAAAGAAACAAAAGCAAAAATGAACTATTGGGACTTCATCAAGATAAGAAGCTTTTGCACAGCAAAGGATACAGTCAACAAAACTAAAAGACAACCTACAGAATGGGAGAAGATATTTGCAAATGACATATCAGATAAAGGGCTAGTTTCCAAGATCTATAAAGAACTTATTAAACTCAACAGCAAAGAAACAACCAATCCAATCATGAAATGGGCAAAAGACATGAAGAGAAATCTCACAGAGGACGACATAGACATGGCCAACACGCACATGAGAAAATGCTCTGCATCACTTGCCATCAGGGAAATACAAATCAAAACCACAATGAGATACCACCTCACACCAGTGAGAATGAGGAACATTAACAAGGCAGGAAACAACAAATGTTGGAGAGGATGCGGAGAAAAGGGAATCCTCTTACACTGTTGGTGGGAATGTGAACTGGTGCAGCCACTCTGGAAAACTGTGTGGAGGTCCCTCAAAGAGTTAAAAATAGACCTGCCCTACAACCCAACAATTGCACTGCTGGGGATTGACCCCAAAGATACAGATGCAATGAAACGCCGGGACACCTGCACCCCGATGATTATAGCAGCAATGTCCACAATAGCCAAACTGTGGAAGGAGCCTTGGTGTCCATCAAAAGATGAGTGGATAAAGAAGATGTGGTTTATGTATACAATGGAATATTGCTCAGCCTTTAGAAATTACAAATACCCACCATTTGCTTCGACGTGGATGGACTGGAGGGTATTATGCTGAGTGAAATAAGTCAGTCAGAGAAGGACAAACATTATATGGTCTCATTAATTTGGGGAATATAAATAATAGTGAAAGAGAATAGAGGGGAAAGGAGAAGAAATGGATAGGAAATATCAGAAAGGGAGACAGAACATGAAGACTCCTAACTCTGGGAAACGAACTAGGGGTGGTGGAAGGGGAGGAGGGCGGGGGGTGGGGGTGACTGGGTGACAGGCACTGAGGGTGGCACTTGACGGGATGAGCACTGGGTGTTATTCTGTATGTTGGCAAATTGAACACCAATAAAAAAAATACATTTATTATTTTAAAAAAGTAAAAAAAAATAGAAATGAAAAAGAAAAAAAAAAAGAAAATCATATATGAGGTCACACCATCCTCATGACAGTCCAGCATAACAACCATGTCATCTGGATTCATGTTTTCAGCAATAATGAACCAGTAGTTTTTGAAATCAGCAAGGATGTGCATGATTTGTTCTGTAGCCCCTGTCATAAAAGGCTTTATCCTTTCTGGCCTCTGTTCTTCAAGTTTGCTTTTGATTGATTTCATATAATCTTTGATATACTTCTTGTTGGCTTCCTCTCTGAAGCTGGTTTCCATCACTTGCAGAGAGTGCAAATGATGGTTCATGACAACATCAATATTAGTGATTACTATGCCTTTGGTACCTTCACCCTTGGGACCTTCAATGGAGACATTTTCACCAATGAGTGAGTCAACATGCTACCCTCTGTTCTACTAATCATCTTCCCTTCCACCTCCCGGCACAGCCCATCCAAGATCTCCTAGATCTTGTAGATGTTGGAGAACATCTCACTGTTGCTTATGAGGTCCCAATAGATGATCATGACTGTGGCTAGAGAGAGACTATAGTGGTGCTAGCTTAGAGGTGTGGAACTTTATAATTGTGACCGAACGTGGTGCAGCCAGAGTGGCAACCAGGGGTAGGAAAATGGGAGCGGAAAAGCAATGCATCTCAAGTTTTAAATGTTATCTGTATAAGATGATTAATAAATAATTTATTTAAAAGGTCAGGTGCACAAGAATTTTATTAAAATATATCTGTCAAGATGAGGTTTTGGTTCTTTTTTAATTTATTTTTATTATTATTTTTCTTTTTTTTTTTGTTTTGGTTCTTTTAAATGACAAACATAACAAAACAAAATATTTCAACTGTAAAAATATACTACACATACAACATATGTAGGTTTGTATTCTTTAAAATATTATTTGGACTTTTTTTTTACCATAAATTGAACTTAGCACTGGATGTAGAAATTATATTTGTTAAGATTCAACATTATCACACCCACTGAGTTGCTTATTTTTATTTTAAAATTTTTTTTAGAAACTGTTTATTTTCCATCAACCTTCTTTCCATTTTGTTGCTTCTGTGGAAGAGCAGCTTAAGACCACTTCGTGGTTGTTCCTCCCCATTCAGTGGCCGGAGCCGTGGGAGCTGCAGACCAATCTTCAGTGGCTGGCTGAGCGCTCCAGTCTTCAGGAGGGAACTGCTGAATAGGCACAGGAGACACCTGCACGCCTTCAGACCAGTCTGCAACTTCAGGCTGAGTAGCAGTGAACTCAGGAGCTGGAGCCATCCATTCACCCTGAAATTCCTCCTTAGTCACAGCCTTTTCAGCAGCGGCCTGTTCTTCCTTTTCAATCTCTTCAGGATCTCTGTAGAAGTAGAGATCAGGCAAGACTTCCCATGGGTGCTCACGGGAAATGGTGCCACACATGTGCAGGACTTCCCGGGCCAGCATCCACCACATGAGACCCACTGAGTGAGCTCCCTTGTTGTTGCAAGGGATGGCAATGTCCACGTAGCGCAGAGGAGAGTCTGTGTTACACAGAGCAACGGGAGGCAGGTTAACGTAAGATGCCTCTGTGAGAGGCTGGTGGGCAGCCCTGGGATCAGTAACCACCAGAAGCCTTGGCTCTCGGGAAGCTGCCTGGATCTGGTTAGTGAAGGTTCCAGGAGTGAAGTGGCCAGCAACAGGAGTGGCTCCAGTAGCAGCAGCAAATTTCAGCACAGCTCGCTGGTCAGTATTCCTGGATGACATAACACTGACATCAGCTGGGTTTTCAATGGCAACAATGGCACGAGCTGCCAACAGAAGCTTCTCCCAGGTTCTCTTCAGATTTATGATGTAGATACCATCACTCTTCCTTTTGTATATGTACTGTTCCATTTGGAAGTCATGGCAGGTGCCATCTAAGTGGGTTCCTGCTGCAAGGAATTTGAGGACATCCTGCTCCTTCTTTTGCAGAACATCAAGGGCTCCGGACGTTGTTAAAGTTTCCCTTTAAGTTACGTTGGGAATGCAAAACAACGCCCTATGGACCCTTCCCTGGGTAGCGTGGAAAGCTGAGTTGCTTCTTAATATAAGCAAAGCAAGTAGAAGGAGAACATGGATGCCAGATGTCCTCTCCATCATTCATGGAATGCTTGCATTTAAAGTTCAAAATCTGATGACTCCCAGACACTTCACACTCTAAGTTTCCAAGGGCCAGACTGGTTGATAATACAAGTTCAAAGGGAAGAAAAAGGCATCATATGCAAACAACATTGTTAAAACCCATATTATCTGATATCCAAAACAATATAGTGAGAAGAGAAAGGGCTTTGGGGTAAGATATATAGCTTGAACCTTAGATCAGGAACTGAGAAGCACACATCTATACTTGTTGAGCTTCAGTTTCTTCATCTTATATATAAGACAAATACTATCTACCTTATAAGGTGATTAAATACAGAGATTATTTGCTAAACCCTTCTGGCTTTGTAAGTAACCAGTAGATAATAGTTACTGTTCAAGCATGTGTTGATTATACATATTAGTTGATGGTTGCTGGATAGCATCAACTTCCTTAAAGGTATAAATACATAGGAAATTGAAATTAGCTCCATGTGAATCCCTACAGTTTTATAATTCTTTTTTTTTTTCAGTTTTATAATTCTTAACCTTTATTTGCTACCTTTATAATACCTCAGATTTATTCCATAAGATCAGCATCTGGTTCACCATAATCATAAATGGTAATCTTTTTGCTGTTTCCAGAATCTGATTTCTCATCTTGAGTTTGAATAGCATCTCAGATAGCAAGAGTAATAGCCACTTATCCCAAAACTCCCTAGTGAGTACTTTTGTCATGATCACACTGGGTACTCATTACATTCAAGTTGTTGATCCCAAAACTCCCTAGTTAGTACTTCTGTCATGATCAAACTGGGTACTCCTTATATTCAACTTGTTGACACAAATAACTATCAAAAGTGGAATGGAAGAGCAAAATAGTGAACTATTTTATAGAAAATAGGGAACACCATTCTACTGTTCCAACCCTCTCTTACCAAAAAAACCCAAAACCATAAAACAAAACAAAACAAAACAAAAAACAAAATGAAACGAAAACCATCTTGAAACCCAAGACACCATACACTTTAAAGGTCCAAGTGTGCTCGCTTAAGATGAATGAGGGTAGGTAGTAACTTCTTGAAATCTGGCTTGACCACTGCAGAGCTACTTCAGTTTCAGGGGAGAAACCAACACATTGGGTCTGGAGTTAGCATTGCTTAGATAAATAGAATGTGCACAGCAGCAGTTCCAGCCTGTTACCAAGGCTCTATTCATACAACGGAACTCACTTAAGGTCACTACCACTAATGGCAGTCGATGCACATGAATCCATTTCCTTATGACTCTTATTTGCATCAGCACTCCTAATTTCTGTAGCATTTCCGAGTCAATTTCATCATAAGCAAGGGCATTTGTGTTGTTATTGTTAATTCAACTGTTTTCTGAAGGCAAATATGGAACTCTGAAATACCAGAAGGAAATAAATATATAAATATTATATATTTATATATATAGTATGTAAATATAATATTTCTTCTAAATCTTTCACTCTGAAGAGTGTGCTTTACAAACCGATTTTTCAGCTTTGTCATGAGTCTTATTTTCCTTTTTCCCAAGCAAAGATAATCATAACAAAATTCTTTAACAACCCTTTCCATACTCTCTTTGATGTAGAAAGAGCCCAGCTGCAATTTATTCCCTCTTCCTTTTATCTCCTGGGAAAAGGAGAAGCTGGCTGGTTTAACCAAGTCATAACCTTCTTCACAGAGAGAAAAAAAAAATGTGTCCTACCAGATGGAATGAGTAGTAGGGAACTCTCTCTCTGAATGCTGGTGCAAGCTTCTATCTAGTCCTTCTATGTATCACACCTGTTGTATTTATTATAAAGAAACCTGTAGTATCCCAACATTGGTTTTTAGATTCACCAGAGTAGGTATATCTTCTTTACTGTGAATGTCTTAATATCAAAAGAAATATAACGATATCTGTCATCTGGAGGCCACTGCTTTCTTCACATACATTATTACTGCTTCTAAAGTGATAGTGGCCGGGAGCTTGACCAGACTCATACAAGAAAAGCTATCAAAGGGGTAAAACAGTTGCTTTATATGTTATCAGAACAATGGGTGATGACATTTGGTGACAGTGTGCAAGTATTGGGCCCGTAGCCCTCGTGGTAATAAACATGAGCAACAGTAAAAAGCAATCATGTGCTAATCTTCTTTTCAGTTTAGTAATCATTTTTTCGATGATACTTTATGGATATAACTTCATTTTGCTATTTTTAATTTGCTTTATCTATAAGAGAAATACACGTGCTGGATCATAAAGTCCAGTCAGTAGTGAAGGATATAACATGAAAATGAAAGTTTACTATCTTCCACTCAGAAACACTTTTAAATATTCTATTTTTAGGAGCTGAAATAATTATCTCTCAAGAAATATAAATGTTACATACACACACCTATTTGTTAATTTGTCAATATTAAACATGATCTAACCATCCATAAAAGTTGACACTTGCTGTAAGTTCCATTCTTTCCTTCTATACCTCTAAATCTTCGCTAACAAAAAAAAAAATAATAATAAATAAATAAATCTTCGCTAACAATATAAATTCGTATTTTTATTTATTATTCTATTGTAACCCTTATATTTGTATATAGCACAGTTAAATGGCTATTTCTTTACACAAATATCTTTTGAGAGCATATTGACTTCTAAAAGAAGGGAAAGACAGGGAGGAAGTATATTGGACTTATTTATTTTGCATATTAATACACTTGCTTGTTTATTTGTTTTATTGTATATTCTCTTAATGGAGATTTTCACTTTATGCCTAAGGCACTCTAGCTACTTAATCATCTATTTGTTATAAAGAACCCATTGTTTAAAGGCATTTTTCTGAAAATCCAAAGAATTTCTTTCTTTCTTCTCTTTTCCTTTTTTTTTTTTTTTTAAGATTTTATTTATTTATTCATGAGAGACAGAGAGAGAGAGAGAGAGGCAGAGACACAGGCAGAGGGAGAAGCAGGCTCCATGTAGGGAGACTGACGTGGGACTCCATCCCAGATGTCCAGGATCACGCCTTGGGCTGAAGGCGATGCTTAAACCCACTGAGCCACCTGGGCTGCCCTTTTACTTTTTCTTTTTCTTTTTCTTTTCTTCCTTTCTTTTTTGTTCTTTTTTCTTATTTTTTTGGAGAGAGAGAGCACACTCTAGTGAGGGAGGGGAATGGGGCAGAGAGAGAGGGAGAGAGAATCTTAAGCAGGATCCATGCCCAGCAAAGAGTCTGACACAGGGCTCAATCTCATGACTGTGAAATCGTGACCTGAACCGAAATCAAGACTCAGACCAATGCTTAACCGACGACACTGCCCAGGTGCCCCAGTCCAGAGAATTTCTATTTTAATTTATAGCAATTACTTTTCATTTTAGAATTATCCTTACTTTTTTTTTTTTCTATGTTAGGCCATTTCTTGGATGCCTTGGAATCCTTAATATAGCTATATTACTCCTAAATAAATACACAGAAAAGGCCTGTGAATGGCACCATGTCTGAGCTCATGTAAGTCCAAATTAAGTCTGTTTTCCTCTTGTACTTGATTGATCATTTGACCGATATTCTGATTTCTGTGTTGTTTGTTCATTTGTCCATTTGAGTCCATGTTTTTTGTGTTGTTCTTTTTCTCCTCTCTGGTTTTGATCTTGGTCATCCATTCATGTTTATTAATTAAGAATTCTGTTATGTAATATTCGCTGATAGGGGTATTCTCTCTAGCATTGTATTTTATAGCTATTCATATTTTCTTTTTAAATATTTTCTACTTTGAAATATCAGAATCTCTTCACTTTTGTCATATCAATATATATATTTATGACATACTCTTTATAAGATTTTATAGAAACATCCATATGGCTTTTATAAATGATCAGACTGCATATTTTCCATTTCTACTGGGTCTACACCCTGTTATCAATGTTCATAACTTCCTACAGTGATTTCAAAGTAACCTTCCCATGGTCTTTTCACCCTCAGCCAGCATTCATTTATTTCACATTAGAAAAGATCCATTTTAGCAAATGATTCATTGAGTCTTCCATGTCCGTTTCTGTAGTGAAATAAAGGGAGCAGAGGAGAAATGCCATTTACTTTTCTCATGTTAACTACCTTTGAAGCTCCTTGAACTACATCAATAAACACAGATCACTAAGGGATATTGACCTGAGAAGAGCATATCATGGTTTAAAGCAATTGCCTTCAGATATGGTTTCAAATGGGAAAGACTGGCTTTAAAAATGAAAACTGGTATATTGAGAAAGGTGCATTACAGCTGCCCAGCTAACCAAGTTTTCCATTAGAAAGAAGTAGAGAAGCACTAGATGCCCAAGTAACTGCTTCAATGCATTTGTTTCCTGGTAGCCTCAGGAGGTGTTATAATTACCCTGCTGGTGTGTTCCACTGGAGGACTACAGTATTCTGTTCAGGTCTGTTTCCAAAGTAATTTTTGGATTTAAAAGTAGAATAACTCAATAAGAGTTGTTCTCACTGGGAGTCATTCCAGTTCCCCCTAAGCTTCCATATAAAGACAGGATTTGAGAAACAATGAATAAGATAATCCTTTTAAATCTTTCTCTTGATTGGAAGCAGTTCAATTTATTCCAAAGGCAGATTACTGCAAAAGAAATTCTAAATTAGACTTACTTAATATGTCTTGCTCCAGGGATCTCTAGAAATATTTTGGGATATTATATTTTGATATCTAGGGGAATATATATATATGTTGTTTTAATCTGTTCAACATCTTTTACTTTTTCTTCTTATAATGAGATCTCATTTTATTTGGAAACTGTCTCCCTTTGTCCTTCCCCACAGCAGTGTGGAGGACTCCAGTCCTACAATGTCCTGACCCCTGCTCAAAGGTTAGGTTGGTAGTTGAGATTGTGCTATCAACATATCCTTCTACTCTTGGTCAGCGCTACTCTGTGATCAGAATCTTTCCCTGGGATTTTTTATAAGCCCCCTTTGGTTAGAGATCTACACATAAGCTTGCCAGTTCATGAGACTGAAAACAGTACTACAGAAATGTGAGGTTAAAAGAGGCTGTGCTGGCAGTAAGTGGCCTGTAGGCTTCTCCAGCTCTTGGAGTCTCTGCTTCTCTCTGCTCATTCCCAAAATTTCATTGCATGAATTATCCTAGTTTCCCACCACTAAATCCTATATTTTCTAAAACTGGTATGATTTTTAAATAAAAACTCCTTGTAACATATGTTAAGACATTTCATATGTCAAAAGGCAGCTTGGTAGAAAAGAAGGTGAATGAGTTTAGAATGCTGATATACACTGACTAGAATGCAGACTGTCACTATACCACCTTAGCAAGCTACTTCCCTTCTATTTGATTGTCTGCTAAAAATGTGTTAATGCTTATTTTAAAGAACAGTACATCTCAAAGTACTTATAACTAAAGGATCTCAGTAACATCACCAAGTATCTATGTTCTAAGAACCATGGAGGCAAATAACAGGAGCCCAATTAATACTATAAGGATGATTACAAAAAAATGATTACAGTTAAGGACTTAGAGAAGTAAAGGATTTCAATATAATCAAAATGCTGTGAGAAAATAAATGAGCACCTGACTTACACCTGGAGCCATGGAAATAGAAACTGAAGTCCAAAGGTTAAGGAGTTTGTCAAATAACAAACAGCATTACAAGCACACACTGACATGAAGAGCATTAGAACATACACATGCACACACACACGCACACAAGACATTCATACACTCTGGGCAAAGAACAATGACTAGCAACCATGGGAAGAAAGGGGAAATATATCAATCATCAGCATTGAAGTATTCTTGAGGTATCATTTAGGTTCCTACTTTCCACTTTTGGAATAGATTTTTAGCTTTCAACTAGGATTTATATATCAGTCAACAAAACCAGTGCCAAAAAAACCTCAAAACCAAACCAAACCAAAAACCCAATAAACAAACACCAAGCCAAACCCATTGCATTCCTTAAAGTAACTTAATTTTGCCTCAGAATTCTCATTTTGTTTAGCATGTGGGAAATTAAATCTAATTCCCAATCCCTGCTCAGTCCCTTGTGTTTTCTGCAATCTGGGATACACTCTGGTACCTCTGTCTGCAAGGTTTCTTCAGACCCACCGGGCTCTACTTCTTTTGCCTTGCATCTTCTGTACAAGGGTGGGGACATACTAATCTTTGGGGGATCATTGCCCTGGGGTCCTACCATTTCCTCACAACAATGCCAGTAAGCCTTCTCGCCATGGAAGCCTCAGAATCTCAACTCTTCATAAATTCTGAGAATCTCTTTTATATTCAGAAAAAGCTTTTTATCTATTTTAAGCATGGAATCCCAGCCATATACTGAAGCTTACATTTGCAGAGAAGTGAATTTAGATCAAAGGAATAGCCTCTGTCTGCAGCAGGTTTCATAATTCTCAGAGGGTCTGGGAAAAAAGTAACTATCACAATACATTCCCAGCATTAAAAACTTATTTTAATAAATATTTACTGAGAACCTAATGTGTCCCAGACATTCATCTACATGCTTAGATTCTAACAGTAAAGACCTGCAATAAACAAAGAAAAGAATACATTAAAAATTATAGAGTGTGTTAAAAGGTGGTAAGTGCTATGATGAAAAAAAGAGCAAGTTAAGGGAGATAAATAGATGAATTTCATTTTTAAATAGGGTGAGCATGATAGGCTTGAATGACTGAGATTTAAGGGAGGCAAGGCAGGTAGCTATGAGGTTATCTGAGGAAAGAGTGTTGCAAGGGGGAAAAAATGCTCTAAGTTGGGAAGAGTAGCAGTGTGTTTGAGGAACAGCAAGAAATAGTGGCTGAAGCTAAATAAGCTAGAGGCAGAAAAAGGACGAGATGAAGTCAAAGAGGTACCAAGGGCCAGTTCATAAAGAACCTCTCAGGGCATTGTTGAAGGACATTGTTGTAAGAACTATTTATCATTGAAATAGGAACCACTGAAGACTGTGGAGTATCTTTTAAATCTTTTAAAAACACATAGTTGACAGAGTGCCCTCCCAACTTACCATCAAGTATTTTTAAAATTAACATAATAAAATTCAAATAAACCGTAAGGATTATAGAGCACCAAGTCCCTATTTTCTAAACATAGAAGGTGATGAAATCATTTAACAGCACTTCTGAGCAACTTGAGAAAGGAAGCTGCATGTTGTCCCCAGATGAAATTTTCAAAGGGCCCACAGCAGGCTGAGCTCCTCTACCAAACAGCAACAGAGAAAAGTCCTTATGTTCTAGGTGGAATTTACCTTAAACACTTGGAATCAGCTGGGAAATACAGATGAGCCAAGGAATAAGCCAGCTACTTTGCTGGCAAAGAGTCATTAGTGTAAGACCTTCTTATGTGCAATACATTTAAGAGTGTTACATACAATATCAAAAACCATACAGTAGGATGTCAGCCTCAAAGGGTCAGAGGAATTTTAAATATTTATAAATGAAAGAATTAGATAACAATCTGGAAATTGTGCTCAACATACATTTTTATTTCCATATATGGAAAGTGAGATATAACTAATTATTCAAAACAAGCATTATGACTAGTGATTGATACTTTCTATCTATATTTATGTGAAATACATAGAGAATGTTATTAGCTAGCTGTGAAACTGTTTTATGTAATTTTTACTTCTGCAATTTCTAAAGAAACTGAGTTATAACTTTGTTGTTACTACTGTTATTTCATTTCTAAAACTAAAATGTGAACTTCTATGTCACTTTGTCTAGCATTCACTTAGTATTTCTTCAAATACTGTTATTTAACAGTGTTTAAATTATCCGATCTCCAACTAAATTGTAAAGAGCTCAAAATAAATAGTTCCAATAATTGTTTATATCACCTAGAGAAATTTAACAAAGCCTGGGATAAAGACGCTGAGTAAATGTGTAAGTGTAACTTTTAATATCCACACTTAGACTTTGGAAATGTGTGAAATGTTGTTTTTCCTAGTACATTGTCATTTTCTGGGGATAGTATAAATCTGAAAAATCCACTACATATTCTGGTAGTCCTCTCCCTCCATGAATCTTTCATGCCAAACCAAGAAGGTAAGCTCATCTTTCAGAGGTTAAAATTACAAAAGAAAAGTTAGTAAAAATTAAGAAAATCTATCGTTCTTCTAAAAAAAAAATGGTGTAGAAATGTGGCAAAGAAGTCTTTTAGGCAGGAAAGATAAAAGTAAGTCAAAGTATAGATACAAGAACCAAAAATAAAGAAAAGAGTACAAGCCAATGCTGCTTTGGACAGAAATCGTTTATTGTCACCTTCCCATGGCAAATGACGTGAGTGGTTTCTGGAATTATAATACTTTAAGGAATGCATCTTTTATTATGCAACCCCATGGAGGTAAAAATGAATTCTATTTTGTATTTAAAAAGCATAGTTTCTCTATAATCTGTGTTTTTTGAAGATTTCTGACCCCAGGACAAATGTGTTAACAGTGCTGCTCTAAACATACCTGTAATCTGGCATTTCACTCAACTCCCTCTGGTCCTCTGTGCACTTTCCCTTTCATTACATTTTCTTAACTTTTATAGAAAATTATGAAAGTCATGATGGCAACAACTACAATGGATAAAGTTTGCAAAGAACTATGTTGGCCCAGGTCACAGAGGAAAAGTAAAAAGGGATGATGTGATGAGATAGATATGTTACAGTTTAGAGGGAAGGAAGGCACCAGAAGAGTCCAAGCTGTTCCAACCTGCCACTGTTTGAGTCTTCCCACAGCAGGGACCAGACCCTGCATGAGTGAGCCTTCAGATAATTTCAACTCCACCATCTGAGCCATCCGAGCACACACTGAGTGAAGCACAGACAGGCTTACCCTTTTCAAGCCCTGCACAGAGTACAAATTCATGAGGAAAAGAAATGCTGTGAAACTATTAAGTTTGGTGATGGTTTTTATGCAACATTAGGCAACTGAAACACAGGGAAACAGTGATTTAAACAACTGTGGACTTTGCTTCAGAAATAATGAAGGTCAAAGACATTTGAAAACTTCTTTGAAGTGTTTAAAGACAAAGCTATCAACCCAGAATTATGTATCTAGGCAATACATCCCTCAAGAATATGACAAAGTAAAGACATATTAAGTAAAAGAAAACCACAGAATCTGTTCCCAGCAGAGCTGTAGGACTAGAAATAGTACATGCGCATCAGATTGCAAGAGAAACTCAGATCTTCAGCAACAAATAAAGCATCAGAAATTCACGCAAATTTGACTGTATAAAGCAAAAATTATAGTATTTTTCTTTTGGAGATATACTACCTTGAATAACATACCATAAAGAATGATGGGGGTAGGGTAAATGGACTACAAAATTGCAAAATTTTTTACATTTTACATGAAAGGTTACAATATTATCTCTAAATAAACTGAAAATTAGAGGATTCATATGTTCCCTGGAGTAACCAATAAAAATCATGTATAACTAAGAATACAATTAATATGAATTAATTATTGATCTAATTAAAAGTAAAACCAGCCAGAATGGGTATATTAAAAAGACATAATTTTGTGTTGTCAACGTTTACTTTAAATATTACATCCCAGGTAAACCAAGTGTATGTATGTGTGTACATATATACAACACATAGTTGACCCTTGAACAATGCAGAGGTTGGGGCACTGAACCCACCATGCAGTTGGAAATCCACATAGAACTTTGGACTCCCCAAATACTTAACTACTAATAGCCTACTGTTGACTGGACACCCTATTAATAACATAAACAATCGATTAACACATATTTTGTATGTTATATGTATTGTTTATTATGCTCTTATAATAAAGTAAGCTAGAGAGAATGAAATGTTGCTAAGAAAAGCATAAGGAAGAGAAAACACATTTACAGTACTGTACTGTATTTTTTAATCCACATATAAGTGGACCCACACAATTCAAACCAATGTTATTATATATATATATATATATATATATATATATATATATATATATATATGTTTGTGTGTGTGTGTATACACATACATGCAGGGAGAAAGAGAAAGATGCAATCAATCCTCAAAATTCACTGATTCTGTATTTGTGAACTCTCCTCCTCACTAAATTTATTTGTAACTATCAAATCAATACTTGCAGTGCTTTCATGATCATTCATAGACACGCACAGAACAGTGACAAATTTGAGTTGCCTTATGCTCCTGTTCCCTGTTTTAGTAAAAACAAAGTGACTCTGCCTTCTTATTTCAGCTCTTACACTATTAAACTAAATAGTAATGAAAACACAGTAATATTTGAAAGAGCATCTTGGAAACAAAATATGTTTAAATGATTATTTTAGAACAAAAGAAAGTTCTAAAAGAAGTTTAAAGTATTATTTTAGTCTGCTTGATGAGAAAAGTACAGTAAACCTAAAAAAAAGTAGAATATAAGATATAATGAAGATTATAGAAAGAAGAAATGAAAGAAAAATAATATATTAATAAATTTGAAAGCTGATTCTTCTAAGATTTTATATATATATATATGTATATATGATTTTATTTATTTATTCATGAGAGACACAGGGAGAGAGAGAGATGCAGAGACATAGGCAGAGGGAGAAGCAGGCTTCCCTGCAAGGAGCCCGATGTGGGACTCAATCCTGGACCCTGGGATCACACCCTGAGCCCAAGGCAGATGCTCAAACACTGAGCCACCCAGGCATCCTTTTTTTTTTTTTTTTTTTTTTGAGAGGGGAAGAGAGAGAATGAGAGCAAGAGTGAGCAAGAGCACAAGAGCATGGGGAGGGAGAAGCAGACTCCCTGCTCAGCAGGGATCCCAATGGGGGTCACTTCTAGGACTCTAGGATCATAACCTGAGCTGAAGGCAGACACAATTGACAGAGCCACCCAGGTGCCCCTGAAAGTTGATTCTTGAATACATCCATAGAATTTATGTACCCCTAAAGTGATTAAGTTGAGAAAGAGTGAGAGAAAGAAAGAGAGAAGATAAATAACCAAACCAAGAAAGAGAGGTTATCACTACTGATCCTTCAGACATTAAATGAATACTAATAATCTATCATAAATAACACATTTGATATCTTAAATAAGATGGACAAAATCCTTGAAAAATATAATTCCAAATGTGACACAAATTAATGCACAGGCCCATACAATTTCAACTAACATTCCAGTAGACCTTTATCTTTTCCAGTAGACATTTTATAGAAATTAACAAACCGATTCTAATTTTAGACATGTAAACAACCTAGAAAAACCCAAGTGGTTTTTTAAAGGAGAATATAATTAAAGGACCTATATTCCCTGCCTTCCAAGACTCATTCTATACTTATAGAAATCAAGAAAATGTGTTTGGTAAAAATCAGGCATTTGGATAAATGGAATAAAATAGAGACTCATGATATAAGACCATGTTTTAAGGTCACTTGATTTTTCAATAATGACACAAAGGCAATTTAATGGGCAAACAAATAATAAAATAAGTACAAAAAAGTTAAAAAAATGCTACATCCATACAGAAGATAACATAGGAAGGAATCTTCACAACCTTCCAGTAGCTATAGAATTGTTAGGTGGGACACAAAAGCAGATACCACAAAAGGAAAGGTGATACATTAGAATTAATCAAAATTAAAATTTTTACCAGGAAGAAAGACAACAGTAAGAAAATTAAAAGAGATAATACACCAAGTGATAGAAGTATTAGCAATATATATGTTAGAAAAAGGACTCGGTTCCTGAAGATATCACAACTCAATAAAAGGAACCAAATAATAAATAGGCAAAATATAAGAAACTTCATTACACAAAAATGGTATATAAATAGCCAATAAGTTTGTAGAAAAGCTTTCAATATTATTTGTAACCAGGAAAGCAGAAATAAACTATGAAACATTACTGTGTATGCAATATAATAGATAAAATTATAAAAACTGGTAATACCAAGTGCTGACAAAGTTGTAGAAGAATACGATGCCACTGGGAATGTAAAATGGTATATGTACTTTGGAAAATAGCAGCCATTTCTTTATGAAATGATCCAACAAGTCTATGCCTAGGCATTTATCCAAGAGATATAAAAAATGTAAACAAATATTTATAGAAGCTTTATTCACAACAACCCAACACTGGAAAGAACCCAAGTGTCTTCCAACAGGTGAATGGCTAAAACAAAATGTGATATATCCATTCAGTGGAAGAGTACTCAGAAATAAAAGCAATGGACCACAGATAGATGCATCAACATGATTAAGTTTCAAAATCATTATTCTTAGTGAAAAATTTCAGACAGCAAAGAATACATACTGTATGGATTCATTTATGCATACATACAACTCTTGAAGAGACAAAATATAATCTATAATGAGGAAATGCAAATCATTCTGCCTAGAGCTGAGGACAACAGGATTGATAAATTGTAAAGAATCACAAGGAAACATTTGGGGATGATAGAAATATTCTCTATCTGGATTGTGGTGTTGGTTTCACAGATACATACTTCTATGAAAATGGTTGCAGTTTATTATTTGTAAATTATGCAAATAGAGTTGATTTAATATTTTATGTACAGTATACATACAATGGAATATTATCGAGTTTCAAAAGAAAATAAATTCTTACATATGCTATATCATGAATGATCTTGGAGGACATTAAAGTGAAATAAGTCAATCACAAAAAGAAAACACTGTATGATTTCACTTATATGAAGTATTTAGAGTAGTCAAAATCATAAAAACAAAAAGTAAAATGGTGGTTGCCAAGGGCTGGGGGTAGGAGGTAATGTGGAGTTATTGTTTAATAGGTAAAGAGTTTCGATTTTACAAGATGAAGAGTTATGGAGACAAGCAGTGGTGTAGCTGCACAACAATATGAATGTGCTTAATGGCACAGAACTATATATTAAAAATGGTTAAGGTGGTAAAGTTTATGTAATGTGTATTTAACCAAAATAAAATTGAAAAAAAAAATCATGTACAGTGCCTGGCACAAGGAATAAAATTATTACAACTGAATGCTCATCATAATGTCCATTACTGCATTTTGGGGTACATTTCTGATGAGAGAATTTCCATCCTGTACATCAATGAGAAGTGAATCTTTTGCTTACAATTTTACACTTCTGATGATTAACTATCTAATTTATGGGTCCAGATATCTCAAACCTATTTCTTATTACCTACATACATCCTTTGCCAGGCACCCTCAAATATTTTGGCCCTACATCTTTTCAACCTTGGTATCTGTTTTGTCATGATATCAAGTGAGTTGTAATAGGTAAAAATAGTATTTCTGGAAGCCATGTCTACATGCAATGACTTCCAATTATTTAGCTATACAGGCAAGTGATTATGAACCACATTAGTATATCCTACTAAACTCCACCCAAATATCCTCAACTTACCTTTACCTTTGTCAGAGTGACCTTTTAATACCACCAGACAGGAGGGGAAGCGAAACAGAGGGGCATCATAGTGGGGAGGAAAATTAATCTCAGCCAATTATTGTTAATTATCCTAAATTTATAGTAATAATAATGATATTAATATAATTATATATTATGTGTATTTTATAATAATATATAATTATATATAATTATATAATATACATAATAATTATATAATTATATTATTACTATTACTGTAAATTTAGGATAATTAACAATAATTTATTATTATTATTATTATTATTATTATACAATTTTATATATTAACTTACTGCTAGTTCTACTCAAAATTCCTCAGAACGGAACTCTACACATGATGGATCTTAAAGTTTAAGCTTCTTCAATTACCCCTAAATCCACTTCTGATCTCATAAAACTGAGCAAGTACTTCCATGCACCATAAGGACACGGAAGCAAAAAATCCCTGGAATTTAAGGGGACTACATGGATACAATAAATATACTAGCAGCATTTATAATGAACTACAAAGTAAAGTCCCTTCCTCCAATTTATAAGTACCACATAGTACACTGAGATCTGTGACTCTGTCTAGTGAAAATAATGAAGTTCCAATAATGATAATATTTGGCTTGCCCACCAACCTGGAAAGTTGGGAGTAATATTTAAGCTGGCAAAATATTTCCAGACCCAGATTTGTAGCTTTAAACTGATACCCACAAAATAAGAAACGTATTAGCATATTCCTTATCTCTGTGTTAATCGATACTGGAAATCTTCTCCCCTCTGTTAAACAATACTGAGAGTAAATGAAAACAACCTAGCTATTTGCTCCAAGAAAGACCTTCTCTTGGAATATGAGACTGTGAGCCAATTGAAACAGGTTACTTATCTAAAGTTCGAAGAATCATTTTAAGACCTTTTCCTTACCATGCCCTCCAGTCCAATGTTAGTATATCCTTACTTCTGTCTAATCCAAATGAGTCTCCTACCTTGTAAGACATGCCGAAAATTCATTCTGTCTTGACTCCAAAATACAACAGCCTCTCCTGACTTCCTCTTCTGAAACTTGACCAGAGTTCCATTGAGGTGGTGCTTTCCCTTCCTGAAATAAACCTCATAAACTTGGCTTTATTTGATCAATAATTTGTTTTTGTTTTTTTTTTTTCTGGGAGACTTTAAGGAGTTTATAGTTGACACAGAAAAAACAGTAGACAAATGACTAATAGATAACAGGCACTTGAAAGAAGTCTTCAGGTTTTAAATATCTATCTTATTGAGATATTTTGATCTACACTCTCTCATGGAATGAACCCAAACCAAAGACTTGGCCTGAATGCAATCGACATAAAAGTATAGCTTAATTAAGATTAGGACAGGGGTAAAAAAGTATGGAAAAGACTGAACTTTGCACTTTTGTGTTATCCAGAATTGCAGCAGACACTCTTAGAAATGTAGTAAATACTTCTTGTGGTACCTCTTATTGAATATAGGTAAGAAGATACAGATATACTACCTTTTCTCTTTTCCATTGTTGATTAACTGCAAAAATTATTTTAATTATCTGTGTTTTCATTTCCTCATCATTACAATGCTAATACTCTCTACCTTTTAATTATGAGGAAAAGATAGTATGATATAATTATAGTTTCAAACTTTTTCAGTTCTGCAAGAATCATTCAGAAAGAGCCTACTATTAAAACTTAATTATTATTAAAAAGTAATGCTTTCTACTCTCAAAATAATTAATGAAGATACTTCATGTTAGCTATGTTCACTAAGATACTATAAATGCTCAGGAGGCACCAGAAAAAAAATAACTTAAAACTATTTTAATTAAATATTGGATTTTCAGAACTAAAGGAAATCCATTTTGCCAGCTATTTGTAAACCCAAAGAATAGAATTCACAAACTGAAATTAACTAAAGGTCAATCATAAAATGAATCATTTTTAAATACTAATTAATGTTTTACCATTGTATGAGAACATTTATGAATATAAAATTGAATAGTGGAGATTAAAAATAGAGGGTGTGGGTAGATTTAATAATTTATTCCTCCCACACTAATCAGGATTTCTGACTATTTCATTTCTCAAACACAATTAAAGTCTTTCTTTTCTCTCCATTCTCTTTTTTCTCTCCTTTGTAGGTAGACTATTGATATAACTTTTAATTCATCTACGTTAATAACAAGGGGAAATACTATTTTAAATTAAATAGTATTTTAAATTAAATTTAAAAGCTTTTTTACTTGTTTATACATCACGTGTCATTATTTCCTGCCAATGGAGTATTTTCTTCCAGAAAACAATGGGTTTTCTCCAAATATAACCTTTTTATTAGATTCATTATTCCCTCAGGGCTTGCTCTTAGTATCTTTAGTTAAGGTTATTTGCATAAATGGATTTAAAAAATGAGATAATGGTAGTAACTGTTAGATTATTTTAGGATAATAACTCCTTTAGGAAGTATCTCATTTGTGTGGCCCAATATACTGACATCAGTCTCATGATACAAAAATACAGTAAGTACAGATAGAAACTTAGTATATGTAGTGTTCTTTCCTGAAAAGGATCACAGATCGAGACCTTGAAGGAACTAATGTGGTAATAAAAGTCAGAAATTTTTGGAGAGAAGATAAAATAAGGGCAAATAAAGATTTTTCTGTTTTTTTTTTTTTTCCTCCTAGGATCATTTGACCCAAAGAACAGTAACTTCAACCTAGGTTTCCCAGCTCCAAAGATCTCTCTACCATTTTCCATTGCTTTAGAATAGTTTTAGATTTACAAAAAAATTGAACATATTGTAGAGTCCCCAAGTAGTACATCCTTCCCTTCCCAATATACAGACACAGTTTCCTGTATTATGAACACCTTACATTAGTGTAGTATATTAATGAACCAATATTGATACATTATTACAATTTATCCAGCCATCCAAAAAAATAGAGCATTCCTCTGAAACCTTTGGTAGGCTGAGAGTGCATAAAGAGAAGAAGCAATTACTATTTTGTAAAAGCAAAAATCCTCTTCAGATTTCTTTTAATTAGAGAAAACAGGCATTAATGTAGGTTTTTGGTAAAAATTAAATAAGAAAAAGGGAAATCTGTATTAATCAATCTTCATGGTTTACAATATTAAAGTTTGCCATTTACACAGTTCATAGATCATATATCCACCATACAGTAGCATACAGTCTAAATTATTAGCGTGCTAGTAATCTTTGTGCCTCATCTATTCCTTTCCTATCCCTTCCAATCCTTGTCTATCTCTATAGTTTGCTGAAACAAATGAAAGTGAAAATAGGGATCCCTGGGTGGCGCAGCGGTTTGGCGCCTGCCTTTGGCCCAGGGCGCGATCCTGGAGACACGGGATCGAATCCCACGTCGGGCTCCCTGTGCATGGAGCCTGCTTCTCCCTCTGCCTGTGTCTCTGCCTCATTCTCTCTCTCTCTCTGTGACTATCACAAATAAATAAAAATTAAAAAAAAAAAAAAAAAAAGAAAATACAGGGATGCTTAGGTGGCTCAGCAGTTGGGCGTCTACTTTCAGCCCAGGGCGTGATCCTGGAGACCTAGGATCGAATCCCACATGGGGCTCCCCGAAAGGAGTCTGCTTCTCTCTCTGCCTGTGTCTCTGCCTCTTGCTCTCTCTCTGTGTCTCTCATGAATAAATAAATAAAATCTTAAAAAAAAAGAAAGAAAAGAAAAATATAACGTATCAGTACTTGTGGGATGCAGCAAAAGCTGTTCTAAGAGGGACATTCACAGAAATAAACACCTGTATTAAAAAGCCATAAAGATTCCAATAAACAATGTAACCTTATGCCTTAAAGAACTAGGAAAAAAAAAAAAAAACTGATCCCAAAATGAGCAGAAGGAAATAGTAAAGATTAGAGAAAAAATAAATGAGGACAGAAAACAATAGAAAAGATTTACCAAATTAAGAATTGGTTCTTTGAAAAGAAGATACAATTGACAAAACTTTAGAAAGAAGAAAAAAAGAAAAGAAAGAATGGAAATAAAATTATAAATGAAAAGAACATATAACCACTGATACCACAGAAATTCAAAGGATCCTAAGAGCTCCCATAAACAACAACCTGCCAACAGACTGGACAACTTGAAACTGAACAAATTAGGCATAGAAGGAATATATATTGACATACTAAAGGCCACATAACCTATGGTAAAAGTTCAAAGTTTTTCCACTAAGGCCAGGAACAAGATAAGGGTGCCTCATCTTACCATTCTTGTTTAACACAGAACTAGGAGTCCTAGCTAGAGCAATCGGTAAGAGAGAAAAATAAAAAAGTGTCAAAATTGGAAAGAAGGGATCCCTGGGTGGCACAGCAGTTTGGCGCCTGCCTTTGGCCCAGGGCGCGATCCTGGAGACCCGGGATCGAATCCCACGTCGGGCTCCCGGTGCATGGAGCCTGCTTCTCCCTCTGCCTGTGTCTCTGCCTCTCTCTCTCTCTCTCTGATGACTATCATAAATAAATTTAAAAAAAAATGGAGAGAAGTAAAAATATCTCTATTTGCCAGTTACTTGATTTTACATAAGAAAAATCCTAATGAGTTAAGAAAATAAACCCTTTTTGTTTAATAAGTGAATTCAGTAAAGTGGCAGGGTACAAAATTAATAAAATATAAGTGGCATTTCTATATGCCAGCTACAGATATTCTGAAAAGAAAATAAAGAAGCTTATTCCATTTATGGTTGCATTGAAAGCAATAAAATACTTGGAAATAAACCTAAGGACGTGAAGGATCTTTACTCTGAAAACTATAAGACGTTGGTGGAAAAAAATCAAAGAAGACACAAATAAATGGAAAGGTACCCTGGTCATCAATTTGAATTATTAAAGTGTTAAAATGCCAATACTACCAAAACACCCATAGATTCAATGCAATCACTATCAAGATTCCAATGGTTTTCTTTTTTTTTTTTTTTTTTACAAAAGTAGAACATTTTTACTGCTAAAATTTATGTGGAGTCACAGAAAACCCCAAATAATGAAGGAAATTCTGAGAAAGAAGAACAAAGCAGGAGGCATATTACTTCCTGATTTCAAGGTATATAATAAGCTTTATCATCAAAACAGTATGATACTGGCATGAAGACAGAAAAACAGATAACAGAACAGAATTGGGAGCCCAGAAATAAACCCAAGTATATATGGCCAATTAATATTTGACAAGGGACCCAAGAATACTAAGTGAAGACAATTATTTCAATAAATGGTGCTGGCATAATTGGATATTCACATATAAAAGAATGAAACTAGACCCATATTTTATACCACTCACAAAAATTATCTCAAAATCAAATTAAAGACTTAAATATAAGACCTGAAACCATGAAACTCTGGGAAGAAAACCTAGGAATAAAGCTCCTTGACATAGGTCTTGGTAATGACTTTTTTGATATGACACCTAAAGCACAAGCAACAGATCAAAAATAAACAAGTGGGACTACATCAAACTAAAAAAGGTTGGTATCCAAAATATATAAGCAAATCATACAACTAAATAGAAAACAACAACAACAACAAAAAAAAATAATTTAAAAATGGATAAAGGACCATACAAAGAAGATCTATTGTCCTATAGATCTATTGTCCTATAGATCCATAAAAGGACAATAGGTACATGAAAAGATGCTAAATAATTATTAGGGAAGTACAAATTAAAACCATAATGAGATATCACCTCATACCTTTTAGAAAGGCCACCATCTTTAAGACAAGATAAAGTCTGGTATGAATATGGAGAAAAGAAAACCCCTGTCCCCAGGGTGGGATTATAAAATAATACTGACACTGCAAAAAACAATAGAAGAGTCCTCAAAAAATTAAAAAGAAAACTACCACATAGTCCAGCAATTCCACTTTTAGGAATATATTCTAAAAAACCAAAAATACTAACTTGAAAAGATACCTGCACCTTCATGTTGGTAGTAGCTTTAGTAACAAGGGGCAAGACATAGAAACAACCTAAGTGTCCATCAATGGATGAAGAGATAAAGAAGTTGTCGTACACACACACACACACACACACACACACACACACACACACTGGAATTATATTATTCAGCTATATAAAAAGAAGGAACTCCCACCATTTGTGATAATATGGCTGGACCTTGAAGGCATTAAGCTAAGTAAAACAAGTCAAACAAAGACAAATATTGTATGATCTCATTTATATGTGGAATATTAAAAATAACTAAATAAAACATACAAACAAACAAACAACTCAGAGGAAAAGAGATCAGACTTGTGGTCATGTTACCAGAGGCAGAGGGTGGGAAGAAATTGTTAAGAGGTGGTCAAAATGGTACAACTGTCCAGTTATAAAGTAAATAAATGCTAGGAATGGAATGTATAGCATGATTACTATAGATGACACTGCTGTATGATATATATAGGAAAGTTGTTAAAAGAGTAAATCCTAGGAGTTCTTATCTAAAGGAGATTTTTTTTTCTTTTTATTTTATCTCTATGAGAAGATGGGAAGATGGATATTAGCTGATCTATTATTACAGTCATTTCACAATATATGCAAAACAAGCCATCATGCTTTACACCTTAAACTTATACAAAAATGTAAGTCCATTATTTCTCAGCGATACTGGTAGGGGGAAAGCCTAATTAAGCAGCATCTCTAAATTTAGTTGAAGAGATGCAGATACTGACTGGGAAGAGCTGATATAATTCACTCAGAAGTAGACTCCCTCTCTTTTATAATTAAAATTAATCTATTCCAAAAAGCTTTTGTTCCATTGAAGACACCATATTTTAGGCAATTTGTCTTTCTTCTGCCTCAGACTGATGATGTATTATATTAATACATCATTAAAGAGACAGCTTTCAGAAATGATGTATTAGTACAACACATCACTAGAGAAATCAGGAAGGATACGCGACTCATTAGAACTCATACTAATCTTTGAAGAAGGGGAATTTTTTCTTGTTGTTGTTAAATGTGTTTCTTAAACATGAAGGACCACAACAGTGCACATCTGATTACCAGTAGTTGAACCAGTAGTTGAAACCTTTCACAGTAGTTGTTCACAGGCAAGAAAAAAAAAAAAAAAAAAATCACAAGATGCAATGAATAGGATTGTGTTTTTGGTAAAAGTCCAAGATTGTAAGGTGGTCCTTCTAAACGAAACCAAAAAACAAAGGCAATCAAACTTAACCAAAATATTTTTTTAATCTCTAATATTTAATTTGCTACCTGTCATCCTTTAATAAGATTTAGATGAAGAAAACATTGCTCTATCAACTCCATCCTGTTAGCATCATTAATGTTTCATATTTCTCAATCTCAGGCCTCATGTGGCAATTCAATACATAAAATAGCTTGACTTACTATTCAATTGTATTACCAAGGAGCTAAATGAAACACTGAAATCGCCTAGAAATTTAGATTGGTTTTGCTTGACTATATATATAGTTACCAAGCAAAGTCTTTAAGAAGAGATGCTGGATACATATAGCATGGTGGTTAAACATTAAAGTACAATTAACTAATATTCATAAAGCCAGCTTAAGTAAAAAATCAATAGTCATAAATTTTTTTTTTAATTTCTCTACAGCCTCATCTGTAGAGCTGAATGTCTCTTTAGTTGTATGGTTCTCATTTTCCTGTCCACTGGTCATCAAAGGCTTTTAGGAACTGCTAAATTGTTTGTTGTACCATATATGGTGAAGTGCAAAGAAAGTGTAAGAAAATTACATAATTAAAGCTCTCCTCCCCTCTGTTCATTTAACATCCCCTCCCACCTTCTCTTGCAAATTTCCATTAAAATTTCACACCGATTTGATCCTGTAGGTGAGTTACAAATCTTTTCTGAAAGGAAGAATCCTACCTCGCTTGGACATAGAAGTGCTTATATAAAGGCTGGAATAGTGAGTTTTGTTTGGTGGAATGTTTTAAATCAATTTTATATAATAATAATTGGCAATTCAGAGTCAAATAAGTGCTCCTTGGGATTTCTATAGGTGATATTATCCATGATACTCCAGATGGAAAAACAATATGTTTGATAATAAAGAATTTAAAGAAAAGTAACCTTTACTTATATACTATTCTGCAGTGCTTTCAAAGCATTAAAACAGCATGATGCACATTAAGGCTCAAATATGACCTACTTCACCTTCAGATTTTACATACTGTGTAAGAAAATCACTTAATTGGCAATTCTGAAACAACCCTCAAATTAGAGTTTACTGTAATTAGTGTCATTCTAAATATGCACATTTCTAAGCTTTTCATTTAATTTGAAAAGGCAAGAGATTGATGGACTTTTTATTCTGTTTTATTAAACCATTTCTTCCAGAGAAGTGGATAGAGAATTTTCTATGTCTTAGAAGTCTTGCTTGGTTCTCAACACCGGCTTTAGTTACAATGTCCTCAATCTAAATTGTTCAGGCTTTTATTTTTTTATTTTTTTTTTCTCTTTTGAAGTGCTCTTTTGTGTGCATCCCTGGTGTGGCCTGTAGCTGGCTTTAAAAGTTGGCTTCCAGGCCCTCCTGACACTTTTGCCTCTCTCTCTAGATACCAACTGTAACTAACCCCAGGGTTTGCTTCAGCCAAAGACCTCTTTCCCAGATTGTCACAGTATTTCAGCAAATTGTAACTAAATGAATCAAGCAGGTATCTCCATTAGAAAAAAGTGCTAATTCCATAAAGTTAAGAGCCACATATTAAAAATAAGTTACAGACAGAAGCGATTTACTTCCTCAATGGATAAGATGTTTCCTTAAGAGTCTGGCTACCAAACCCACAACCAACAGAGCATGTTTGGAGTACTTTTTTGTTATATAGAAGTTAACAGTCATTTGTTGACAGTAGGGATTTCATTTAAAAACCTATTAAAATGAATTAGCTGATTAATCAAAATTAGGAACTATTTCACTTAAAATTATATTTTTTTAGTTGTTGACTACAGGCAGATAAAAAGTTTATTTGGCCAAAAAATATATATATTTTAATGACCTGCCAACATTTTAAGTGATTCCTGGTAGTGCTGGCACAGGGTATTCCTGAAACAGTACTGAGTCTGATGAAATAATAGTATCTTCAGTCAATCTGTCTCACTGACTTACTGACCAAAGATAAACTCCGCCTTCTGTCTGGAAGAAATCACACTTAACACAGTGCTTTGGTACTGTAGGTGATCTAAAGGTTTCTGCAATTCCTAATTCTTCTGGGATTATGGTTTATGTTTATGCCCCTCCCCCAGTTTATCTTTGTAAATGGCATCACCAATTCCTTTGACTGACACTAATCCTAAAATTCAAGATTCTATGGGCCAGAAAAGGTCAACTATTTCTATGACAGTTATCATGTTTGGCAGAAAGACACATATTGCATTTTGGAACACCCCTAAAACACTAGGGGAATAGGATCATGTTGAACATTAAAAGGTAAAGAAGTAATTTAAAAAGTGATGTAAGGCCCTATAGTCATACATACATAAATACAGATGTATACATATATGTATGTATATTTATGTGTCTATATGTATACGGACATACATCATATATAGAGACTTTCTGCTTGTAGCAGCCCGCTTAATTCACATTCATGTCCTGCCCTGTCAACATCCAAAATGTAAAGATCTTCAGTCCTCTATCCCTGCTTATTAAATCTTATACATATGGGTCTACGTATCGTTTTTTCTGACTCATCCTCTCATTGATTCCTCCTCACCCACATTTGTCTTTGGTGTCCTCTGAGACCCTATTCCATGCCAGGATCTCACTCACTCTTCTGTATCAATTTTGTAAAATCCCTTGTTTTCTTAAAGCCTTACAAATTCTCTCCTGAAGACACCAATCTTTCCTGAGGGCATCAGATCTCCTTTAGCACTTTTAAGCAGATGCTGCTTGTTATTTTGAACCCCATGTAAATAAGATTCATGCAATAAAGTATCACTTCTCCTCTGAAAAGCAGATGTATTTAGGCTCCCTTCATTTTTTCCCTGCTCTGTCCCCCTAGTTTCAGTCCATTGCTATCTCCGTTTTGTTTTCCTCATGTATTGAAGATTCTCTTGCCTTGTTCTTTCTTAAAGATTTTATCTATTCATTCATGAGAGACTCAGAGAGAGAAGCAGAGACACAGGCAGAGGGAGAAACAGGCTCCCTGCAGGGAGCCGATTGTGGGACTCGATCCCAGGACCCTGGGATCAGGCTCTGAGCCAAAGGCAGACTCTCAACCACTGAGCCACCCAGGCATCCCTCCCTTGCCTTCTTTTACTCCTTAATCATCACCCAAGCTCTGACACAGTCAGGACCTTCAAGATCTCAGTGAACAACCAATACCCCCATTCCTCAAGTCCATTTCCAGGGGCCGTCACTCCAACTGCACCTCAGTCAATTTCAGCCCTAACCCTACTGTCACCCTTCCCAGGAAACATGGGAACTCTACAGTAGAAGAGCTAGACTTGTTATCCTCTGATTTCAACCTTCAGACCTTCTGTTTCTCTCAACTTCCCCCACGCCTCCACTACATCTGTTTTTCAACTTCATTGGGAACTCTGCTCCCTACATACTCCATTGTCTCTGTAAGTGTGCTCTGTCTTTTTTTTTTTTTTTTTTTTTCAGTTTTTTTTTTGATAGATACCCTCATCCACACTTGAGCCATTTTCTTGGGAACTTTTAAATTTCTATACTCCTTTCTCCTGTAAAAATGTAAAAGCAGTAATATCCAAATGTTTCTTTCTTCTGGGCATATTTGCCTTCTTCTAGCCCAGCGATTCTCAAACTTCTAGGTCTCAGGATGTTTTTACACTTAAACATTATTAAAGACAACAAATAGATATTTTATGTACATATATCAATATTTACCATGTTAGAAATTAAAACTGAGAAATTTAAAACTATGTCTTTCTTAATACTTTTAAAATGATATATGATAAAACCATTACACATTAACAAAAACATATCTTAATGCAAAATTAACTACATTATCCAAAGCAAAACAAAACAAAAGGGATGAGTGGAATTGTTTTAATTTTTTGCATATTTCTTCAATGCCTGGTTACATAAAAGATAGCTGATGGAAGGTGCCAATTTGGAAATATGTGTTTTGCCATCCTATGGCTATGTTTCCAGCTCATTAGTGATCTCTTTTTCTCTTACCTAACCAGCAGGTTCAAACGTTTCTTTTCAACTCTGACTCACCATTGTAGATGATTTTTGAGCCAGCAAAAACAATTCTAAACAGGAAAAAATAACAGCAAAAACCTCTTTATTTCCCTTTAGCACACCTTCATGTTTGTTTTTGTTTCTCCTAAATTAAGACACCAATATTATTTTTGAGGAAAGGAGAAAATACTTTTTGTTAAATTTACTTCTAGACAAAGGGCAAAAACTTCTTGCTTTAATTAATATCCTACATCTGGTCTCAATGTAGAGTAATCTCAAGACTGGACATTCTTCAGGATGGATATATATGACATGGGACTTAATGGTGATGCCCCTTTTAAAAAGTTGTGCTGCCTTGTAACCTCACTGTGACTGGCATATTCTTAAGGCTCAAGTTAAGAGGGGTCATGCTGAGTTTCAAAGAATTATCTGACAAAATTTTCATACTAGCAGCTGAACTTGTGATCTCAGAATTTAACTGAAGATTAGAAGTCCCAACTCTTCAAGGGGCCCATTCTCCCAAAGGAATCAGTCTTTCATTGATTACTCATAGTATTACGCTATCATTATTATTATATAATACTCAATTAGAGATATTGGGCATCAAATTACTATTGGTCAAAGCATTCTATTTTCCTTGGGGGAAAAGTCTTTATGTTGGTGTCAAATTGCCTATTTTGGACTCCTTCCAACCCTAGAGAAGGCTGATACATTTAGGCCAGATTCAGCTCATATTCCAAATGTCATTTTGCCTTTCTTGTCTCTCATACTTCAGCTAGCACCAATGTCTAAGAATCTAGAGTCAGTGTTTGATCGACTAGCCTGGATTCTCTGTAACTTCTCAGTGAAATAGAAGCCCACTTTACAGCCAAAAAAGCATAACAGGAATCCTATGAACTTTCCTATGTCATACCTCCTAGAAATTGTCAGCCTAAAAGTGATCGAGCAGCCAACTGAGGGCACAGATAGGGTGCCAACTTGGAGATGATTCCTAAATGGCATGCTAACTTTCAGAACTGAAGCACTCATTGCACAGCACTTGTGGGAGTGCTAGTGACTGCAAGCTTTCCATTGAGTTTGCTCTTCTCCACTTCTTCCATGATTGTCAGTGATGAAGAAAGCTGCACAAAGGTCATAGGCATTTTCCTTCCAAAAACTGTTGATATAAGTTACTAAAGTCTAGTACACTGTCCTCAAAATGGGACAATTCTTGGCCATTCCAGATCCAAAGCTCCCCTTGGGATTGGCTAAGGCCTTGGTTGTGACTGCCTTGCAACTCTTAACCAATACTCTCTCTCTCTTTTTTTTCTTTTTTAAAAGATTTTATGTGTTTATTCATGAGAGACACACAGAGAGAGGAAGAGACATAGGCAGAGGGAAAAGCAGGCTCCTTGCAAAGAGCCTGATTTGGAACTTGATCCCAGGACCCTGGATCACACCCTGAGCCGAAGGCAGATGCTCAACCACTGAGCCACCCAGGCGTCCCTGCTCTCTTCATTCTTGCACTGGTGCTGACACTGAAAGCATTCCCCAATAAACCTCTACACGCATATTTTCATCCCACAGTGTGCTTCCTTTGGAATCTGACCTTTGTTACTCTCCTACAATGGAGGTGGGAAAATGCAGCCTTTAAGGTTAGTGGAAATGTGCCTACCTAAAAAAAAAAAAACAGTATTTTAAGTAAGGAAGAACAGGATAATACACTAAATGCTATAAAAAGAACCATCCTTTTATAAAGCAAAACATGGTAATTCATGTACATTTTTCACCTGGAGTTATTCACGACAGGATATGTGACAAGGTTCCAAATATTCAGAGAAACATCAGTTAATCGTCAGGTTTGTAGCTGCCTGTGATTCAAAGATTTTTCTTGCCAAAGGTGATTCTGTTCAAACACAGATTGCAGCAAAGAAAGCAGTAATTGCATAAAAAAGAAAAACAATCAGGTTTTCAATCACACCCTAAGCCAATCTCCATTTTTTTTTTTTTTGAAACCAGTTTTCATCAACACTAGCCAGGGACACATTTTTTTTTTTTCTATGTGTGACTGGAATAGATTAAATTTTTCATGGCATTATTCTAATACACTCTGTAAGCCTGAAGTATAAGATCTTTTTTTTTTAAAGCAAAATTAATATGGCATTTCCAAAGCTAGCTGTTTTTGCAAGTTACTTATTAGCTACTTCCTTTCTGCCTTATGAAGATATCTCCATTTTTATAACGTAATATCACGGCCCAGAGAGATGAGTCCTAATTGGTGCATCATCATCCTCTTCCCTGAAGAATATGCTCACTTGGAGTTAATGGTGGCCAGATGACAAGGGCTCTGGCTACTAATCACATGGGGGAAGGTCTACAAGGAGGGTTCTGGGAAGAATTTTTGCTTCTGTCCAAAAGGACAAGAGTATAAAGGTGGCTTACTTCTGTGACTCCTTTCCTTCTTCCTTCATGCATTTGATAATAGCTATAAATATATAATATTGGGAGCTAAAAGAATCACTTGTCTCATGAGAGAGAAAAATCACTGAGATGTCAGACTTTTGCTCTGAAATCACTGAGCTGCAACACAAAACCTGAAACTACATCTTAGATTTCCTATTAATAACATTGTAATGACTCAGATTGTCGTTGCTTGCCCTCAGAAACTCCTATAATTTAAAACATGTACCGAGAGCTTACTACATGTCAAACACTATTATAAGTGAATGGCATGCACTAATTAGCTTAATTTTCAAGATAATCCTTTGAACTATGTACCATCACTACCCTCCACGTTATATATTAAGAAAATGAATCCTAGAGAAATGGCCCATGGTCCCACAGCCAGTAAGTAATTAAAATCAAGGTCAAAATAAAGACTCTTCAGACAAAAAAGCTGAAGAATACATGACCAAGAGATAAATTACAAGAGAAGAAGAAGAAGAAGAAGAAGAAGAAGAAGAAGAAGAAGAAGAAGAAGAAGAAGAAGAAGATAGTAGTAGTAGTTGTTAAAGGAAGGTCTTCAGCAGAAGAAAATGATTCCAAATGGAAATCTGGATCTACATGAGAAAATATACTGGAAATGATAACCACACTGGCAAGTGGACAATCATAAATTTCAAAACTTGTTAAAATACTCAGCAATTATCTCTTTAATGTTTTTTCATTCTCTCTATGCTTTTCATTTAGATTTTTGCTTAAAGATTTGTTAGACTTTGTTTCAAAACCTTTGATTTCTTTATTTTCCCTTACCATGTTTTCTTTTCTTTTTTAAAGATTTTATTTATTTGAGAGTGATAGAGCACACGATCAAGAGGGAGGGGCAGAGGGAGTGGGAGAAGCAGACTCCTCACAGAGCAAGGAGCCCAGCACCCTGGGATCAGATCCGAGCTGAAGACAGACACTTAACCAATGGATCCACCCAGGTACCCTCTCCTGTACCACATTTTTAAAAATAGTTTTATTTATTTATTAATGAGAGACACAAAGAGAGAGGCAGAGACAAAGGCAGAGGGAGAAGCAGGCTCCATGCAGGGAGCCCGACGTGGGACTTGATCCTGGGACTCCAGGATCATGCTCTGGGCCCAAGGCAGGTGCTCAAGTACTGCACCACCCAGGCATCCCACTGTGCCACATTTTCTAAAGGTTTATATAGCTGGTGGAAAGTTCTCTCTTCTGTGAATTTTTGATAACTAGTGAGTTGTTCATTTTAGCAATTGTGTTTTTCATTTCTATTTGGTTGTTTTCCAAATCTCTTTGCTCATTTTGAAATAGCCCCATTTCTTTCATATTTTTATTTGATTATATATTTTTAAAGAATTTTATATGTTTAAATGTTAAATTCTGTTTCTATAATATTCTAGCACCTCAAACTCTCTGGAGACTCTGTGCTGAGTGCTATTATCATTATTATTGTAATGATGATTTTTATTTTGACTCTAGCTCTTTAATATTTCTTTTATGGTTGGATTTTTTTTTCTTTTTGGGCTCATGTTTTGATAATACATCTGGGAGAAACACTGAGATGAGGTGGGGTGGCACTACTAACCCTAGGTACAGTCTAATTTAATTTTCACTTGGAATTTCCAAAATCATGATGGTAATAGTAATTCAAATTAAAAAATACTGTGAGACCAGGAATCTGTGACAAATTCTTGGGGGAAATTATTATTGTTGTGGTTTTGGTCATTTATCTCTATCTCACACAGAGTCTCAGTGAAGATAGAAAGAAAGGTGTTGGGCAGCCTGGGTGGTTTAGGGGTTTAGCGCTGCCTTCAGCCCAGGGCGTGATCCTGGAGACCCAGGATCGAGTCCCATGTCAGGCTCCCGGCATGGAGCCTGTTTCTCCCTCTGCCTGTGTCTCTGCCTCTCTCTGTCTCTCTCATTCTCTCTCTCTCTCTCTGATGAATGAATAAATAAAAAATCTTAAGAAAGAAAGAAAGAAAGAAAGAAAGAAAGAAAGAAAGAAAGAAAGAAAGAAAGAGTGTCCTGATTGACTTGTTTGCCAATAGGCTCTCACTTTGGTTTAAAAATATATATTTTAATATATATTTTATAATTGCATATAATTAAGTACAATTATTTTATATTTATTTTCTACATATATATGCATGTGTATATATGTATTTTTTAAGTTCACACTTTTATTTAATGTCTATCTTTTCAAATTCCCAGTTTTATGGGGGGATTTCAGGTTTTCTTTCTTATTTTATGAGGCCAAGACCCATTCTCATATCCTCCATATGCTGCTAACCCCCAAAATTCAGTTTCCTATATTGGCAGCTGCCCACAGGGCAAGTTCAGACCCCAGGTTTGCTTGTCAATTTGCTTTCAGATTCTTGTATGTGTGTGTCTGTGTGTGTGTGTGTGCATGCACACACATGCATGTCTATTTTATGGAAGGAAGAAAGGTAAAGGGAAGCTCTTAGGAATTTCCAGATATTTTTTAAGTGCATATAGAAAGGAGAAAAATAATTCTTAAACAAAAACACATCATTCTTATTTAAGTAAGTGACTCAAGGAAAATAAAACACTTTTTGGAGTTAATGCTTTAATCAGGTAATAGCTATGTGACCTATGTGGTTAATTCCTAGTTTTCATACTTCACAAGATCTTCTTCATTGTTCTCTTTATTTTTTGGTCAGTTTTTCCTTAAATTAATTTTTAAAATTCAAATATGTCATGCTTTTAGAAAAGAATGCATGAGCCAATGGTCATGAGCTTCACAAAATATAGTTAAACTTTGAACAAGGGTTTGAACTACTCAGGTCCACTCATATGTAGATTTTTTTTTCAATTAAATACAGTCCAGTACTGTAAATATATTTTATCATATTTTCCTTATAATTTTCTTTTCTCTAGTTTACTTTACAGTAAGACTACAGTATATAATACATATAATGTACAAAATGTTTTAATTGATTATGTTATGGATAGGGCTACCAGTCAATAGTAGGCTATTAGTAGTGAAGTTTTTGAAGAGTTGAAAGTTATACATGAATTTTGACCGTGTGGGGTATCAGTGCCCCTAAACTCCATATTATTCAGGGGTTAACTTTAAATTAATTAATCATGGATTTTCTTCCTGTCTTTTCATAAATTTGAGGATTACTTTTATACAACTTATAAGCCTCACTACTATTTTTTCCTAAATTGGGTATAGAATTTTACTTATATCTTCTTATAAATCTAAAGTAGAAGGTAGAAAAAGCAAAATAATACAGTACAGATGCATTGACTATGAGTTTGTTATTTTCACAAGAGGGAAAGTGAAAATCTATTTTTGAGCTCATTGAAATTCAGACTTTTATTTTTACATATGTCATGAGATACATTCAGAGAAGTCAATATGGTGCAAATATTTTATTGCTCAGCTGGAAATGTTAAAAAAAAAAAAACTGAAAATGACAAGTTTAAGGAATTCCATTAGAGAACTTGAAATACAACATAACCAGGCTCCCATAACATTAGTTAAAATGTTACAGTTGAAAATAACTAAAGATTAAGCATCCTACAAAGTAGATTCTCCTTTATGTACATGAACCAATGAGTTAAATAAAGGAGGGATGCATATCAAAGAATCCTGATCGAAGAAATGAAAAGATAAGCAGAAAAATCAAATCTCTGATTAAATTTAAACCACATTAAGATGGCTTTCGTTATCTCAACAGTTGACAAGCCTGGTAGAGAACACTGTCAATGTACTTAGGATCTTAGAAAGATGGGGAAAGAATACACTTATAACAAAGTACTCATCTGCTCTTTTTAAATAGCAAGGATTAAACATAAACAAAATTAAATTCTCATTCCAATTTCACAAAAGGTGTTTTGCAGCCCAGAGTTGCCATCTCAAGTGCTCGCACACAACTGAACTATCAAATTCAGTGTGAAAGAGTCAAAGGTGACATGATGTTCTCTCTCCTTTGGTGAATTGCACTAAGCAGTTTAAAATCCTCTTTGCTGTGCTTGGCTACTGTTTCAGAGTATCAGTGAGGCTCACAGAAATACTGTGATGCTGAACCACACATGTTGGAGCAGCTGCTTTCAGAATACCCATGATCTGGGTAAATAAGGAACTCCCAGAGGGTAATGACACCACAGGCAATGAAGAACCCTTTATGTACAAAGCATGAGACCTAGTCCTGAACTTTGGGCAAAGCACAGCCCTAGACAGCTGAACTTGAGACAGGTCTAAGAGCATGCAGCTCAGTGAACACATGTCATGGTCAGATGCACTATGAGGGTCATGATGTCAGCAGTTTCAGGCCCCACACAGAGGCGAGACTCATAAATCAATGAACAATTCTCATGTGTGCTCAGTGTCAGAGGCACTCATGCTGAGGCACTGATCTTTTCATTCAAATCCAAACTGATGGTAGTGATCGCTGACCCTATTGCTTTTTAGAAATGTGCATCTTCAAAATAGCAAGTTTTAAAATGGATCATTTTACCTAAGATAATAAAACACTCTAAACTTCTTCAAAATATTCACAAATATATCACAGAAACATAAATTTTATATACCCAATCCAACATTCTGGAGTATCTTATGAAAATGAAAAAATAATCAAAGAGAAATGTAAAATTCTGATCAATGTCCCAATTTTCCTGTCATGGGGCTTCCATGAAACAGCATTTTAAAGTCAAATATTAGTTTAATGGAAGACCATTTAGCTTGTGAGAGAAGGAGTCCCAAAATATAAGTAAAATTCACTTCTAAGTAAAAGTGATATTCCCACAGGTCCTGCCACTAAAAACTCGAGTGCTCCTCAGATCAGAGCTGCTACTTCTCACAAGGCACTGTCCCCACTCATGTGTCTCTGTGCATTTATAACAATACATGATCCTTTAAAGTACAGTTGACATCTGAACAACATTGGGGTGCAGGATACCATCCCCTCGCACAGTAGAAAATCCACATGTAACTTTTGACTCCCCCAAACTTAACAGCTACCAATAACCTATTGCTGACCAGAAGTCTTACCCATAACATAAAGAGTCATTAACACATATTTTGTATGTTGTATCTATTATATACCTCACTCTTACAATAAAGTGAGCTAGAAGAAAATATATTAAGAAAGTCATAAGGAAGAGAAAGTACATTTATAGGACTCTACTGTGTTTCTCAAAAAACAAAAACAAAAACACAACACATATAAGTGGACCCTTCAAGTTTAAAACCAAGTTGCCCAAGGGCCAACTGTACATATATTAAAGGATTTTGTTAAAATGTTACTATTTTAGCATATATAAGAAGATTATGACCAATAGATTAGACCAATAGACAATGTCTTCATGTCAAAGACCTTAGGCTAAACTTTTTATTGGCATAAATTTTTCCTGTTTTTTTTTTTTTTTGAATATTTTAGCAAAACATCTTTCTGGTTTTAGAAAAGATAACTTGAAAAAATACAACCTTAATCATTATTTTGGGCAATGTATTTTCATTTATTTTCCCTCACAGTGATATTTTAAGGACAATCATCCTTAGTAAAAATGTAAAAATCTAAAGCAAATACTGCATATATGGGCTATACCATAAAGTTAGTTGTCATCTATATTCTGTGCATATTCACCTGGGTTTGTCCTTTCCCTCCTTTCATGCTATAATGCCATATTTTAACAAGTACTGTCAAATGAATTTCCTTTTGAGGAAAACTGACCTGGTTCACTGACTACTTAGTAAGTTGTTTTGCAGACACTTGACATTTTGATTTCACCAAATGTTGGATGACACTTAATATACATTAGTATTAAAGGGAGAACAAATTTGTAAGTCAATTTTGCTTATTAAATGAGCTTATTAAAAAATAAATGAGCTTATTCTGAATTGTAACTGTGTTAGGCTTTTAGATGATTGTAGTAATTCAAACATTTTCTAAAGAAAAAGCATACATGATCAAAGAAAGAAATTATTCCCAGTTATTGGGGGAGAAATGAAAATAATATTTAAAAAAATAAAATAATATTTATTATACATTTGACTCAAGTGTTCTAAGCAAGTTGGTATTTTGACTTTGAATTTTCAATGTAAAAAGGAAAGAAAAATACAACACAGAAACATGATGGAGGAAGGAGAGAAAAAGTTCTTGGACTTCTCTTCAATATCCTGCTTACTTCACTGAAAATATCCCCCAAATAAAAATAAGACCAAAGAAGAGCACTGTATTTGTTAAAGAACTATAATTTCGAGACACTTGTATGGTTCAGTGGTTGAGCGTCTGCCTTTGGCTCAGGTTATGATCCCGGGGTCCTGCATTGGGCTTTTCTGCAGGGAATCTACTTCTCCCCCTGCCTCGTCTCTGCCTCTCTCTCTGTGTCTCTCATGAATAAATATGTAAAATCATTTTAAAAAACAAACTATAATTTCAAGACAATTAACTTAGCTACTCTTCATAGTTTGGTCCTTCGAGCCTCTTCTATATGGAAATTATGTAGCCATAGTAGAGCACAGAACATGTATTTCCTTTGAAATGTTCATATTTGTTAAAATGTTTAGGATGCAATTAGCTTAATTTCTGATAACATTTTAACTTAAAAAAAACTAAGGTGTCACAGCAGAGAGAATGAATCCAGTTAAAAATAATATCTTAATGGCATCCCGGGTGGCTCAGCAGTTTAGCGCTGCCTTCAGCCCAGGGCCTGATCCTGGAGACCTGGGATCAAGTCCCACATCGGGCTCCCTGCATGGAGCCTGCTTCTCCCTCTGCCTGTGTCTCTGCCTCTCTCTCTCTGTTTCTCATGAATAAATAAATAAAATCTTTAAAAATAATAATAATAATAATATCTTAAACAGTAACGCCATCCAAACCTATGCCTTTACACCTCTTATCACTTTTCATCAGTATATAGTGATTCATGAAAGTAATGGGAAATTACAAGTAGAAAATAGAAAGGAAGTGAAGAATGTAGTGATAAAAGGGGAATACCTTTGAAGAAAGGTGAACCTGGCATACTACATATAGGAGCATAGAATCGCTACTTACTTACATTCTTTTTAATTTTGTTTACTATTACCTTATGGTCATATACAACTGAAGAAAATCTTTATAGTACATATTATACCTGTCCAAATAGAGACATTAGCCATATTTTCTCCTAAAATAAAAATTGTCTCAAGTTGGCTTTTTTCCTCCTTTTCCTTGAGATGCTATAGATTTCTGTCAATTTCTATTAAAAGAACTCTCATGTGTTCCATCTCTGTAGCGGGAAGAAAACCAGTCTAAATATTTGAGGGATGGTGACTTTGGAATTATAAATGGTACAAAATTTGACTTAGAGAAATATGAAATATGAACATTTGAAAATATGAGCCAAGCACTATGCTAAGTGCCATAAGGAATTCAACACAATGCAGTGAATATTTTCTGAGCGCCTGCTCTAAGCAGAGGTCCTAGGGACAACAAAGAATAGCAGGGTCAAGGTCTCACAGAGACTTTAATCTAGTTGGAGAAGACAGACAATAAACAAATACACAACCCCAGCCTAGTGCTGAGTGAGACATAGGAAAATCTAAAAAGGTGATGTAATAGAGAATGACTGAATGGCTTCTTATAGTCACTTGAAGAGGTGACATTTAAGTTAGCATATGAATGATAAGGAGCCAGCCAGGTGAAGGTCAGAGTGAGGACCAGTACATATGTGTGAGTCAACTTTGCCTAGTAAATAAGCATATTTATAATTTGAAATGCATGAGGCTTTCTGGAGATGCTTGTCATTTAAACATTACTACTGATATTTTTATTTGAGAAAATGCTCATGTGACCAACTATGGATAAAGTAGCTTCTGCAAAATCCCTAAACAGACCTCAGCTCTGCAACTTTGACAATATCTAAAGAAAGCCTCTGTCACAAAACTATGCTAGGCAAGGGGGCCAGGGGAGAGGTTTGAGTTTCAGAGTAAAGAAAGTAGATCATGTAGAGCTTGTAAGCCAGGATAATGAGTTAAGATTTTGTTCTAACTTTGAAAAGAAAACGCTGGAGTTTTTAGAACAGAGAAGTGACATGATCTGATTTACATTTTAAAATATTGCCTTGTCTGCTTTATGGAAATTTGTGTTGCTGGGATGAAAGGTTGGAGCAAGGAGATGAGTTAGGAGGATATTTGAGAGGATAGTTGGGTTTTTTAGTAGAATAGAATAGAAAGGAATGGAACAAATAAGGAGGAGATAGGGAAGATCCAAAATTCCATATTATCCAACACATATTTAAGATGATCTTTACTTATTTATTATTTATATTTTATTTATGTATTTGAGAGAGAGAGAGCACAAGCAGGGGAAGGGGGCAAGGAGAAGGAGAAGCAGGTCTCCTATGGAGCAGAAAGCCTGACATGTACTCAATCTCAGGACCTCAAGATCATGACCTGAGCCAAAGGCAGACACTTAACTGATTGAGCCACTCAGGTGCCCCTTAAGTTGCTATTTTTTTTTTAAAGATTTTATTTATTTATTCATGAGAGACACAGAGAGAGGCAGAGATACAGACAGAGGGAGAAGCAGGCTCCCTGCGGGGAGCCTGATGTGGAACTCCATCCCAGAACCCTGGGATCACAACCTGAGCAAAAGACAGATGCTCAACCTCTGAGCCACCCAGGTGTCCCTAGACAACCTCATTGTCCAATCATATTGTGATGGCAAGGAGGCTGCCCGGTATATGACTGTGGGATTTCTGGGAGCATTTTGTACAATGATGGTGTTTAAAGTCACAGGACTAGATAGAGGCTATAACCTACATCCATTGTGCAGATAGACAGAAACGAGGGTGTGCCCAGGATAAAGCTCTCATTTCTTACAGCCTTTAGAATCAAGGAGGCACCAACCAGGAAGAATTAGAAGCCAATGTTCATGAGACAAGAGGAAAACCAGTGAGTGTGCATCGTTGTGGAAGCCAAGGGATAGGGGTTTCAAGAATGAAAGAATGAGTGCCACAGTTTTAGTCATTTCTCTAGGTGAAGGAGACAGAGAAATGGGGCAGTAGGACAAACAGGGGATGAAGCAGTTTCCTTATAAGGTGGGAAATGTTAAAACATGTATTGATGGGAAGAATTCAGTGGAGGACAGGACATAGGCAGTGTATGAGACAGGATAAGTGGCAAATTAAAAATTTTGAAGATGTAAGAGGTGGTAGGAGCCACAATACCATCGGAGGCCTTGGTCTTTGAGGGAAACAGGGTATCTGCTGCTTGGCTAAAGGGAGGAGGCTGAAAATATGGGGATCAGACCTGCTCATCCCTTGAGAAACATTTTTAATTATTCAGTTTGTTGCATCCTACTAGTTCTATGTTGGCTTTAGTCTCTTCTAAGTACTAAACAGAATTTGAGGAGCCGACCTAAACAGTGGCTGGCGTGTCTCTGTGACTCTTCGTTGTCTTGTGTAACTGGCAACTCCAGAACCTTTGGCCTATGGCAGTGTGGTGGAAGGAATATATCTGGCTCTGCTCCGCCCTGCACACAAATTTGCAGTTGTTGGAAAACCACTGTGTTTCCTAAATGCCTTTGCTTCTTTATTCTCAAAGATTTTTAACAGGCAGACATTTTCAACTCACAGGTCTTTTGCTTGTGACAGAGATGAATAAACACAAGTAAGAGTCAAACAAAGAAACAAAAAACGATTTTGAGCATTTCCCATCATTTGCTCTCCAGCTGCCTAAGAGAAGGAGGGTTTTTGTTGCTGGGACAGCATTACCAGAATCTGGCTTTGCGGGACTGGAGGGGGTGAGAATAGTGGCAATGTAGAAAAGTTGTCAGAATGGTGTAGAGGCTGTGAAGGGAAACAGGGAGAGAAATCTATAAAGGTGAGTGAAAAGGGAAGAAATAGCAACACCTTGAACCCTGCAGATACTTTTGGGAATTTGCAAGCTGGGGGGAAAAAAAGGAAGGGAGACAGGCAGAGAATATACTGCTGCTAGCATGAGAGGGATTTTGGTAGGGAAGCAAGAGCCTGAGAGCACTCAAAGTGGCTTTTCACCACCTCCCTTGGTAGGAGAGATTTGGGGAGAGAAACTTGTTACTTTGAATGTTTTTAGAGTCATCTTTTTGTTTCTTCTGAATGTGACACTGTGCAGTCTCAAGACCTAGAGGTTTTATTAGGATTAAAATTCAACTGCTTCAGCATTTTCTGATGCACATTTGCACAATGTCAGGCATGGGGCTCAGCGCCCTGAGAGACAAAGGGTAAACTGTCCCACCCTCATCCCTCATCCTCTGGCAGTGCCCTCAAGTGGTAGAAACAGACACGTGCATGCACTGCTAAGTGATCCTAATCAATAGTTCTGGAAATAAAGGCAGAAGTCAAAATATATAAGGTACTGGAGAATTTTCAGAGGTACCATTTTTTTGGGGGGGGTGTGAGTTCTTTATTCTAACAGTTTCAATTTAAACCAGTATTCGTTGTGAAATATTTGTCCAGATGAGGGAAATGTTCCAAATGGTTATTGATAGATTAGTTCTTGTCTAAATGCATCATTTGAAAACTCTGTTTCAAGTGGTTTAAAATAACCCTAAATACTGTGGACTATGTAATCAGGAAATGAAAATGATCACTTTGGGCCTGATGGTGTTTTTTTTTCTTCATTCTATCCAGAGAATATTTCTGATTATTAGGTTAAGAAGATGTTTTCAGTATTTTAGAGACTAGGACAAGACTCAAAAGATCAATTGCAATTTTGCTTTTAACTTTCAATGAATGTTGGCTATTAACAAGTTCTTGGCCTTGTTTTCAGAAATTTTTTTGTTTTGTTTTCAGAAATTTCTTGTCTATACTGTCTAATCTGTACGTATTTTCTCTTTCCTCTCAAGAGAAGGTTGTAACTAACGCATCTTTATATATTTTGTTCATTTTTCTCTTTGTCATTTTGTTTCACTGCTGGATATCTTCTACGAAGAACAGTAGTAGTTGGCATACAGGGGTGGCTTAATAAATATTTGTGGCATGAATGGATAAAGTCAATGGAAAAAGTGAGAGACAGACTTTTCTATCCTTCACATTGCCTAGTAGCAGATCCTCAAATATTAAGTGATTTGAATTGATTACCATCAGTTCTAACCAGTTGCGTGAATAGAGATGCACGTCAAAACTAAAGACTGTAACCATCTCTCTTTTACAGTCAATGACTCTCCAGTTGTAATTGGTAGTGTTCATAAGCTCTAGTTTTGCAGCAAAAGTGTCACTGCACCTCAGATTGTCATTTCATCATTGAATATGAGGTTCTCACCTCACTAGCTAGAGAATTTCAGTTGAATTGATCAATATATGCATTTCCAAAATGAGGGAGAGTTGAAGGGAGATCACAATTAGGCAGAGAGCCCTGAGAACAACCTATCAAGGTTTATAATGGTGCTTAAATTCTATCAGGCACACTATAAAACCTATGAAGAAAGTGTTATAAAAAATAATTGGACAAAGGATAGGTATTGAACACAATGATAGAATGACTAAATGTCCTGATATCACCAAACATGATATGGAACATGAAGATTCTGGCTCTAGAAAGTAAAAATTACATTTTAAAAATAAGTACTTGATTTCTAAAGTGTTTTTATAATAAATTTACATTATGAATTAGATATGAAAATCTTAGGGTGATACAAACATTCAAAAATAAGTGCATGCTAACACATAAAGAAGACTGTTTTTCAAATTGGTGAAAATGGAGAGAAATGATAAAAACAGGTCTCTTACCAGCAATCCTAAATTTGATATTCCTAAAACAAATGAATGATCTGACTTGATAAACATGATTTTATCATTTTTGATTTGAGAAATCATAATCATGATTTGACTTCATAAATGATTTTTATCATTTTATGACTCTTTCATTTAACTATAAATAGTATTGCATGAAGTAATAATACACAGTGATTGGGTTCAGTCATATCGCTTGATTTTCATTTCAAAATATGAACTTTGCAACCTATATCCCAGGTCTCTAGAGCATGAGGATTCCTTTCAATCAAAACTCAGAACACCTTTCACTTACTTGTCAGAGTTCTCAACTTGAAATTTGGTCTCATATGGCAGCTGTCAAAGCTTGACAACTGATATTTCAAAGGGTTGACCTAAGGGACATTACAACCATTTATTTCTATAGGTTCTCTAAAATTCTACCTTTCTAGGAGGGCAGACAGACAGCAAGCCAGGTAACTGGACTCTATTATTCTGTTCATAGAAACACTTTCACTGAACTAGGATTTAACATTTTGTCTTAAGGCTTATAATTGGTTGACCTAAGAGAAGGTCATATAATGTTATAGGTATCATCTATTGTAGTGTTTATTTATTTATTTATTTATTTATTTATTTATTTATTTTTTATTGTAGTGTTTAGCATGTCTTATACACAGAACCTGCAAGTTAAGTTCCCTTAAAGGTCGAAGATTTTGTTTTCTTTACTTATCCTTTTATTTTTCTTTTCTGCTGAGTTGTGCTTCTTCAGAATAAGGAGTGCGAGCAAAATTAGCCATTTTCTCTTTCGCCTCAGACACTACAAAGCATATTACTGAGTTTTATGTTCCCTTACTTTCTTTTTCCATGCTTAAGATACTACTAACTCTTTTAAAAATTAGGCAAGATTTATTCTCAAAACAGACACAATCTCAATTGAAATTTGTTTACTCAGATTTTGAAATTTGTGTTTCTAATACAGTAGTCAACCATATATAAATCAGTATTTGTTTTGCTAAAATTTATTCAGTATAAATAACCACCTACACATCATAACAAAAATCATACTTTATCAATACTGTATCCGTAGTAAGATTATCACCATGAGTACACAGTTTGACATCATGAATTGAGCAAGGTTTTAGATTCTTTAGATAAATCTGTGTTCTGGATTCTCCACGAATTAACAGATTAACTGATCTCATCTTGAGCAACTGACCTAAGCCTTTGTTCCTTTATTTGTAAAATACAAATCAGTAACAGCATCTAACAAAAGTTGCCTCAGACATTCTAAACAATATATGGGAGGTAAGTTGACTGGCATTTTAGAATATAGAGCTTCCCTTTCAATACCATCTACTGTGTTCCATAAATAGTAATAACCATATTTTTTATAAAACCATGCTTTCTAAGCATTAAAATAAAATTTGAAAATTAAGCTTTCTTCTTAGAGTTCTGCAAATTCCTTAAAATCATTTCATTGTTCAAAAAGCAAAATAATGTCATTTTGTAACAGAGTTCTGGTAATTGTAGACATTCATATTCCTGGATCTTTGATAAAGGGATAGTTTATTACTTTATAAATCCACATTTTTAAGGTACTTGGCTCTCTAATGTATCCATCAGTTCACTATTAAAGTGAAATCAGGACATTTCACAGGGCAATATTGTAAAGATTTAATCCTAGTGGGTAGTTTTTTGAAATGTAAGCTTCACAACAGAAGACTTGTGAATGTTTACGATGAAATTAATCAGTATTATATGTATTGGATTTTTTCTTAACATAGAAAGTGAAAATGCCTATTTCCAAAATTTCTTATTTATTTTCAAAGATTTTATTTATTTATTTGAGAGACAGAAAGACAGCACAAGCAGGGTCTGGAATGGGCAGAGGGAGAGGGAGAAGGAGACTCTGCACTGAGCAGGGAGCTTGACATGGGGCTGGATAGGACTCCCAGATCATGACCTGAGCCAAAGGCAGCCACTTAACTAACAGATTGAGCCATCCAGGTACACATATAAACTTTCTTTAAAACTACATGAGAGGGATGCCTGGGTTGCTCAGCGGTTGGGTGTATGCTTTCAGCTCAGGGAGTGATCCTGGATTTCTAGGATCGAGTCCCACATGGAGCTCCCTTCATGGAGCCTGCTTCTCCCTCTGCCTGTGTCTCTGCCTCTCTCTTTCTGAGTCTCCCATGAATACATAAATAAAATCTTAAAAAAAAAAAAAAACTACATGAGCATATGTTGACATCTGGAGAAAAATACTTTGGAATTAACTTCTGAAACGATATAAATCAATAAAGCAAGTACTCTTTGAGTATTTATAAAGTTAGGCCCTATTCTTATATCTTATATCATTAATGAATGCTTAAAACAACCATTTGAAGCTTATACTGTCATTATTAAGATATTCTCAAATGAAGAAACTGAGGCACAGAGAGATTTTATAATTTGCCCAGAGCCATACACTTTACAGAAAAAGGACTTGGATGAAACCCAAATCTATCTGACTCAGAACTCTGTGCTCTGCAACAGTAAGCTCTAAATACTCAAAAAATATATAGTTGAGCTCTAAAGATAAGACACAGATGAACAAAGGGACTGGAGTATAAGGTCTTGCTGCTGCTACTTTTTTTTTTTTTTTTTTTTTTTAAGATCTTGCTTCTTCCTCAGTCTGCTAATAACTAGCTGGGGGTTCTTAGGTAAGTTACCTCACCACTCAAAAATTCAGTTCTCTTCTGTATATGATTAGACAGTTGAAACATAAGCTTTCTAAATTCCCATCTGATGTGGTGCATGGGTGGCTCAGTCGGTTAAGTGTCTGCCTTTGGCTCAGGTCATGATCTCAGGGTTCTGGGATCGAGCCCTATGTCAGCTCCCTGCTCAGCAGTGTTTGTTCTTCTTCTTCTGTCCCTCCCCTCTGCTTGTACTCTCATAAATAAATAAATAAATAAATAAATAAATAAATAAATAAATAAATAAATTTTTAGAAAGTCCCATTTGATTATCAAGCTCTATACATCAGATATCTTTGCTTTTACATCATACAAGCTTGGGGGAAAATGTGGTTATGGAAAACAGTTGCCATGTCTTTTCTCTGGTCTATTCCCAATGTTGGGGATATTGTCTTGTAAAATTCATTTTCAACTTCAAGAGAGTTACAGTTGTCCAGAATCACCACCTCTCACCTCACTTGTTATAGTAGATGCTTCCTGTCTTTATTTCTTTGCCTTTTTGTAATGATTTCAGGTGGTCGAACCCTGTTCAAGGTTCTCTGTCCCTCTCTAATCTCCATAACTGACTATTAAAGAATGCCTGTCAAAACTGCTGTATCTATCAACACTAGCACCTGTTTGCCCCAGAAGAAGCCTGATGAAGCAGGGTTTTCTGTTTGTTTTGGTTTTGCTTTATATTTGCAGCCCCTTCTTTCTAGGGCTTAGTCAAATGTGTGCTAGGGAGGGGCACCTGATGGCTGAGTCAGTAGAGCATGTGACTCTTGATCTCAGGGTTGTAGGTTTGAGCCCCATGTTGGGTATGGGATTATTAAGAAACAAAATCTTAAAATATATGTATATATTTTATATATGTGTGTGTGTTTCCCCACATATGCATTAGGGGAAAAGAGTATAAGATGAATGACAGAACTGCCTTGCACTCTAGCCCAAGTCAATTGTCCATGAACTGGTATTTTACACACTCTCTATCCCTTAGTATGAATTTTTATTCCAAATATCCTGATCCTTCCTGTAAATAAGTCCAAAACAAGCCAGTGTCAAAAACTATCCAAATATGCTTAGGACATATCAGTAATAAAATTCTAAAGTGACCACAGTTTGACTAACAAAGATAGAAAACCACCTGTGTTGTGTAGGCAAAAGACTGTCATAAGCCACTATCCTTCCTGGACTGTTACTATGGTTTAGTGATTCAGAATTTGGGCTAAAGTGTATCTATCCATATGAGGCCAATACACACCAGAAAAGGAATGAATAAAACACAGTCTAAAAAGTCAATGTAGTATAATAAAAAATTTGTACTTTGGGATTAGATCTTGGTTACCATCCAAGTCTTTCACTTGCTTGGTGGCTTTGACTCATCTGTGCCTCTGGAGTCTCATCTATATAAAATGGGGATGATTTTATATAAGAGAAAGTTGTGAGCTCTATGCTATATAAAATACATAAAGTGTAGAAATACAATAAATTCTGGTTATTATTATTAACAATTTTACAGAGTATAATTTGAGTAGGTAAAAGGAGAAACAAAAGAGATCATATGATTGGACAAGCAAAGTGCATCAGACCCTATTACCATGATATATAACTTCTCTCCTGAGACAGTTTCATAAACTAGTTATCTCTATCATGTTGCTACTGCATGGGGATGATGAAGGTTTTATTTGTATAAAAATTAGCATTAACATAAATCTATATATTGAATACATTTCAAGTCATAAATACCTCCTTTTACATTCCTGTTAAAACTGAAGTGTGTAAACAGTGTAATAATTTGCCAGTACTGATTCGATAAGAACAAAACACAGTATCAGGCCAATTAGTCATACAACAGCAGTGATCCTGTATCTCTAGAGAGAGTACCACCTATTCCCCAGCCTGTCAGGCAGATCGGAGTGCAGCAGTAAAATTCAACACAGAACTATTACATCTCCATGTACCATCTCAGCCACAGGCATTCTTCTTTGAAACTCTTGTCCAAAGGGATGGACATTTGAAAAAGAGGAAAATTTTTTAGTTCTGCGAAATATTAAAAAGCAGTTTGGAAGACTGTCCTAGGAGCTCCTTCTTAAAATATAACTCTAGTATACCTGAAAGCAGCTCCAGTTATGGGGAGAAGACATCTAAGGTGTCAACTGTCTGAGTTCAATTTTTCAAAAACAAATGCATTAGTGTCTGCAGGCTCTTATAATTTTTGTCTTATTGCTCTATGATTCAGTTATGAATTAATAAAATCTGTACTTCAGGGAGCTGTTGAATATAACTTTTAAAATAAGAGCAACATCCTGTTCAGTTAGCTTTCATTAAAAAATCATCTTTATGATTTATCAAATGTGCCTACAATAATGATTTCCCAAATGCACCAAAATAGAGTATATATGCAATTAACCACAGGAGATGATGCTTTGCAGAATCCTATGAATGTTCTGAATCTAAACTGATTTTTTAACTAAATATTCATATGAAAAAGATTCACTTAAAAAGACAATTTCAATCTGAGCAACATCAGTGAAGCATAAATAAGACCATTATTTCTGCTTTTTGTGTTTGTGAGCCTTGGTATTTCAAATTCTGTGTCTGCACATATAGTACATAAACTCTGTCCTTGGAAAATTTAATATGAATCACAGGCGAATATAGATACTAAGTTTGAAAAAAGATATAGGAAAAAATAGGAAGAAGTCAAAATATCTCTGTTATCATAAAGCCACTCAAAATGTTATTGTTAATGGCTAAAGAAGAATATATTACATCTATATCTCATTTATGAAAATAGATTATTTACTTATGAAACAGCATTGGATACAGATATCCATATTTTCTGTAACAATCTTAATTTTATGTTTTCTATAACTTTGGCTCTATTATATCCTAAATTTTCCAATATTTAGCAAATAAAATCATTTAGTCAGAAGTAGTAATACTTACAAAAATTAGCAAAAGCCAAAGAAAAATGATGGTGTTAATAATTTGAAAATTGGCAAGACAAACTACAAAAATAAATGAAGGTCTATTTTTTCCCTAAATCTGATAAACATGAATTTATAAGATATTGAGGAAAGTCACATGTTTAATATTATTAAAATGCCCATACTACCCAAGGCAATCTATGGATTTAATGCAATCCCTATCAAATTTCTTAACAAACTAGAACAAATAATGCTAAAATTTGCATGTAAATACACACAAAAAGACCCCAAAAGCCAAAGCAATCTTGCAAAAGGAGAATGAAGCTGGAGGTATTACAATCACAGATTTCAAGACATACCACAAAGCTATAGTAATCAAAACAGTATGGTACTAGCACAAAAACAGACATAGAGAGAAACTGAACAGGATAAAGAATCCAGAAATGAACCCATGATTTTATGGCCAATTAATCTACAACAAAGGAGGCAAGAATATACAATGTGGAAGAGTCTCTTCAACAAATAATGTTGGAAAAACTGGATGGCTACATGCAAAAGAATGAAACTGGATCACTTTCTTACCCCATACACAAAAATAAATTCAAAATGGATTAAAGACTTAATATGAGACCTGAAACCATAAAACTGTAAAAGAGAACACAGGTAGTAATCTCTTTGACATTAACTGTAGAAATATTTTTCTAGATATGTCTGCTCAGTCAAGGGAAACAAAAGCAAAATTAGACTATTGAGACTATACCAAACTGGAAAGCTTTTACATAACAAAGGAGACTGTCAACGAAACAAGACAACATACTGAATGGGGAAAGATATTTGCAAATAATATATTCAATAAGGAGTTAATATCCAAAATATATATAGGACTCATACAATTCAATACCCAAAAAACAATCTAATTAAAAATTGGGTGGAAAATAAGAACAGAAATACTTTTTCCAAGTAAGACATACACATGGCTGATGGACACACGAAAATATGTTTAACATCTCTAATCATCATGGAAATGCAAATCAAAACCACAGTGAAATTTCACTTTACATCTGTCAGAATGGAAAAAAAAAAAAAAAAAAAAAACACCCACAATAAATAATGTGTTGCTATGGATGTGGAGACAAAGGAACCCTCCTGCGCTGTTGGTTGGAATGCAAGGTGGTACAGCCACTGTGGAAAGTTTGAAGGGTCCTCAAAAGATTAAAAATAAAAACACCGTATGATTAAGTAATCCCACTACTGGGCATTTACCCACAATAAACAAAACCACTAATTCAGATAGATACGTGCACTTCTATGTTTACTGCAGCATATTTACTATAGCTGACATATGGAAGCAATCCAAGTGTACATCCAGAGATAAATGGATAAGGAAGATGTGGTACACATGCAGACATAAAATGGAGTATTATCTAGCCATAAAAATTTAAATCTTTTCATTATAACAACGTGGATGGATCTAGAGAGTACAATCCTAAGTGAAATGAGTCAGAGAAAGACAAATACCATATGATTTCACTCATATGTAGAATTTGAGAATCAGAACAAACAAACAAAAAAAAAGAGGCAAATAAAAAAACCAGACTCTTAAATATAAAGAACAAACTGGTGATTACCCACAGGGAGATGGGTAGAAGGATGGGTAAAATAGATAAAGGAGATTAAGAGTAAACTTATTTTGATGAGCATTGAGTATGGGATTGTTAAATCATTATACTGTAGACCTGAAACTAATATAACATTGTATGTTAATTATACATGAATCCAAAATAAATAAAGTAAAATATTAGTATTCGACAACATTTACATTGGAAATAAATAAAACCACCCTGAGTTAAATTTATTATCCTTCCTCTTCTTCCACCCCTACTTCTTTTCCTTTCTCTTTTTGATAAATGTTTTCATCTGCTTTTCTCACCATAATGTCAACTCTTCAGAGGTGGGGATTCCTCTTTTTCGTCATTTCTATTTCCTTCTTGCATTTGATATGATGTATAGAGAAGCCACTCACTAATTTTTGTTGAATAAACATATAGGTAACTGAACAAATTATTTTTTATTGGTTGGTATGCCTACTATGTGTCAGATACTGTACTAGACAATATGTACTTATTTCAATGACAAAAACAATGCAATTCATATACTCCTTCCGTTTTATAAATGGGAAAACTGGACTGCAAAAGCTTAACTAACTTGCCCATAATCTCCCATTGCTGGGAAGTAGCATAAGCAAAGTTTGAACTAAGCTCTTTCTACAGCTAAAGCATGCTCATGCACCGGCATATCATGCCACATTAAACCTGATCTCCTTTGATCTCCCCATTATGGAAATATAATGAAGTCAAGGGTCTCTATCACAAAATCTTCAGTTTGACCTGCCAAATGCACCAGAATAGAGACATAAATCAGAATAAAGTAAATCATATGGGTGATTGATATGATTCCACATTGACAGAATAACTTAGTTAAAAATATGTTGGTGTCAATTTAAAGGGCTGCCACATGAGGGGAAAAAAATTCATTTCAAATACACATTACTCCAAGAATATTTCAGATGATTCCAAACACTTACATAATATATCAATACAGAATCAAGTAATTTAATAAGAAAGCATAGATAGAGAATTTGATAGAATTGAGAAAAATATTGGTCTGAGAAATGTATACTATTAAGAGTGCATTAGTCAGAGTTTAGCAAGGCAGATAATATTATAAAAATTTGGCCTTCAGAGTAGTGGAAGGAGTTGGGAAAGTTATACAAGAGGGATTCTGAGAATCATAGGAGTTGCTAAATCGCTTCTCAGTTTATCTGAAGTGCTAGTGTGAGTTAACAATTTGCCCTTCAGCCAAGACTACCAGGAAAATAACTTGCTGCACAAGTTAGCTATTTTACTTATTGCACACCAAGGGGGTGCCCTAGCAAGAGGGTATTAAAAGTGAATTATTGTAAGATTTAGCTTTGTGTTAGGCAGTGTTATGCAAATAGGTATTTACTCTGAAAATAAGGAGAATCCAATGATTTGTATCTTACTAAATCTTTTTGAGAAAAAGGGAAAACTAGTCCAGTGATAAAAACTATGATTGGCAAAGAGGCAACAATCACTCATATTAGCCAGTATTAAGGGACATTTGATTATTTTTGTAGTTAGGACTATGTTCTTGTTTTCCGTTCAAACGTGATTAAGGAGTGGTCTTGTGTTTGTTTTGATCCACCAGAGTCACAGTGACTTTTTTTTAAGATTTTATTTATTCATGAGAGACACAGAGACATAGGCAGAGGGAGAAACAGGCGCCTCACAGGGAGCCTGATATGGGACTCGATTCCCAGACTGGGATCACGCCCTGAGCCAAAGGCAGATGCACAACCGCTGAGCCACCCAGGCGTCCCACAGTGACCTTCTCTAATGTTGATGTTTATGAAATATTAATATTAAAGAGGAGAATACCAAGACCTTGCTGTGAGTTCCGGGCCAATTCCCAGATGTTAAAGGCTCTTTTCTCCTTATCCATAGCTTACAGAGAAATCCAAAGCATGACCATGAAGGAAAGTTCATGAAAAAAGTTTAAAGTAGAACTACTACTTCTGTGGTTCTGTGGACAAAAATCTGTTGGTGGATCTGCGCCCTGCTGGAAGTCAGTTGTAGCCATCATCAGACATGAAGTGTAAGAGAGAGCAAAGATGTGTCCAGGCACCACTGTTCTGAGATGGAAAAGTTGTCATTCCGTTTACACAGTAAGAAACTGAGTTATAGAGACCTTAAGTCACTTGCTCGTGGTCACCTACTTCTAACTAGAGGCACCAGGATTCAAAGAAGCAGTCTTGAAAAATCCATAGTCTTAACTACTGGTTTCTGCTAGATCTCAAAACAACAAATGCATTAAAAGATAGAATCACTGGTGCTTGGAAAAATTCCAATAAATGTAAAATATTTTAAAAACTTCTATCCTAGTCTATCAAAAGTTGGGAAGACCACTGTTGCAGAGAATGCCTTAAGGAGGAGAGCCTTCAGGTATACTGCTGGGCTGGCAATGAGTTACCAAAGTCTTTAGAAGGTCATTGTCCTTATCTGGGCATTTTACATAACATAGCAACTTTGCCTCTACAAATTGATCTTAAATAAAATAAAAAGCAGTTGAAATAAAAGCATCAGTGTGTAAAGAAAAAGAAAAAAAGCAGATATATGAGTATTTATATTATTGATAATAACATAAAATGGGAAACAATTTGTATGTCCATCAACAGATGAACAACTTGCAATATAAATTCTATCAAGTATTATGCAGCTGTGCAAATAATTAGATTTTTTATATGAATCTAGAAAGATATTTATGATAAATTCATATTTAAAAATGACTCAATGTTCATAGTGAAATCCCATTTTTAAACCAAAACAAGCAATGTTTCTCCAAGTATATTGATATTAGCATGAGCAAATAATGGAAGGATACATGCCATACTGTCAACATTGCTAACTTCAGAATAAAGAATGGGAAACGCAAGGAGTGCACCGAAAGAAGCATTATTAGTTTGTGCTCATCTTTATTTATATTTCTGGATTTTTTAATTTATTATTTTGAGCACATAGAATTTTTGCAACGAAATAAATAAAGAATGCTTCTGAGGAGGATAAAAGAATTTGATATTCCTTAAAAGTTTTTAAAAATTTTTACTGAAGTGGGAATTGATAAAGAAAAAAATTGTTCTGATGAAAAGAATCCTTCACATTAATAGAAATTTTTGTGATGGAATTGGAATCTTATAAAATATTCTAAAACAACTTGATACTGTACAATTTCACTCCATGGAAACCTTTAGGCTTTGCAAATATATAATGATCTCTATAAAAACATAGCAACACAAGAGAAATTTGAGTTGTTATATGTTCACAATATGTACATCTACGTAGAGATAGATATTTTTGTTTTCTCATTTCCTTTCTGTTCCAGCAACTATAAATTTTATGTTGGCCTCAGACTCTACAACAGGTGACTTTAAAAAATAGCTGTAGTCTAAATATGCTTAAGGGAATCAGAATTCTTTTTAGGATGTATCCATTTACAGAACCTAGGGAGGTCCTTTTTTAATGCAATATTTGTATTTTTGACATAGTTCTATTATGAAGACTAACATATAAGATGTTTAACTGGGTAATGATGTGTTCTTTAGGTCACTGCCTCTCAATTTAAAAAATAATGCTCAGTCATACATAATCAGTATTGTATAATATCCATACCTTGCAGCTGCTTGCGTAATTAGACACACTGAATAATAGCTATCAAAGGACAATATTCAGATCACTTCCCTCCAAGAGAAATAGAGAGGGGAGAGAGAGAGAGAGAGAGAAAAGAGAGAGATAACACTTGGAAGCCACTGTGAAAAATTAATTTTCTAAGTATTTTTAATTCCAACATCTGAACTTGTATTTGAGGCACAAGTATTAATATTATGCAAAGTGTGTGTGTGTATAGTACTCAAATATAACCTCCATTTTACTTAAATAAAATTCATCTGATTGAGTGGTACATTTAGTTAAAGTGATAGCCAATTTGGTGAAAATGATAATGGGCCAGGGCGAAAGCTCATTTTAGTAATCTTATGGCTATCTTTGTAATAATATTAAGCCACACAGTGTTTTAAAAGGACCTAACTATAAGTCAAATGTTTTGGCAATTAGACATTGTCATCTCATACATACACCTCTCTTATTTACCTTCTATAATGCCCCTCTAAAAAGCATTAATTTATAAAGTTATAATAATTACAAATGCATTTTCTTTTAAAAATCTATATATGAAGTCACTTTTCAAACATGGAACGCTTGTCATTTGACTGAAACGACCAATTTAACAAATAACGCATGGGGGATTATTAGGTCCTTTGAACATAGAATAGTTAAAATATCAAAAAAGGGTGTTCTACTAGAGCCTAATATATTATAGAGCTGTTGTACTGATAGAACCAGAAGTATATTTGCAAAATATATCCACTGAGAATAACTTCATGTCAAGGGTCAAATTTGCCATACTGTTAAGATTTTAAGGTAACCTTGTCCCATCTGAAATGCAAATACTCTCAGACCTGGTGGCCCATTCATTATGATGGTTCTTGAGCTCTGTTACAAGAGACAGCCAATGAAAATTATCTATTAACCTACTTGAAAAAAGCCATACATAATTAATGTCTGCAGATAAATAGCATTCACATTTTGACAAGGAGCATCAGTGCCAATAACTCTTCCACCCAGACAGTTTTATGTGTCTTCTCTTCACTAATTACCATTTTGGAAAGCTTTCAAGTGATATGTCTTATTATGGTAGAATAGTTTTCTGATAAAGTTCTGATATATGTGTCCTTATTTAAGGTGAATTCTAAGATGGCTGGGGTGAAAGTTAACAAAGTCAAGTGTTTGAATTTATAGATATATCCAGTTTGAAGGACTCCACTTCGTTGAAATATACCTAGAGGCAAGAAGCCCACTACCTATGGATGTTATTTGCTCCTTTAGAATTTAGTATCAAAAGACAACTTATGATGTAGGTGTGAATGCATTTTTCTTAAATATTTTACTCTTTAACGTTCAGAGCTAGTATTTTATCTTCACGCACTTGATTTTTATAACCTCATAAGAGATGGCTACTTGTGTGCAAAGAGATTCCAACATAAGATTAAAATTAAACAGTGACTGAAGGAAAATTGTAAGAAGTTATTTTCCTTTTTAACCTTTGGGAAATAAAACACTTGAGCCATGAATAAGCCATGAATAAGAATGGCCATGAATAAGAATATTTAATTCTGCCCCAAATTTGGCAAAACATGGTTTGTCTATTGCATTCACTTCTTACCTTACCTCTTCAAAATTTATGCCTTTTTCTGAAATGGTTTTTGCAAATCCATTAATGTATCAAATAATAAATCTAGTATAAGTCAGATTGTAGTGTATATTATTCTTTTCGTTGGCTGTTACATTATTCTACTACAAGAAATTCCTAGATACATCTTATTAGTACTTATCTATTTTAGTTTTTCTGATGCTCACAGACAGCTCCTATTGAATCCTATTCTATGGTTTATCCATATCCATATCTATTATCTATTAGTAGGATATGCACATCTTGACAGCTAGACTGAATTCAGCCACCTGAGTACCACTTAATGACACGTCATAAAATGCTTCATAATTTAATGAGATCGTTTCTTGTTTTTATCTTATCATAATGATATATCATAACAATTTATGTTAGATCATTAAAGTGTTGTAGTAGATTCAACTGCAAATCTCAAGTCTGTCAAAATATCAGTTGTTAAAAAGGGTAAGCTGACAGAGTTTCTTATCTTGAAAAAATACAGCCTGAAATGTGGACTATGTCAAGATTCAAGGACATTTTGATTCTTATGAAGAATCAATGATTTTTCATGATTCTTATGAAGGCCAAACGTATCCTAAGAAGTAGTCAAGTACATTTCAAAAGAAAAAAGTTTGATTGCTTTTTTAAATATGATATACTTTATAGAGCTTTATATGTTGATAAAGTCTTTATAAATTCTTGTGGTAATAATTTAAATGACCATAAAGGAAATTATTTCTTTTAGCAATATGCAGGCTTTCTTATATTTCTTAAATATTCCTAATGAATATATATACATATAAATCTATATCAAAATTGATATAAAAAGAAATAACAGGACAATGCTAATTTCATCACTTTGACTTCTATATTCATTCATTCACTGATATCTTGAGTCAGATATCTGACTCACACATTTTAGTAAACCAAGTAGGAATTTATCTAGCAAGACTTACAGAAACACAATAAATAAGAGCTGTCAAACAAATGAAGAGTGTAAAATGAGCATAATTCTATCTTAATTTTAAAAAAATACAGATAAAGCTAAACAATGTACATTTATTTGTATTTACATAAATTAAAATACTTGCCCAAAACAAGATAATGGTTCTATGTGTGGAGAGAAAGGGATGTGTGATGCAGAGTATGGTACCCATATATTTATATAAAATCAAAATTCAGTTTATGTGTATGTGTGTTTTAGATATTCTTTGATGCAGTTGATATATTTCATAATAAATTTCAAGTAAATTTTCATTAAAATGAAAAACTTGTATTAATGCTATATAATATCTATGATTGATGCTGGCCTACCAGGTGGCCTCAGGATAGCATAGTAGTATTATAACCAGAGAGGTGTGTTAGTTTCTGTTGCAAAATGTTAACACGTTCCTCATTTCCTTTTGAGCCCTAACCATCACTGTCCTTAAAGACTGCTCAAGGTAACTTAAGCCTTCTTTTTAGGACTTCCACAACTACCACACTGTTTGAGCCACCATAATCTCTTACCTAGATTTCTCCATTAGCTCTTTGAGTGTTTCTTTCTACCCTTTCCCTCTCCATTTTATTTCCAGAGCGGAAGCAAAAATAATTCTTTTAAACATTACCAGATTATGTGACTACACTGCTCAAAACCCTCCAAAAGCTCCTCATTCTCCTCAGAAAATATATGATAATCTTTACAATGGCTATAGAACCAGGAGTAACAATCTTTTTTCTATAAAGGACCAGAGAGTAAATATTTTAGGCTTTATAGATCTTTGTTCCAACTATTCAACTCTGCCGTTGTTGTATCACAAAAGCAGCTGTAGGCTATATGTAATCAAATTGGTGTGTCCTGTGTTTCAATAAACTTTATTTACAAAAAGAGTCTACAAGCCAGATTTAGCTCATAGGTTTTTGTTTACTGACTCCTGTCATAGATCATCTGAAACCTTGTCTCTGTGACGTCATTTCTTATTATTCTTCTCCTCTTTCATACAGCACCAACTAAAGGGCTCCCCAGTGTTACTAAATTACAAAACATAAACCTACTGTAGGGTCTTCATTTGGGTTGTTTCTCTTCTTGGAATACTCTTCTTCTGTATATCCAGTTGGTTAAAATCCTTCATCTTTTCAATTCTTTGCTCATATCACACCCTCTCAATGATACCTAACCTAACTGCCATTATTTAAAATCTCAACTAATCCTCATCCCCAGAACTCTCAATCTCTTATATCTTGGCTTCCCTTTTTTGACTACTTTTTTTTTTTTTTTTACTTCCTTTTATTTGACTACTAAAGAAACTCAATCAGCAGTTCTAAGCTTGATTTGCAAAATTGTGGAACTTTTCACAGTAACGAGTATTTCATGACTTTTTCTTGTATAGCTCTGTAGTATTTTTTGTTTGTTTGTTTAAGATTTTATTTATTTATTCATGGGAGACACTGAGAGAGAGAGCCAGAGACAGAAGCAGAGGGAGAAGCAGGCTCCAGACAGGGAGCCCCATGTGGGACTCAATCCCTGAACTGCGGGATTATGCCGAGGCAAAGGCAGTTGCTCAACTGCTGAGCCACCCAGGCCTACCTTTGCAGCATGTTTTATATTCTAAAACAGGTTTATAAAAATGAGATGGTGAATTCCTATGCTATAGCAGTCAACAGAGTAAATATGAATATCAATCTAATGAGATCTATCTGGGTATATTAAAATATCTTAGTAAGAAGTGCATACTGCCAACGAGACTATGTCTATTTACTATTTTTATTTCTAATATATACTATTAGTATATAATTTCAATGAGAAACAAGTGAAATGAGTGTATATTTCCTTTGTTTGCATGTGTGTTTGTATATTTATATAGATGCAATTACACAAACTTCTGTGAAATGCTGGGATTCTTCTCTGTATCACTCTATTTTTTAGAGAGTATTTCTATAGAATTGCTTAAAAACATAAAAAAAATCTTAAAAGTTTGGAGTTAAAATGATTAAGTCAAAGAGATGCTAAGATTACTAAGAAATAATGTTAAAATAACTGAGAAATGAAAACATTTCTGTATTTCCACGTTCCTGTATTGATTCTCCTCCAGACCAAATGGATCAATTAATATGAAATTGTTATAGAACCATGGCCTATTAAATATACAGAAGAACATGCACTTGCTTAGCAAGCATTTAGGGATTTTCAAATTAAAGATGGTTGTAAAATTAAATTATACATATTAACTTCATTTGGATGAATTCTCCTCCCTTCCCATTAGACTTTTATCAAAGGGTTTTACTCAATTAAGTGAAGATTTCTCTGTAGTTCCATGGTTATACTTCACCCCATGTCAAAATCTCAAATCACGTTTATACAGGCGGGCTTCCTTATGGTATTACCATTTCATTAAGGGAAGAATTAGAAAAATATAATAATATATATATACACAAATATATATTTTCATATATTTACTTAAGATGATTTTTTCATTAAGGGTTTTATATCAGAGTGAATATTTTTGTTTTTCTTTTCTTTTTTTTAATATCAGATGGATGACAATAGCTGCTATAGTCTTGGTGGCTCTTGGAAATATCTGATTCACAACCAGAGAAAGGAGAAATTACTCATCTATATCTTTGTGTAACTTGTTTATATAGTTTCATAGCAAGGCTTGTTTTTCATTCTTAAAAATATTTTTTGTAAATTGTCAATTTTTTCATGTATGATTTCATTTGTGCTCCCCTTCATGCTAATATACGTGACATATTATATCTTCTTTATTACTAGAACATAGCTGGTTGCATAAGAGAAGAACAGAAGAGAAATACCAAATCAGTCTCCCTGAAACACCATACAATAATAACAGTATTACTTAACAATTCAGATATCAAGTGGTTTGAAGTACAAGTGATATTCAACATCTTTTATAACCAGCCTGGTCAGAAAAAGGCAGGCCACTGAGTATTACCTGTTGAACATTACCTATAGATGGAAAATCCCCTTGGATCACCAACAACATTGAATAGGCAGCTGTTTTAATGCTATTTCAGGTGAAGGTTGTGAATCTAATTCAACAATAAAATTTATACACATTTTATTAGAATACAGTAATAATAATAGCTATTGTTCATTAAGTGCTTACCTTGTCACAGGGACTCTAAATATATTATTATCTTTAATGATATTACACCTGATTTGAGCCCAAGTGGAATGACTCTAGAATTCATATTTTTAACAACTACCAGTTATCCTCCTTCTTTATAGACTGGGAGACCAACTTCATTAAATATCCTATCTTTCTTTCTATAAAATGGGGATAATAACATAAATCTCATAATATTATTGGAAACAAAGTACCAAATAGGGTCCCTGACACATAGTAGATCCTAGAAAAATGGCAGTTTACCTCTAGTCTCATAAATAAATATATTTAATGAAAACATAAATGAGTCATTTTCCATGCATGCTGGAGAAGTGAGCTTATTATGATTCATTTGCTTTAACAGGTTTATTATTATCTGTTTTTTATTTTGCTTTCTTTTTGTAAAGAGATACCAGGTCTTCACTATGACAATCAAATACCCAGAAGAGAAATACCAAAATATACCAATAACATTCGAAATAACTAAAAGAATACATGCCATCTATTAATACACACCACTCTACTTAGTTTTATGATGACCCAGACATCATATTATTTGTTCCCCGTACATTATTCTCATTTAGTCTTGAAGACCAGTGATTCTCAGTAACTGATATTAATATTACAGATACAGAAACTGAGGCATAGGTGATTTGGGAAATTTACATATGAGCCCATCACTATGAAGTAGTGGAAAATCAATTCTGTTGACTCAAAAACCCATGATTTTAATAATCAAGGTTTTTGATCAAAGTTTTCTTACTACCTAGCAGCAAAATATTAAAATTTCAGTTAATTACCCTTATATTTTTATTACTCCATTTTAATACTATCTCAATATAGAAATTAGTTTGAAATATTTTTCATCTAAAAATGTACAATTATGTGTCTAATTGCATTTTGACATACATTCTAAAAATATAGGAAAATGTCTCATGACTTCATTTAATTTTTTACCTGATTTGGTGTTGTAGTATAACACAATGGAATATTAATTGCCAGAATCATACCCTTTTCTGTACTTTTAAAACTAGCATGCATTCCCGATATTGTAATACTTGTGGCTAAATTGGTTTCCAAGTTCCCACTAGCTGGTATGATTCACTTACTTTGCACATTACTAACATCAGTGGTTTGAATACAAATGGGTCATTTATTCCCTGACAATAATTTTTTACATGTGTTGTTGAACTCTAAGCATTTCTGCAAATTAACTGTAGAAGAAAACACAGCAGTTTGGGAGAAATGTCCAGAGAGCTATGTAGCTTTTAAAGACAGTAGTTATAAATTATTGTTTTCTTTTTTTTTTTTACCTAGAATCTCTCAGCACTATCTCATATCTATCGCACAAATTGTTTTTCTGTCCTTGAAACCAGGTTCTTCTGTATCTCTCCATAAATTATATGATTGTAGCCACCCCTTCCCCTCTTTCCATGGTATAACAGTTTTCAGCTTCCATCTTTTAAAATTCTTAATTCCTATGATTTACTTTTATTCAGCTATTTCTCCTGGATCACGATGACTCCAAATGGCTTGATGACAATCAACACATTAGAAATCTCTCTTGCAACCATGATAAGTGTTTCTATAAAATATTCCTCATCCAGTAGGTGAAAGACTTGCCTGCCATGCCAGGACAGGGTTTCTTTTCTTGGAAGAGGCATGTGTTCATCTATTCTGGGTCTGCATTTATAAACAATATGACCACACTCAGTTGTTTAACATTTAACAGTTTTAAAGAGCCTCCATGTACATATTCACAGTGTGACAAATTATTTCTAGACCTAGATACTATATAACAATCAAATAAATAATACATATTTTTTTTTCATTTTACCTTTCCAACAAGTCTGGCAAGAAGGCAGGGAAGGTATTAATAGTTATACTGAACACATGAGAAACTTGAGGCTCAAAGATGTTAGATAAATTTTCTCAAGGTTTCATAATTAGTAAATGTTAGATGTCATATAGACAGCTCTTCTGAATCAGGAGCAAGCCGCTAGCCTATCTTTACTTCTATTATCTTATGCATTGAGAGACACTACAGCTAAGAATTAAAAAGTTCCTGAGGTCAAACAGCTTAGATTCTATCTCTGATCCTGCTGGATTTCTCTAGTTGTGTTAATTTGGGCACTTAACTGCTTTGTGACTCAATTTATTGTAAATTTGACATGACAGTGTTTGGCCATATAAATTAGGAATAATAAATCTTGACTCACTTAGTTTAGGATGTTCACTTTCTAGATAAAATTGTGTACCATACAACAGTGAAGGAACACATGAATTACTTTAGAGTCGGTAAGTCCCAAGAAAAAATGAATGCCTTACACAAGTATGGACTAACCATGTTCCAACATGGTTAGGAGAGAAGGTATCAGGGGACCAGAAAGCAACAACAACAACAACAGAACAAAAACAAAAAAAAAAATCTTAAAGAAGAAGGAAGAAACTCAGATAGTATTGAATATCTTAGGTAACTCCACAAAGCGAACTCCTACCCAACACATGTCCTGAAAAAATTGAGAAATAAGACAAGGGAGTGGCAGTAGAGACCAAAAGATCATCTTTATGAGTGACAAACAAACAAGCAAATAAACATGGAGCCATAGCGGAATGTAAAGCAAAAATAGATCTGTTAACTGAATCCAGACTTAGGCTGATTTAAAAACCTACACACAGATATGCTCCCATACTCCTAATAATGAGGGGAATGTACAGAGAATCTGCCTCTAAAGAAGCATCAAGAAAAGGCTTGCTTCCTGCAGTCTGTTGGGTCCCAGGAGGGAGAAAGGGCAGGGATGAGTCAAACATGCCAGTTTACTCCTTCCAAAATATTGGTGGAAAAATAAGATCACTATATAAGCCCCGTAATAGAGAAGCAGACAATAAATAATAGAAACATCTGAGGTACGGAAGAAAGGTTTCCCAATAAAAATTTAAAAAATGCAAACCCCACAATAACAAAAGGCAACGTTTGAGCAATAAATAAGTAAATGCAACAGAGAAAACTAATCACAAAAAATTCTTAACTATTAGAATGTGCTGCATTCCTATTTCAGACATGTTAGATGTTCAAAGTAAAATATTCATTTTAAATTCTGATGATAGCACTGTACAAAACGTCTTCCTTCAAAGTAGGAAAATCAGAGAAATTTAGTTTTTGCCTGTCATAAAACTAATACATGAAAAAAATGGGAATAGTATTCCAAGAAGCATGACTCCAATTTCTCAGCAGGAAATAACACACATTTCAGCAAAACAGAATTCTCACATTAACTTAAATATCAAACTATCATCCAAATTACTTGTAAAGCAGAATACAAAACTAAAGAGCACCTGATAATCCAAATGGAAAATAATGATAGCCCGATGTCTTTTCCATTATAAGAATATATTCAAGTGCAGTTTCCAAAAAAAGATAAAATCGTGATCTCATGCAAATGTAAAATGTAAATGTAGTCATGTCAAAGATTTTATTCTGCTAATTAATTAGGCCACTAGTAAGATGCTTAAAATGGTTCAGAGGGCAGCCCGGGTGGCTCAGCGGTTTAGTGCCGCCTTCGGCCCAGGGCCTGATCCTGGGGGCCTGGGACCGAGTCCCACATTGGGCTCCCTGTGTGGAGCCTGCTTCACCCTTTGCCTGTGTCTCTGACCCTCTCTCTCAATTTCTCTCTCTCTCTCTCTCTCTCTGTGTCTCTCATGAATAAGTAAATAAAATCTTTTTTAAAAAATGGTTCAAAGATCATTTGACAAGCTAGGTGTATAAGGACAATTCATCCAAAAAAAGGATATAATTGCTAGATTGGATTATTTTTAAGATGGTTAATATCTAAAAGAGCCATAAACCATAATCTTTGGTGTTTAATCTGTTGCATGGCACAGAAATTATTTGCATCTTTACTACACAAAAACTTACAATTTGACTTCCGCCCTGCCCTTTATGGATATGAAAATTGTCCACTAAATAAAAAGTCAAGTCCATGCTGCAGTAAAACAACATCCAGGAACCTCTTTCGCCTGTTTCCAAATTTCAAATAAATATTCTAATAGATATATGTAAACACTTGCTACTTGCTATTAGAACTAAATTTTTCTCTTGGTCACTCACAGCTATCTATGCCACCAGTTCAGTACTGAAAACACACGGAAAATTATTCCTCTTTGGCCACTCACTTTTTAAATTATGCCATTGTTTCAGTCATATTCTATGATGTCACTTATTGAATTGCAGTTGTTTCTTGTTTGTTTGTTTGTTTTTACATTTCCTCTCCAGATTACCTGACTTGACTGGTTTGGATTGGATTACATTTTTTTCTAATTTATTAGCTACATAAAAAGAAACATCTAATTCAAAATAAAACTGAAAAGATAAAACCAAGCAAACAAAATTTCAAAATGCATGAATTCTTTCCTAGGACTTCGGTATCCTAGCCCGTAGACTTTCCATGGGCCGCAGTCAATATCATTGCCATTGGCTGCAAAATAAGAATCCAATGAACAGTGGACGGGGGATAGCCACAGGCAGGTCCTAGCCGACTCTTTGGAGAGTCTACTCTAGGGTAACATCCAAGCCAGCCATAGTCTGAGTTTCTTCTACCTGCTTAAAATCTCTTTATTCTTCTCACATTTCCCCAAACATGTCTTATTTCTTTTTTTTTTTTTTTTTATTTATGATAGATATGATAGAGAGAGAGAGAGAGGCAGAGACATAGGCAGAGGGAGAAGCAGGCTCCATGCACCGGGAGCCCGACGTGGGATTCGATCCCGGGTCTCCAGGATCGCGCCCTGGGCCAAAGGCAGGCGCCAAACCACTGCGCCACCCAGGGATCCCTTATTTCTTTTTCTTAACTGTGCTGATGCAGTTCCTGTGTCATTTTCTCACTTCTCTTATCTACTCTCTAATCATAACTATCAAATGTCCTCTCCATTACGGAGATGGTCCCGTTCTTCTGGTCATTTCTCCTTTAATACTCCCATAACCTTTAACATACCTCTGTTAAACACACACACAAACACAATTATTTAATTTTTTTATAATTAGTTGTTTACATATCTATCTTCCAATGCCTTTTGCACAAATATAGTTAATATAAAATGAATGAATCAATGACTGAGTATAGATGGAGTATTTAGTAGAAAAGACATTCGCAAATTAGCATAATTATAATTTATCATGCTTGACTTGTGGACCAGGTATAAGTTAAGGGATTTATAAAAATTTTTGTCTTATGAGGTCTAATCCCTTTTATTGTTCAAGATTCTGTTCAGAGGTGACTTTTTTCAGGATCATGTATTATCTGCCAAGGGAGTATGTCTAGACGTTATTGGGATGATAGGGTTGGTAGAGAAGTGCATGATGCTAGAAGAGTGGTGAGAAAACAGAAGCTGGAATAAAGAACGTAGTGTTTTGTTTAGTGGAAGCACTAACAGAAATTGTCAATTAGGCACATTGATTATTTATATTCAGAATAGCTTAAAGCAATTCCAAACAGAAATGCTTTCTCAAAGTCTCATAGTTCCTATGATAAATTTTCCTGTACTAGATGCTACATTCCATGCAGGAGCCATCCATCTACATCAATGAATCACCATGATAAAAGGATAATGTCTATGTGTAATCCTTCCCCATCCCTGCAAAGAAAAAAAATATTCTGCATGTCTATTTGGCAAAGGTTGATGAATGTTTACATGGCCCATAAACTAATGTGATTGTCAGATAGCTTTCTGCAGACTACAATCCTAAGAATTTCCAAGACAATGTTTTCCCATCAAATGTTATGCAAATTGTAATGAATTATGATAATTAATTTCAAATGCAGATTTTTTGCTGAGGAAAAACTTTCATTCAAACAAATGTGTTTTCCATGCCATTGGAATTACAAGTTCTAAGCATGTCTAGTAATTTATTAAAAGCTTTTTATTCAGGTTCAAGTGTTTGAACACCAGCTGGTTGTCAGAAAGATTTATCAAATTCTTTCTAGAAAAATCATAAAGTTTTAGGGCTGCTATTAATGTACAGTAAGTATTCATTATTATCTGAATAAGCAAACCTATGTCACTGAGAAATTGAAACACTGTGGGACCTAAAGCCTGTATATAAAATATTATATCCTTAATAGAATAATAAATCACATTCTTCTATGCAGCTATTTTAATGTCTACAGCTAGAACTTCAGGTGAGGAGAATTTTGTTTTATATTTCATTCAGGAAAAATGCCAGGGTCTTTAAATACTCAGGAATAGGGACAGCCTTATTTTTCATTTGCTTGGGATGATACTTTAATTTTTTTGTAGTTCTTACCGTATTTAGGCTGCTGTCATGTACTCCTTTTTTTTTTTTTTGTCACTTATTTTTTTTTTTTATTGGTGTTCAATTTACTAACATACAGAATAACACCCAGTGCCCGTCACCAATTCACTCCCACCCCCCATAAAATCTAAAAAGTCATACTTAGATGAAAGTGGTAAAAATTAGGATGGAAGCAGAAGCCCAATAAAAGGTCCCCTAAACCTGATGACTTCAATTGATGAAAATGAATTTTATCATTTCTGTCTCTATCTGTGTAGATCAATCTACTCCAGGTTCCTAGAAGAAAATGTTCTTAGGTATAGTTCTTCTCTCATATACAAAAGAGTATTTTGTGAATATTTCCTGGCATGCCACTACTCTTACTAAGGTATGACACTGAGGCATATTTATTTGTTTGATATATAAAGACAGAAACATAACTTCCTTATGACAACTAATTTAAAACCAGTGAACACTAATTTGCTCTAGCTTCAGTTATTCTTTATACTTAAAAAAATAAAAAATTTAAAAATGCAAAGAAAATGACATCATGCAAATTCACATCTACTTAGAACTACAACAGCTTACTGACTTATTTTATTTATTTATTTATTTATTTATTTATTTATTTATTTATTTATTTATTTTATTTTTATGATAGGCACACAGTGAGAGAGAGAGGCAAAGACATAGGCAGAGGGAGAAGCAGGCTCCATGCACTGGGAGCTCAACGTGGGATTCGATCCCGGGTCCCCAGGATGGCGCCTTGGGCCAAAGGCAGGCGCCAAACCGCTGCGCCACCCAGGGATCCCCAGCTTACTGACTTATTAAGTAAGTATGCACACCAAAGATTTTATTAAAGAGGTTTAAAAAAGTTTCATTGGAGGAAAAAAATGGTTAAGAATAACATGGAACGTACTATTCCTTAATGTAATTTTTATAATACTCTGTACATTTGCCTAAAGAAAAGCAATAACAATAGAGTAGAAGAGAAACAAAGATAATCTGCCAAGTGACTTTTGGGTAAAAGTTAAGAATGTAACACTGCAAAATAATTGTCTAAAATCTGAAGCATTCCTTCAGGCACGAGTATAAGTTTAAATAACCCAGGAGAAATAGTGTTTTAAATACATTGTAAAGCTTGCAAATCAAAGTATAAATCATGAAGTTTTCCAGAGCTGCTGTTGAAGAGAATATTCATTGAGCACATTTGGGCTATAAAGATGAAGAAACAGGGAATTTACAGTCCAGAGGTGGAGGACTGATAAATATACAAAAATTATAGCACAAGTCAGAATGACAGTTGCCATAACAGAGTTCAGAATAGATTGCTATGGAACACGAAGGAGGGAGAGATTATATTCTCTGTAAGGAATGCAGAGTTTTCCCAGAAATGACTATGTTTATGCTGGACTTTGAAGAATGGGTTAAATTAAAGCAGTTGGAAAGGTTGGCAATTTCTTGAACATGAATAAGAGCAAAGGCACACACACTGGAGTCAAGGTCTCATATTTAGAAAAGAGCAAGAAGAATTTTTGTTTGGATAAAATTCAGGCTCTATGCAGGGGGTGGTTGGCAAGTAGGCTGAAATGGGATACTAGAGTTATGTTCTGAAGATCCTAAGATCCCATGCTGAGTTGTTTGCATTTAATTCAGTAGGCTTTAACAGCCTTTACATGGGGAAATAGCATGCCTCAAACTCTAAAAGACAGTAGAAACTAAAAATTAATTATCTTGATGCACCAATACTCCTTCTAGTATTAAACGGAAGATCATTTTATAAGAGAAGTATCTAACTAAGCAGCATATTAATGGTGTGTCACAAATGAACTGTTGAGAATTACTTTTATTAGAAACATACATTATATACACTCGGCCATAAAAAAAAAGGATGAATTTTTGCCATTGGCCAGGATATGGATGGAGCTAGAGGGGATTATGCTAAGCAAAATAAGTCAGAGAAAGACAAATAACATATGGATTTCTCTCACATGTGGAATTTAAGAAACAAATGAGGAGCAGCAAACAAACAAACAAAACAAAGAGAGAGAAACCAAGAAACCAAGAAACAGACTCTTAACTATAAACTGATGGTTACTGGAGGGGATGTGGGGAGGAGGGGAATGGATGGAATCCGTGATGGGGATTAAGTAGTCTCAAGCATCACAAAGGGTGTTGTATGGAAGTGCTGAATCACTATACTGCAGACCTGAAACTAATATGTTAACTAACTGGCATTTAAATAAAGGCTTAAATAAAACATAGTTTAATGCATTTTCCTGGGCATTCTAACCAGGGGTGGAAGGGTTTGTTTTTGAACTATGTAACAGTAATTGTTGCAGTTTCTGAATATTTGCAATTTCTGAATCTTAGTTATTACTTCAGTGAGGACAGCTTTTATTTTAGGAAAAAATAAGAGAAAAGTTAATAATAATAATAATAAGAAGTAGTAGTAGTAATAGTAGTAGTAGTAGTAGTAGTAGTAGGGATGGTAATCTTTAAGTTATTGAATATTCTATGGCAAAAGATATGACTGACAAATAATACATTCACTAATATCAAAATACTCATTTTGGAAAACAGAGGTTTTAAAGAATATTTTTATTAACTATGCCTCCCCAGTCACAATGTTAAATTAAAGACACAGACTTCAAAATATCATGAGCAGACAAAACCTTTTTCATCACGTAAGCAAAACTAAATCTAGCTCATTTAATGAACTTTAGTGAAACATAACTTAGGTTATTTCTTTTAAATGCCTCTGAAAATCATAAAAGAAACTTCATCTTCCTGAAAATGGTATGAGATGATCACTTGTAGCCGATCCCCTGTCCTCTGGAAACCTCCACTATGACAATCAGTAATTGTGAAGGTTAACAGCTCCTGTTCATTGTATAAGGCGTCCTGTAACTTCATGCCCCTGAGATTCAGATCAGTCTTAAATATGAAAGTTGCCAGTTCATGAACTCTTCTTTATATACACAATAAGCTCTTACTAAATACTGTTTATTGATTTGGTGGCTTTAATTTTGTTATTTCTGGATTTTTGATAATAATAAGCTTTCAGTTAGAACACAAAGAACCAAGTACAGTATAAAAGCAGAACACTGAGTTTGTCTCTTCCAGATTAAAACTATTTAGATCAATTAGCTGATGTCAGTTAAATACGATGTAACTATGCATATACTGTTAAATATATAGAAAAAATCACATAGGCATTTTATTGATGTTTTCAGATATTAGCAAAAGATTGAATAATGAACTAAACAGTTTAAATTTTATATATATGGATGTATATAAATATGGAAAGAGACATGCATATATAGAGAGAATTTTGAATTTTTATGTCAGGACTAAATATACTGTTGGTTCTTCAAAATGCATCAACACACAAATTTGCATATCATAATGTAATATGTATTGAATAGTTCTATAAACCACTGAATAATATAAGAACTGCTAGTGAATAATTAATATTTTCTACCAAGATATCATCACATGATTTCACAGTAAATTACTTATGAAGGTTGTGTATTCTGGTCCTGAATTAAAATATCTCACAATTTCCAAGTTCCTAAGCTCTTTCTCAAAAACACTTTGTTGACTGCTTCTCTACAGTAGACCCTATAGTGATGCTTTATTATAGAACTCTGCCTTTGATAACGACAGTCACAGTGTAATCCTTCCATTTACGTGTTGACCTCCTCTTTCAGCAGCCTACAGCTATAGAACTTACTTTAATATATTATATCTCTGGTGCCCAGAATTCATTAACATTTAATAAATAATTATTGAATTAAAATATTTTTTTCCAGAAAGCCAATAATTTAATAAAGGAAAAATGTTAATCATTTGGATATCTATATACTGCCAACACCTAATAATTTATAATGATACATTATTGATACAAGTAATCCTTGTGTTTAGATAGTAAGGAATTTTTATGTAGAATCAGGAAAACTTGAAGAAGAAAAGATTTACATTTAGCTTGGTATTTGAAAACAACATTGAAAATGCAAAACAAACTTTATTTTCATTTGTTCTACAATTTTTACTGAATTCATATTATGTACAATACTATGTTAGCTCTGACGGGAGATACAAAGATAAATAAGATATGGTTTCTCCTTGGAGAAATGAGTAATGCAGGACAGGTAGGAAAGAGATACTATAATTTAAGGCAGAGAATGACAATCGGCATTAGAGATTTGCTGCAGCAGTGTTTCTCAAACTTCTTTTTACCTCAACCACAGTAATAAATTCATTTTACACTAGGTGTGTATGTGTATCTGAAACAAATGTGTCATAGAACAGTATTTTACTTTTATCCTATGCAATGCCCTCTAATATTTTCAACTCTATCATATTTCTTTTTAATATGGGGTGCTGATTCACTAAACTTTTTAACAATACATAGTTAAAAATAATAATACATAGTTCAAAAACACTGAATTACTTGGAGAATCAGCTCCTTCAATGAAATCTTTATGCTAAATGTCGAATTAAAAACAGTATAATATTTGTACATGTAACTTTAAGGAAAAACAATTCTTCTACACAGAAATGACCACACAAATAAAAGTGCTGAGAAAAACATGTAAGGAATAAATTAAGTGAGCAAGCTCAGTTTGGCTCCTGTGGTAGGCAGCAGAATTCTAAGATGGCTCCTATGATTCCTATATTCTGATATATATACTGTGTGCAGTAGTGCAATATACTCCTCTTGAGTGTGGCAGAGTCTGTAAATGTGAAGGTATATCATTCCCACAACTATATTACTTTCTTTGGCAAAAAAAGAAGAAAATTTGCAGATGTGATGAAGTCCTCCAAGTCAACTGAGTCAATCAAAAGATTACCCTGGGTGCATCTGACCTAAACAGATATCATCTTCAAAGGGAGATTCAAACTCAGAGAGGCACTTTACCGCAGCTCTGAGCTCAGCCCTGATGAATTCTACCTCTATGAGGCAATTAATTCTTCAAACGCCACATGAACTTGGAAGAGGACCCTGAGCCAGCCCAGCCGGCACATCAAGATTATTAGACTCTGAAGAGAGAACCCAGTAGAACCACCAGATTTCTGACCTACTGAAGGGTGAGGTAATAAATAAATGTTGTCTTAAATCACTAAGTTTGTGGTAGTTTCCTACCCAATAATAGAAAACATCTGGAGCTATAGGTACACAAAGAAGAGTAGTGAAAGAAATTATTGGTGAGACAATTGAAATTCCTACCATATCGTGCCATGAGAGCTGGCTAAGAGGCTTCTTCTTTGGGAAATACGAATATTGGGAAAATATTTGGGAAAAGGAAATTGCTTAGAAATGAAGATAAGCATTGGAAGAGATATCCCCACCATTGTGCTATTCTCCTTTTAAAGGGATTTTGTTTCAATAGTCAAGTGGTTCATTTATGAAATAGACAGATTATAAGTATTGGTATTGGTTTAGGAATAGCAGTAGGTAACCATATAGGTGTGGATGTCACTGGTAAAAATATGAAAATAAGTATATATGTCACCACATTACTGTCTAGCCTTGGGAATCCATGCTGATTATCCTGGGGATTGATTGTAATTAAATAGAACAAGAGATGTTCTCTTCTTTTCCACAAAGTACTGAATAACATATATCACTATTGAAACCAAAGCAAGTTATACTCCTGATTAGACTAAAAATGACACCCTCTTCACAGCAGCACCCCACATAGCATCAGAGAATGGAGGATTTATCCCACATCCTATCATACAATCTGCAAGTAGTAGAAACATTATTTCCCCAGTATAGAAACAAAGCCATTCATGTACTAATGGAAAATTTTTACAATTTTAATTTAAAAAAGATATAACTTAATTTTAAAAATAATTTTAATTTTAAAATCTGCTTTTTATACTGAAATAATAAAGGAGAACATATAGATTACACTATATTGGGATAAATATGTTAACACCACCATTTCTAATGATTCTTAGGTCATTACTAATCTTTTACTAATCTAGATTTTGATTATTTAAAAATTAGAATACTGACCAGATGCATCATATTTCTGCCATTTTGAAGGTAAAAAAAAATGTGTCATAGAAGTTTCTTTCATTAATATTTTGCTTCTTTTCTTCATATAAGGGTATGGCATTATAATGTTCACCTTTTAACATCATATATCTTTTTTATCATAAGAATATGATATTTTAATTATTACTAATTGATTGAATTGGACAGTCTTGAGGTATAGAAGCCCTCTCACTCTTAGAGAAAGCCAGGTGAGGACTCAAATAGAACAATAACTTTCATCCATGAACAGTCTGGTCCATTTATGACTGAATGCCATTTATATCTCATCATTTTATTTGCGTCTTTTGATGTGAAATGCTTTGGAAGCCTTGCTTACAGACTATTTTGCCTTTAGAAATACAATTATGGCTTCTACATCCCTCAGTGAACAGCTTAGAGCAGGTGACATTTTCAGAGCTCTGTCAATCATGAAAGTAGTACAACAACTATCTGACTCACACATTTGACTGTATGTACTGAGCCAAAATGTTTCCTAAAATGCACAAAGAATGATTTTAAGAGCAAGTGCCTCTGACATGTCACATGTCATTCTTTTAACATCTGTCGATTTGTTGATGATGATCCCCACTAGCATTAAATATTACTATTTTAAAGTAGATACCTTACCTCTGAACTAATTAAAAACAAATCATAAGCCTTTATTTCATAACATGAAATGGTATAAAGCCAGTATTAAATTCAATATTTAAATGCAATCATATGATGTCCTTCACAAGCACCATGAACTGCAGTGTGACATTAAGTAGTTAAAATGTAAACACACACATTCCCCCCAGCAACTACCTTTCCAGATTTTCTTACAATTAGGAATAGAATCATATCTGATATAAGGAAATGTATCTTAGATTTTTTCTATTCTCTCTGAAGTCTGAAAGAGACTCTGTAGTTTTATACTGGTCTCTCCTCAATATGACAATACTATCTTATTAGCCAGAAAAAGAAAGCAAAAGTATCAACCAAATGACAGTTCCTATTTTATGGCATAAGCATTTTTATGTCTTCTAAATAGATTTTACCAATGACTTTAGTATTTCTTTCAAATAATCTTATAAATTTGCTGATTTATAACAACCAAACCAAATCCCCCTTACTCTTTGAAGCTTCACAGGGCCACTTCTTCCTTGTTAACAAGACAACTTCTGAAATGGGCTAAGAAGGGGGGCTTCAAAGCACACTGGATAGTGCACTTGTATTTTTCCTTTTTGTAACAATGCTTAGGAAATGGCTTAGTACTTTTTAAAATATGAATAATGTGGTCATTAGAGTGGCACCAATTCCTATTGTTTATAATCATGCTTAAGTCACAGTCAATTTTAAATGAATAAAAGAAATAATGTAATATAAGATTAAAATTGTAGGAGGCATCAAAAATGTGAGAGAAAGCTGGAAGTAATTCATGTAATTTTACAAATTCAATATAATTATAAAGTCGGTGGTGTTATCCTTTAGTATGTTGAGCATATCAGCTCCATAATGTCTCTATTGTTTCTACCAACATATTTTATCTACTTTACCAATAGCAACCTCAGTCAGTGCTAAAAGCATCTAATTTAAAGTTTATCTTTAGCATCAAAAACTTACTTAAATCCCTCTAATCCATGCCAGAGCAATTGACACCTACTTTCAGTAGGAAATTCAATAGAAGGCTTTTCTCATTCTAGATAGAAATTCTGTAGCCATCTTTGTTCCTGACTGCATTTTTATGCATTCAATCTGCTGCTAAGTCTTGTTGACTGTTGTGGTTGTTGTAGTTTTTTTAATTCCATATTTTTATATTATTTCTGCTGTTAACACCCTAGGTCAAGCTGTTGTCCTTTTAATGTCTGGGTCACTACAACAGACCCCTAGCAATATCAGTTAGTGGGCCTCCTTGTTTAGTTTCATTACTAAGCTCCTAAAATAGGGATCCCTGGGTGACGCAGCGGTTTAGCGCCTGCCTTTGGCTCAGGGTGCGATCCTGGAGACCTGGGATCAAATCCCACTCCTGGTGGGCTCCTGGTGCATGGAGCCTGCTTCTCCCTCTGCCTATGTCTCTGCCTCTCTATCTCTCTCTCTCTCTCTCTGTGATTATCATAAATAAATAAATAAATAAATAAATAAATAAATAAATAAATAAATGTTAAAAAAAATAAGCTCCTAAAATACCGCTTGTGTCAACAACTAAGAACCAATGTACAAAAAAAAAAAAAAAACCAAAAACGTTGCCTATAATGGAATATAAACCTATGGGTACACTGAATAATTAGATTATTTTGGGTAACAATTAAATAATTATTACCGAAAAATTAAATAATCAAGTTTTGGCTGATAACACAAAGGCTCCAATTATCAAATCAAACTCAAAAGAGCAGAGATATTTCTTAGTATCAAACTTTGCAAACAATTCAAGTGACAGTGATTAGAAAACATAGGCCAAAGCTCAGAGAAATCTGAAAGTGTCCACATAGCTCCCCAGATCCTCTCTCACCACATTAGAGTTGACTTTGGTCTACATATAACATATAAAGTTCAAAATGATGTATTTAGGACATCCAAGAACTATACAAAAGATATGACATTCATAGCAACTCATGACCCATAAATCTATAAATTTTAGATTTATTTTCCATGAACAAGCTACAGAGCCCAGGAATTCCTGTTAAGCGTAATTCATATATCAAAACTCTTCATTACTGTGGTGTCTGGGTGGCTCAGTTGGTTAAGAGTCTGGCTTCAGCTCAGGTCATGATTCCAGGGCCCTGAAATCCCTGCTCTGCAGGGACCCTGTTTCTCCCTCTCCTTCTGCCTGCTGCTCCCACTACCTGTACTCTCTCTCTCTGTGTCAAATAAAAAACTAAAATCTTAAAAAAAACAAAACAAAAACAAAACTATTATCTTTCTAATATCACACATCTTCAGAGGTTTAATATGGTCATTTCTTTCCTATACTCCCCACGGCCATTAAGCCTCTAGAAAATAGAGAGGATTATAGACAATCACTAGCCCTTTTGCTTTCAATGCAAAGAGTTTATCCTCATATTTTAACATGGCCTTTTTTCTTTCTTTCCTTTTTTGTTTTAATGAATGAATGGATTGATTATTTTTTGAAAGAGAGAGCAAGTAGAGGGAGAACAAAGAAGGACAGAGAGAGAGAATCTCAAGCAGGCTCCATGCTCATAGCAGACCAGAGTAGGGCTGATTTTCAGGATCCAAGATCATGACCCAAACCGAAATCAAGTACGATGCTCAACTGACTGAGCCATCTAGGTGTCCCATGGTCTTTTTGTCTTGACCATAAACCTCCATTAATTATAAAATAATTTTATTCAGAGACTAGCTAAAATCATTTATTCAAGTATAGAAAAATGAGTAAGACACAATCTCTTATGAGCATATCAAGAAATTCTCACACTCTTAGGAAAAGATTAATTGTTCCATGACCACAATAACAAGTAGTTACCAGAACTGGTTTAAACTGTTTAATCAATAAATGACACTTTTATTCTGTTTCTTCTTTAGATTTGCTGTCAGTTGAGAAATAATAAACAATAGTTTGAGCACTGTTACTGCTGAATACTTGATTCTGAATTATTTGATCACTTTAGGACATGTAACCAAATTAAATGTTTTCATAAAGTCACTGGATTAGTTCCCTGCAGCGCTGTAACACATGACCACAAATGCAGTGGTTTAAAACAACAGAAATGTAGTATCACACAGTTCTGGAGTCCAGAAGTCCAAAATTAAGATGTCAGAAAGAACAAATTGGCAATTGGTCTAACTTTGACTTGGGTCCCCTACAAAATCTTCAAAAGGGTGTACATGTCAATTTGTGAAAAAGGGATCACTTTCTTTAGCCCACAGTTTGGGATCAATAATTGATGGGCTGCTAATGATATGACCCTTCTTAGCCCTTGCCTGATCGCGTAGGCTGAGGATCATTCATAAGCATACACCTTTTACCTTTTCTTATTTATCATGGATTTGTCAATATCCAAAAGTCACATCCTCCTTCTGGAAGAAATTCTGGTTCCTTTTATAACCCCATACTGTAGTCAACACTTTTGCACTTATTTTGATGAAAGACAAGATTTTTGTCTTAAAATAACAATGGCCATTATGCCATTTTGGGATATTTTTGACATGTGAAAACCAACAAACTAACACATTAAAGAGGGAGTCCTAGGAAAATGAGGCAATAAATAGCAAAACAGTCAGCTCTTTTAAACGAAATCAAAAGAGAACTCAACTCTAAAATAGTTTCTCTCAAATATTCTATTTTTAATCTTCTGAAACCCACCCTCCTGACATTGCTTTCTGTCTCAGCTTTATCAACTCAAGCGATCTATATTCCTTATTTTGTTTATGCTTCTTTGTCTGGCCTCCAAATGGACTTGTCCTTTCTTTAGGGTCTCTCCAAGAAAATAGCAATCATTTATTAAATTGTGATGCCATAAGACAAATCTTAAGAGGCTGAACTTAAACCCTGCCTATATCTGAGTGAAGTATTTCAATTAAGGAGCTCTTCTAACTTCAGAAAGATAGATAGAAAATTATGGAAGAGTTTAAGATTTTATTACATGAATAATGTCCTGGACTATGAGACCTTAACCAGTTAGATCACTTAATAGACCTTCAAATAAGAGGGAGAGAGGAAGGGAAACAGGAAAAAGAGAGAGAGAGAGAGAGAACTTAAAGGAACTGTTTTAAATTATCATGTAGGGTAAAAGATTATAAACAGCCTAGCTAGTTATAATTTTGAAAATCCACTGAGATGGAAAAAGAAAGAAAACATACTACTAAGTCCACTTCAAAACTTTTCATTGAAGGACATATTCCACAACGATTGAAAACTGTAAAGATTAAGATGAGAAATTGACTACAGGAAACTCTCAAAGAGCATTCTGGTATATTCTGGCATAGATTTAACAGCTGAGGCAAAGGGAGTTTTGGACTCTGCTTTCAGAAACAGGGAACTGAAAAAGTAAAATCTAACATAAAATCGCCAATTAAAAAAAAACAAACAGTGACATGTAGCTGAACATTTTTAAAAAAGTCTTCGTAAACAAGCTAGAAATCAAAACAAACTTATGGCATACTAGATAAAACAACTGGTCTCTGAAATAAAAACAAGAACAAAGAGCCTGCTGTTTTTTAAGAGTTGAGAGCCTATGGATAAGGACCTCTGTAGATACTGCAAACAAAGGTCCGTTGGAAGAAGCAAATCCCATGTTGCATAAGAAACAAAAAGGCAACTATAAAGAATCTGCCCAATTATTCTCTGAGGGCAACATGAGCACTAAAAATTTCCCTTTTAACTTCAGAAAGAGAAGTTCCAAGAGAAGTTTATTCGTATTTGTAAATATAAGTAGACAAAAAGTCAACTTTCTTATTGACAAAGTCCTACTGTCATAGATCATCAGATCTTTGGACTAAATCTTAAAAGCATGTTAATAGAAAGGAGGGAAGCAAATTAACCAGTACTAAGAATAAGAGAAAAAAAAATGGAGAATTTTCTTAAAAAAAATGTCTGTGACAAAATATGAAAGAATATAGTAAATGATAAACTTGAAAGTGGATAATAAGCTGTAGGACTTGCCGGGGAAATGCACTGTTTGCCTTGGTTTGCTAGAACCACTCCAGTATATAGGATTTCCAACATTCCTAAACCTTTCCTGAACCCTACCTATACCCTATACCTTACTGGTGTCCATTACCAAAAGATACCTCTTTCATCTTGTGATATAAGCCCTAAAATATGACAGGTAGAATCTACTTTTCAACGAACAATTGAAGGACAAAAACAGAATGGAATTAAACTAATTAATAATAGACCATAAAATCAGTCATTGACAAAAATATAAAAAAAGAAAAGAAAAAAAAGAAAACAAGAAAAGCCCCTTACGTTGAAAGAAAATTAAAAACAATGATTAAAATCTAGGTATTTATTATTTTTAGATAATTCTTGATAGTCTCTCCTGAAGCTTTGGCTGAAGAAATATGAGAAAGGAAGGGGTGAGATTAAAAAGAAGTTTCTATATTCCCCAAAAAACTGACTGTTCTTTAGCCATGACAATAATTAGCCACTAGAACTAGTCACCTGCTGAATCGATCAATTATGGTTTCATAGTTATAAAACTACCAAAATCCAGTGTGAATTTCTATATGACCAATAATAATTTGAACAAGCCTTTAGAAGCCAATCAATCAGGGCAGCCCCAGTGGCTCAGCAGTTTAGTGCCGCCTTCAGCCTAGGGCCTGATCCTAGAGACTAGGATCGATTCCCATGTTGGGCTCTCTACATGGAGCCTGCTTTTCCCTCTGCCTGTGTCTCTGCCTCTCTTTCTCTGTGTGTCTCTCATGAATAAATAAATAAAATCTTTTAAAAAAAGCCAATCAATAATATAGCACCTAATTTTATTTATTTTTTAATTGGCCAATCAGGAATGGGTTAATTTTAATGAACTGGCTCTTCCGACAGGAACTGTCTCCCCTTAGTAAGTGTGCTTCTAGGGCTGCTATGAAGTCACTCCTGCCTCTGAAAATCTGCCAATCTCAGACCATGAATAGCTTTAAAGCCACTGGGTTTCTCTCTCTCTCTCTCTCTCTCTTTTTGTTTTTTTACACTTGTTTTTATTTAAGTTCAATTTGCTAACATCTAGTATAAAACCTAGTGCTCATCCCATCAAGTGCCCTCCTCAGTGCCTGTCACCCATTTACCCCATCCCCCCACTCACCTTTCCTTCTGCAATTCTTTGTTTCCCAGAGTTAGGAGTCTCTCATGGTTTGTCTCCCTCTCTAATTTTTCCCACTCAGTTCCTCTCCTTTCCCTTATAATCCCTTTCACTATTTTTTTTTTTTATATATTGCATTGGGTTTCTTTTCTAAGCATTATGGAGTTAACTTTTTCTTTTCTTTCTACTCCAGCAAAAGGATGACAAGCATATTTACTATGAAAGGCACTTGTGAGTCCGAATGGTAACTCTGAAAGAGAAACTGGGTTTGGAAAAGATAAGAAAAAAGAAGTTAGGAGGTTGTTATAATAGACTATGTGAAAGTTTATTGAAGTCAAGCAGTAAGAATACAGATAGGATGAGGTACACATTAGAGAGAAGACAATAAATTGAGTTTATGGATAATTTGGGAAGTTTCTTTGATTCAGATTATATCAACACAGAGCTAGGTAGATAAAAAGCATATAACTAATACTGTTTTATATCCTCTGTCAAGATTAATTGTTGAGACCAGAGACAATTTAGGGGTATTAATGATCACTTATTCTGTAGAAATATTCATCAGTCATTCATCTTAACTGCTTTTGAGAAATATTTCTTGCAGAAGTGGTACTTAAACCAAATTGTGAACTCCTTTTAAATGGGGGCCAAGCCTTGGTATCAAATGAGAACTCATAAGGGTGAAAAAATTTAAATATTTTAAAAATAATAGTTCTACCGGTTCTATATTCTCAGAGCAAAAATATAAAATAGTTCCGCTTTAGTGGTGTGCTATGTATGCTTTCTGAGGCTAAGGGAAGTCTGTACATTAATTTTTAAAGACTATAAAATTTGCATTGCCATTTGCTTCTTTCACCTTCTATTTTTGCTATGTTGTTAGATTACTCTCTGATTAATTGGATACATTAGCACCAACACAGCATCTGGTTATCAGTGAAAACTTGCATTCACAATTTCCTTGATGAAGGTACAAGTAGATGAAATAACTTACCCTGAATAGCCAAGATGGCATAGGCCTTGTCAAGTGTAGAATTCATTATATCTTTCCAAATTTTAATCCCTATCTGGATGACAAAAATCTTAACTCCTGCTGAGAGGCCCAAAATAATTTAAAATGCTTGATGTTTTATATATGAAAACAAAATATCATACAATATTATATTATTATTATAATTGATAATTTACAGAAAATAGTGACATTAAGTTATTGAGAACAATACCATCTGGGGAAAGCTTATTTAAAAAGAAGTATTGGAAAAAATAAAAAATAAAAAGAAGTATTGGGTGCGTAATACCTGTTCTGAGGTTTCCTTCATTAAAAAAAAATACTTTATATCCTCAATGATATCACAGCTATCATATAATAATAAAGCAAACCTGTCTGTGAAAGCCTTTGTGTTAAGTTCAATATGATGCAAACATGAATCAGATATGAGACTCAATATAAGGAACTCATAGTCTAGTCAGAGACACAGTGACATGTACAGTTTACCTGACTACAAAAGGACAAATGCTAGAATAGAGTTACAAAAAACAGTGTCAGGGGGATCCCTGGGTGGCGCAGCGGTTTGGCGCCTGCCTTTGGCCCAGGGCGCCATCCTGGAGTCCGGGGATCGAATCCCACGTTGGGCTCCCGGTGCATGGAGCCTGCTTCTCCCTCTGCCTCTGTCTCTGCCTCTCTCTCTCTCTCTCTGTATGACTATCATAAATTAAAAAATTAAAAAAAAAAAAAACAGTGTCAGCTGAGGAAAAGGACTTATTTATTTCTTCTGGTTTATGCATTCTTACTTTTGTTTTGTTTGTAACTGAAATGTCTTAATTAGTATTTCTGAATGCTGATTGTACAGTACAATCACTTGGGGAAAATTTTTAAAAAAAGGAAAGGCAACACAACTAGAATTAGGAGAACAATCTCTTTAATAAATGATATTGGGAAAACTGGACAGCTCAGCAAAAGAATGAAACTTGGATCACTGTTTTAAATCTATACAAAAACTAATTCAAAGTGGATTAAGTATTTAAATGTAAGACCTAAAGCCATAAAACTCCTAGAAGAAAATGTAGGCAGTAAACTCCTTGACATTGGTGTCAGTGATGATTTTTTTTTTTTTTTTGGATTTGATACCAAAAGTAAAAAGAAATAGTTGTGACTAATCAGACTAAAAAGATTCTATACAAGGAAACCATCAACAAAATGAAAAGATGACCCACCAAATGGGAGAAAATATTTGAAAATATTTGCTAATCATATGTCTGGTGAGAGGTTAATATCCAAAACGTATAAAGAACTCATGCAACCCAAAAGCAAAAATCAAACAAACAAAAAAAATCAAACAAAAAAACAAAAACAAAGCAAAAATAAATAACTGATTTAAAAATAGCTGTAGAGATATTTTTTCAAAGAAGACAGTATATGAAAAATATTCTAACCCTAATCAGGGAAATACGAAACAAAACTACAATGAGATACCACCTCATACCTGTTAGAATGGTTACTATAAAAAAAAAAAAAAAAAGAAAAAGAAAAGAAAGAAGAGGTAAGATAACTAGGATGTGGAGAAAAGGGAACCCTTGTACACTCTTAGTGGGAATGTAAACTGGTATAGTTACTGTGGAAAGAGTACAGAGTTTGCTCAAAATATTGAAAATGAAACTACCATATGATCTAGCAATTCCACTTCTGGGTATTTACTTGAAGGAAAACACTAAATTAAAAAGATAGCTGCACTCCTATGTTTGTTGGTATTTACAATCGCCAAGATATGGAAACAACCTAAGTATTCATTCACAGATAAATGATTAAAGAAAATGTGACACATGCAAACACACAGTATGGAATATTATTCAATTATATTATTCAATATAATTCCATTCATAAAAGCAATAAAATCCTGTCATTTGTGACAATAATGGACTGATCAGAGGCTATTCTGCTAAGTGAAATAAGTCAGACAGAAAAAGATAAAAATCTTATGATTTCACTCATATGTTGACTCTAGAAGATAAAACTAAGCAAAACATAGAAACAGAAAACAGACAGGAGGTTGCCAGAGGCAATATGAGGATTAAGCAATGGATCAAATGGGTGGAGATGGTAAAAAAGTACAAGCTTCCAATTATAAAATAAATAAGTCTTGGAAATGCATAACATGGTGACTATAGTTAATACTGTTTTGTATATTTGAAAGTTGCTAAGAGAGTAGCCCTCATCACAAAGAAAAGCAAAAACCTGTAACTATATGTAATGATGAATGTTAACTAAATCTTTTTATTATCATTTATCAATATACATAAATATTGAACATGTTAGATACCCAAAATATAAAGCCAGTTACATTTCAATTTTTTTAAAAAGCCCATATATATGTGTGTATGTATATATATATGAAAAATATATATATTTATAATATATATAAAATATATAAAATATATATTATATATTTATATAAAAATATATATATGAAAAAATGAAAAAAAATGAAAACTCAACTTACTATTGGAATGACCAAATTCTAAGTTGCTAATCAACAATACTTAAACAACTTAGCTGTGATGCTAGCAGTCCCCATTCCCACCTAATGCCATGCACTAACTGGTTCTAGGGGCTTGTCCCTAATGGACTGGCATGGAAGGACAATAACAAGAGGCTCACCAGGTTGTCTGGTATCCTCATTAGGGCCTCCAACTCACACTCCCGCAGTTGACTCTTCGGCATTAGCCCAGAAGTGCTCCTTGCCCACCACATAGAGCCTATCTTGTGGAGATGGTGATTCTGCTCCCAGGAGGATAAGGCTCTCCATTCCCCCAACACTGGACAGAGTAGACAACTGCAGCAAAGATCAGAAAGCCCTGAGCTCCTGTGTGTGTGCGTATAAATGTACCCATCCACCTATTAACACACACATGATCATAAGGGGGCCAGGAAGGATTAGAAACAGAAATATGTGAATAACTAAGCTGTGTTTATCTGTTTTTTCCTCCCAGAAGAAAAGCTACCCTAAACTTATTGGGCATGCACCCATTTCCAGGGAAAGAGGTTTTAGTAGTATCTTTCTTAATGTCCATTCTGAGAGACTATAGAGAAAGATGAAATTACAAGTGCTCAATCTTAAAAACAGAACAACATAGAGGACTAAAAATGTACCTGGGATTAAAAAGAGGAAAAAAAAGGTATATACCTCACTACTAGAATTATGAGTCAGTAGCAAGAAATGAACCTGAATATTTTGAAAAGTTTTTCAGGTAATTCTACTATGCAGCCAAGATTAAAACAACTAGAGCACTTATATTTCTTAAGCATCACACTGAGTGAATATGTATTAAAGAATAGAGTAAGAGTTCCATTGTACAGATTCATTTCAATGAAATAATAAAGGAGGAGTGAAAACAAATATTGCAAAATATACATAAATTAGCTAATCACATTTCTTATGATCAACATATCTTAAGATAACATTAGTTCTCTCTCAAAGCTCCTGTCATATCAAAGCAAAAGGCCTTCAATGGCCGAGTTCTTAGTTAAGGTAATATTAGATGTTATATCAAACAGAGTAAAAAAATGTATAATGGCTCGAATGTGATAAATGTTTATTTTTCATTCTCATGTGTTTATGATATGACATATGTTTATGATTGGAAGGTGGTCTCTTCTCCGTGGTAGTTCAAGGACACAAATTCAATCTTGTGCCTCTATCTTCTTGAGCATGTGGCTCCCACATTCACAAGTAAGCAAATGGGGAAAAAGCATGAAGATCAAACCTGGGAGATGCAGTTTATTATTTCATTTCATTTCAACTGAAATTGAAATACAGGATTTTAACTGATGAAAATCTGGTGTAATGCACATCCACATTATATAAATCATGTGGTAAGATAATTAGACTATAATGTATTGAGGGGAACACATGTTTTTCAGCTTTGATTTACTATTACTCAGAAATGAGAGATTTGTGAATGACATCAGAGTATCAGCAAATTATGGTTTCTAACATTTAATATAATTCCTGGAAGAATTAGTTTCTAAAATATTGCTTCTAAGAACCATAGTACACTATAGTTTTACAGTGCCTTTTAACTGAATATATTCAAATGATTATTGTATTATTTCTCAAACTCTCAAATTTTTAGTTTTTAGTTTGTTTTTATGGTAATATGTAATAATAACTGGACAATCTTCCCTCTTTGTCTACACTGACAGAATGTGTAAGGAATATATACAATTACCAACCTCGAGCATGACTTCAAAAATTGGCTGTCTGAAGAGACCAAATTTTATTCCATACATTTTGTAATTTTAAATGTGTTTTTCTTTGATCACTTATCTGTTACCTCATTATTCCTCATGAAAAATACTTTTTAAGTTGTCTCATATGCTCATGATTTGCTTGGAAAGATGTAAATAAAATCTTGAAGGCAATGTCTTTGTCAACTACTTTTAATTTAGTCACTAAACCTTCAAAGATCATTCTGTGCCAAAGTAACGGGAAGTCATTAAACAAATTTAGAAAGGGTGACATGTATAGATTTATGCTTTTGAAAGTTCTTTCTGAATAAGAGTGCCTATAGGGAAAGAAGCTGGGAGACATTAAGACCTGTGCGGGCCTTGGAATAATCCAGATTTTTAAAAGTGGGCAATTCCTGGGCAATTCTCATTCTAATGGGAATTGAGAAGGAAATGGAAGTAGAAGTTCGATGTTTGTAGAAGAGAAGTACTGGGTGATTAACAGAATAAGACTTGCCATGGTATGTATCTGGCTCCTGGTCAGCCTTCATGTGGCAAACCCAAACATACTCCCACTCTCATAATTTCCAAAACATTTCCATGTTTTTGATCTCAGTCACAGTTTGCCTGAAGGCCTAGAAAGAAAAGAGCTTTTTTCTTATCTGGTTTAAGAGTTACTTCATTTCCTACCACACAATTGTCCTTTTTCCAGGATCTGACAGTGGAACATCTACTATCTTCAAGGGAAACTCTACTCACTCACATAAAGAGCTATTAAGTCCTATTGCCCTTGGGTTAAAGATAATCAGATTAATTGACCAGATGCTTCCAAGAGTCTGGATTATTAAATCTCAAATTAAAGCACATATGGCACAGCAACAAACAACTCCAGGTAGCACTATGCCAAGCTCAGGGCAGTTGTTTTTCATTTTTTCTATTGGCAAGAGATGAAAAAGTACTCTAGCCTGCACAGAATTTGTACTGCCACATGATCTCCACTCTTATTCTCCTGTGACCAAGTGCTTACATAAGCACTCACATGTCTAACGAGGGAATTTTTTTTTCTTTAGTTAGTTAGTTAAAGGCAATCTAAATATAGGTGTGGGGAAGAGAAGAAATTTTCTACATTCATGGTGTATAATTGTGCTAAAGAAACACCAAATTCATGATCCTACATAAATTGTACTGCATGTACCATATCTCAGTCTGAAGGAACTGCATTTGGATTATGTCTGAGTCAGGTCTTCAGTGAAAATTTCCACCAAATGGTTGCACTTTTGCCTTATATATGCAAAAATAAAAGACACATTAAAGAGCTTACATAATGCTAAGAGCATGTTACCCCAAACATAATCATTTGAAGCCTGACTTCAAGGAGCAGAAACTGTTTGTTTCTCTTAAAATAGCCATTTTAGGTCCTAGGCTATGCTAGCATCCTGTTTTTTATTACACATTTAGTTTAATTTCCAAAATTAAGAGGCACTGATAGAACCCATGCTACCCATCACAGATATCCTCACTTATAAATCAAAAGCTATTTGTGGGGTTTGTATGTGTGCATCCTTTTACCCTTCTAGGGATCTTTCAATGATTCCATTAATTTTGTTACTCTCTTAATATACTAACAGAAAGTCCTTTTTAGTCTAGTCTTATGCTTCCATTCCTGATGTCATTAGCCTAGGACATGGCTTTTTAATTTTTTAATGAAACTCATATTACTGTACCAGCTCCTAACGAGCCCCCTTAATGTCATTTTATTCAGTAGTTCTCCCTATCTCCTACCCTGCTACTTGAGTGATTTATGCAAAAGCAGCTGAGGAACATGTCATTTCCATGTCCTCCATATCCATTTTACAAAAGAATGTTGAGGGTCTTTGAGGACCTTATCAGGTCCCAGTCCGGGTACTCTCTGGTACAGTGAGGCTGCTTGGTGTCAGCTAACAAGGGTGGTAGAGACTATGGCAACTAAAGATCACAAACCAAGACTGCAATGATTCAAATATTTTCAAAACCTATTCGGTCACATTAAACAATCATTCAGATTAAATATAGTCATGGACCTCTGTTTGCAATCCCTGGACCTAGAAAATCTAGAAAACTCTTCCTTATCTCTCTTCTTATTGCATATTTTCACCAGGCCAGACTGTCTCATAGGTCTGTCCTCTATATGCTCTAAGTTTTACTTCCTTCAGGCATTAACTCACAAATGTCCTGCCCAGCTCTGTAGCTATGGCAATATCCATTTCCTTTTAAACTGAGTTCAAATAAAACTGTCCCTGAAACAATCTATGATTTCAGAACTAGAATTCATTGTGCCTGATCAAGAATTCCTTATATTTTATTCCTTACTTTATGCCCTCATGTAATTATAGCGTTTTTAATTTACTCATGCCTTCCTTTTCTTCTCTATAGATGGAATCCTCTAGCTTTCAGGAAATTGGTGATATTAGGTAACTCTTGTTCTCTGACACAGGATCTTTGATATAGCAGACTCTTAGCAAATCTTTGTGAAAAAGGATTTGTGATAGAAAAACATTTGAGTGGCTACAATATATGAATTTTAGACCCAAAAGATTTGGGTCCTATTTATAAGATTCCATTTATTAGATGGATAAATCTGAGCCATTGTCAAAATTCTCAGTTTGTTCAGTTCCAAAATAATGATAATAAAGCAGACCTTACATAGTTGATATAAGAATTAGTAATAATCTAGAGCATATATACATTCCACAACATGTAATATGTGTCTAGTAAATAGTGGCTTCCATTATTATTATTAACCTTTTTTCCATAAAATTATCTTCCTTGGGGTGCCTGGGTGGCTCAGTCAGTAAAGTGTCCAACTCTTAATTTCAGCTCAAGTCATGATCTCAGGGGCATAAAATTGGGCCCCTCACCAGGCTCTGTGCTCAGGGCAGAGTCTGCTTGAGATTCTCTCTCTCCCTCTCTCTCTCTGCCCACCCAGCACTCAGGATATATAAATAAACAAAATCTTTTAAAATATGAATTTCGGGGATCCCTGGGTGGCTCAGTGGTTTGGCACCTGCCTTTGGCCCAGGGTGCGATCCTGGAGTCCCAGGATCGAGTCCCATGTCGGGCTCCCGGCATGGAGCCTGCTTCTCCCTCTGCCTGTGTCTCTGCCTCTCACTCTCTCTCTCTCTAGGTCTATCATAAATGAATAAATAAAAAATCTTCAAAAATATAAAATAAAATATGAATTTCTTCTGCATTTTTTCAGTTTTGTCTCTTCACACTTCCTCTTAGATAGAATGCCTCATATTGAACTCTTACTCATTTGATATAAATTAAGCTACTTCTATATCCAAAAAATTAGGAAATGAAGCATTATGGGGCCAATGCATTGATATCACTGGAGGCTAACATTGCCTGACAGAACAGACAAACCTGTTAGAAAGCCAGACATAAAATGCAAACAATTTCTAGTTGTTCAATAGCTACAGATATATATGATAAACCAGGAGCGATTTTATAAAGTTTCACTCATTTTATATTTTAACATACTTTAAATAGCAATTAACTGGAAATCTAACTCCAACTGATTTAAATAAACAAGGGGACTTAGTCTAGTAGCTGGGCAAACCCCAAGCATGCTTACTTACACACCACATCCATTTTTTTGGCAATTTGTTCTGATCTTGTTTATCAGCTTCCTAGTAAAGCTGTCTTTCTTAAAGGAAGCAGAGAACTTGAAGTAGCTTTAATTCTCCATCTGCACAACATGCATTTTAAGAAAAAAGAAGAGTATCCCTCACCATTAATGACCACCAACTGAATGTTGCTTCTGGCCTCTCCTCTGATTGGACCAGCCCCTCTGAACCAATCAATGAAGCCAGTGAGGCCACCTTAAGCCGATCTATGATTAGCCTAGGTGAATCAGAACCAGTTCAGCAACTGGATTTAAGTCAACATAATTAAAACAAATGGCAGCTACCCAATGGTAAGAGTAAAATGGATAATTCTAGGGAGATAGTCACCATGTCATAAATACATGTTTGTGTGTGTATATGTGTCCACCAAGACTGTCGTTTAATTTTTCACTAATCAGCTGAATCTAGTTTATTTGTAATCAGTATAATATCTTTTCAACTCTCCCTCTCAAATCTTATAAAAGTTACCTTTTACATAATATGGATGCAAAACAACAGTTCTCACAACATTTTTCAGCATAAAATTCTATCTTTAAAATTCGCTATTCTACCTTTTTATACATTTTTTATTCTTTTATTTATTTAAATGTCCTTAATAAAGAATATGAAGTGTTTATGTGTTTTTTGATTGGTAGCTATTATGTACTTTACAAATAATATTTCATTGGGGAAACAAGTAATTAGCTATAAAACAAGAGGGTACAGAAAATTTTCCTTTTGTTAGCTTTAATATCTTTACTTACTGATGTAAGTAAACGGTTCCTAACTGTTGGTTAGAAATGGTTACAAACTGTTGATAGCATTAAAGTCAACTAGAATGCCTGAAAAAAAAAAAAAGTGTTATCTTTTCATCATGAGAATATATACAGTGAAAAATCTAAGACTCAGAAGCTTAACAACTTAATTAACCGGAATCTTTAGAACCTGAATATAATCTGGTTCATTTAGAAAAGTTGTGTTCTAAGTAAATAATGGTTGATTTCAAGGTTGTTTGTTTATGCACACTTTGACCATTTTAGACAGAACATAGTAGATCAACTGTTGGTTTTAAAATTAACATTATGGACTCTAACACAGAACATGTTTCCACATTTACATCATACCGATAGATAAATGAGGGCTAATCAACATAATATTGTTGCTTGCCTACAATATTTGACCATGACCCAAGTCAGTCTATGAGAATTTTAACACATTGGTATTATGTTTCCAATTATTGTCATTTATGAAGGGTGTGCTGCTTCTGTTCATTTATTTTCCAGGAATTAGCAAGACTTCCTGACCTTGCATATCTGTATTTCAGAAGTGAATTTCTACTAGCTTCTTTCCCAGAAAAGATTACTACCATCAATTCCAAAGTAATATACTTGCATAAAGAAGATGGCCACAATTGCAAGGAAGAATGCCAAAATCTAGAGTATGGAAAAGGGTGGAGAATCACTGCACCCTGGTTAGACCATGAAAAACTGCCCAGGGTCCCACAATGGGCCATAGTGTTTTTGAAAAGTAAATAAAATACCATTTGAGTATGTTTCCCTGCTCAAATAATAATTCACGTTTTTAGTGCCATACTGCCTAAAGAGCTATGTTGTTTCCATATTTTCCAAAATTTGTGAGAGTTAATTATACCAACAAACTAAGGCCATTGTAAATCAAACCTCTGCTGGGATAAGATTAAATTCTTAAATATTTCAGTAGTTATATAACTTGAAATTTATTTAACTTTAAAATTTATTTAACATATTTAAAAGTTAAATATTTAAATTTTTATTTAAATGTGTCTTTCAAATTTTAGGTGATAATCTGAAATTTAAAAAAAAATAAATAGATGAATGAACAAATAAAGTTAAGGTGTATTTAAAATTTTATGTGATCATCTGAAATTTGAGATAGTAAATTAATGGAGAAAAAACCTAACCTGTCAAGTCAGCTATAAAGATGCTCATAGTATCTCAGCTGCAGAAAAGATTCTCAAAGCCTGATTATTGACATTGTATCAGCTCATTCAGGTATAGTATCAGGAGTTCTTCTTCAAAGAAAAGGAGTTAGGATTGACCTAGCATATTGAGATTGAAGAGAAAGATTTTAAATTTACTGTGTTTTAGGTAAAAGCATATTGTTTATTCATTTTTTTGGCAGAAATCTTGGGTAGATGAGTGTGCACATGCGTGTGTGTATGTCTAAGTACATACACACAAATACCAAAAGATTATTCTAGGAATCTATTGTCTAAAATGGATCTATTAAATAATTATCTAATATACCACTTTAAACAATTTTACATGCCATTTTTTTTAGTAAATGAAAAGTAAAATAACACAGTAATATGACACTCCATGGGAAGCAAAGTAGGTCATTAACTGTTACTCCAGCAATTTCTATTTAACAAGCTTCATTAGTATTGTTTCTGATTTCTCTCAGATAAGCAGAGCAAACCACAGCATTTCTTTGTACTTGTGTTTATTTCAACAGAGTATACAAAGTATAACTTCAGTTCTGTTAATCAGTGAACACAGTAAAATTTGGGGCTGCTTTAGTATTACCCAGTGAGAGGAATAATTTTTTATTTTTTTATTTATTTTTTTTAATTTTTTTATTTATTTATGATAGTCACAGAGAGAGAGAGAGAGAGAGAGGCAGAGACATAGGCAGAGGGAGAAGCAGGCTCTATGCACCGGGAGCCTGATGTGGGATTCGATCCCAGGTCTCCAGGTTCGCGCCCTGGGCCAAAGGCAGGCGCCAAACCGCTGCGCCACCCAGGGATCCCGAGAGGAATAATTTTTTAAATTTATTGTCAGTCATTCAATTGATGCAAAATGGCCTAGAAGTGAAGGCAATAAACTGGCTTACTTGGCTGCTAGGTGGGAATAAAGAGAACATGCTTAAAAATGCTGCAAGGGAGATGTCAGAGGTTCAGATATTTATGCACAGTGAAAAAGAGATAGTTTTCCAAGTAGTGTCTAAACTGAACAGGCTCCCTTTCGAAAAGTCAGACTTACAGAGAGGGGGGAAAAAAATCCTGTATGCAATGTACAAACTGGAACTAGTTTTGCTATCACAAGCTACAGGTCTGTACAGACTCACTTTATATTGCTACCTTCACTTCGACACAGCCCCCCCCCCCTCCTTTCCCTTCTCTGCCATCACCTCCACGGTATGGATATAGCTAGTGAGGTATAGATGGGAGAGAAGTGGAGCCAAAGAGAACAGCCAAAACTGAACCCAGAACAAAGGCTGAGAGAAGGAATTTCTCAGGTATCAGGAAGCAGACATTTTTTGGAACATGTATCATAGGAAAGTGAGGCTTCTTAAATCCCAGCATCTTGTGGATTGGAGTCATTAGGGATGAAAATAAGCCAGGGACAAAAATAATGCTGAAGAATCTCCACTTAACTAAATTCAGATGTTTGAGTAATTGCATGTTAAAGGAACAGTTGCTGCAATTTCTGGACAAACGTGCAAGAAACTGCCATTTGACACGAATGCACATGGGGCAGGAGGCAGAAGATTTGGCCCCTTTCAGCAATATTATTAACTTTAATGAAGGTAGAGGGATATTATAGAACCTTGAGGATATTCCTATTTCTTTGATGCTGCTATTTCTTGGAGAAAGAGGGAGAAAAACTGGTGAAGAAAAGAGAGCAAAGCAGTCAATAAAGTAAGACATGAAACAGGATGGTGTGTCTCTGATGCTAAGAGAGGGCAGGATCAAGATCATGCACTGTTTAGGACGGCAGGGGTCACTCCTGGTCACTCACCTCTGACAAACAGACCCTATGGATACTCACAACACAGAGTCTTTGAAAGGCTGTAAGAGCTTGAAATGTCTATCAGTAACTTGAGTAATGAAACATCGTATTTGTTTTCACAAGATGAACGATTTAGTCACTTTAGTGTCTCCTAAATACATTTCTGAGAATTCACAATAAATCAATCACCAAAAACAGCATATGCCCTTCTGAAGTACTTCTGAGTGCTGCTAACTGTGGACGGCATTACAAAGCCATGGGATCATGAATTATGCTGCATTATATGTTCCAGAACTGTCTTTTAGCATTCCATAGCTGTCTAAATATAATATATTGTACCAGTGGGTAAACGATGATGTGAAGCAAGATCAAATATGTAATGTGCTCCCTTCATTGTCCTGAACTACTTTTTAGATGTGTTGTAGTAACTAGCTGAGTCTAGGCATCTGATAGACAGGACAGCTGAGCAGGCCAGTCAGCAATTCTGGCACTATCATATTGCAGGTGCAGGAATGAAGCTCAAATACTTGAGAACAGTTGCCTTTGGGCCAGCTATGAACTTGACCTCATTTTAGATAGCAGCTTTTCCTTCTCATCCACAGCACAGCTGAAGTTTAGAATAGAATTCATTTAGCTCAGCTTTCAAAAACAAATTGATTCAAAGCCTACTTTCCTAAGTTTCTTTTGAAGACAAAAATGCCAGGAGTTTTTTGGGGTTGTTTTCTTTGTTGTTTAAAAGGCTCACACAGAATTAACTACCTGGATTTTTCTTTAACAAGTGAGAATAAACTAAGTATAACCTTTATTTCCAGGTACATTAAGAGCTTTGTGAAATTGTAGAAGCATTTACTTGGGTAACATTCCTTATTTTGATAAGATGTAGTCCTTGAATTATTCAGTTTAAAAATGTGTCCCCAGCAATTATAAATATTTTATTGAGATGTATCTGGACATCTCCTCAAAATTAGGAATAACATGTATAAACAGTAGCTGTGTATTTAAGAGGTCCGAAAAAAAATAGAAAGTCACTTCACTCTAAAGAATAGCTTGCTGAAAATATATCTTATCCCATAGAGAACTACTTGGTGAAGTCTTTTATTAAAACAAAGATTTGACATCATTTATAGGTGAAAATAATTATGTCAATATAAGCTACTCTCAGTTCAGATTCTGAAGTGATTAAATGGAAATGGAAATGATTAATGGACTTGGATAAGACAGGACATGGTCCCCATGATTCTATGAAGTAAAGAAATAACTTTCCGTTAAAAGCATTTGCACTACTCTATCTTATCCCTTCTAACCCTTAGTATATAGAGAACACTGGGTATGCCTGGGAAGGAACATATCAACATCTTTCTATTTTTAATTGATGTGGCATTGCTTCTTTATATGATTGCTACAATCCTTGTCCATATATATACCCACAGTGACTCCCTCTTACCTAGCAATCTCCACCCCCTGACTCCTCCCTATTACCATCAAACATGACTATCTTACTAATGACTATCTTACTATCTTACACTGGACATGATCATGTTCTAAGCCTAGGTCATTAAATGAGGACAATTTAACTCAGGAAATACTTTTTTAGTCTCTAATTTTTGAAAAAAAAAAAAAGGGCAAGGATTTGTCTGTGATATCAGGATAATTAAGCATGGTCTCTGCTTTCAAAATGATGGCCAAAGAGAAGACAACATGTGCACAAACAGTATATCAAAGACAAAGCATTCAAAGGGACCATGAGATAGAATAAGAGAGAATCATGATTCTAGAATGTCATCATAAAGGGCTCCTATCTGAACGGGTTCTGCAGGACTATATGGGACTGTCAAGCATGGGTTGAAGGGGTGGTGAAGGGAAGACTTTCCCAAATAGAGAAAATAGAATGATCAAGTGCTCAAAAGCAGAAAAAAAGAGCAGGAAATTCTGACACTGCATACAAAAGGGAGGAAAGATGAATGGATAAAGAAGATGTGGTTTACGTATACAATGGAATATTCCTCAGCCATTAGAAATGACAACTACCCACCATTTGCTTCAACGTGGATGGAACTGGAGGGTATTATGCTGAGTGAAATAAGTCAATCGGAGAAGGACAAACATTATATGGCCTCTTCATTTGGGGAATATAAATAATAATGAAAGGGAATAGAGGGGAAGGGAGAAGAAATGGGTGGAAAATATCAGAAAGGGAGACAGAACATGAGAGACTCCTAACTCTGGGAAACGAACTAGGGGTGGTGGAAGAGGAGGAGGGCGGGGGGTGGGGGTGACTGGGTGGCAGGCACTGAGGGGGGCTCTTGACGGGATGAGCACTGGGTGTTATTCTGTATGTTAGCAACTTGAACACCAATAAAAAATAAACTTATTATTAAAAAAAAAAAAACAAAAGGGAGGAACTTGTGCTTGCTAATAATCTCTGCTTATATCTTTTTCCTCATCCTACTTATTCTTTAAGACTTAGCTCATAAATCACCTCCTCAGAGAAGTCTCAGAAAATAGACAACAGCTGTCTAGCTACATATTTACGTAATAATGTTTCTGTCATACGTTGTGTTACATTATAATCTCAGTACATAATTGATTTAGTTATTATATTGTAAATCCTGAAAGGACAGAGTTTGTAGCTTAATTATCTCTGTTTCTTGAACCAATAGTCCAGTGCCTGGTACTTTGTAAATACTTGTTAAACCAATGAATGACTGAATGCTCAAATACTTTATATTAAGATCCATATTTATAGCCATCATCTCGTTTAACTCTTATGGAATTTTTTTTCAAGAGACAAATTTTATCTGTCATATTCAGGAAACCTTTTGTTCAAAACAAGTCTCTACTCTCAATGTATTCTACATCTACATCAGATGCTTGTATAAGCATGGTTCTAGACTAAGTATAATAGCATCTCAATGTTAAAACACTTACTTTTTGTTGAAAATTTTATTTCTAAGACATAATGCTCCATATTAAGGCTGCATTCAAGTTTTTTTATGCATCTATTCCTCCTTTGGGATTCTGAATGTTGTAATCCCTCTTTTATCCAGTACCACTTATAAGACTGTAATAATAGTAAAATCAGGAAAAATTCAACAAAACTGAAGGCACAATGTCTTGAGAATAACAATATTTGGAATTATAGGTGAATGTGTCAATAACTGATTTCTTCTTTGAATAGAATATACATACAGACCCTTCTCTTGCAGGAAAAAAAAGAACATTATTTTTTTTTATAACATTGATGCCTTATATTGTTAGTTAAGGACTTTTTTCTCTCCAGAGTTAAAGCAACCTGAACTGTGCTGATGACTCATCCCTTAAATTTGACTTTTTGTTTTTGGCTTTTTATTTTTAATCCTATCCATCTTGCTTTAATTTCTAATTTCACAATAGCAATATTTATTAACATACTCTAATATTAAAGTATTTGAACAACAGACGTGGTGAATATATCCTTTGATTACTACTTTCCAATTCAGTCCCTTCCCCAGATATAATAACCATTAACTTCATTTTGCTGTATATTTTTTATTTTATTTTCAATCTATTTAAATTTATTTAATTTATTTTAAATACCTCCATAGTACCCACAAAAAACATAGTTCACATGTGTTAGTATATTTTACATTAATGATGTCTGTAGATAATATTCTGTCCTTGGTTATTTTCTATTTAATATCTTAGAATTCTTCTCGTCAATATGTATAGATCTATCTTCTGGTTTTTTTTTTTTACCCCTGTTTAGTATTCCAAAGTGTGCCTCTAATATACTTCACACAGCCATTTCCTTGTGATGGATATTCCCATCATTTTGATGAATGGTGGATTAAACAAAATGTTTATTTATGCCAAATTATCCTCTAAAATCTTTATCAATTTTTAATCTCACTTGGCAGTCTATGAAAGTATTGCATTAAAATATTAGTCTATTTCCTTTATAAGCATTACAACCATCTTCTTCATATACTTTTATTTGTTCTTTAATTATACTTATGGAGTCTTCTACCAATTTTTGAAAATTGATGTAATTAAATGAATAGTTTTTTCCATTTGTTCTGATATTTTATAGTTTGAGAAGGCCTTACCGAGTCCCAGATTCCATAGTCTCAGGTGATTCCTTTTAACATTCATTCCATTTTAAGTTTATTTCTTTAAAGATTAGGTTAGGGGTGCCTGGGTGGCTCAGTCAGTTAAGAGTCCTACTCTTGACTTCAGTTCAGGTCATAATCTCAGGGTTGTGAGATCGAGGCCTGTCTCTGGTTCACACTCTGGATGTGGAGTCTGCTTAAGATTCTCCCCCTCCCCTCAAATAAATAATTCCTCCCTTCCATTCCTTGATTATTTTAAGGATAGGCTCTTTGATGAATACTGGTCATCCAAATTATTGTGTCACTTATATTCCCTTTCATGTTTCTCACCTGAGCTAACTAATTCAGTTCACTGATTTATCCTATTTTTTCTTATCATTCTAGACTATACAATGTCCTATTGCTCCTGGTGCTCACCCTATTCCAGCAGGTTGGCATATTTCAGAGACCAGCCTCTTCAAGTGTGCTGTAGTCTGCTGTCAATAACTGAATCATTCCTCACAACACTGAATCCTGCTGGAATTGCTGTGATTCCCTTACCCTGCTTTCCTGTGAGAACAGAATGTATAGGCAGAGTAAAAAAGGAAAGTGAGATAATCATGCTCCCATTACATAAGTCATATCTTTTATTCTAATTTTAATCCTATTCAGCTCCACAATGACCCTTTGATAAGTCTAGATGGTTATATGAATTTTGCAGAAATGTGCAGAAAGCAAGTGTGTGAAAGGAAAGTGTCATGCAATTGCAAGTGCAGGTGACAGCAAGTGACAGAAATTGGAAAGAATATTTGATTGTACTTGAGCTAATGGTGATATTGATTTCATGCTCCAATAGACCCTAAAGGACAAGGCAATGTAATGGTATTTCATTTCCATTTAACATCATGGGTGTAATACAAGTCAAGGTACTTTTGCCTTTAAATGCCTTTTTTTAAAGTAAGGTGAACTGAAGATATAGAAAAGGATCATATATAAATCACATTTATTTGAGGTATATGAGCACTGCTTCACAGAAGTGCCATATAAATTGGCTGCCATTATTAAAAATACTTCACAAAATAACTTCTCAAACTACTTGGTGCAAATTAAGAAAGTTGATGTGGACAAAAATAAATACATGTACAGGCATAAAATAACAATATTATAATAAGTGTAGACATAGTGAGCTCTTTACTTTTAACAACAATATGACTAAAATATTTATTTAGGCTATTATGCTCTGCTACTACAGAATGAATGAGAACAAAAATCATCATTCTTCTCAAGGAGTTTAAGGTCTACAGATAGAGATAGGCATTATCCAAATAATCATACCCACACAAAAAAGGACACAATTACAGTGATGGAGTAGACTATTAAGAGGGAAAGGAGCACTGCATGCAATAATTTTTAACTAAAAAGAATCAGAACAGGCAAGGATATCAGAGCAAGCTTCTCTGCAGAAAAGTAACCTGAGCTGGTCTCAGAGGAATGAGTAAGATATTAACAGGAGAGGGGAGGTTGGTGAGAATTCTCAAGGCTAAGCGCAGTATACATAAAGGCTCTGTGGCAGGAACAAGTGAGAGGAAACCTTTAAGACTGAGGAGGGATGAGACAGCAAGAGAAAGTGACACAAAAGGATACTGGATAGGCAAGAGTTCTGCAACACTAAGTACTTTGGAATTTTTCCTAGAACAATGAGGAAGACGTAAAGTTATTTCAATCAATTCCATGTGTGGGGGGATGGGGGTGGGGTGACAGTATCATATTTGTGTCCAGAGCACAGAACAGCAGTTGTAGTCTAAAGAACACATGAGAGAGGGCCAGAGTAGACACTAAGAGATCTGACCAGGGGACAATGCAATGGTGTGCAGAAGTGAAAATAGCAGCTTGAATGCAGGGGATGGTGGGAACAGAGTAGTAGATAAATAGGAAATGTACTGAAGATGTAAAATTGTTCAAACTTTGTAATGGAATAACTTGAGGATACAGAAGCCAATGTTGATAATTCCCAGGATTTGGACGTGTGCACTTAGACTGCAGGTGGTGAAACCATGACGAGAAATACTAGATTAGAAACAAGAAATAATGCTTGCTCATTGCCTTGTTATTTACTTTGGAAGAGAGTGTTTATAAAATCAGGAATTCAATCTTGGCACATATTGAATTTGAGATAAGACTGAAATGTCCCAGAGGAGTGGAAATTTTGAAGGTGGCTTGATATATAGGTCTGGCGCTTAGAGCAAAGATTTTGGTCTAGTTATATACAATGATGAGTCATTATTTCATCGATGATGAATCATAACAAGGAAAATAATGAAATCCCTTTAGAGAGACAGCCAAGAGAGAAGAAAGAGAGCCCCCCAAAAATCTGTGTATTCTGTGGGTCATTTATATTGACTCTTTTGAGAATGAGATGGGCTGACTTACAAAGTAGAGGAGAGACAGTAAAAGTGTGGTGTCATGCTTGCCTATTGGAAGAAAGTACTTTGGGAATGAATAATCACTTCAATCAAATGCTCATGAGAGGTCAAATCCCAGAAGACTGAAAAGCATCCTTCAAATATGGAGACATAGAGATTATTAGTGTCCCTGGCATGAGACATTTTGGTGGAATAATAAGAGGTGTTTATATAAAAAATTAAAGAGTATCTCAATGAATACTCAAGGCAAACTTTACAGTAGATACTATTTTCTCCCATTTAATGACCGTAGAACAAAGACTCAAACAGGTGTAACTGTTTGCTCAGGTGTCCAGTATTTGAATTCAGTCTTTTCACTCAACACACTCTACGTACAAACCTTCTACATAAGTAATAGAGATTGATTTTTTAAAATTAGGAGGAAAATAGACAGAATGGGGGAAATTACCCATATTCTTATGTTAAGCAAAGATCATTCAGAGAAGAGCAAGCCCATTCATCACTTTTTCTCTTGCCTGTTTCTGCATGTATGTCGTATACACCATCTCTCCAACTGGTTAGTTCTAGATGAGTTCTATCAGTCCTCTGCTGGTCAGCTGACCAAGGGAAATAAACTCTTCCAACCTGCAACCAAATGAAACTTAAACAACTGAAATATTTGCTTAGCAGAAAAATTAGTGGTAACAAAAACAAGATGGGAACAAGATACGATTCCTTTAGGAAAGAAAATAATCACCTGAAAAATTTTAAAAACCATACTTAAAGAGGAATCTAACCCCCAATTAGCAGGTCTCAGTTTACTCATTTTTCCACATTTTGTTGTTGGCTGAATTCCTTGCTGTAAACAGCATTTGTACAGACTCACCGACATCATTTGTATTCTCAGCATCACAATTCATAGAGACAATCCAAAGAAGATGGAAATACCTAAGAATTATTTATATCTTTGTGCAACTCCAGAACAAGTATGTCTTATGGGAACTACTGTTTGCTGAATAAATAAACTTTCAATGTATATTCTAATAATACCATTATTGAAAAAAAAATCTGTATGCTATATTTCAATAATAATACCTAAGGGTTGAAGAGTTCTTCATATTTGACAAAGTACTTTCATTTACACTTTAGTTATGAGTAACATTTGTCCAGCAATTTGCAATGAATTTTCACATTGTCTAATTTGAACCCCATAACAACTATGTGGAGTGGCTATTAATATCTCTGTTTTGCTGATAAAAAAACTGTGACTTGGAGATGTTAAATGACTTGCTGCTTTAACTCAACTAGCAAGTATAAAATCAGGGATGTAACTCATAACTCTTGACTACAAGTTTAGTGCAGTTTCCATATGCAATAGCTGCCTAAGAGAATTCTTGTTTATATTAATTATTTCAGCAGATATGGCCTTATTTTTTCCAACATTTTTCAAGATTTGGTTAAATGAGAGTAGATGTCTCATGTCTCTTATGTAGCTCCCCAAATGCAAGCAATTCATGTATTTATTATTATATGCTACTACATTCACTTTATGCAGCAGATGTTGCTAAATTTCCAAGCACCATACACTTAGCACATCCCTTCCATAGCTGCTCAGCATCCAGGTTGGAAATCTATTCTCAGGTATATTCTGCATACATATTGATAGAAAATAAACATACTAGAAAGCATTTACAATTTTAAATTCCAAATAGATAGCTTCTTAGTCATTACTAATACTTGCAGTTAACACCTGCTCCTAAAAGTCAAAGATTATACCAAAGTTGTTACAAGTGAATTAGGATAGAAATAATTTAATTGCAATATAAAATGATTTTAAAATAATATACTTGAAGGCAGCCCGGGTGGCTCAGCAGTTTAGCGCCACCTTCAGCCCAGGCGTGATCCTGGAGACCGGGGATCGAGTCCCACGTTGGGCTTCCTGCATGCAGCCTGCTTCTCCCTCTGCCTGTGTCTCTGCCTGCCTGCCCCTCCCCCCCCTCATAAATAAATAAATAAATAAATAAATAAATAAATAAACAAACTAACCAAAAAATAATAATATACTTGATAGCATGCAAAGACCATTTATTTCTTATCTTCTGATAAGAAAAAAATGTATACTACTGAATAAGTTTTTGAAGTCTAAAAGGTTAATGCAACTTTGCAATGCAGAGAAACAGCTTTTAAGAGCAGATTTAACCAGAGACTGGTTTTCATAAAATTTCTGAGGCTCATTTTTAGCATTTGGGATTAGGCCATACAATATGTGATTGAAAATAACCATTCAAATGTCTTTAATAAACACGCTGAAAAATGTTCTTAGAAGAATTTTGAAAGTAGAATATCACCTAATATACAAGTTACAATCTTCATCACTCACAGATGTATGGGTTTTTCTTTAAAATTTAATTTCAAACATTCTTCCCACGAAGAACATCATCTCATAATTTCTACACATAAGCGAGCTTTACTTATAATAAGAGTTAATTAGACAGTGATTTCCCAAAGAAATTTTAAGTGCATTTTTCGGACAAAAGTTTTCATTTTATAAAATTAAAAGCATTTGCATCCAGAGATATTTTATTGAATTTCGGTAATGGACTGGGGATAGCTAAAAAGGGAGTTAGTAATTATTGAGAGTCTACTATGAGCCAATAAATGTACCAAGCACTTAAATTACAGTATCTAATAGGCAGACTCTAGTTCTGGTCTTTTATCAGCTTTAGGGATATGTAGTAATAAACTTCCATATTACAAAAACAAACTTGCTATATGTTTTACTGTGTATAACTTTAGAGGAATAGTTGGATGATTTTCCATTTACCATCCCTACCTGTCCAAAATAAGTGCGCACACATGCACACAAACACACAGACAGAAATACACTATCAGCTTTCTGTTTTAGCTTTACAATTGTATATACATCACTTGAGGAACTGGATTGGCACTTTATTAATACTATCTTATTGGATAACTTAATGACATCCCCGAGGGGTACGAATTTTAACCCCAATTTACAGATGGGGAAAATGAGGCTGAAATATACTAAATGATCCTGACATGGTCATTTATCAAGTACATTTATAATGAAAATGTGAACTCAGTATTCCACACAATTTGCTCTGGTAAACACTATAATTTATTGCCTCATGCCAGATTTTAGCAGGTTCTAGGGGTAAGCTCCATGAACTAGTCAGTCCCTTTACCTATAGATCAGCTCCCTTCCACTGAATACTGAGGAATGCTGTCCTAAGGCTGCTATATATTTAGTTCAGCTTTCCCTCTCTCAAAGCTGCATTGCAAAGCTCTCTATTTCTATCCTGCCAATTTTTTATATATCCCCAATTCTTTTTTTTTAATTATCATCAATTTTCTAAATAGAGTAACAAAGTTTCATAAATTTAAAACATGCCAAGGAATATTCAGCAACTAGGATTCCAAATCTAGGGACCATGCTAGAAAATATCTCTCTTCTTATGTGTAATATGCCAGGCCCTGATTTAAACATTTAGTGTTTATCCAGGAACAAAAGGAAACTTCTATTTAACTTTCATTATTAACTTCAATGTCACCTTGGGTGAAAATATTTATCTTTGACTATATTTTGTATTCAATCCTATTGTTAATACAGAAAAATGTGTATATGAATATTTTCATACAGTAAAATATATATGCTATTTATCTCCAAATCAATACAATCAATTTAAGTGCAATTTTCTCTTTTTTTTTTCTTGAGCTGATTTAATGGTAAATGATAGAGATAAATACTTAGAATTACTTAATATCTGTGGTGGTTGAAGGAAAATAATTTTTATCTGTAGATGGTTCCAGAGCCAGGTAAGGTTCTATGACCCTTAGGAAACAATACAGCTCAAACAAATTGTTGCAAAATAAGATTCTGGAAATGACCTAAGATTAAGAAGTAGTAAAGTCAATAGGAAACATAAAATGGACACAAGAAAAAAATTAAGTATTTTAAGGAATTGTGGCTTACAGACTCTGAGATGATCCCCATTTACCCCTGCTTCCTTATACCCACATCTTTGTGCAGCACTTTCCTATCTTGTGTGAATAGGACCTATGACTAAGCTATCCTGTAACCAACAGAATACAGCAAAGGTGATAAGATGTCACTTTAGTGGTTATGGTACATAAAATTTCAACATCTGTACTGCTAGAGATGCTCTCTCTTACTGGCTATGATGAAGTAAGTAGCCTTGTTGGAGAAATCTACAAGGCAAGGTAGAGAGGATGACCTCTGGCCAATAACTGGCTAGAAAGTGAGCGGAGCCTATGGATGACAGTCAACAAAGAGCTGAGGCCTCACTTCAAAAGGCCATAAGAAACTGAATTCTGTAATGATACACATTAGCTTAGAAGTATTCTCTCCCCAGTTGACCCTTGAGATTAGACTGCAGCCAGCATCTTGACTGCAGCTTTCAGATGAGATCCTGAACCTGAAAACTCACCAAAGCCATGTCTAGACTTCTGACCTAAAAAAGATGTGAGATAATAAGTTTAATTCACTCATTTTTTAAAAGATTTTATTTATTTGTTCATGAGCAAGCGAGAGAGAGAGAGAGAGAGAGAGAGAGAGGCTGAGGGAGAAGCAGGCTCCATGCAAGGAGCCCAACATGGGACTCGATCCCGGGACTCCAGGATCACACCCTCTCCCAAAGGCAGGGGCTAAACCTCTGAGCCACCCAAGGATGGTGATTTGTTACAGAGTAATAGGTCATAAAAATAAAGAGTTAATAGTGGAAGAAAAACATTGACTTCCTTGGGATCTCTTATCAGACCTGTCATTCCAGTCAACAGGCAGATCTTATCTCCTCTACTTTAGGATTTACAGTTGAACTCACTAAGACTCTATAGCCAATGGACATTCAACCTGACAATCTGGTTTCTGAGCATATCTGGATATTTGAGATAAAAATCAGTATTTTTGTATTAGGATTATGTTTGATTGTATATACCAAACACGCCAAATAACTTGGCTCAAAAACAAAGAGTTACAATTTCTTGTAAAAACAAATCTAGAAAATTCAGGGATCGTTTCTGGGTTCCACTGTTGTCTAGATCACAAATACTTAAAACATCCCTTCACGGTCAAAGGTGGTTGCTTAAACTCAAGGTAGCAAGTGGTAGAAATAAAGGGAGCAGGAGAATTATCAGGAGCTAGAGACAGTTTTCTTTACACTTAATACAGCAAAACTCAGTAATGTAGCTACACCTAGCTTTCAGGAAGTCTAGTAATCTAGACTCTTAACAAGGCTCATTGTTATCCCAAATAATATTACAGTTTTACCACTAAGGAAGAAAAGAAGTTTGGAATTCTGGGAGTCAATTAGCAGTCTCCACCACATAATTAAATTTCTACAATTATTAAATTTTGAAGAATGCTTTAGTTATAAAATTAGGTGGCATAGATAAAAATGTTCCTGAATTATATTTGTAGTTATACAACCATAGTTTGAGTTAATGATGAAGCAAGATTAGTGGTAAATGACACCATTTATGATCATTGTATTATAATAATTCATAACTGTACTCAAACCTCTGCTTTTAAGTTGTCAGATATGCAAAAACACTATCTTTTTTTTAAAGATTTTATTTATTTGACAGACAGACAGACAGACAGCATGAGCAGGGGGAAGGGCAGAGAAAGAAGCAGACTCCACTGAGCTGGGAGTCTGATGGTGGGCTTGATCCCAGAACCCTGGGATCATGACCTGAGCTGAAGGCAGATGCTTAGCCAACTGACCCACCCAGTCAGTTAAGCCTCTATCCTAATGACAAATAAAATCAATACTAACTACTCAAGATATATAAATGGGGCTCAGATAACTTGGTATGAGAAAAGTGAGATTATACTTTCAAAATATAAGCATAGCCCTAATGCATCATGTTTTAAATACATTATTATTAATAATTAAGTCTGTTTCTTTAGCACTCTTCCTAATTTTGAACTCATCAACTTTGGATAATCTCTGTGCATTTGACCAAAGTAGGACATCACCAACAAAAACAGGGATAAAAAGGAAAAATTAGCTGATGAGAATAAAATTAAATATAACTGCATTCTAGGAGAACAAATAAATTCAAATTATTGAGAAATGGCCTGTCCTGAATACTATATTGATCTCTGAGAGTTATTCTATCACATTCTATTACTGTCGTCAATAATCTTAAAATGTAAATCTGTTTATATATAGCAATTCTATTTCTAGACATTTATTTTTTGGATAAAAATTATGCTATTTTCATTGCTCTAGCCTGCATGATAACATAAAAATGTCAATAAGGCAGCTGTTCAACTATATTGAAATAATAAATACTTTATGGTATAGACATATAATAAACACTATCGAAAGACGAGATGGAAAATAAATTATGTTCAAGATGTATCATTAGTTCAACAAATATTTACTAAGTGGTTCTTTATGGATTATCTTTAGGAAAATCTCCCATGATTAAACTTAAATATTCAGTGTCCAATATTTAAATATAACTACCGTAAATGGAAAGGGTGCTACCTAATGTGTGATCACTTTTCCAACATGTATCACTACGACTTACTATGAAAAAGATACTTATTAAGGAAGATTTCTTAGTAAATGCAAAATTTCTGCATATATATGTATTTCTAATTATAACTTATAAAAAGTCCCAAATATGAAAAATACTGGCTCTAGTATGAAAAGAGTAACCTAATTTGTTTTGAGGCTAAGTAATATTTAAGCTGAAACCTGAAGAAGTAATAAAAATTTGACAGGAGAAGCTTAAAAAGAAGAATATTCTAGACTAAGGAAACAATATGTGGTAAGGCCTGAGTCGCAGAAGCTTTGGTTAGCACACCATGTGTGCTCTGTGATCCCACTGCTGTAAAATTTTGTAGGAAAAAAAGATCTGAAAAGATAATATCATCCTTAAGGGATGACTTTTTGTTTGCTTTAAATCTGTCTTCAGTGTACATGTATGGGTATTTGGATTATGTTTCATTGAATATAAGTTACTTTTGTAGTCAGAAAAAAAATTTCTTCAGGGAAGTGTTTGTTGTAGTAAGAAAAAAAACTTTCAACATTAACATGGAGTTGATGCAGCCCTATATGCTCTGACAGTGTTATGCTTCCTCCTGGAATAGCATATATCAAACTATATTAAAATGAGCATTGTGTTCAGCTGGTATCACTAGGAGATTGTGAATTCCCTGACAACAGGAACCATTCATTCACCCCTAGCCTGCCATACTCACTGTAACTGATGCAATCACTGCTTATACTTTTCCCTGTAAATCCTTGTCCCTGGGATCAGATGTTACTTGGGTTTGAGTCCCACATTCACCATTTAGTAGCTGTGGGTCTCTGAGAAAATTACACAATCTTTACAAGGCCTCATTTCCTTTTATGTAAAATGGAGATAACATTAAAACCTACAAAGTGTGTATGCTTTGAGTATTCAATAAGATGAAGCACAGAAAGAATTATATATATTAGTCAATAAGTATTTTTAAACTATCACAATGGTCATCAACATCAACCTAGAGTTTAAAATTCCCATCAACTGGGGCGCCTGGGTGGCTCAGTGGTTGAGTGTCTGCCTTCAGCTCAGGGAGTGATCCTGGGACACCAGGATTGAGTCCTGCATCAGGCTCCCCACAGGGAGCCTGCTTCTCTCTCTGTCTCTGTCTCTCTGTTTCTGTCTCTCATGAATAAATAAATAAAATCTTTTTAAAAATTTCCATCAACTGCCTCTGAGAGGGCATGCAGTGCTACTCAAACCACTGCTACTACTACCATTAAGCAGTCATCCTCGTCCTATCACATTTCTATGTCTGTCTTCTATGATGAACACATATTTCCACTGAGGAATTTCAAAGAAGGTATGGATTATAAGCATCCCAGAATTTTCATAGCATGGAAAATGCTTAGCAGAAGAGATAGTAAAGAAAAAAAATAAAAGTGGTATGTAGGGAAAAAATATTCTTCATACCAAATTCTGTATTAACTGACAGGTTTTATTTTTATAAATTTATTTTGAAAATTATAAACCATATAGGTGTTAAATTTCAAAAAGTTAGAAGCACTAAATATATAAAGAAGAAATTTCAACTTGTCTGTATTTATAACCACCAAGGTTCTAGCAGTACTTTAGAACACTGTCTACCAATCTTTTACTACATAAAAAAGTGAGAGCACAATTAAGAGACAGACATAGGAGAAGTTTGGTGGCAGTTTTATGGAGCCACAATCTCTCTCCAGAATCCTCTTCCATAAAGAGGCAAACAGGGATAATTCCAAATAAAATAATTAATTATTAATTAATACTGGAAGAGCTTGCCACCTCCAAATAAAAATTAGCACAATGTGAATGAATAATTAACCAGAAAACAAATTTCAGTAGAAAAAATATTGAAAATTGTGTCACTTTGCTAAATATAAAAAAGTAAAATGTGCTATATATATATATGGCTATTATATAATAAAGATGTTGGCTCCCTGCATGGAGCCTGCTTCTCCCTCTGTCTGTGTCTCTGCCTCTCTCCCTCTCTCTGTGTCTCTCATGAATAAATAAATAAAATCTTAAAAAAAAAGATGTATTTTAGGAGATGATTCTGACTTGTCAAGGTTCTGTTAATAATAGTGATTAGTAAATAAACAGTAAACATTTGTTGAGTAAATGAATGACCAAATGATATGCATGTAAATTGGCAATAATTTCTAAAGGAAAATTTGTTAATATGTCTCAAGAACTTAAATATGTCTCAAATCCTTGAACCTAGCAATTCACTAATTCATACACATTTTAACCTAAGGGTTTTACATATATAGATATATAATTTATTATGCATATAACTATATAAATCATATATAATTCTACGTAAAATATGTACTTATTATATATAATTAAACATATGATTTATATTATGTGATTTATAAAATCACATCCTAAGTTATAAATCAATAAATTATCAATAAATGCACTTGTATAACCACTACCCAGATGAAGAATCTTCTTTCATATTCTTCTTTCCCAAATGTAAACACCACCCTGACTTCTCAAACTAAAAACAGTCATCTCAGACTATCACTACAGTTGAAATTTAAATCTCATTTTGTCTGATATTGCGATGCACTGTTCTTTCCATTATGTCATCCTACTTTATGTGTTCTTGGGGCTGTGTAATTATAAATTCTATTGCTACAGAATTTGTAAAGTAAATTTTACATTGTACAATGGATATTTGGTACCTGGAATTGGATTTATCACATTATCAGTAGATGAATATGGAAATCAGTAGTTCAATAAATATTATTGACCACCTCCTGGTCAGCCACTAGCCTGGATGTAGGAGATACAAAGGGAATACGAATGGCAGGATACTGCCCTCAGAAACTTGGATTATATGGGCCAGAGGGAGAAGATAACACGAGATAAATAAAGTTCACTGTGCAGTGAATGCTATGAAGGAATTAAACACTGTTATGTAATGGGAAGTAATGAGAAGCAGCAATAGAGGGTGGGATGGGTAAGGAGGCCAAGCAGGCCAAGGAGCACAGCCAGGCACCAAGCCCTGATGAGTCACTTTGTGCAAGGGCAAATGCTCTACATCTGGAAAATGCCTCCATGTTCTCTTAGAGAAAGCAGACCAGGACAGCTGGGGCCCAGTGATAAAAGGGGAGAAGTTAAATGGATACACCCAAAAGACAGGCAGAAACCAGCTATGTGAACACATGGGGAGATGTATGGGTCTAATTCTGTGGTTTTATTTAGCAACGTATAAACCTGTCTTAGTCTTCACAAGATCATTCTTACTCCTGAGTGGAGAAGGGGCTACTGCCCAGGGAGAACCAAAGGGAGAAGCTCAGGGAGGAGGACATTGCAATATCACAGGGAAGAGATATAATGGCATGGATGAGGGTGGTAGCATTGAGGGGGCAAAGCTATGTGTGGAAGGGAGAGCTAACAGCAAGTCTGAAAAACTGGAGGGAGATGAAGTGGGAGGGATTAAGGATGCTTTCAGGGGGTTGGGCTGGAGTGGTTGGAAGTATCGCTCCCAGGAGCCACATTGTCACTAGTGACAAAGTTTACATCATTCAGTAGGCATTGTTACAATAGACACAAGCTATAATTTTAAAATAATTTGCTGCTTACAAAACAGACCATCACTGAAGTTTCCCTACTGACACCATCACTCTTACATTCATAGCTGACATGTTCTCTTAAGTGAGAGTGAGGCTTACATCTCAAAGCAGCAGGAAGAATGTTCCATACATGTAAATGCCACTCATTGTATTGGAGGATATGTAAGAAAAAGAAAGAAAGAGAGGGAGGGAGAAGGGGGCAGAGGGTGGAGAGGGAGAGAGGGAAAAAGAGAAGGCTATGGTAAAGTGTGTTTGCAGGAGTGGGGTGGATTGCTAGTGAACAGCTGGCCTAGAGATATCAAACAAAGTGACTTCAGCGGTAAAGTTCTGAGCTTAATTTGGATGCAGGTTTACTGGATGCAGCATTTATGCTTTTGCTTTGAAATATGGTTTGCAGTGAGTCAGAAGCACAATTCATTCTCACCATAGTATTGTGCCTGACGCTTGAGGTCTGATACGGAAGTTAAGAATAACAGTTTATGGTTTAGAATCTTAAGTACAGATTGATGGTAACTTTCATTTACCCAAGAATTGAAGGTTGAGACTGGAGACAGCCCTGTGTAAGAAAGACTGTGATCATTTTAAAGTTTCTCAGGATGTCACTATTTCAAAAGGTCATGAGGCTACCTTGTCATGTCAGAACAGCTTGATGGATATTAGTACCTAGGACAAAGTTTAGTGTGTGAGGGAGACTGAAATAAAGTTAGAGGCAGCAAGGGCACCCAAGTGGCTCAGTCAGCTAAGTTGTCTGCCTTTGGCACAGGTCATGATCCCGGAGTCCTGGGAGCGAGTCCCACATCTGGCTCCCTGATCAATGAGGAATCTGCTTATCCCTCTGCTGCTCCCCTGCTCATGTTCTCTCTCTTTCTCTGTCTCTCAAATAAATAAATAATATCTTTTTTTAAAGATTTATTTATTCATTCATGAGAGACACACACAGAGAGAGAAGCAGAGACACAGGCAGAGGGAGAAGCAGGCTCCATGCAGGGAGCCTGATGCGGAACTCGATCCCGGGACCCCGGGATCACACCCTGGGCTGAAGGCAGGCGCCAAACCACAGAGCCACCCAGGTATCCCCTAAATAAATAAAATCTTTAAAAAAAAAGTTAGAGGGAGTAGATAAGTATAAGACAAGTTTTGTTCTCAATTTTACTTAAGTTGGATCCCAACTGTAGTACCACCAGAAAGAAGTTGAAACCAAGGCTTTCTCCGCAAAGTACCTAATAACAAATTCAGCTTAATTTAAAACTATATACAAACAGTAAGCATTATTAACACCTTAGACATGATTTAGACAAGGGCTCTTTTGATACATTAAAATTATAATGTCTATTTTCATGGAATAAGACATTAAAAGTTTTTTTTGGTACAACCAACAGTTCTAGCTGGGTAACCTCTTGGATTATTGGAGTCCCAATTTACCTGCTTCCCCAAGATGCCAAAACTACTTCCTGATTTTATCCACTCAGCAAAACAGATTTTCTTTAAAATGTTTAAACTCTCCAGTAAGTGAAATTGATCAGTTAGTTAAATAAAGCATCGACTTTTACTCACCCTGAGAAAGTCACAAACACAACACTAACCAAAGTCACCCAAAGATAGTATCACAAATAGGGGAATGCCTGGATGGCTCAGTGGTTGAGGGTCGCTTTTGGCTCAGGGCGTGATCCCGGGGTCATGGGATGGAGTCCCCACATCCGGCTCCCCATAGGGAGCCTGCTTCCCCCTCTGCCTATGTCTCTGCCTCTCTGTGTCTCTCATGAATAAATAAATAAAATCTTTTTTTTTTTTTAAAGGTAGTATCACAAATAACTGGCAAGCCTTTGCTCTTCCCCACCTCTAGGCCCAATGCCATAATTGAAATTAGTTTTTTGTTTTTTTTTTAAGAAAGGAAAAGAAAAAAAAAGGAACTAAATGATAGATGCCATTGAGTATCCTACAAGAGATCAAACAGAAGTTCTTTGATGATGATGACTCAACAAAAAAGTACAAGAGAACCTGCAGCAGGTTGCTAAGAATGTTGATTTTCCTCTGATAATCTTAAGGTTAAGCCTCATTCATTTGATGTGACAGAAAATGGCTGGTAATTATCCCAAACCTCACAGTGCTGGAGCTAAAAGTCAATTTAATTAGCATTTTTATCTGGCCACTTGGACTTTTATTACTCTAGAACAAGATTTTGAAATAGCAGTGAATTCTTTTAGAAGTTCAAAAATAAATACCTTTATTCTCTCAGCATGTTATATCAGTAAACTTTTTTTGTGCTTCCAGTTTTATCTAAGTTTATATTCTATATGCTATACTATATGCTATATTCTATATTTGTTCAAGTTTTTTTTTTTCTTTTTCATAACACAGAAAGAAGCAAGGGAAAATAAAACTATGTGAAAACAAAATCTACCCTAGATTCACTTGAGGTATGTTTTAGGTGTATTTCAAGGATTGGCCTAGTGTAGAAACTGAGCTGACCTTGGCCTACAATGCAGGGCACAGACTCTAAGAGGGGCAGTGTGTGATGTTATTCCAGATGAGCCAGGGGGAGGCATCATTTAGTCTTTTTTTTTATATCTAAGTCCAGCTCCCTCACTGACTATCCATAATCAGCACCAAGGCATTGCTTCTCAGGAATCTTCTCAAATGAAATAACTTCTGTTAACTTCCTCTACCCACATCCTCTCTCTGATCTCACTCACTCCTACAGGCCAGTCATCACTTTTATATTGATGACTCTTTTTTTTTTCTTTTGAGAAGGGGAGTGGGAGGTAGGGGGGCAGAAGGAGAGGGAGGGAGAGAATCTTAAATAGGCTTCATGCCCAATGCAAAGCTGGATGCGACATGGGGCTCAATCTCATGACCCTGAGATCATGACCTAAGCTGAAATCAAGAGTTGGATCCTTAATCGACTGAGCCACCCGGGTACCCCCTTGATGATATTTTTTAAAGATTTTATTTCTTGAGAGATAGAGTGACAGAGAGAGAGCACGAGGGGCAGAGGTGCAGAGGGAGAACAAGACTCTGCTGAGCAGGGAGCCCGATGCAGGACTAGATCCCAGGACCCTGGGATCATGACCTGAGCTGAAGGCAGACACTTAACTGACTGAGCCACCTAGATGCCCAGATGACTCTTAATGTACATCTTTAGGTTAGGTTTCATAATGTTGCCAATTCTATAGACCCAATAGAATGCCTAATGCCTAAAAGACCCAATGCCTAAAAGACTTAAATATAAAATTGTACTGACACTCAATGTGACTTATGCTGAGCTCATTGTACCCCAAACTCAGTACCATCTACCTTGTCCTGGCATATCACTATACTTTTCAGAACCTAGGCTAGATATAGAATGCTTTGCTCTGTTTGCTTTTAGGAGCAGTCCTTCCCATGTTCTAGGAAATGTACATATCTCCTTTTTTGCAGAACACCTTTTTCTTCCACATTTCAACCATATGGTTCCAATCACAGGCCCCTGTTCTCTCCATGTGAGTTAGTTGGGGGAGGAGTGAGGAGGCAAAAGGCTAGAACTGCTCATGCAGCTGCCAACTGAGGTGGTGCATCCTCTGATATGCACCCTATTATTTTCTACATTCTTATCCCTAACTCATAGGAAAATAAGGAAGTGAGTTTATCATTTGGTGACTAGTCGGCACATAAACTAGGAGGTTAATCCATCCACTGAATGACAAGAGACATTGACTATAGAAGTCAGGATTTAGAAAAAATAAAATAACATAATCTGAAAAAGCGTAATTTCAAAGTGCAGATTTAAAAGGTTAATTGCATAAATATGGAACAAATGGCCTACCGTAACAGATAAACCTGGATTATTACTTGTTCATAGCTCAAAATGCTAATACATATATACTTGGTGAAATGTTCATATCAAGAGTGATAGTGATCCCATTAAGTTATAAATTAATTAGTTCACCCAGGAGAATTATATCCAAGTGTAGCTAGCACTGTCCTTTCAAGGAATGCCTACAAATAAACGTGATGCCACAGAAGACAATCTGAATGCTCGGAGATTTGGAAAAAGGATATTAAAGAGACTGACCAGGATAATCATGTATGCTTATTCTGGAACTTAGTATAATATGGGGAAGGCAAGTCCCATTTTTTTTCTTTTTAATATTTTTAAAGAATGGCTGTATTTATCCAAAGTGCAAGAAGTGCAGATATTATAGGATAGCCCCCCCTTTTTTTGCATTATCAGGCAGATATTTTTTAATATTTAAAACTTCTGAGAATGAAATGGGCTGCTTTACAGTGAATGAGCTTTCCAAACAGGGAGTCTGTAGCTGGTAGTCACTTGTCAGAAGTGCTACAGATACGGTTCTTGAAAAAAATCTTGCTATCTTTTTTTTCTTGCTATTATCTCTTAAGGTTTTCTGAAGCATGACCATTAGCCATTTTAATCTTCTTCATCCTTCCACTTTTGATCATTGCATAGTTAGAACATCATTAACTCATCTATAATTAGCCCAATTATTTTGGTATCTTTACTTTCCCATGGAGATTTTTTTCCCTGGGGAATGGGAGCATTTATAGATGCCAGAGTGAAGCTACCTGTTCTTGTGCATAACAGTGATGAAATCTCCACTTGATAGCTATGAAATCTACACTGAACTATACACAGACGTCAAGAGGCTACAGATAAGATGCTAATTCCCAACCACATGCCTCCTCCTTGCCCCCAAATGTTCAAGGTACAAAAACAAGTTGAGTTCACAACTCAACCTCTAAGTTCACAACTATTTTCATGTTTATTCAGCAAATAGGCTTGAATACTTAATATTGCCAGGGACAACCAAAACTAAAAAGGACAACAAGTTCTGTATCAAATTTCTTTGGTCTTTCCATAAGGGTTTGTGTGTGTTTAAATCTTGCTGCCTCTTACCTTTCAGCTTGCACATTTTATAAGGGCTCTTCATTTGCTGTAAAATGTCACCAATATTGATGAAGCTGACTACTGTTTGCAAAATCCCTTCTTCCTTTGACTGAAGAACAGTGTAGAAGTTTATCTCATCTAAACCGTTTCCATGGGCAATAAGGTTATAAAAGCAATACAACTTTTAACAGCTTTTAAATATTTATACAATTAGAGGGATTTGAAAAAGTGACTCATAGGGTCTCTAGCTACATGGCATTTTGGAATCTACAACTTAAGGAAACTGTAAGATTTTTGTTTTCATTAATTGTCGAGCACCCACAGTACATCAAAAATATGTACAAGTCCATAAAGATTATACTACTTAGATTGAATATTTCCCACACACGTTTCTTAATTTGGTCTCTTCTACAGAAGTAATACTGTTGTTGGATTGTGTTCTCATTTTTATATTTGTCTAAACATGTAGATTGTGGAAATGAAGACCACTAATATGTACACAGAAGCAATTCAGAGCTTGTTATCACAAGAGTGTGAATCCTATCACTTCTGTTTGGCAGAGACTCAAGACAGGGAGTAGGAATGGTTTACAGAGGAAAAATAAAGGAAAGCCTTCAGGTACATCTGATTGGAGGTTGTTGGCAGTAGGGAGCTGGAAGCCTGTCAGCTATAAGTGGGGCATCTTGCGTGATTGGTTTGGGAAATATATTAGGTTTTCGTTGTTTGGTCCTGAGTTGACAATAGGGAGGCAAAAGGGTGCCTGGCAATCATTGACCAAGTCCTGTCTGTTTGGGACTGATTTATACAGACGCTGTGGTTTGGCTTCCAGGGCTGGTGGCCACAGAGTTCAATGTTCATATATGGTCTGGCCACTGTCCATTTGAATATTTCTCAGTGTTATATCTAAAGTAAAACTGTTAATTTGTCAAGAAACACTTTTTCTCATTAAGTACTATAAAATATATCTCTATAAAGTATAGTTGGGAGGCAATTCTTCTAAGTCTCCTATTTTTCTATATATCATGCAAGCAGAGTCATGGACATTTTTCATTCCAGATTATTTTTCAAGGATGTTTGTATGGGGAACAGCCTTGGAACACAGAGATAGTAACTTTCTCCAGAAAAGAGCACAGGTGTGTTTACAGCCCAGTATAACAAAGATAATATGTCCCTCCAGGGAAAAGTTTGGGCAGGTTTGCTTTATAAAACATTCGAGTAGTCTAAGTTTAAACTTCCTCAACAGTAATGCAAAATCACTGTGTGTGTAACATCCACTTGGGGCATTCCATATGTCTTTGTGGGACTTGGAGGCAAGGGGAACTGGAGCAAACAGGAAGCTCAAGCTGCTTGGTCTGCTGTAAAAGAAAGTTCTTTGTCTCTGACCCAAGAGTGTCATGTCTTCTCCAACAGCCAAGAAACTGTGGCAGGGATGACTTACTAACTTAAAAACAGGATAAATTCTCAAATCTCCTGCTCTTCACAAGTCCTAGATATTAACACCCAAGTAATCATGTCAGGGAACACTGTGTGTTCTTCCCTGTGACTTGAGAACATAACCAGGATTATAAGAGTAACGCACAAAAATGTAAAGGGTATTCTGGAAAAACTCGCAGAAGTTAATTCAGATTGTCTTTGGTAAATGGAAATAATTTAATGCTAAAAGATAGGTGGGGCTAATGAAATAAGGTTTCTGATTGTGTTTATCAATATATATGTGCATTACTATTCCTCCAGTGGTTCATATTTAAATAAGGCCAATCATCAAAACTTTAAGAATGCAAGAGATTATAGAAAATGCTTAAATTTATGTTTAATACTTAATACATCATCTTTCTCTAAATCTCATAAAAAATAATTGCAGCAAAGGTAGTAAACATTGCTACTTCATGGTAAAATATCAGTGCACCTGGCATATCTAAATCGTTCATTTATAAGCCAGCAACATTTTCATCTCAATGAAAATAGATCTAACTAGACAAATTTGTATGCTTAAAATACATCTAAATAACCATCCTTGGGTTGGAAAAATCAATGATATTTTTCAAAATGTACTTAATCAACTAAGATACGCTTTTAAATCTCTCCTGGATAGTTGATGCACACATGACTACCCAGCATTTTGTAGACTCTTATTATGTACAATGATGGATCCTTCTGTAACTCAGGTTATTATTTATAAGTAGTTTGTTAATGTTTTTTTATCTGAGAATTTTTATTTTTATTTTTTAAAAGATTTTATTTATTTATTCATGAAAGACACACAGAGAGAAAGATAGAGGCAGAGACACAGGCAGAGGGAGAAGCAGGCTTCCTGCAAGGAGTCTGATGTGGTACTTGATCCCAGATCCTAGGATCATGCCCTGAGCCGAAGGCAGACACTCGACCGCTGAGTGACCCAGGCATCCCTATCTGAGAATTTTTAAATAATGTCTTCTAATTTATCGAATAAGAAAATTTGAGACTGCACAGATTATATATTTTCAAAAAAAAAATAATAACCCAGGGCTTGGATTCAAATATTTGGCTTCAGAGTTTACCATGTGCTGATGGTAGAGACATTTCTAAATGTGCTGAAGTACTGCATTTTCTTTTTGAGAAGTGAGGCCCATATACTTTCAACTTCAAGGCAAGTTACTTTTAAAAATAAAAACCAAGTACATGAGGAATGAATAAATAAATATGAAAGTGTCCATCACATACCGTTTTTCCTTCATTAGAGAGTGTAATCTATTATCTGTGTGATAGGGATTGTAATGTTCAATTTTCAGGAACTGGGGGCAGCTTCAGGCAAATATACACCCTGAACATAATTACACATCCAAAGGGAAAGTTTTTGAATGTACTGGAACTCAAATAATTCCTGGTCTTAACCAAGAAGACACAAATGTCACCCCAAAACTCTATCATATTCAAATGCATGAGTTAAGAGTTGTGCTGCCATAACATTTCTCATATAATTTAAATGAAATCTAGAATAAGAAACTTAAAAGAAGGAGATTTAAATTGTTTCCTGTTGTTCAGCAAATAATATGCATGGCTGATTCCCAGAGACCAATATTAGTTATTTCATCATGAACTTTTTTTTTTTTTTAAGATTTTTATTTATTTGAGAGAGAGCGAGAGAGCACGCAAGAGCTGGGGGGTGGGAGCACAGGGGGAGAGAGGACTACACTTCTCGCTAAGCAGGGAGCCTGATGAGGGGCTTGATCCAAGGACCCCAGGATCATGACCTGAGGTGAAGACAGACACTTAACTGACTGAGCCACCCAGGCACCCCTCATCATTAATATTTTTTAATATAATCACAGTAAGTCACCCATGTTCGATAATTTGATAAAAATACTTTGAGCACATGCAGCATCACTTGTCCTGTTCCACACTTAAAAATGCCACCTTCAGATTTGTAATTTAGTCTCTGGAGTGGCAAAGAGAAGAGCTCTTTGCAGTGGAATAGCCCTAGTTCTTGGGCCAAGTGATCTAATAATGTATCATTTCTGTCTACTACATTGATATGAGTTTATCTTCCACAGTCTGAAACACTAAAATCATATAATTACTTGTTGCCACCTGAAAAATTGAGGACCAGGATCCTGTACCATAGTGATCCTATACAATTACTGGTGGGAGACTCTAGCTGAACCAGCTCACCTGTTTCTCCTTTATTGGCATAACAAAGCTTCTGAAAAAGGTTTCGTATAAAACTCAGCTCTTTGAAACTCAGAAAGAAAAGCAGTGAGGGCTGGGATCCCTGGGTGGCGCAGTGGTTTAGCGCCTGCCTTTGGCCCAGGGCGCGATCCTGGAGACCCAGGATCAAATCCCACGTCGGGCTCCCGGTGCATGGAGCCTGCTTTTCCCTCTGCCTGTGTCTCTGCCTCTCTCTCTGTGACTATCATAAATAAATAAAAATTAAAAAAAAAAAAAGAAAAGAAGTGAGGGTTATGGAAAGATAGTCCCTCTATCTAGATAGGAGTGACTGTAAACAGCAAACAAGCATGTTTACAGGAAATTAATGTTCTCTTAAATCTCAACCCGACCAGCTCCTATTTCAGGAAGTAAAGTGATTGACAAAATCAAATTTAAAAAATCTTTTGATGCAAATTGAAGAGCCCAGGAGCATCTGACACAGAGATAGACTAGATTCTGGGGGACACCATCTAAGAAGAGGTAGAAACATCCTAGAAGCACTGTTCAACTCCAGACAAGAGTTGAAGAAGAGATCCTGTCATATATCTGAGCAAAATATGCAATAGGAACCTAGTCAGATGGCACTTTCTCCATCACTTTATCAAATCAAATGATTACTGTGCAGCGGGACACTAAATTCTGAGCCTTTTAATGGCAAGCAAACTTACATTTTAGTCTTTATTTCCCACTCTTTTAAGCTAAGACATCAAATTCACTTTAAATCATACTTACTCTTTGGAACAAAGTTTCCATTATGGCCATGATTTTGTGTCTGGGGCTACCAGGTTAACTGACAAATACTTACATCATCCCATAGCAGTAAAGATCAGAATGGAAGAGAACATACTCTCAGCAGTGGTTCTTACTTGACTATTTAAGAAGATGGACACAGAATTTAAATGTATTGCTATCATCCAAGAGGTACTTAAAGGAAGATGCCACATCCATTAATAACAAAATATAGGCAAGGCTTGGCTATCTTCAGAAAAAATCTCAGCAGGGGTTATACGAGGATGCCATTTGATAGGTAAAACAAATCCAAATAGAATCTGGCCAAAGAAAATTTCAGGCAAGTGGGAAATTGTTGTCATTAAATAAGGAAATCTACTGCAGTTAATTATAAGGGTAAATTGGCCTGGGGCTCAAATTACAGAACTCCAGTATCCTAAAGGACTAGAAGTATCTATGTAAGATCTTCAGATTAAAGAAGTGGGATTCTAGACAGATCCAAGCTTCAAGCTCAAGGGTTGTTTACAAAACCCGCCATGTCATTTGAATTTTTTCTACTTTTGGTCACAGTATCCAAACAAGCAAACAAACAATGGCCACATGTGTCTATACCTGCTGCCCTATAATGGATCACTTCATATTTATTTCTTTACCACATTGGCTGTCTCTAAACCTCCTGCTTTTTTATGCAGTATGTAGTTTCTCTTGTCCAGAAGAGTTCTTGGGTATGTAAACTCAATGTTTATTTTCCTGATTATTTTAGCTTTTCAGTTGACCATATTGGATGTGGCAACCTGTCCTCTATGTGTTTTCTGACTCATACTCTCTAGATGCACTCATTTTTGCCTCATGGTGTCTAGTCTCGGGCCCTAGCACATTGCTACTGATCTGTAGGAGAATCTTACTCCATTTGCTGTCCTAGAGTACAATCAGGATTTACTTTTACTCAGCTTCTCAGTTGAGAATATAATTAATGTATAATATCATATAGTGAACAAGACAGAGACCAGGTTACCAGTCTTGAAATACAAGGGTAAATATAAATGAGTTAGATAATACAAATATATGATAGAATTTTGTGGATTTATAATCTGCATCTGCTTCATTTGAGGATTCTCAATCCCTCATATTGTATTGTCTGTCCTCCTCTATATGTATTTCTGGAAGCCTCTGAAAGAATGACTTTTAGGTACTCCATTCCCATGGTTTTCACACTCAGGCCTCAGGAACTGAAATCCTTGCTAAATTGTACACAGCCAGGAGCCATCTCTGCTGGGCTGGGCATGGTGGGCATTTCCACATACCATACATCCCACTATTAGGGATGATCACCTATTTTACTTGGTAGCCTAACTTTTATGGTGAACATTGTAGCTATTCCACATCAGCTTCCACATATTCAAGTTAGCATTTGGGAGGCAAAAGATGCAAGTATAATTTATAGCAAAACTGAGACAATGCATTTTTTCCCATTGGGTGACAACAATGTTTTTAATAAATCCCAAAGCAAGAGTTTCTGTGTTGCAAGTTGTAGCGTAGCAACAGGTTTTTTTTTGGTTTTGTTTTGTTTTGATTTTCATTTGTCCTCACAACTTGTTCCTTTCCTAGGACTTAAAGGGCTGGCCTGAGGACAAAGTCAGTTTATAGACACTCTACTGTGTCCAGATTGCATGGTCCCCTCAGGACAATAAGAATTAGTCACAAAAACTCAATGTGCTGACTCCATCCCATAGAATGTGCTCAGCCAGGCAGACTCACATTTTGGCTACAAATGTTCCCACTCTGAGCTGGTGACTTGAAAAAGCAGGTGCCCAAATTTGGAACTTGGTTTACCTTGAGTTAGCAAAGGAAGACTGACTTGTTGGTAGGCTGCTGATTAGAGAGAGTAAATAGAAATTTATGAATACATGACATTACAGATGTTCTCAGGCCTAGCTATGCACGAAAATCATGGCTTTACAATTAACAATGAGGCTCAGGGAGTTTACACAACTTGTGCAAAGTCGAACAGCAAGTAAATAATGGTCTGAGATGGGATTTAAAATGAGATTTATTCAAGTTTAAAGTTTATGCTTTTTCTACAGTGCTTCCTTGTAGAATATATATATGTATGGTTTATATATAGGTATATATTTTATATACATATTCATATATAGGAATATATTTATAGTTTTTATTTACATTATATATAGGACTACTTTTTATATAGAAATGTGTGTGTGTGCATACATATATATTCCTACTAAGTAAATTTAGATCCAAAGAAAAATAATAGAAGCAACCTTAAACTTGACTTGTCAGAATTTTTCTCCATACCGTGAACTGCATCATTTGAAATATTTCCAGAGGGACATAATATCTAAATATCATCAACCATGTGAATGTCATATATATTTATGAATGTGAATTATAAAAATAAAAAGCTGACCAGGAAAATATAGACATGATTATGATTATTTATCATGAAAATGGCTTTTAAATTGATGGAGAGTTGCTTAGAATATAAAATTGCATACAAAATACAGTTTGATCTTGTACTGCTGATTAAGTTAATTCCTTCTGATGGGCTGAGAGAAAATGTAAGCAGACAGACAGCTTTGTGACACAGAGCACATCATAAGAGTTTAACTGAATTTTTCACCTGATTTGAGCTGCATAAATTACTAGATCACTCCGTTTTCCCTTTGAAACTCTCCCATTGGGGACTCTACAAACTCCCAATTAACCCTAACAAGAGAGCCAAGCTACTCAAATGCATATCTGGAATATGTTCACTGTTTTGTTACTTTAGTGCTTGGGGCCCAAACTGCTTCTCAATCCCATTCTTCCCTCTTCCTTAGAAACACACACACACACACACACACACACACACACACACCCCAGGTATTACTTTAGGTAATAATATGCATAGCTAAATAACTATATTTCCCAGTCTCCCATGCAGCTGGAGATGACTGATAAGAAATAAGAGGAAGTTGTGGGGGTAGGTTTGAGAGAAAGCTCTTTTAGATGCAGTCAGAACTATCATTTATATATTTATTCCTACTGGTTCTCTGAAATGCAGCTATGATGACTAGAGCTCCATCAGCCATTTTTGATTAGGAGGTGATCCTAAAGATGGAGTACCCATGAGAAGAATGGTAAAATGGAGAGAGGATTTATTAGGTATTAAATTGATAAGAATAGAATAGTACACTTGATCTTAGCCAAAAGGCCAAGAAGCGATGGGAAGAATGGTAAAATGGAAAGAGAGAAAAAAAATTTTGGTTTTTCATTGAGTCACCACATACCAGTCAAAATAGCTCTGTACTACACACTTCTTTCTGTATGAGAGAGAGAGAAAGAGAGAGAGGGAGAGAAAAAGATGGAGAGAGCAAGAACAGTGAGCAAGGGAGAAATTTTTATCATGTTGAAGTCAGTGTTATTTCTGGTCTTTGTTATTTACAGTCAAATGCAATTCTTAGCTGATACATTGCCCATTCCAACTAGTGTCAAATGGTGTGCAATGGGGAAAAAAAAGGTCATCTAGGCAGTGGCTATAATGGTATGTCTGGGATGTTGACTTGCTCATTTTCAAGGTCTCATCTTTTACCTATTCTGTCACAGTTCTTCATTATTTGAAAGTTGTGTTCTATTTCCCAAATAAACTACATTTGTTTAAGTACAGAAAATTGACTTTGAGGTGATATTAGCAGTCAGCATAGTATAATGGAAAAGGGGTTGAGAATCCATGAGTTCTGAATCAAATTCCAACTCTTAACATTTATCAGCTTGTATGTCTCCTGTACAAGTTACTCGGTTTCCTTAGGGATAAAATGGGAATAGTAAGAGCCACCTCATGGAATAATTGGTTAACATAAAGCTATTAAGCACCATAATACTCAATAATGGCAGATATTTTTATTATTTGAGTTCTATAACAAATATTTTCCAAGCTTAGGAATAAATGGTTATGGTCTCTATAAAGTTCTCTAACATTATTATTAATCTGACTGAATCATTATTTTTACCAATCTTGAGCACTACTGCCACTTATGTTTTATGTGGCTTATTTTTTTTCTACAGATTCTAAATTCTTTATATGTCAAATTACTACCAGACACCGTTCTGAACAGTGACTGGTCAAGAAATATTTGAGGTTGCTGTTCTAACTACATCTGTTCTCACAAATAGCAGAAAACATATGGAAGGTAGCAGGGGTTGGCTGTAGCAATCAGAATTCAATTATTTCTTTACTACTGAAGTTATATGTATTTTAAGCCATGAAGTAGCAGCATAAACAGTAAAAAGGCCATTTTGACAATTTATATCATTTGAATAGACCTTAATTATTTTAGTTACACACCATACTTTATTCTCATTCTAATCCAACTTATCTATACCTTCTGCATTAATTTTTAGGACAACTTAGCATCTGTACAGGGGCTACTTCTATGCATACTCTGATAGACACTGAATCGTTTTATCACCAGCCTCATATGTTCTTTCATGGATATTTTAAAATGGCTTTTGGTATCACATTAGAAAATAGACAAATCCAATTTCATATTGGTTGTGGATGTCGATTAAATTCAAGCTGAATTGTTAGCTAATAAATGAACTAAAAACCTTTTCTGATCTTCTTATTCAATAATATGTGAAAATAACCTAAGCCATTTCTTGTTAGTGTTATTATAATTTTAGTGTGACTTCAGCATTTAGAAACATAATTATGTAATTAGTTTTAAATATCTATAGTACATATCAATCATCAATGGAATATTTTAAAATAACATTCAAATCAATCTGTCTTTGAAGAGTTTATTTTCGGAAAGTTATTGGTAGTTAGTACCATTAAATTCTGATTATAGGAACACCTGGATGGTTCAGTGGTTGAGCATCCCAGTCCAGGGATCAAGTCCCACATGGGGTTCCCTGAGGGGAGCCTGATTCTCCCTCTGCCTGTGTCTCTGCCTTTCTCTGTGTCTTTCTCATGAATGAATGAATGAATGAATAAATAAATAATTTAAAATTCTGATTACAAAACAAGTATTGAACATAGATTATTCTATGTAGGCAATGGCAGACAAACATAATCGACTCTAAAACTAAACACTAGTGCAAAATAATAATGTACTTATGTCCCTTATTAAGATATAGTTCCAAAGTACATTAAACAAGTGGCATATTCATGTTACACTTCACATTTAACATATCCTCTTACTGAATATTGTCACATTAACAATTAGGCAAAAACATAGACAATTATTTAAATAGGAAATAAATTTAAATGCCTCATGAATGAAACAGTGATCATACTTCATACTGAGAAGGACTACTATCCATACTCCTACATATAAAATTCACCTTACTAACATTAGCTAGTACTTCCAGTATGATACTGAAAAGGAGATGTGAGAGGGGACATCCTTGCTTTGTACCTGATTTAATGAGAAAGCTCCAAGTTGTTCATTTATTATGATATTGGTGGTAGGTTTTTGTAGTTATTCTATTATCAAATTTCAGAAGTTCCTATTCCTAGTTTACTGACAGTTCGTATCATGATTGGCTGCTGAATTTTGTCAGTGCTTTTTCTGCATCTATTGATATGATCACATGATTTTTCTTTTTTAGCTTATTGATGTGATGGATTGCACTAATCAGTTTGGAATGCTGATCCTGTCTTGGCTACATGGAATAAATCCCACTTGGTTATAATGTTTAATTCTTTTTATACATTATTAGATTTAATTTGCTTGTATTTTGTCAAGCATTTTGGCATGTATGTTCATGAGGGATATTGGTCTTTTCTTGTAATGCCTTTGGTTTGGTAATAAGGTAATACTGGCCTCACAAAATAAGAATTCCATTATTTTAATCTTCTGAAAGAGATTGTAGAGAACTAGTATAATACACGTTTGATAGAATTCAACATTAAACCCAACTGGTACTGGTGTTTTCTCTTTTGGAAAGGTTATTATTTACTAATTAATTGTCCTTAATAGATAAAGGCTTATCTAGATTTCTAGTTCTTCTTGTGTGAGTTCAGCAAGTTGTGTTTTCCAAGAACTTGGTCCATTTCACCTAAAATTTGTGGGCACAGAGTTGTTCATAATATTCCTTGATTGCCCTTTAATGTCCTCTTTTCTTTTATGGATCCAAAAAGTTTGTTGAGTTTTCAATTTGTTCAACTTTTTATTTGTTAGGCTGCCTAGTGACTTCTAAGGTCCTTACATGTGGAACCAGGAATCAGAAGTCCTACTGATCTTTTTTTTTTTTTTAATTTAAATGAACTTTTTAACATTTTTATTATATATTTAAAGGTTTTGTCAAATTGTTATGTAGATTAACACAACTATATATCTTTTTAAAAGTTTTCAAGAAGAATTTATCCATTTTTCCAGATTTCTGGCTTAGAAGATTCATTTATATTTATTCTTGGAGACATTTGCTTTTCTGAGAAAAAATATTTTTACTTCATTCAGCTTTTTAAAATGTCAAAATTTCTACTAATTCTACCTGTTCTGAAAATTTGTATTCAGACGATATAATTTTTGTCAAAACATTTTTAATTAATTAAATACCAGCAAATAAATGCAATAGATATAATTAAATGAAAATGAGTGATAGTTTTAAGGTGTGGAAAATGAGTAAAAATATTATTATACATACAAAATATATGATTGTATTTTACCATACAACATTAACAAAATTTCTTCAGAAGATAAAAATTAAAATACCAATGGCACAAAGGAATTGATTTTTTTCTATACACTGATTCCTTTGATTCACACTCTTCTTTTAAAAAAGATTTATTTGAGAGAGGGAGAGAGAGCACATAAGCACACATGCAAGTATGAGCAGAGTGAGCAGCAGAGGGAGAAAGAAAAGGAGAAATAGACTCTGCTGAGTGGGAGCCGAATATGGGGCTTGATCCCAAGCCCCTGGGATCATAACCTGAGCTGAAGGCAGATGCTTAATCTACTGAGCCACCCAGGTGCTCCAGTGATTTATATTCTCTTCCAACTACTTTGATCCGAACGAATTGTTTTAGAACAAATGATGCATTTCCAAAACATCTACAGCAATAAGAAGTCTATGAAATTGTGGCTTTTCTCATATTCACGATTTCCCTGAATAAAGAGGATACTTGTTTGACACCAGAGTTGACACTGATGGGTTACAGGTAGATGTCAACAAAGGGAAAATTGTAAGATATGATGATTTATGTATTGAGGACTAACTTTTTAAAAGATATGCTTATATGCCATACTATAATTTAGTCTTGGCTGCTGTAAAGCAAAAATCATGCTTGCTTTTGGACACATTGGAGTCTAATAACAGTGTTTGACATGAGGTAGTGGCTTAATATATATTTTCAAATGAACGGACCTTACACATTGATGGCAGCTTCCTTCTTATTTATGTATATCTATGTAAGAGCATAAGTATTTCATTCAGTTCATATCTGTTCATATCTGCTTTCTGCAGTATAATGTTGCTTTTGGTTTTGGGAGAAGGGAGAGAGAGAGAAATAGTGAAAGGAAATTATCTCAGCAGGATGTTTCCCTCCTGTTGATGAAAAGATTTACTAAGGTTTTAAGGAGTTCTATACTACATCCCTTAAAGGATGTTCTTTTGTCTTAAACAATAGAAGACATTCCAACAGAGTCAGCATGAGTATGAATGCACATATCCTATAGATAATACCATATTGTTTGTGGAGTTACAGCCAAGAGAGAAATGCAAACCATCAAAATAATCTGAAGATTTCAACCCAGGTGGGGGCATTTTTAATTAAGCACCAAGGACTACAAGGGGAAAACTGCATTATAAGGGAAGCACCTTTTTCTGAGCCTAAATATTATGTAAAATTCAACATTTGATATATTACTTTGAACTGAATATGTTCATCTTGGCCCAATAGAGAAACAGAGGCAAAGTTCAACGTGTTAAGTATTTATTTCCCTAAAGTTCATCCAAGTCAAGTAATAATTTGGGAAACTCATGCATAAAAAATCCCTTTTGCCAATTTTATTTCATTCATTATAATCAGAAATTAAGAGTTTTGGGGAAATAGTTTTTCAAAGATTTATTTATTTACTCATGAGAAACAGAGAGAGAGGAAGGCAGAGAAATAGACAGAGAAGCAGGTGCCTCACAGGAGCCTGATGCGGGACTTAATCCCCTGACCCAGATCACGCCCTGAGCCTAAGGCATACACATAACCACTGAGCTACCCATGCATCCCAAGTTTCTCGGAAATAATTAGGCAATTATACAACTTCTTCAATGGCTGAATCTAAACTCACTTTTCTCTTACAGAATCGAACTGCAGATACAAAGGAAGCATTAGGGCTTACCTGGTTGAACTTGGTATATTAAAGGGTTTGAACAAGCATTCATTTATGATTAAGATATTATGGAAGAAACTGCTTTCAAAGAATGAATTTGAGTTTACGATCTGTTAGCAAGGAGTCTATCCCAGTATAATCCACATCGGCATTCCAAAGTCCCATAGGCACTCTGAATTCAACATGTTTGGTGCTAAACTCATTTTACTTTATCTTTTCCATACTTACTATATTCTTATTTACATTATCTGTATCTCAGGAAACAGCAAACACCAATCACTCAGTCTCTCAAGTCAGGAATATGAGAGAGGCTTTTTATAATTTCTCTCTCTCAACCTGCACATGAAATCTTTCAAAGTGACCAGATGATTCTCCATCCTTCACATCTCTCAAATGTTCCCTTGTCTCTTGAGTCCTTTGGAAAACATCTAAGTTTTAATATTAATAATTTTTTCTTAATTTTTATAATAGCCTACCTGATTTTCCTAATTTCAGCCACAGTTCTTTCTCATGGATTCTTCCCTTTTACCTGAAGAGATCTTTTTTGAAAATGCAAAGAACAAACAACTGTTCTGTTTAAAATAATTCATTAGTCTCCATGGATTTCAGAATAAAACAAAACTCTTCTCCATAATACTTGGTTCTCATGTGTCTTTCCTAAGATTACTAGTTTTTCATTTCCCTTAAGTTCATAACATCAGCCTCTCAATCCCTTGAGCTGAAACACAGGTGTTTCTCTTCCTAGATTAGACTCCTCCCATCTGAAAATTTGGACAAATCAATATTCTTGAAGGACTAAACTAAATCATTTCCATTGGATCTTTTGCTCTAACACATTCCTCCAAAATTCCCAATTTAACTGTATAGTACCTAAGCTCTATTTTTTTTTCCTAAGCTCTATTTTTTTAAACTTATGAACTATTCATAAACAACTCAAAGGCAAGTAGAGTATGTATATCTCTTTGTTTTCCAATAATCTAGCATGAAGCCTGTCTGGTACATTCATTTGTTGAGTGAATGAGGCAGAATACCTTTCTACTTTCTACTCAAGAAAACTAGGATACATCTCCTCTTAAACTACATACAAATAATCTGATGATTCAAAATGTAATATAAATACAAGACACTATCTGTAGCTACTTTATTCTCCTTTCAAGTTTTACCTCATGGGACCATAAGAATCCTTAACATATTTAATATATTTTTAGAGAAAGGAATCATTCCCAGTGCAGAATAAATATATGTGTCCAGAGTAAATCTGACTGGGAAAAAATGCAATTTGTAAGAATAAAGTGATTGTTGTTTTTACAAATACCAACTCTCTGTATAGATCTTCATTTTCCTTATTAGAAATATGGATAACATAACCAGAACTTATGTAAAATGTTTTAATTCTCACCAAATCTAAAATTTTACAGCATTTGCTAGGTACTCCATATTCAAATTATTTTTTTAAGATTTATTTGTTTTAGAGAGAGAGAGAGAGAAGATGAAGTGAGGGCAGAGGAAGAGGGAGAGAGAGATCTCAAGCAGATTCCCTGCTGAGTGCAGAGCCCAGACCAAGGCTTAATCCCATAATCCTGAGATCATGATCTGACCCAAAATCAAGAGTTGTAGGCTTAATGAACTGAGCAGCCCAGGTGCTCCTAAAAATTAAAATTCTTAACAAAGTAGAAATAAATATATATCTATTTATAATTATTTTAAATGTAAATGGATTAAATACTCCAGTTAAAAAACACAGGGGCTGAATGAATAAAGAAAATCTATATGTTGTCTAAAAGTGACTCACTTCAGATCTAAAGACACACAGATCTAAATAGAAAATAGAAATTAAAAGAAAGATGGGATACAAATACTTATACCAGACAAAACAGACTTTAGAACAAATACTCTAGCAAGAGACAAAGAAGGGTATGTCATATTGATAAAAGGATAAATCCAAGAAGATATAAAACTTGTAAATAAGGAAATATTAAACAGACACAAAAGGAAAAATTGACAGTAATACAGCAATAATAGAGGACTTTAACAACCTGCTTATTTCAATGGATAGCTTATCAACACAAAATTAATAAGCAAACAGTGACCTTAAAATACATATATGAACAGATTACATATTAGACCAGATTTAATAGATACATACAGAATATCCCATCCAAAACCAGTGGAATACACATTCTCCTCAAGAGTACATGGAATGTTCTTCAGGACAAATCACACGTTAGGCCACAAAACAAGTCTCAATGAATTTAAGAAGACTGAAATCATATCAAGCATCTTTTCTGATCAGATCAGCATATGACTCTATAAATCAATTATGAGAAGAAAACTGGAAAAAACAAACATACGAGATGAAATAGTATGCTACTAAACAATCAAAGAGTCAATGAAGAAATCAAAGAGGAATTCAAAAAAATAACAAAACAAATGAAAATAAAAACACAACATTCCAAAATCTTTGGGATATAGCAAAAGCAGTTGTAAGAGAGAAGTTTATAGTGATACAAGCCCATTTCAAGAAATAAGTAAAACCTCAAATAAAAAATCTGACCCTACATTTAAAGGAACTAGAAAAAGAAGAACAAAGTCTAAAGTTTGTAGAAGGAAGGAAATAATAAGGAGCACAGTGGAGATAAATTAAAGAGACTTAAAAAAATAGAAAAGATCACTGAGACTAAAAGCTGATTCTCTGAAAAGATATACAAAAGATAAACCTTAGGTAGACTTTTCAAGAAAAAAAGAAAAAGGAGCCCAAATAAATAAAATCAAAAAATCAGAAGTTACAACTGAAAACAAAAATACACAGGATTTTAAGAGATTACTATGAATATTTATACACCAACAAACTGGACAAATCTAAAACAAAATAAAAGGATATATTTCTAGAAACATACAATCTTCTAAGACAGAAAGAGGAAGAAGTAGAAAATATGAACAGACTGATTATTAGCAATGGACTGAATCAATAACCAAAATAATCCCCCCCCCCCCAAAGTAAAAGGTCAGGACAAGATGACTTCACAGGTAAATTCTACCAAACATTCAAAGAAGAATAAAGGCCATATACAATAAACCCAAAGCTAATACAATACTCAGTGGTAAAAAGCTGAAAGGTTTACCTTTAAGATCTGAAACAAGAGAAGAATGTCTACTTTTGCCACTTTTATTCACATGGTAATAGAAGCCCTAGCCACAGCAGTTGGGCAAGAAAAATAAATAAAAGGCATATGGATTGGAAAGGAAGAAAAGTAAAACAATATTTACAGGTGACATGACACTATTAAAAAAAGAAAAAAAATCTCCTTGAAAGAAAAACCTATTAGAACTAATAAATGGATTCAGTAAAGTGCAAAATCATTAGAGAAAAATGTTGCATTTCTATAAATAATGAACCCTCAGAAAGAGAAATTCAATAAAACAGTTCCCATTATAATTGTACCAAAAATAATAAGATACCTAGGAATAAACTAACCATGAAGGTGAAAGACCTGTACTCTGAAAACTAAGACATTGATGAAATTGATGACAAAACAAATATTAAATAAAAACATATGTGCTCATGAATTGAAAGAATTAATATTGTTAAAATTTCCATACTATTGAAAGCAATCTATAGTTTCAATGCAGTCCTATCAAAATACCAATGGCATTTTTCAAAGAACTAGAATAGCCTAGATATAAAAAAAAAACCAAAAAGCCCATCAATAGATGAGCAAATAAAAAGGATTTTTAAGGGGGGGAGGATTTTAAAAATCCTTTTGGGGGATATGGGAGGGTACCTGAGTGGCTTAGTCAGTTAAGGGTTTGACTTGATTTCAGTTCAGGTCATGATCTTAGGGTGGTGAAATCGAGTCCCACCTTTGGCTCTGCACTCACTGTAGAGTCTGTTTGAGATTCTCTCTCCTTCTTCCTCTGCCCTCCACCCCCCATATGCTCTAAATTAATTAATTAATTAAAAACCCTAAAAGTCATATGAAACCACAAAAGGCCAAAAATAGCTAAGAGAAAGAGGAACAAACCTGGAGATATCATGCTCCAAGATTTAAAACTATACTCCAAAGCTATGGTAATTGAAACAGTATAATACTGGCACAAAGACAGACACAAAAATCAATGAAACAGAATGGAGCACCAGAAATAATCCCATTTTTATATGGTCGATTAATATTTGACAAAAGAGGCAAGAACATACAAGGAAGGGGAAAAGACAGTCTTTTCAATAAGTGGTGATGGGAAAATTGGACAGTTACATGAAAAAGTACGAAACTGGGCCATTTCCTTATACACAAAAATAAATTCAAAATGTTTTAAAGACTTAAATGTAAGATCTGATGCCATAAAACTCCTAAAACAAACAAACAGGCATAGTACCTATAAATAAAATCTTTTAAAAAAGAGGATGTGATACATATACACAAACACAGTGAAATGTTAGTCATGAATACTTCCAAATACTTGTCATTTGCAACAACATGGATCAACTTAGGGAGTACTATGCTAAGTGAAATAAGACAGAGAAAGACAAATACTTTATGATTTCACTCATTCATAAATACACTTTATGTATTTCACTCAAATACAGAGAAAAAAACTGATGGTTGTTAAAGTGGACAGGAATAGGGTGATGGTTAAAAGAGGTGAAAGGAATTAAGAAGTACAATCTTACAGTTATAAAATATGTATGATACTGGTAATGTAGAGCTTTTAGTAAAAAATATAGTAACAACTTTGCATGGTGACAGATGGCAACTATAGTTGTAGTCACTATAGTGACTATTTCATAATGTATATAATTATTGCATCTCTATGTTGTACACCTGAAACTAATATTACATGTCTATTATTCTTAAAATATAAAATATAAAATACTTCATCCTTTTGAGAAGTAAAATTTGTTACATTATCTCCTCAAAATTTCCTTTCATAAAAATGTAATCTCACAGGGCAGCCCGGGTGGTTCGGTTTAGCGCCACCTTCAGCCCCAGGTGTGATCCTGGAGACCCAAGATCGAGTCCCATGTCAGGCTCCTTGCATGGAGCCTGCTTCTCCCTCTGCCTGTGTCTCTGCCTCTATCTCTCTCTCTGTGTCCCTTGTGAATGAATAAATAAAATCTTTTTTAAAAAAGTAATCTCACAATCCTGAAAATTTTAAACATTGCCTAGAAAAGAAAGTGTTTTTATGTCTATCAACATAGATAGTTCCTTCTGTCATTATTTAGATAAAGAAAAGTTTCTCTTGGTAAAGCAGTTAATATTTTCTAAGTTGTTTAATACACATTTATTTATACTATGATTTTTAATCCTTAGGAGGAGAAGTAGGAAAAAAGGGAAATGGAATTATTTCAATTTGTATTATATACCGCGTATAATATATATATATATCTTATTTAGTCATGAATGTTTAGGAAATTGTAGTTCCCATATTTAATATTAAATAATAAGATGATCTTGTTCCATTGTGTCTCTAGAAGGAAGTATTGCTGATATATTAATAAAATGAAATTCCAGTAACAAAAAAAGTAATTTAACAAATAGCACCAAGATTGCGAAGTATTAAATTCTAGATATTGAGGATAGTCATCAAAAAATAAAATGTTTTTATGTGTGCAAGCATCTGCGCAAAATACTATCACATAAAGGTTTACCCCATATGGTGTCAACTCTGCTTATGTTTGTCATTCCGCCAAATAGCTGACCAGGTAACATTTGTACTTCTATCTTGGTTACAAGTTATGTTGCTGAGAATATTTCCATTTATTTCTTATCATCTCTTTCTTCACTTTCTTGTTATCCATTTTATTTACAGCCTTATACTGATAGATTTGTTACTTTTCAAGTTATTCTTTTCTTATAATTCTGTGCAGACTATTTCATTTTTAGTCAATAGTGGTTTGTAGAAAGTTTCCTTGCTGCATATAGTTGAACCAGATACTTTTTCTTTTCTCGGAAATAAGACAGTCGCACCTATATCCTGTACAATAATGGGAACCCAGAAGAGTGTCATTTTCTCTTATTCAGAGAGATAAAAACTGAAAGTCAAAATTGTCCTTGCTATTCCATAACAACTGCATAACAGAGCAGGTTCTGTAAAATTCTGATATGTTTCACATGAGATTTCTACGAAAAATACTTCAAAGATAAAACTGATACTAAAATGTATAAATTTTATGTAAAATGAATACAAGTGTACCCTGTAAAGACATTTGATATTGGTTCAGCAAAATAGCCCAAGTCAATGTATTGTTGTTGTTGTTGTTGTTGTTTAAGTTTTATTTATTTATTTCAGAGTGAGAGAGAGAAATCAAGAGTGCCGAGGAGAGAAGCAAAGAGAGAGGGATGGAGAGTCTTCAGCAGCCTATGTGTGGCTTGACCGCATGACCTCAAGATCAGGGCCTGAGCCAAAACCAAGAGAAAGACGCTTAACTGACTGCAACACCCACGTGCCCTGCCAAAGTCAGCGTTTAATTGTTTCTTTTTGGTCATCTAGTGCCATAAAATAAGAAAATTGAGAAACTGATAATATTTGAAACTAACTTGAAGATAAATCTATAATACTTTCATATTGAATAACTTTCTAAAATGAGGATGTAAAATATTTGACTTACAAGAAAATAAAATAGGACTTCCACAAATATTTCATTTCTGAAAATGTATTTCTTTTAGTGGCTGTGTTTCCTAGCACCACTTACATAAATTATGATAAATAAATTTCTTTGATTTATATCAAAATGCCCGAGTTTCTTGGGGTGATTTCTTGTGTTAACTAACAATGTATAATTGTGAAATTCCCTACTGTAATCAGAAACAAATGGAAAAATAATGTCAAAAATTAATATCCATTATAGACAAAATCTGTTAGTCATAATTCCTAAATTATATCTTTTTAAAGAGCTATGTTTAAACATTGTGGCAAACTTATTTGGAGTGAAAACCTGATTTGAACCATTGTGAGGCATATATGGTCTTCAGTTATCTCACTTTGTGAAATATTCTTATTTTTTATTTTTGTTGTTGTTGAGATAATATGTTTAGTTAAGGCATCGTACTTCAGACTCCATTGGCAGTGATACATAACATATGGTTTATAAAGCATCTTATATTCCCCAAATCTGAAACTTTTGATATCAGAAGCATGCATGGCCCCAAAGGTTTGAAAAATGGTTCATAGAACTCTGTCATGATGCTAAATCTACATTTTTTTTTTACCTTTTCCGTTGTTTTGTAACCAAATTATATAAGTATGTTATAATACAGATGTGTTTAGCATTTACATAAACTGGCAAAATATATTCTCCTTTGCTGTTATCAGCTTATTCAGTAGTGTGAAAATAATTTTTTTCTTTTTTCAAAGAAGCTGTTGAGAAGCCAAATGATTAGGATTATAGTTGATAATGAAAATGTATTAATATGTTAAATTTCAAATATTATTTTGGAAATAATTATTTCTAACCTGAATAAAAACAAGATCCTTACCTTTCAAAAAATAGACCTTTTCTTCTAGCTCAGTAATAATCTCAAAACAAAAACAAACAGATAACAGGTGAATAAACATAAGTCAGAATAATACCACTTGGAAAAGCAAGCAACTAGCTCTTTTCCTAATTTGATCATGGAAGCACAAGAGTGTTTATAAACCTTTATTTTTTTTTTTAAAGATTTTATTTATTTATTCATGAGAGAGAGAGAGAGAGAGAGAGGCAGAGACACAGACAGAGGGAGAAGCAGGCTCCATACAGGGAGCCTGATGTGGGCTCGATCCCGGGACTCCAGGACCACACCCTGGGCTGAAGGCAGCACTAAACCACTGAGCCACCTGGGCTGCCCCTATTTATAAACCTTTAGAGGAAGATCTACCCACATTAATATTCTTAGCAAGAATAATCCTCAGGCCAAAAAGAATATATCCTAGATCACACAACCATACCTCAGGTTATAGAGACAGGGAGAGGGCTACATGAAGCTGGACTGGGCATGGAATTAATTAAGCAGCTTTGAGAGACGGGGGCAGAGATCATGTGGCAATATCACTCACTAGCTAGAGGGAGATACTAGTTGGAAACTTGAATAGAGTAGTAATAGGAAACAAACAAAAATGAAGGGGTTAAATGCAAATATATGCATAGAATTTCTGAGTATTGCAGAGCAACTGCTATAGTTGGTGAGCCTAAGTAGGTCAAGGTTGAAATTAATTCATATCATTTCATACCTACTGCTCCCAAACTGTAACTAACTTGTCAAAGTGCTGGTCATAGAAAGCAACAGAAAAGTTTGGTCCACTTAGCTAGCTCAGCATCAGAGCAAAACAAGCAATATTTTTCAACTCTAACCCATAGCAAGAAATGATTTAATGAACCACCAAGAGCCATGACCTACTGTGTGAACAACACCGATCTCGGTAATTTGCCAATATCTCGGATTTCTTCTAATGGTCACCATTCTGACAAATCACTACCTTGGAATTCCGAAGTCCTCTTGAGTATCTAATAGTCCACTGACATTTGTGTCCAATCATTCTGGTTGTATTGATTTCTGCTATTACAAGGAACGTAAGAAACTCACTATGGTTAGGGTGCTATGGAAAATAATGGAGAAAATGTGGAAAAATATTAAAAGATTTTTCCAATGGTAAGAATACAATTATATATTATAATGGAATTGTAAGTGTTCTAGGACAAACTTGTCATTACGATTGAATCTTACCATGAGAAATGGGCGGGGCTACTAACAGGCTGTTTCCTAGAGAAGAGGAATAAAATAATTCTTGATTCCTAATTAAGCAGTAAAGAAATTGTCCTAGCCCCAGGAGAAGTCTGACCTTTACCTTTGGCTTCTGGAAAGTTACCTATGTTATGCCTGCTAGAAGTGTCTTTGTTCAGGCTGGAGGCCAAACACACAGGATCTCAGGGTACAGTTGGCCACGTTTGACAGTCTTATATTGAGGTGGGCCATGGAGAAATATCAACCATATAATTTGGAGTAGAGGCTTTCAGTAATGTTGTATCAGTTACCTGGAAGCCAAGATAAACCACATCTATGTAATGGAGCTCAATAAAAACCCTAGACATCAAAGCTTGGGTATGCTTCCCTGATTAGCAATATCCCATGTGCACTGTCATACAATGATGCTGAGAGAGTAATGTACCCTGACTCTATGGGAGAAGACAAGAAAAGCTTTGCATTTGGAACCCTCGCAGACTCTTCCCCATTCATCTCTTCCTTTGATTAATTTGGATCTGTATTTTTTCCCCATAATAAATCATAACCATATATGTGTAGCTTTCAATGAGTTCTATGGATTCTCCTAGTGAATTATTATTATTTTTAAAGATTGTATTTATTCATGAGACACACACACACAGAGGCAGAGACATTGGTAGAGGGAGAAGCAGGCTCCCTGCGGGGAGCCCAATGTGGGACTTGATCCCAGAACCCCGGCATCACGACCTGAACCAAAGGAGACAGACACTCAACCACTGAGCCACCCAGGCATCCCACTCTCCTAGTGAATTATTGAACCTAAAGGTGGTTTAGGGAATCCCCACCTTCCAGTTGGTGTCAGAAGTGAAGGCAATCTTGGGAACTATGCCCCAAACCTTTGAATTTTGGCCAATTCCAAGACAGCTTCTTCAAAAACCCAGCTGGTAGAAGTCAATTTTTTATCCTTGTTTATGAACAGTACTTTCAGAAGTCTGAATAATAACAACAAAAACAAACCCTTAGTTTTCAGAGAGGAATATACAAATAGAGATTTGTAAAAATTCAAGTTGATTAAATATACCTGAACTCAGAAGTGAGTCTACTTAACAGTATACCTGCTCAATTATTTTTAGGGCTTTTCACATCAATTCTTACTGAAAATATTAAAGCTATGAAAATGCTGTTAAAAACTTAGGAATGAATAAAAACCAAAAGCCAAGGAAAGAGGAGAAATATTTAAAAATGCCAGGGGATCCTTGGGTGACTCAGCAGTTTAGCGCCTGCCTATGGCCCAGGGCGTGATGCTGGAGTTCCTGGATGGGGTCCCACGTCGGGGTCCCACGTCGGGCTCCCTGCATGAAGCCTGCTTCTCCCTCTGGCCTGTGTCTCTGCCTCTTTCTCTCTTTCTCCCCCTCTCTTTAAAATAAATAAATAAATAAAAATGCCAATAACATGCCAAACACTATTAGTTGATATACATGCATTTTCCCCATAATTCACTACTTATAATTGCTTATCAGGAATTATTGTTACCCTATTTGTACATTTGGCAAGTTCAGGACCTGAAAGATTGAATGGCATACTATTTTCATACAGGCTAAGTGGTAGAATTGGGAATTTAAATATTGTTTGCCTAATTTGAAAAACCAAGTCCTTTCTGCTTTACCAATCTGTCTCTATAAGGTAACTATAAAACATCAGGGTACAGGAATTTTGAAATTATAAGTACCATGGCTTTTCTGTGTGACTTGGATAAAACCTTCCAAAATCTATTTGCATTCAGGTTCCTTCTTCTGTGGAAACATAATAAATAGTGTAAATGTAAAAAACAAAATAATGCAAACAATTCCTAAAATAATGATGTAAAGCTACACAAACAAGTCAAAAATGCATTACCTCTTCTCAAAAGGTCATAACTTTCTTGATCAGGTCTATTTTCATAAAATCCAAGATCTAAGATTTCTATGTTTGGCTTTAATTTTAGAGCATGAGGAAAGGCAGCTACATCAGCAGCAGGATGAATAGGAGTTACTGAGCTAAAAGGTATTAAACATAAAAAATGCCCTCTTATTCTCATAGGGAGTGTTGACATCCAAACACTAGAGAGAAATAATGCCTGGACTACTTCTTCATTGTAATCCTTCCCCTATAAAACTCTTTCCCCACCGCAAGTCTTAATCCATTTTAGAGTAACTGAGCTGGGATAAGATGTACACTTGAAAACTGAAGATTATAGACAAAACCCTTACTTTCTTCCTTGTTGCATGCAAGCTGACTTAGAAAGGAAAAAAGCATTGAATAATGTATCTGAGAATGTGTCTGTTATTAAGCTCCCATCTCATTTTCCGTATCTACTCTTCTCTGTAGTATGTGAAAGCAACCATGATAGTTCTTGATAACTAATTGGCATGCAGATTTTCTTTTTCAAAGAAAAAATTTCCACTCTACTCCTGTTCTATCCCAAGAATGCAAAGCATCCTATAAAAACATTCTAGTCCCAAAACTAAATTGTACTTATGAAAAGACCAGAATCAGCCAAAGATGCAAATAGAGACCATTAAAGTCACTTCTGACACAATGATAACAGGTCATAAAAAAAAAAAAAAAATCAGACTAGGTTACTCCAAGCCTCAAAATCCCTCAGGCAAAGAATTTTTTTTTTTTCATTATCTTCTGAGGACTAGTTTAGGTTTTACAAACTTTATACAGCAAATAATTCAGAAAAGGTGAGGCTCACAGAGGTGTCCTTAAATTGAAAAAAAAAAAAAAAAGGAGGGGTGGGATTACAGAAATTAAGAACTGGGAATGGAACACCTGGGTGGCTCAGGGATTGAGTGTCTGCCTTCAGCTCAGGGTGTGATCCTGGTGTCCCAGGATCCAGTCCCACGTCATGCTCCCTGCATGGAGCCTGCTTCTTCCTCAGCCTGTGTCTCTGCCTCTCTCTCTCTCTGTATCTCTCATGAATTAATAAATAAAATCTTTAAAAAAACAACTGGGAACAAGCTGAAATAATACTCCATCCAATTCATCTATAAATGCAGATACTGAGTCCTAGAGAGTTTAAATGATTTTTTGTAGGATTATAGAGCAAGTTAGTGAAATAAAGACTGATGGTTCTTTCACTCTGCATTCTGAGTTCTAACGATTTTTCTTATTTAACAATTATACTTAAAACAGTCCATTACACAGATTCCATATGCAATGGCAGAATTCCTGGTAACTCCATTACTGAGGTATAGCATGAAGTAGAATTGCTATATTCTTTCTAATATTTATAAATTGAAAGAGTAAGTTTTTCTAGATTGAAAAGTAAAATTCTTTTACTAAGTAAGAACACTCTAAAGTGCCATGAAGAAGAGATAACTTTCTCTGGTAGGTTCCAACAGGGGGAAAAATATGTGATAAAATGTTAAAGTTTGAAGGAGAGACTGACAATATGGTAGACAGGCAGTCCCTGAATAGAGAGGATTTATAAACAGTCCATGTGCATGAGCAATAATTGGTATTATTACTGCTAATATTCCTATTAACAGAGCCAAAGACCTTGTCCTGAGAGTCCCTGTTAAAGAAAACCACATCCCAACCATCTTAGGACATGTGTAACTGAAACCTGAGTTCCCCACCACTAGCACTAGTAGACACTAAAAAGCATTTGGCAAAATCCAACATCTATTCTTGATAAAAATTATCAGCAAATGAGAAATAGAAATGATCTCAACCTGATAATGGACATCTATGAGAAATCTAGGACAAGCTTTATAGTTAATGTTCTTGCTATCATTAGAAACACGACAAGGATGTTCATTCTTACCATTACTACTCAACACTGTATTGGAACTTGTAGCCATTATAATCAGTCAAGAAAAGGAAATACAAGAAATATAATTTAGAAAAGAAGAAATCTTTTTTCACAGATGACATGATTATCTATATCGAAAATCCAATGGAATCCACATTAAAGAGAAGTTACTAATATATTTAGTAAGGCTTCAGAGTACCCTTTCGATATATAAAAATCAATCTTATTTTTCTAAGGACTTATTTATTTATGAGGGGCAGAAGAAGATAGAAAGGGACAAGCAGACCCTGCTGAGCATAGAGTCTGATTTGGGGCTCTATCCCATGACCCTGAAATCATGACCTGAGCTGACATCAAGAGTTGGATGCTTAACTGAGCACCGAGGTGCCCTCAATCTTATTTCTATATATTAGAATCAAATGAACAGAAATTGAATAAAAACAACAGCAACATGTAAAACGTCATCCCAAATATGACATAATTAGGGATAAATCTAGCAAAAGATATAGAAAACTTGTATACTTAGTCCATAATGGTAAAAAGTTAATTAGATTGTTTCTCAACGTTATGTCTCTTCCATTAAAGCATTTCCCTTTCAAAGCGTTTAGCCTTTTCATGACTTTTTAGATTTCTTCCTCTGCGAACTGAGGATAAAACTTCATTTTAGGGCTATATTGCTGACTCAATGAGTTAGACCAGAATAGTAAGTAATCAAACTACTATTATTTAATTTTGAGAAGTTTGAATTAAAGGGAGACAAGCATTAATGATCAATCTTACATAAAAAAACATTCATGCTCTTCAGGCCACTATCATTTTGTCTTGATCTCCATCACTCCTTTTCACAAAAGTGGAAAGGAAAAAACAATTAATACCTTACTAAAGTCCTTTTACTTGACCTGTGACATTTGTCTTATTGATCATTCTCTTCTGAAAACCATCCTTCAGTGCTTTTCATTACACCACAGTGTTCTAGTCTAACTCCTTTTCCATTCCTTTTCACTCTCTTTTTTGGGTTTTAATTCCTTCAATTAGCTTTCTATATTGTGATATTTCCCAAGGCTCTATCTACTCCTCTCCCTTCTCTCCCTCACCCTTCCCTTCCTCTCTTCTCTTCATACTCCATTTGTCTACCATGGACTGTTTGGCTCATGTATTAAATTGTTTAAAAATCTCTCTTTTGAGATTTTTGAGTTTTCAGCTCAGGTCATGATCTCAGGGTCCTGGGATCGAGCTCCAGCCCCACATCAGGCTCCTTGCTCAGCAGAGAATCTGCTTCTGCCTTCCCCCTGCCTGTGCTACATCTCACTGTCAAATAAATAAATAAAATCTTTTAAAATCCTCTCTTTTTATAAGTGATGGGTATTAAGGAGGGCACTTGTGATGAGCACTGGGTGTTAAATGTAAATGATAAATCACTAAATTCTTCTCCAGAAACTGATACTGCGCTGTTTGTCTACTAACTGGCATTTAAATAAAGACTTGAAACAAAAAAGTAAAATAATAACAACAATAATCATCTCTCTTTGAGCTACAGATTCATATATTCATCATTTTGCTGGATATCTCTACCTAAAATCTTGCCTCAGTTCTCACTCTATTTCTCACCCTACTGGACTCAACAATAAAACCTTCTAACATCACCTTTGTTGATGTTTAAGACTCAGTGATAAGTCTTGATAGAAGAGTTAGTGCTTGAGCCTACTCTGAAAAAATTATGTATCAGTTTGGTGGAAAGACAGAAGTGAGAAATAGTTTAATTAATTGGAATAAGAAAAGTTACAGACATGTAAACTAAAGCTTGAAATCTTCAGGAAAACACATGCAGACTGCTAAGACTATATAGGAGGTAATGAAGTAAAGAGAGAAGTTTGTTGATAACAGTTCAATGAACAATTGTATACAACACTCAGCTACACAGCAAATGTGTTATGATGTTAAGTTTAAAAAGAATCAAGGTTTAAAAAAAAAAAAGAACCAAACTACAAAAATTTGAGCCATTATACATTTAAGACATTATAATGTCAAATATTTAAAACAATTGTGTGGAGGGGCACCTGGGTGGTTCACTCAGTTGAGCATCTGACTTGATTTCAGTTCAGGTCATGATCTCAAGGTCTTGAGATTAAGCCCTGGGTCAGACTCCATGCTGAGTATAGAACCTGATTAAAATTCTCCCTCTCCCACTCCCTTTGCCCCTCCCCCTTATCACTCTCTTTCTCTCTCTAAATGATATAAAATAAAATAATAAAATAAATAAAATAAAAACAGCTGTGTGGATAAATTACTTCCTGTGAAGGACATAAACCAAAATGTTTACAGTGATTAAAATGATGAAATTTGGGGATCCCTGAGTGGCTCAGCGGTTTAGTGCCTGCCTTTGGCCCAGGGTATGATCCTGGAGTCCCAGGATGGAGTCCCACATCAGGCTCCCTGCATGGAGCCTACTTCTCCCTCTGCCTGTGTCTCTGCCTCTCTCTCTGTGTGTCACTCATGAATAAGTAAATAAAATCTTTTAAAAATAAATAAAATATAAAATAAAATAAAATGATGAAATTTGAAATTATTTGTCTATACTTTTCCATTTTTTGGAGTATGGTTTTTCCCAATATACATTAACAGGAAGGATAAAACAAAGAAACAATAAACATTCAAACAGGCCTCTAAAAAAATCTTTAATCTTAAAACTTTCCACCTTTATTCCTTTGTTTCTCTAATTTAATCAAGACAATTCCTACATCATTCTCTCAAGATGCAACTTTTGTACTGTTTCTTAACTTGGAATCTATACCCATGCTTTTGAAAATATCTTACCATGCTAATAATAATAGCAACTGCAGTAGCAGTGCAAGTAATAAATTACCATTAATTAATTACTTATTCTGATACAAGCATGATGCTAAACCTTTTAAATCATTCCAATTAAACCTCAAAATAACATAAGGTCGATATGGCCACTTAAAGTACAGTTCATGATCTTAGAGTAAAAGCTTTCAGTTTTTCACCATTAAGTATGATGTTAGTTGTGAATTTTACATATATGACTTTTCTTATGTTGAAGTGTTTCTTCTAAACCTACTTTATTAGAACTTTTTATCATGAGTATATGTTGTACTTTGTCAAATTCTTTTTCTGCATTTATTGAGATGATCATATGGTTTTTACCCTTTTTCTTGTTAATGCGATGCATCATGTTGATTGATTTGTGAATATCAAACCACCCTTGCATCCCTGGAATAAATTCTACTTGATCACAGTGAATTATTTTTTTTTTCAAGATTTTATTTATTTATTCATGGGAGACAGAGAGAGAGAGAGAGAGAAAGGCAGAGACACAGGCAGAGGGAGAAGCAGGCTCCATGCAGGGAGCCCGATGTGGGACTTGATCCCGGGTCTCCAGGATCACTCCCTGGGCTGAAGGCGGCGCTAAACCACTGAGTCACCCTGGCTGCTCCAATATTTTTCTTATTGTACTGTTGGACTCAGTTTGCTAATATTTAGTTGAGGGTGTTGCCTATATGTTCACCAGAGATACTAACCTAAGGTTGTCTGTTTTTTTTGTTGTTGTTTTTGTTTTTTGTTTTTTGTTTAATATATCTAGTGTTTTTTTCTTGTTTTGATATGAGGGTAATGATGGCTTTATAAAATGAATTTGGAAGCTTTCCTCCTTCTTCTTTTTGGAATAGTTTGAGAGGAATGGGTATTCATTGGTTTTTAAATGTTTTAAATGTTTAAAAGCCTAGACCTTTCTGATTACTGATCCAATTTCATTGATAGTGATTAGTCTGTTCAGATCTTCTATTTCTTACTGATTCAGTTTTGGGATGTTATCTGTTTCTAGAAATTTATCCGTTTCTTTTAGGTTGTCCAATTTCTTGGCACATAATTTCTCATAATATTCTCTTATAATCCTTCTTATTTCTACAGCATCAGTTGTTATTTCTCCTCTTTCATTTCTGTTTTTATTTATTTGAGTCCTCTTTTTTGATAAGTCTGGCTGAAAGTTTATCAATTTCATTGATCTTTTCGAAGAACCAGCTCCTGGTTTCATTGATCTGTTATATTGTTTGTTTGTTTGTTTTTAATTCTCTATTCAGTTATTTCTGTTCTAGTCTTTATTGTTCTTTAACTTCTAATGGTTGCAGGCTTTATTTTTTCTACTTTTTCTAGACCTTTTAGGTGTAAAGTTAGGTGTTTTATTTGAGATTTTTCTTGCTGTTCAGGTAGATAGGTTATTGCTATAATATTCCCTCTTAGAACAGCTTATGCTGCATCCCAAAGATTTTGGACCGTTGTATTTTCGCTTTATTTGTCCCGTATATGTCCACTCTCATTTTTATTCAGCATAGCAATGGAAGCCCTAGCTTCAGCAATTAGACTGAAAAAGAAATAAAAGGCATCCAAATTGGTGAGGAAGAAGCAAAATATTCACCATTTGTAGATGACATGATATTACATATGGAAAATTCAAGGATTACACACACACAAAGTACTAGAATTGATAAATGAAGTCAGTAAAGTCACAGGATATAAAATTAATATGCAGAAATCTGTTTTATTTCTATACACTAATAATGAAGTAGCAGAAAAAGAAATAAAACAATCCCATTTATAATTGCACCAAAATAATAAAATACGTAGGAATTAACTTAAAAAAGTGAAACCTCTGTATTCTAAAAACTACATAAAACATTGATGAAAGAAATCAAAGATGACATAAACAAGTGGGAAGATATTCCATGCTTATGGATTGGAAGAACAAATATTGTTAAAATGTCTATACTACCCAAAGCAATCGACAGATTTCATGCAGTCTTTATCAAAATACCAATAGCATTTTTCACAGAACTAAAACTAATAACCCTAAAATTTGTAGGGAACCACAAAAGACCCTAAGTAGACAAAGCAATCTTGAAAAAGAATAAAACCAGACCTATCTCAATTCCAGATTTACTACTACAAAAACAGACACAGAGATCAATGGAATAGAATAGAGTCTATATACAAACCCATGTTTTTATAGTTAATTAATCTACAACTAAGGAGACAAAGATATATAATGGGAAAAAGTCTCTTCAACAAATGGTGTTGGGAAAACTGGACAGCTATATGTAAATGAATGAAACTGCACTACTTCCTTACACCATACACAAAAATACTGGACAAAGTTTACAGATCTAAATGTGAGATTTCAAACCATAAAAATCCTAGAAGAAAACATAGGGAGTAGTTTCTTTGACATCAGCTATAGAAAACTTTTTTGTAGATATGTCTCCCGTGACAAGGGTGTATCAACACTACACCAAAATAAAATGATTCTTCACAGGTACAGAAATCAACAACAACAACAAAAAGCAACCTAATTAATGAGAGATACTTGCAAGTGATATATCTAATAAAGGGTTAATATCCAAAATATATAAAGAACTTCTACAACTTAGCACCAAAAAAAATAAATCTAATTAAAATGAGCAGAGGACATGAATAGACTTTTCTCCAAAGAAGACATACAGATGGCCAACAGACACATGAAAAGAAGCTCAACAACACTTATCCTTAGGGAAACATATATCAAAACCACAATGACCTATGTCCTCACACTTGTCTGGATGGCTAAAATAAAAAACACAAGAAACAACAGATGTTGACAAAGATGTGAAGAAAAAGAAACCCCCATTCAGTCTTAGTGGAAATGGAAATTGGTGGCCACTGTAGGAAACAGTATGGAGGATTCTTAAAAAATTAAAAATAGAATTACCATGTGATCCATCAATTCCATTACTGTATATTACCCAAACAAAATGAAAACAGTAATTCAAAAAGACATATGCACCCCTATGTTTATTGAAGCATTACTTATAATAGCCAAGATATGGAAGTGACCCTCGTGCCCACTAATAAACGAATAGTAAAGAAGGTGTGTACACACACACACTATAGAATATATTACTCAGCCATTAAAAAAATATATGAAATTTGCCATTTGCAACAACATGAATGGTCCTACAGGGTGTAATGCTAAGTGAAAGAAGTCATTCAAAGAAAGACACTCGTGTGTAATTTAAGAAACAAATGAAAAAGGGAAAAAAAGAGTCAAATCAGAAAGCATACTCTTCGATACAGATAATTAATTGATGGTTTCCAGAGGGGAGGTGAGTGAAGGGATGGTGGAAATAGATAACGATTAAGAGTACATTTATCATGATGAGCACTGATAAATGTATAGAATTGTTGAATCATATTGTACACCTGACACTTAGTATGTTAATTATACTTGTATTTAAACAAAAAATTACAGTTCAAAACCACCTCTTCTTCTTTGACTTGTCCTCCCTCAGTTTTTTTTTTTTTCTATTTAATAGCATACACTAAAAATATCACCCAATGGACCTACTGCCCTACTGGAAGGTATGATTACTTGAGATAAAATATAAGTTCTACATGATAAAATATGGAGTCACAACAATTACTATAAGGGAAAAGAAATTAAATTGAGATCAAAATCTTGATGACTATAACATGAAAGGGGAATACATTATTTAGAAAACATTAATGATTAATGAAGAAATTAATGATAAAGATGAGTAACTTGTGTACATAGTTTTCCAATGAATTTGTCCAAACACATACTTAACTTTCAGTTTGAATCACTTAAATTAAATGGAATCACCTAATATTAATCTTTAGGAATGTATGTTGTTAAGTAGGAATTTTATATGTCCTTGAATATGGGTTGTCTCTGTATAAAACTTGAGAAGGACTCATTAAAAATTGGGTGCTTATGGAGTGCTTGGGTGGCTCAGTTGGTTAAGTGTCCAACTCTTGGTTTTGACCCAGGTCATGATCTCAGGGTCATGAGATTGAGGCCCATGAGGGGCTCCCCACTCAAGACAGAGCTGGCCTGAGATTTTCTGCTTCTCCTTTTCCATCTGCTCCTTCCCCTGCTCAAGATCACTCTTCCTCTTTCAAATACATATTTTTAAAATAAAAAAAGACTTTAAAAATTCGGTGCTCTTTAGATAAGCAAGACTTCATATATGTAAGTTTTGAATGACTTACATATTCTTTTTTTAATGTCAATTGTTCTATGGCAACATTCCATAACATAGTTTTTATCAATTCTTTAAAATAATTTAAAGAGTATAATGCTAGTTTTAGATTTAGAAATTAAACTTGGCCAAAAATATTAAATATAGATAATTTAGTGTTTTTAAATTTTATTCAACTTTCCTTTAATTCACTTTAGGATTGGAAATATAGATTAAGATAGTGCGTAATTGATCTATTCAAAAATTATAATATTTAGAAGGAAAACTAAAACCATGTACAGAAAAGTAATTGCAAATGTGACATGATATGTTTCATACAAAGTATGTATTTTCATGTTTAATCTTCACATACATAAGTCTGTCTATGCCAGCCCACGCACCTTGGTAATTTTAGTGCAATCATTCTTCACATATAAAATAATATTGAGGAAATATATAGGATGTTGAAATCTAATCCAAACTATTAGTGTAGCTTTTCTGTATTAATTTGGGAAATACTCCAGCTTCAATACTCTCTAAATTAATGTGTGGTTATTACCCTCTTCTATAGTTTGATATATTCTGTTTTGAAATTTAAGGGGTTTTTCTCTTCTTTTGACCTTTGGATTTTCAGATATTATAAAAGATACTTTGATGGATACTCAAACCAGTCAGTTCAGAAAGATTTCTCAGAAAAAAAAATTGATATGAACACACTTGATGTCGTGTGAGCTCCATGGAAACCGATTTCCATTTTTTCTAAAGTGAACTAACAACACATGTTATAATACACTCTAAGCTAGCACTATGCTTTGGCATAAAAGCAATAATCCAACTTTATTTTCTACAGATGTTCTCCTTGTGTGTTCTTTATCTGTCTGGCATAAAAAAAGTAATATACTGTTTCTAATTCCTCCATACATAGATTATAGGACTCCAACATTCACAGAAATAATGTTAGAAGACAAAAGGACATCGCCTCCATTAAGAGATTCCAAGTAACGTGACACATTGCTCTTCATTCTGTGTGTGAGACGAGCACAAAGCCAACATGACTAATCACAGATTCCTTCCTGTTCTTGTACAGATGAGAGCCTTAAGAGAAAACACAGGTTCTAACTGTAAATATGTGGATATTAGCGGTCTTTCTAAAATACAGCAACTCTCAGTGAGGTTTTTCTAGCAGCAATTACCTGTTTAAATTTACTGAGGATGAAACATAAAACTTAATAAAGATAATTATGATGGTAAATGTATTAGTTTTTTATTCCTACCATAACTACCATAAATGTAGTGTTTTAAAACCACAAATGTATTATAATTCTGCATATCAAAGTCTGACACAGGTCTCACAAGCTAAAATCAAGGTGCTCTCAGGACTGTTCCTTCCTGAAGATTTTAAGGAAGGATCTGTTTCCTTGCTCATTCGGATCACTGGTAGAATTTAGTTCCTTAAAGTTATAGGGTTGAGATCCTTGGTTTTTGCAGGCTGTCAGCTCAGTTCCAGTCCCAGTTTTTAGAGGTCATCTGCGGTCTTTGGTTTATGCCTGCCTTCTTCTGTCTCCAAACCCAGTAATCATTGGTAAGTTCTTTTCAGGTTTCAAATCTTTCCTTTGTCTCATCTCTCCGGCCCATGTTTCTGCCTCTATATTTTGCTTGTAGAAGCTCACATAATTAGCTTAGGCCCACTGGGAGATTCCAGGATAATCAGCCCATCTCAAGGAGTGCAACCTACATCACATTTGCCAAGTCTCTTTTTGTCACACAAGGTAACATAAACCCAGGTTCCAGGGATTAGGATATGAAGATCTCTGGGGGACAATCTTTCTGTCCATCACAGTAATAATAATAGTAGACACTAACGCTACATGACAACGCCTTTTTAAATGTCTTATATATATGAACTAATTTAAACTTTACAGTAACTCTATGTGGAAGATAGTCTTGCTAAGTACATTTTACAGATGAGGAGAATGAAACAGAGATTGTGTAACTTGTGAAGAGTCACTAAGCTAGAAAGTTAAATAGTCTTCCCATAGTCATACAGTTGTAATTCTGGAATCCAAATCTGTTTTATCAGTATTCACAGTCAGATCATTTTTGTTTGTTTAATTTGGGTTGTTGTTGGTCTTTTTGTTTGGTTGGGTTATTTTGATCCCCCCCCCCCCCCCGCTCTGCCTTCTAAGGAGTCAAATCCTAGCTTTAAACAGAATCAATTAAGGCAGAAAGGTTTAAAGTACTTCTATAATAATCCATCCTAGGATCATTCCCAAAATCAATATAAGACTTACTAGCTCAAAAAAAAAAAAAAAAAAAAAAAAAAGACTTACTAGCTCAGAATTTATAAATATATTCTTTCCCCACTTGAAAATAAAAAGGGAGATTGGGGTTTTTCCATACCAAGTTTTCAAGGAGTTTAACTATCTCCACTATTTCCTAAAAAGCAGCATCCTATCTCATTTTGAAGCTCTTTCAAAATTAATATATTTATTCATGTAGGGTCCTGAGTGAGGAGACTCAAGTTATTTTCAACTTAATGCCCTTTAGAAGTTGTAGAAACTTCCTAATGTAGTGATCATTGTTTTTGAAGGGCTGTGACCACCGAAAGCAAGAATGATGTAAAACTTCAGCATTTGCTGGGACTTGTGCAGTCAGAATGTATGTGTATACACTTGTGGATGTGTGTGTGCACACAAGGTAATCCAGGAGATAATTATAAACTGGCCATATTTCAGACAAAAAAAATTAAGTAGCATATTTTTTGTTAAAACAAGTATTTTTTTTCTATTTTGCTACAAGAAAAGTCTCTTTAAATAAATCCTGTGATTCAGAGTTCTCACCATTGACCTTGAAATATAGAAATTGTCCAATATGAGTGTGTTAGTAAATAAACATACCACCACATAGACATATTTAAATAATAGATGGTTGAAACACAGACCAAAGAACCCAATAGATTCAGGGTTAATTGGGACACACTTTAGCCTCTGTCACTACAGTAAGAAAAACATGTTTACCTGTAAATTGCAATAAAAACTCCATTACAAAGAACAGAGTACACCCTTATGAAAATCAATGAAGTCAATATGACTTTAAAAACAATCTTGTTTGCAAATCTACTTACCTCACTGTATATGAATCCTATATTCTCTGTGGCATATAACTAGATTTTATTATGTTATCAACAGAATAAAGTAAATAGTTTATAGATGAATATATTTTCAACCATGAAATATTTTATTATTTCCTTGGCTAACATAATGACTGCTGCTTGATCCCCCTCTCCTTGCATGTATCCTGGAGACATGTTGACAGCAACAAACTTCATGAGCAATTAAAGAATGAGGAACCTAACAAAGAGTTTGGCATAAAGGAGGAGGAGAGAAAAGAAAGAAGTGAATCACCAATATTTTGTACTTTAAGAATGGAGGGTTGTACAGCCTGCTGGTAAATGTTAAGTCTCAATTTCTTTTAAACACAGTAGCTTCCACTCTGTTTCTCTAAAGAGGACAAAACTATGTATTATCAGACAATGTTAAGTTCCATTCCCAAGAATTCTTTTTCTAGGACTTAGACAATTTAAATGTTAGGGTAATATATTTCCAAGGGATGTATTATCATTTTAAAATTATTTTTATCATGAATTGCTTTACAATCTATAAATATCAGAATTATATTTGTGCAAATAACAATGCTTTTTTCCCTATTCTACTAAGACCATTCCAAATGATCTCTTCTTTAAAGCATTATTTTAAAAGTCTGTTTGCTCTTAACAAGTTTTTTTAAGATTTTTTCTAATTTGATTGTTATTTGCCTAAAATAAACAGAAAGTACTTTGTAATTCTGGATAGAAAAAGGAAAATGGAACTTATGAGCCTTTCTGACTGTGTGCCATGGTAGAAAATAGGTTAGAATTTCTAACAGAAAAATATAAACCTCTCGCTATTTTCTTTTTCCTCTTTTTTTCTTCCTTCCTTAAAGAAATCTCGTGCAATACCAGTATGAGCATCACTGAATTGAAAGGTCAAGTTATTAGCAGAAACTGAGCCCTGTAATGTTACTCTGTCTCAGAAGAAAACTGAAATGACTCCTGGTGTTACTCTGAGGGGGATATGGTCATCTTGGAGAATTAAAAAACTGAAATTAGAAGGTCATAATGTCCTTGGGGATGGTGAAAAGGCAATGTGGTGCAAGGGATCCTCTTCTTCTCAGGCTCAGGCCTGTCTGTAATTGTAGTTCCCTACAGGAAAGGCTAATTCAGCATCAGAATTAAAAAGGACCTTTTAAAAACTACTTCCTGTCCTGGGTACTAGTTATAAGGATATTTGTTTGGGATTCAAAACAAAAGAGCTGATCTAATGTCTGTCAAATGACTGTTGTATGACCATGGACAATTCATTTTATTTCTGGGCCTCAATTTCTTCACCCAAATGAAGATTTGGTATCGAATGTTTTTCCACTGGTAAACAGGGGCAGTTCTACCTTCTATTCTTAATGTCTAAAATTTGGAACTTAGATGGGTTACATACCAGACTATAATTTGTTAGGAACACTAAATGAGCTGATCTCTAGAATTCTTTCTGGTTTTTACCTGATGATGTTATCATATCATATTGGATGTCTCCCCAATCCTAAAATTAATTTTCAGTATAGTCATATGTCATTTGCTGTCTAGGTATCAGAGAACTTTGCAGCAGAATTACTAAAAATACAAGGCCATATAAGAAATATACCCTCCCTGAAGAAATATAGTCTGGTAAATGAAGAAAGACATGTAAATAAATAAGTGCAATAAAGAATCACAATTAACTGAGGGAGCTCTTAAATTAGAATTAGGGAAACATGGAAGAAATCTAGTTTTACCCAGGGCATTTTTAGGTGACTAATCCAAAAAGATTTTATATTAAAAAGTGTTATTCGGTATTTTTGCCAAGAAAATGGCAAGGAGTGAGTCAGGTGTTTAGAAGAAAGGCATTCCCAGACCACAATTAAATCAATAAATAAAATACAATAGCAAAAGTGAAAAGGCCCCATGAAGCAGCAGAGCATGTTTATCTTAACTATTAACAACTCAGTAGGTTTGGGACAAAGGATAGGAGGGAGGACATAGCAAGACAAATGCTGGAGAGATAGGCAGAGGCTAAATTTTGAGAACTAAAATTCTTTCTTAGATAATATGGTTTTTATTCTGTAGACAAAGGGCTTTTAAGGCAGTGGCACCATGGATTAAAGCATCAGATGTGGTTGTACAGAAAGCCGTTTAAGGAGACATAATACTAAGGAGGTTTTACTGATTTGATATACAGATTGAGGGTTATTAAAGTATCATTTGCAAAGGCAAAATTGTGAAATTTATGCAAACAAAAAAATGACTAGAGCAATATTTTGCTCACCTAATTAAGAGGAAAACATCAACATTTGAGAAACTAGCTATTGCAATTCAAAAAAAAATGTTAGGTTAAGAGGGTTAGATTGGTTTTAAAACTGGTCAATGTTCAAAAGGGCAATAAACTATAACCTGAGTTATTTGTTCCATCAAGTAGAAATTGGATTTCTATTAGACAAAAATCAACAAGCTCAGATTTAACTTTACTAAATGCAAAACCTTTAATTAACAGCATGCAGAAAATTGAAAAGTATATTTCTCTAAACTTGGTGGGGGTAAAGGGTGGCAGATTCCTATATACATTGAAAATGCACGCCAGCTACCTTTCTGCCCTATTTCCAACTTTTGGACAATTATTTCTTACCTAGAAAAACTGTATCATCAGTATTTTGGTATGCATTGTCCCTTTTGCTAAGTTATGTACTATGTAATTGAACAATTTAAAATATGCATGTATAAATGTTATTATACCCTATCATATTGTATAATACATTTTAAAATTTCAATCTAAATATACCAATGAGAAATATTTCTTGTCTCTAGAAATATTTATGGAAAGCACTCAATGCTAGACTTTCTTTTTAAAACCTATTTCAGGCATATCTTTTTGAAAAGTCTATCACACTTTCCAAAATGGCAATGCTTTGTTTCTCCATTCTAATCAATTAGCTGACCCTGTAAGTTCATATTGGATAAATTTAAATTGTAATCCTGGGTATCTGTAGCCAATGTTCTACCAAAGAAGCAGGTTAGTCTTAGGTATCATTATTCCATCATCGGTATTGCTTTGCTCACCAATAATTCTTAATTATATTGTAGGTAACAAAAAGGACTTGTGACTTTTCTTGGGTTTTGCTTGGATATGGAGTCTGTGGCTAGAAATCCAGTAAGTGCTGTACTAAACAAACTGACTATTGTCCCTGGCTGTGGATATTTATGCTGAATTGGTTTTATAAATGAAATCAGCATTGTGATAATGTCTGATAGAATAATATTTCACAGGAAAAAACAAACACTTAGCATCCCTGATTCACTCAAACATCCCTCAGCAGAAAAGAGTAACCCCTCCCCCTTTATACATTGATACGGTTTTGTTCTTACAAATTAGGATCAGGTGGCCTTGACACAGTACATACTACTCAGAAGAAAGTCCAGGTATCAACTAGTCTAAGCACTATGTAATTGTGTTGGGCCAATGTCTTTTCAATATTTAACTGGCTTACATCTGAAGACCTTGTGCAACAAGTCAATACATCCTTCTTCCTGTGTTTATTTTCTAACCAATTTGTCTTAAAGAGACTTGTGTTACGCAGCTGAGAGTTAATTTCATTTATTCATACAACAAATATTTACTGAATCTTACTAAGTTCTAGGAACCTGAGAATCAAAAGCCCATGCTTTCAAAGATCTTAAACTGAAGTGGGAAAAGTCAGATGATAAGTAAATACATATATGCATAAATAAACAAGAAAATTTCCTGTGGTGACAAGTGCTTTGCAGAGAAATAAAATAGATTCATGTGATAGTGACTGAGTAATTCTCTAGATTGGGAATTCAAGCTAATATCTGTCTAGGAAGTTAAGTTTAACATTAAAGTTGAGTGACGGGGCACCTGGGTGACTCAGTGGTTGAGTGTCTGCCTTTAGCTCAGGTCATGATCCTGGGGTCCCGCATCAGGCTTCCCATAGGGAGCCTGCTTCTCCCCCTATCTAGGTCTTGGCCTCTCTCTGTGTCTCTCATGAATAAATAAAATATTAAAAAAAAAAAAACGTAGAGTGACAAAAGGAAGCCCACCATGGCAAGATAAAAAGAAGAGAATTTAAGACCAAGGGAACAGACAAGGCAAAAACAGAATGGATGTGCATACTTTAAAATCTAAAAAGAGCATGGAACCCTGGGGCACAGGAGAGAGGAGTATATGCTTCTGTGGACCATAAATATTACACCAAGATTTGGTTAAATGTTGCAAAATAAGCACTTTATGTCATGTAATTTGAGAACTTAACTTGCCCACTTCTGTTTTTGAGGCCCCAAATTTATATATGAACAAAATATCATGAGGCTATCTATGGTACCCAGTATATTTCTGCAGAGTGGCTGGTCCTACTGATGCAGTTGGACTTCCCTAGCTGCAATGATAATACTTCCTGAAACTGTGTGTGATTCTTAGCATAACACAATGACACATTATTGACATGACAAGATTTAAGTTATACCGCTTGGTTTACAAAGGTATTGGTCTCATTATCTACTAATGAAAAAGAACATCAATGAACGTGAATTTCCTGATTTTGCTGAGATTTCATGGGCCACCAGGACAAAGCATTTTTGTCCAGAAATACCTATCAGATATCAAATGCAAAGTAATTGGCATAGTCCTAGGTAATAAACATGATCACTATCAGCAGTAATTTTATCCTAGAGTTGCTAGAGAGTCATTTTTAAATTTTATTTAAATTCAATTAACATAAAGTGTATTACTTGAGAAAAAGAGATCAGTGACTCGTCAGTTGCATACAACACCCAATGCTCATTACATCATGTACCCTCCTTAATGTCCATCACCCAGTTACCCCAACCCCCCACCACCTCCTCTCCAGCAACCCTCAGTTTGTTTCCTATGGTTAAGAGTCTCTTATGATTTGTCTTCCTCTTTGATTTCATCTTATTTTTCCCTCCCTTCCTCTATGCTCCTCTGTTTGTTTCTTAAATTCCACCTAAGAATGAGATCATATAATTGTCTTCCTCTGATTGACTTATTTCACTTACCAAGTTCCATCCACATCGCTGCAAAAGGCAAGATTTCATTTCTTGATGACTAATATTCCATCATATATATACCAGTCTTCTTTATCCATTTATCTGTTGATGAATTTCTGGACTCTTTCCATATCTTGGTTACTGTGGACAATGCCGCTATAAACATAGGGGTACAGGTGCTCCTTCAAATCACATTTTTATCTTTGGGGTAAATAGTAGTGCAATTGCTAGGTCATAGGGTAGCTTTATTTTCAACTTTTAGAGGCACCTCCATACTGTTTCCAGAGTAGCTGTACCAGTTTGCATTCCAGTCAGCAGTGTAAGAGGGGAACACTTTCTCCACACCCTCACCAAAATTTGCTGTTAACTTCAGCCATTCTTCTGGTATGGGGTGGATCTCATTGTGGTTTTGATTTGCATTTCCTTGATGTTAAGCAATGTTGAGCATTTTTTTTTTACGTGTGTGTTGGCCATTTGTACATCTTCTTTGGAGAAATGTCTGTTTATGTCTTCTGCCCATTTCTTGATTAGATTATTTGTTCTTTTGGTGTTGAGTTTGGTAAGTTCCTTATAGATCTTGGACACTAGCCCTTTATCTGATAAGACTTTTCTAGATATCTTCTCTATTTCTGTAGGTTGTCTTTGGTTTTGTTGACTGTTCCCTTTGCTGTGCAAAAGCTTTTTATCTTGATGAAGTCTGATGAACTCATTTGTGCTGTTGTTTCCCTTGCTTTTAGAGACATGTCTAGTGAGAATTGCTGTGGCTGAGGTCAAAGAGGCTGCTGCCAGGGCACCTAGGTGGCTCAGTGGTTGAGCATCTGTCTTCAGCTCAGGGCATGGTCCAGGAGACCCAGGAGGGAGTCCCACATCAGGCTTCCCACAGGGAGCCTGCCTCTGCCTCTCTCTGTGTGTCTCATTAATAAAAAAATAAAATCTTTAAAAAAAATAAAAAAACAAACAAAAAATAAAGAGGCTGCTGCTTGTGTTCTTCTCTAGATTTTGATGAATTCCTGTCTCACATTTAGGTCTTTCATCCATTTTGATTCTATTTTTGTGTATGGTGTAAGGAAATGTTCCACCTTCATTCTTCTGCATGTGGGTGTCCAATTTTCCCAGCACCATTTGTTGAAGAGACTTTCCTTTTTCCACTGAATGTTCTTTCCTGCTTTGTTGAAGATTAGTTGACCATAGAGTTGAGGGTCCATATCTGGGTTCTCTATTCTGTTCTATTGATCTCTGTGTCTATTTTGTGCCAGTGCCATGATATCTTGAAGATTACACGTCTGTCTGTGATAGAGCTTGAATTCTGGAATTGTGATGCCAGCAGCTTTTTCTTTTTTCAACACTCCTCTGGGTTTTCAGAGTCTCTTCTGTTCCCAAACAAATTTTAGGATTATTTGTTCCAGCTCTGTGAAAAATGTTGATGGTATTTTGATAAGGATTGCATTGAATGTATAGATTGCACTGGGTAGACATTTTAACAATATCTGTTCTTCCAGCCCATGAGGATGGAATGTTTTTCCATTTTTGTGTCTTCCTTGATTTCTTTCATGAGTGTTCTATAATTTGAAGAGTACAGATCCTTTACCACTTTGGTTAGGTTTATTCCTAGGTGTTTTATGATTTTTGGTGTGTTTGTAAATGGGATTGACTCTTTCTCTTTCTTCTATCTCATTGTTAGTGTATAGAAATGCAACTGATTTTTGTGCATTGCTTTTATGTCCTGCCACCTCTAGCAATTTTGGGGTGGAATCGTTTGGGGTTTCCATATAGAATATCATGTCATCTTCAAAGAGTGAGAGTTTGACTTCTTTGCCAATTCAGATGCTTTTTTTTTCCTTTTTGTTGTCTGCTTGCTGAGGCTGACTTCTAGTACTATGATGAACAGTGAGAGCAGACAACCTGTCATTTCCTTACCTTCGGGGAAAAGCTCTCGGTTTTTCCCCATTGAGAATGATATTCACTAAGGGCTTTTCATATACAGCTTTTATGCTAAGACTCATTTTAGATATATTCTGATTACTTGCATATATATATACACATATATATAAAGACATATTTCTTAAAATATCCTTATACAATAGAGAAAACAGATTTTGTATTGACATGATTAGATTTTAACTATAAATTTCAACTACAAACAGTAGTGTCAACTTTCTCTTATGAAAGACTGAACAATACTTACTTTTTGTTAGTTATACTATAGTTTTGTAAAAATCTGAGTTTATAATATTTACAGCCTATTGTGCAATGAGATTCAGAGGATTAGTTAGAATGTCTTCAACATTCCATAAGTTTCAGTGGTCTACATAAATTGTTTTAATGCAGCTTTTTATTGCTTGTTTTATTAAGATGCTTCCTAGTTTTTTAGATTTTTTTTTAACCAGGTAATTTCTTCTTATTGCATGAAATCCTGGTACTCTTCAGTTCTTTCACTTTTGAAAATGTTTGCTTGAACTGTAACTTGTTGACTGTTATTTGGATCATTTTTTGTTTCTTTCAGGACTTAGTAGATATTATTGTAATGTAGCAGGCATTAAAAGTTGCTGGAAAGAGGTCTCAGGGAAGCCTGTTTTGACTTTTTCTCTTGGAAGATTTCCTTATTTTACATGGATGTCCAAAATATTTTTCTTCTTCAATAAATCTTAATAAATGAATATGAATCTTTGTGTCACATGCATTGTATGAGATTTTTCTAGAAGTACATATGCTTTTTCATACTGAAGGTTAGTCCTTTATTTCACAGAACTTTGCTATTATATTTCTGAACATTTTTGATAAATTTGCTATGTTCTCTACTCTGGGGAAATTAATGACATTTCAGTTGGATCAATTTTGTTTCTTGATAAGCTTTTTCTTCTGATAGCTTTAATATCTTTGTCTTTTTCATACATGATCACTGCAGTCATCTCAAGCCTCAATTGTCAGCAATTTAATTTTAGATGTCTACACATTTCTTGTCCTTCTAATTTTTTTCAGCATTTTTATGATGTGTTTTGGTGCTAATTTTTTTTCTTCTGTTTGAAGTTTACCTTTACCTAACTGTTTTATCAAAGTATCTTTTGGGTCTTTTTTTCTATGGAATGCATATTCACATTATTATTTCACAGTACAAAGCACTTCTGGAGAATATACTTCTGTCTCTATGTTTTCTTTTTACCAAGCTGGGATAAATTTTTACTATATTTTGCAAAACGTAGATTTCTCTTTCATCTTTTGAAAAAAATCTTGTCATTTAAAAAATGCTGCTCATATTATTTCCCTGTGCCCGGACAGAGTCAGTACATTCTTCTTTCCCTGATTATTTCCCTTATCCCGGAATTAGAGACTAGGTCCCCAGCAAGCAAGGCAGTTTGAGGGCCTGCCATTTCCTCTCTCCTTGGCTTTCCCCCCCATTTTCTAAGGACAATGTCACAGAAGGAGGAAGAGAAGAAAGCAGCCTGTCACACTTCTCATCTTTTGTGTCACAGATTTTGTTAAAATGTCCTGTATTATGCTCCCATCATCATTTGGGGGGAGTATCATTACTATGAGGAGATATTTTTGGACTTCAGATTTTATAATTGGAAACATTTCATGAAAGCAAAATATCATCCATTCCCCCCCCCTCCCACTTTACAACTCCTTTCACTACAGCTTAATAGGCAATAATAGATGGGAATGCCCTCTCTGTTTGCTTCACACAGTCATAAAAATCAGTGAGAATGATCAGGGTTTTATTAACTTATTAGCATGGCTTCTGAGGGATGTGAGTAAAGTTAGAAGCATTGCCATTCAAAAATATTTTTCTTCTGGGATGCCTGAGTGGCTCAGTAGTTGAGCGTCTACCTTCGGCTCAGGTCGCGAACCCAGGATCTGGATCCTCAAGCAGGCGAGGAGCCTGCTTCTCCCTCTGCCTGTGTCTCTGCCTCCCTCTCTCTGTGTGTCTCTCATGAATAGATAATAAATCTTAAAAAAAATTTTTTCTTCCTTTAAAATCCATGTACTTTGACGGGGTCTGTGAATCCCGTCAAATATTTCTACATTAAATGCTTTGTTAAACAGCAGACAGATGTTTCCCAATAGAAAGTAATTGTTAATGAAAAGGAATAAGAAAGATAGGGGACTATGGAACAGGAAAATGACTGTGTATTTGATGCTGGTCAGTAAATAACTTTGTTCTAGCAAGAGAGTATTTCTCTTAAAAATCACTTCCCATTTTCCACCAGGATTCAGAAAACTATTCTTAATTCATCTCTTCGATTTTAATATGAACCAATAGTTCTACCTGCACATTTGAATTACCTGGGGTGCTTTAGAAATGTGTCTCTGCTCAGGCCCAAACCTACATCCCAGAAAAGAAATTCTCGGGTGAAGCCCAGGATCAACAGGTGACTCTGATGAGCAGTGAGTTCTCAGAGCTACCCCATACACCAACCTTTAAAGCTGTTGATTCGATTTTTTAAATATACCTTTGAACACCACTTTGTTCCTCCAAAATTAATGTTTTATCAAACATTAAAATATTTGTATTAGTAGCAATATATTTGGCAGAGAAAATTGAGCTTTCTTCTAAGAGATGAAAAAATACCCATCAGGTAAGCTTATCAGAATTTTCAAGTAAAGCAGGTTTCACGTGACTCAACTAACAATGCCTTTGAGAACTTGGCATGTTCTACTGGACTTTTTCCATATAGTTATGCAGTTAGTTAGCCTAGAGTGTTACAGTGGAAATTTGCTAGTATTTATCTCCCATTTCTTCCAAATCAAATCAGTGCAATGTGTGAATATCACAGGACCTGACTGTCCCTAAATTGTTAAGCAGTATGTTGTTATTCACTCCAACTCTTTAAGAAACTCTAATCAAAGAGTCTGCATTGAACAGATTTCACTAATATGTTGTTTTATTTTTCCTCTTAAACTTTTCTTCAGTTAAAAAAAAAAATCTTTCATGTACTTTGGAGAGTATCCACCAATACAATATTTTATAATAGTTGCAATCAGAATGTTATGCACTGAGGTCATTTAAAATTTCAGGAGGTGTGTAGGCAACATATTCTAGTTGTTTCTATGATATCACTTGGATCTTGCAAACTGCATAACAAAATTACCTAATGCAGGCTCAGCTCAAGAGATTCACTGATGAGCAGGAATGGAGATCGTAAGCAATGGAACAAACTGAGTGCCATGGTTAAAAATTAATGTTTGTCAGCTGAAGCGTAATAAATTATTGTATTTGCCGTTTGGATCAATGGCCAGTATCTTTTGTATTCCAAGGAATACCTCCAAACGTCCCTTTTCAGACAGACAAATTTAAGGGCTTACATATCAAACTGGAGCATTCATAAAACACATAGTTGGAAGTAAACCAATGAAAACCATAGTTTAGTTCTATTAAGTCTCTCAGAATCAAAATTTCCAATGTATTAAGGGATTGTGACAATTACATCTTGTGAATCCTACAGGTCTGTGTACCATTTCTAAAGTGGAGGGTAAAGACATTATTACTTCATGACTTTTTCTTTCACGAGTTCCTAGATGCTAATAACCATAACCATTCCAGTACCAAAATCTCTTGTTTAGAGATTTTTAGCTGTCTAGGACTGCTAAGACCAGAGGATTTGGCACCAGTCTTCCCCAAAATTAGACCCTGGATCAGATGCTTATTCACAGCTCAAGACTCGATAAGTTACTTCTCTTGAGCTTAGGTGACCCTACCTAGTAAAGTTATGAAGATGAAAAATACATTCCTCACGGGTATGTTTGTAGGTACCTGTGTTTGCTGTAATGTTTATATGTATGGAAGATATTATTTGTCACATAGTAGTTGCAGGGTATGTTGATACATTTTTAAAATAAAGATAATAACAGAAATATTATTAATAATAGTGATTACCATAATTTTGTCTCCAAAGCCACCAACCTCCTATATTGGAGTTTAAGTTTATTCCAAACACTTTCCAACTGGTCTGCTGAAAAGAAAACTTCATATTTAGAAAGGGAGTTACTTATTTTAACAGTAGGCATGGTTTTATGAAATGTGCACATTCAAGCCAGTGTGGCATTTGGAATTTTGTCTTTAGATTTCTTATTGGTATCTTATGTATCTTTCCTTTTACTTTTCATAAGGTCTAGTGTTCCATATGGTTGGTCCAGAAAATTCTTGCTTCTGTAGATCAGGTTTAGGGAGAAGGGAAGCCAATATTTTGAACGTGATCAATTTTAGTAGGGATTGAGCAATTTATATGGATCCTTTTGCCACCTGCTGTAAGAGTCCTTTAGTAGACTCCTCAACTTAAAAATATCACTATTAGGAAGTCTTCCAAAATATCTAAGCAAAATAAGCCAATATTGATCTTGTTCTGCAGGAATGCTAAACTTTATCTGAACAGAAAATCTCATTAAAGCTCTAGCAGCTGCCCTTTGCAGCTTTTGTTATTTTAAAATGCCTTTTATACAATGTTTCTCTTCCCTACTAAATGGCCTCAAGTGTGGACGAATCAATGCAGTTTTCTGAGACTTACTTTTGGTAAATAAAAATTACCGTGTGGCAACAAAATGAACCTCATTGCCATACTTTTAGTGACTGGCAGGAAGGAATCTTTAATTTATACTAAAGCATTGGAAAATCTATAAAATATAAACTGTACATAGGTTCCTTTTTTTTGGTTCTAAGTGGCAGTTTTTATGTTCTAAGTGTGTATCTTTTTCTGCTCAATATAGATTCATTTAATGGTTATGAAGCATACTCAAAGCAAAGCTAAAGACAATGAATTTTGATGATAGGAACTTATTTTAAGAAATTGAATGAGCCTAACTTTTTATGCCAAATATGCTTCTAAAAAAAAATCTATTAGTATAAGAAATAAGCAAAGCCCTAAGAAGCTTCAGAGGCTTAATATATTTCTTTTATGGGTATAATTGAAATTATAGCCCTCTATGCATTCAAATACTTTCTTTAATTTTCATAGTTAAAACTATTTGGCTATTTTATTTTCATAATATAAGCCTTCAGGAGCAACTCATTTCAGGGAGAGGCACGACACAAAAACCCAAAGGCACAAATTTCTCATATGGGGTTAATCTAGAAAGAGGCATTCTTGAGTTTGGGACTACTGTTAAAAATAAACAAGCAAACAAAACCACATTATAATTATACCTCTATTGGCACATCAACATTTCATCCACAGTGAGTTACCACTACCAGAAAGCACCACCTGGGACCTCACAGAAGCAGCTGTGCATATGCCAACACCTGCTGCTGCCAGGTGGCAGGACACTGCAGCCCAGCAGCTCCAGGCAGTGGTGCTCGGTAGCTGTGTGTGCACCAATCACTGTCATGTGATAAGACACTCAGGAAGTGATGAGGTGTTGACTGTCAGTATTTTTCCTGTCTACACTGGATGCTCTTTGGATTAGAGATTGCATATTATAAATATTTATATTCACAGACTCTAGCAGAATGTCTAGTAAATAACTGTTAATCTATTTAATAACTGAGTATAAAACATGAACGAAATTTTCTGTTGCAAAAAAACTGGGCATTCACGGATCTGTGTACATGTATGAACACCAAAGTAATAGATAGGAGCAAATCCGTATTTGTAGCTTTGCTTTTTCATATTTTGAGCGATTATTTTATGTACTTGGAACATAAAATATTGGAACAATAGTTAAGCTCTTAGCAGTGGAAAGCAAGTATGAAAAACATCATGAAGACATTTTTTAACTTCTATTTTATAGGGCAGTAGTCTTCAAAATTAGGTACGTAAATATTCAAGGATACACAGATTTTCCAGTAGGTATGTAGACATAGACATAGATAGCTTCTTTAAGAAATTAATTTCCAGATCCACAACTTCAAAACGTGTCCTTTTCAAAAATCAATCTGCCAGAAAACATCTGTGATTTGCCAACTGTTTTTTTTTTAACCTCCCGTTTTACAACTATAGAAAAGAAAGAGGTACATCTCACCTGTCCCCCCTAATGAGGTACATTGCCACATGGTTAAAAACACATTTAGGTAACCAAAGGGATATTGTAGATACATTGCTTTTGAGGAGAATCATGAGGGCAAAATAAAGAGAAAGCTATGAAGAGGGAAGCACTCTATTTCATTCAGGTAACAAACTAAGGGAGGGTGGGGATTCTAACCTATTCATCTTAGAATTCAGCAGAGAGGTTTCTGTCACAGGAATAAAAAGTTGATTATATTTAAATTGAAAGGAAATCAGGTATTTTTCTGGAAATTCAGTCTGATTTTCACTGATAAGAACTACCTATACCATTTAGGTTATGTAATACGTATTTCCCAAATTTGCAAAGACTAAATCTGAAGTTTTATGGTGTTGAAAAACAAAGTAAAATCCCACCCTATCACTCTAAGTCATGTTCAAACATTTAAATTCACTAAGTGCAGGGTTGACTTATTGCAAACTTAAGTAAATGACCACAATGAAGTTGCTATGTAGGGTAGAAACCAACAACATTATATCTGAGTTTGTAGTATCTATAAGTTTTATTGTGTGCTTAATACAGGATCCAATTAATGAAATGCAGCATCCTTTACACTGTGTAAAATATCTATAATAAATTATTGATGTTAAGTTTAAAAGGTACAAGGGCAGACAGAGTTTTTCTCAAAGTTCTTTTAGGAAATATAGAATGAAAATTTTAAATTCCACTGCATAGCATTCAAGTTACTTCCAGTTTCTTATATTTGTGTGATAGTTTTATGAACACTTAAAATTTCATGGGAAGTCTTGGTTTAAGTAAAACTTGACCTTCATCTCCCCCTTTCCATTCCTTTCCATCTTCTAGAATTCAGGGTAGAAAGGAGAGTATGGAGATTTGCATTTACAAGATGACCTGTGAGAGTTCTGGTTCAAAATGTTGGACAGGGCACAGGAGTTGACCTACTGACTCTTCTGATTCCATGAACATCACAGTCATAAAAACAAAGCAGAATTCATGCACATCGTCACAAAACAACGCCCCTTCTCAGCATCTATTTACTGCAAATGATTTTTGTTTTTAAAGAACTGTTTTTTCTAATAGCCCTGTATGGATTTGGTAAATCACATTCCTTGGTTTTATATATTTACAACTACCCTTAACTCTCAAATCTCTGACTCAATATATATTTTAAGATTTATTTCAATCTTCATTCTTTAATTATTGGTCAACTCTCTCAAGCTAAAGTGATTTGTTATAATGCTCTTTATAATGCCAAAAGACTTGTACTAATTCTTACTTGACTACAACTTTTTGTCTTCCTGTTTTTTAACATGTCCCTGAAGTGATTATATGATCTTATTATACTTCCTTAACAAGGTAGGACAGTTTAAAATATTTTACAACCTTGCTAATCAACTGTTCTTGTCATTTTTTAAAATTTGTTTTATTTATTCATGAGAGAGAGAGAGAGGCAGAGACACAGGCAGAGGAAGAAGCAGGCTCCATGCAGGGAGCCCAACCCGGGACTCGATCCCGACACTCCAGGATCACGCCCTGGGCGGAAGGAAGGCGCTTAAACCACTGAGCCAACCCGGGGTTCCCACTTGTCATTTTAATTTTAGCAATTCAGTAGTTACACCATGTTGTGATTTTAACTTCTATTTCTCTGAGAAGAAATGATATTAATGACTTTCTAATTTGTTTATTGGCCATCTACATACCTTCTTTTGTGCCTTATATGTCTTCTTTTGTAAAGTGTTTGTTCAAATCTCTTGGCCAAGTTTTAAATTGGGATGGCTTTTACTATCAATTTGTATGAATTATTTCTAGATTCTCTATATAAACCTTTGTCATATATGTAAAGATTTTTAAAAAGTATTTTTAAACATTTTTCAAACTTTTCAACCTTCTGTTGAAAAAATAACAATCCTTCTCTAATTGATTTCCCCTAGAACTGTTCCCAAAATCAATTGACTTTATGTGATTTTCTATTCTGTTCTGCCTTGAATCTGTTTTTCTACTCTTGCCCAATATAGTATATTGTATTAATTATTATATGTTTATAGTAAGCTTTGATATTAGCTAATATATGCCCTACAATGGGACTATGTGAGTGTTCCAAGTCCTTTGAATTTCCATATTAATATTTAAGTAATTTATCAAATTCTTCAAAGGAAGATTTTTGGCATTTTTATTAAGACTGTACTGAAAGTTTGCATCCATTTGGAAGAACTGACATCTTGACAATACTGGATTCTCATTCATGAGAATGTTTTATTTCTTCATTTATTTATGTCATCTCAACATTTTGTACTTTTCAGTGTGAAAGTTTTAAATATTTCTTTCATTCAAAAAATTTGATTTGCTTGTTTTGTTATTTACTTATCCTGCAAATGGATTCTGATTTTGGTTTTGTTAATTTCCTCTCTTTTCTATCTCATTAAATTTACTTTGATCTTAATTATTTTTCTCCACTTATTTTGAGTTTAACCTCTGCTTTCATTGGATTTTAAGGGTAAATGTAGATTTTAAATATATATTTTCAAATATAAATTCTTAAATCTATAAATTTCTCTCAAACGCAGCTTTATCTGTAACTCAAAAATACATTGTTTTATATTTTTTGTCATTTTTGACCTATGGGCTCTATACTGTATTATTTTCATATTCAAAGACTTGGGAATTTTTAAATAATTTTATTATTGTAAATTCCTAATCTATTTTCATTCTGAAAGAGATCATGATCTGTGAAAGTTCCATTATTGCATATACAGTGGAAAATAGTTTGCTTTCTTATAACAGAATGGTGGTGGTTTGTTTTGTTTTTTATAATGTCAATTAAGTTGTTTGACAGTGTTTAAATGTTTTATTCATTTTGTGACATCTTTACCTAGTTCTTCTATAAATTACTATGTGAAAGGGGATAAAAAGCTCCATATGTGATTGCAGAACTACTGATATCTGCCTGCAGTTCTGTTGATTTTTGCTTTATGTACTTCGAATTTTTATTAGATGATTGCACACATTTTACCATCACAATGTACCTTCATATCCCAGATAATATTCTTTGAAGCCTCTTTTGTCTGATATTTGTAGAGATACTCCAGCTTTCTTATGTTTGATGTTTGCATTTCTCATTATCTTACATCTAATCTTTTTGTATCTTTGTATTTAAACTGTGCCCTTTATAAATAGCATATATATATTTTAATCCCAACAATCTCTGCCTATTAAATGGAGTATTTAATTCACATTTAATATACTTATAGACTAAACATACATTTAATGTATTTATATAGTTAAGTTTAAGTCTACTAGCTATTTGCTTTCTACTTGCAACAGTTTTTTTTTTTTTTATCCTTCCTTTTCCTTCCTTAATTCCTCCTTTCATGTGTTCTTTTGGGCTAGCTAATATTTTTCCATATGCTAATTTAATTCCTCTGTTGGTATTTCAACCATACCTCTTTATTTAACTCTTGAAATAGTTGTTCTAGGTTATGATTTCTCAATACTAGCACCATTGACATTTAAAGGTAGATAATTCTTTGTTATGAGGGGGCTGCCCTGTATAGTGCAGGATATTTAGTGGCATCTTTGGCCTCTGCTCTCTAGATGCCAGTAACACTGTTCCTCCACATTACCAAAGTGTTTTTATGTACTTCCAAATGTTCTATGAGGGGAAAAAAATCACAATTTGTTTAGAATTAGTGCCAAAAGGCTTGCAATATGCAAGAACAAATTATTACTATAAATTTAAAAATAATATTCTATGACTTAATGTAACATGCAAGAACCTTACTTTGTTAAAATTATTTTACTTTCTCCACATTTGGTATTATAAGCACAATTACTTTATACATATTGACGTGTTAAGTCTCACAATGAATGTAGTTCTATTTCAAATATTCACTTTTCTTTAAAAAATTTATATGAAAGATTATTTTTCATATTTACCCACACACTTAGCACTTCTGTTGCTCTTCATTTCTTCTTGAAAATATAAGCTTCCATATGTTGTCATTTTCCTGAAGAATTTCATTTAAATTTCTTATACTGCACATATGCTGGCAACAATTTCTGTGTTTTAATCTGAAAATTTCTTGACTGAGCCCTTATTCTTAAAAATTATTTTTGGCTTTATGATGAAAAGCCAGTCGTCCTATGTGTATATGGTCCTAAGGATTGCATAAATATGTTTTCTGGCTATTTTTAATTTTTCTCTTAATCTTCATATTTTAACAACTTGCCCATAATGTGCCTCTGTATATCTAGGTATATCTGTGTGTTTATCCTGCCAATTAGGGGTTTACTCAGTTTCTTATATCTTTCACAAATATTTGGAAATTGTAAACATTTTTTTCAAATATTTCAAACATATTTTTTCTCCTCTATTCTCTCGAAACTCTTCCCCTGAAATTCCAATTATAGTTATGTTACCCTGCTTGATATTATCTCACAAATCACTGAGACTCTGGGGTCTTTTAACCATTTTTCTCACTTTTCTTTAGACTGAATACTTTCTATTACTCTTCCTTTATATTTATCAGTCCTTCTTCTATAATCTCAATGCTGATAACACTGGTTAGAAAATTTTCATTTCAGGTCTAATAATTCAATTGTTATCTTTCTTTTTAATAGCCATGATTTATCTGCTGAGATTCATCATCTAGTCACATTTTATAATTATACTCTCTTTAAATATTTAAGAAGGTACTTCATGACTGTTTGTTTCAAAGTTTTCATCTGAGAATAGCAATGCCTTAGCTGACTTGATGTCTTTTCCTTCATTATGGATATTTTACTACTTCCTTTCATGTCTAAAATTCTAATTATATGTTGGACATTGTATATAATGATTGTAAAGATTGAGTCTTTGACATTTCCTTTAAAGAGTATTGATTTTTGTTCCATCATGTAGTTAAATTACTGGCTGAAACTTTTGGTTCAAATGTATTTGGTTTTCTTTTTGGTTAAAGAGGATTGACTCTGTTATTGAACTTAGTCCTTGAAAGTGGCATTTAGGGAATGGTTGCCCATCCTTAAACATGGCCTTTCATGAGACTCCACTGGGTGCTGAGGTAATTCATGGATCTTTACTCTGATATTGCATGATGTTAGTATCACACTTTAACTTCAACCCAACAGGTGAACTCTGCTTGGACTTTTGTGGTTTGCCTTTCACAAGTGGTTGAGCTCAACCACTGAGCCACCCAGGTGTCCACACCATAGAGAGAGAGAGAGAGAGAGAGAAGAGAAGAGAAGAGAAGAGAAGAGACACAGGCAGAGACACAGGCAGAGGGAGAAGCTGGCCCCATGCAGGGAGCCCGACATGGGACTCGATCCCGAGTCTCCAGGATCACGCCCTGGGCTGAAGGTGGTGTTAAACCACAGGGCCACGGGGCTGCCCACCCCCACCATAGGCTTTAAGTGAAGGCTAAACTGTACAAATCACTTTCTCCTCAAATCAACAGGACTACCATAATTGGTTTAGTCTCCAGCTCTATGGGCCACAGCAGGATATGACTCCATACTAAGAACTGAGATGATAACAGGATTCACCTCATACATTTCCTTCTCTCAAGAACCACTACGCTGTGTTCCTTTTTTCCAATGCCTAAAAACCAGGTCTCATAGATTTTAATCAGTCTTACATCATGTCGAGTAGTAAAAGTCAAAATTTCTCTATCAATATTTAGCATGATTCTCTTCTACTGTTTTTTAAAACAATATAGAATGTACTTTTTAAAAACCATTTAGATCAAATTATTTACCAGAATGAAATACACATGGCAGAAAGATAGGCCACATGAAGTAAAATAATGCAAGCCTGTCGAACAAGTTCAAAACACAATACTAATAAACCACATTGGCTCACAGCATTTGCTTTATGTACACTCAAAATCATTAGCCATGAGAAAATAGTACAGACCACTTCACCAGCTTTCATGAATTACTGAGTGAACACAGCACTTAGAACACTGAAAAGCATACATATCTATAGTACAATATAATGCTCTATTCATACACATAAAAATGCACATATGGAAAATCCAACCAAAAGTATTAAAAATAACTTTAATGATACTATTATATTTTAGTGTTTACCATGTGCTAAACTTTCACCTGTGTTACCTACACTGATCTTTACAAGAATTTTATTCCATATACACAATCAATATCCCCATTCTCAAGATGAGTAAAGTAAGGCACTAACAGGCTCGATAACTTGCCCAAAGTTACAGAGCTAGAATCACTATAAACTATTGATTCTTATAATAACCTACTTTTTAATTGTCTACTATCTTGAATTATTTATAATTTGTTTTAAGAATCTGTGAACTAATTCCCTGACTCCACTTTTTATTGTTTTTACAATTAACACCTTGTTAACTGTGGACAGGTGTTTCCCAATGGGGTACTGAGCTCCAACCAGGTGTTAATGAAAAGAAACAAGAAAGTTAGGTTAATAAGACATGGGAAAATTGCCATGTATCTAAAATAGGACTGTAAATTAGCTTATTCTATCAAGGGAGAGATGTATTTTTCTTTTTAAAGTCTTCTCTAGTTTTCTGCTGAATTTTAAGAATATTTAGCAATTCTTTGATTTTGACTGTAGTTTAAGTTAACATAAAATTTGCTTATCGATGTATGTAAATACAGCCTTGATCATTGATGTGGTATCAGAATGAATGCTTTGTGAGCCCCTTGTGAATACTCATTGCTAAATTTTATACTTCATAATGAAAAAGTTAAAATAGAACAGTGGGAGATAGAACAATGTATATAAATACTATTTGTGACAGAACAACTTTTTTCAGAAGCTGAATTTGTTCTTTTAATCCTTTGGTATATGTACTCATGTAATTAAGTAATGTCTTATGACCCTCAGTGAAACCTAGTTCATGTAATTGTTAGAATTTCATAAAGGAGCCACATTGGAATTTCTTTTATATATCCAAATACAATCACTTATGTTTAAGGGAAGATTGTTAGGCACCTTTTCACAAAGGTAACAGTGGGTAAGTAGAATACTTCCCCCAAGCCAATCCCTGCATTTAGATATAATGGCCAGAATGTCAGATTCAAAATATAAATAATAAGATAATATTGTTATTCACATATGCTTAATAAACGTGAAAAGCATCCTTCAATTCTGGTGTGGAAAAGTGAGCTGTGTACTTGTATATACATCTGGTGAAAAATGAATTGGTAAAATATATGAAGGATATTTACGGCAAGATGGTGAAGAAAAGATAAAATCACACTTTTATATTTAGCATTTTTATATCAAAAGATAAATAAAATCTCACTTTCATATTTAGTATTTTTATTACATAAATGTTTAAATGTATGCTACTGAAGTAATTGGAGGTGTTGAAAGTTTACATTTTAATGTAAATGGTGGATTCAATAATGGAAGGTGAATGGAGGGGTGCTTGCAATTCTAAACAAGGTAGTCATGGTAGATTCTCACAGAAAAATAACATTAAAGCAAAAACTTGAATACGATAAATATTTTTAGATTTTTCTTTTTAACTCTTATATTTTTAATCCATTTAAATTTTGGGAAACCTGAGAGGTAGGATTCTTTTTCTACCTTCAAGAAACGATGGAGAGTACTGTTAAATCTAAACCTAATCTTATCCATTGTGTTATTAGGCTACATTATCATATACCAAATACCCATTGATTCCTCCATTAATTTCGTGGATTCTTTACAAAGCCATTGATATTTTTTTTCCCATTGCTGACTTAATAACACATGGTTTTCATTATTATTTTTACTTTACAAATGAATATGATTTGTAACTTAGATTTGTATTACAATGTCACTATAATTATATTTGGAGGTCTAATAAGATAATTCTCCTTTATGGGCTTTTATTTTAACACAATTTAGTGTAAGTTTTATAGGAATGTATTATAATTAAATGGATAGATGACTTTAGGGAGAATTGCCATTTTATATTTCAAATACATATCTATTTAATCTGATTTTCCTTAATCAGGAAAACCTTCTTCATCACACTTTTATTCATTTCTTTTTCGGTTTATTATTTGCTACTTTTTAATTTTTTAAATTTTTTTTGCAAAGTTGAAATCTTTCCTTCTGTTTCCTAATTAGTCACTGCAGGTTTATTACTATGTATATTGACGTGTGTCCAGTCATGTTGCTAAAACCTCTTACTAGTAATAATTTGTCCATAATTTTTTCACTTCCTTTTCTTCTTTTTGAAATACTTTTAATTGACTAGAAACTACAACAATGATGGAATTTTATGATGTTCCTGATTTTTTGGGTATATTAAACTGTTAAGTGTGAAAATGGCTGTAAATTTATAGTGGAAAGTTTTTATCAGATAAAAGAAGTTCCCGTTTATTCATAATCTACTAAGATATCTTATAAAAAATGTGTAAGGAATATTATCAAATATTTTCCTGCAATTGTTGGGGTGCTTATATAATTTTGATCTGTTAAGGTAAAGGACATTAATAGATTTTTTTAAAATGTTGCACAATCTTTTAATTCCTGGTTGGTCATGATTTCTTCTTATCTGATGATGAATCAATTTGGTAACATTTATACAAAATCTATTTTCCTTTCAGACTCACAAGATCCAACCACTTCCCCAGTTTGTCCTAGTACTAGAGTACCATTAACCTCTTTCAATGAAATCCGTCACTTTTTAACTTGTAATAGCCTGTAATAACTTTGCAATTTAAGAAATTCCCTGAGGGGATCCCTGGGTGGCTCAGCGGTTTAGTGCCTGCCTTCAGTCCAAGGTGTGATCCTGGAGTCCCAGGATCGAGTCCAACGGGCTCCCTGCATAGAACCTGCTTCTCCCTCTACCTGTGTGTCTGCCCCTCTCTCTCTGTCTCTCTCATGAATGAATATATAAAATCTTAAAAAAAAAAATTCCCTGAAAGTTCAATAAAATTTGTCAATAGAATTATCTGAGGTTGGTGTCTAGTTGTCAAATTGAATATAATTTTAAAATGTACAGTTTTTGGTGATTCAGGGTTTTCTAATTTCTGAGATATATTTCCTAAACATATATTTCTAAAAATTGGCCAATTTTAACTTTTCAAAGATATCACTTAAATATACATATTCATAAATTTTAATTTCATATTTATCTCTAATTAACTTCAATTCTCAGAAGAGTATACGGCTTATTTGAGCATTGTTACTGTTATTTTTTTATCCATATTTGTTTTAGTCTTTCTGAGTAACCAGATTTGAAGTGTGTTAATCAATTGTATTACTATGTTCATTTTTAAAAATGATGTCTGCTTTATTAACTTTTCTTTTCATCCCTAAAAAAATTCAGAGGTGAGAAGAGGAGCACCTGGATGGCTTAGACAATTGAGCATCTGACTTTTGATTTCAGCTTAGATCATGATCTTAGGGTCCTGAGACTGAGCACTGGATTGGGGTATGGGAGTTTACATGGGATTCTGTCTCCCTCTCCTCCTTAAAAAAAAAAAAAAAAAAAAAAAAAAAGAGAGAGAGAGGGAGTGTGAGAGAAATGAGAAGAGAGATTCTGGCCAGAGATCTTACTCCACAGAACAAAAAGAAAATGCCTTAGTCACAAAGGATATCATAGGAACCAGAGATTCTTTATGGCAATCAGTGATGAAGCAAGAGTAAAGTGATTAGCGAGAGCCAGGATTGATGTTTTATCCAGTAGACACTAGGGTGTTCTGAACAAACGTTTCTGGCCTATTCTCCATCCTATTTGGCCAGTTGTCTCACCCATGTAAGAAAGATTTGATTAATATTATCACTCCCGCTCACAAAACTGACATGGAGAACACTGGGACATAATAAGGCAGCATAATGAATGTAGGAATTACATTTTTAAATTGTTAGAAAAATTTTAAAGTTTAAATATATTCAAATGTATGTCTTCTAACTTTCACTTAATCTGGGCACAGGCTTGTGAGTGGGTCTTTGATGTTCCACAAAAAAATAAACTATTTGAATCCAATTACCATATTGAAAATATTCCTCCAAAGTTTTAATTCCCTGTCATTTCTCCTCCATTTGTCTGAAGCTGCTACTCAGAATTTTAAATAACTCATTTACATAAGAATCCTTTTCTTAGCTCTAGACAGTGTGAATATTTTTATGCAGACTAAAGTAAATGTACTCATATGAAAACTTTAGCAAAAAAAAAAAAAAAAAAAAAAACCCAAAAAAACAAAAAACAAATTCCCAGAAGCCAAAATCAGATTATAGATCTAATAAGCTGCAGTGAATTCATATATGCTGCAGCTGCTGCAAAAGTGTGAAAGTGTCATCAGGTAAAATGAAATTGAGATAAAATGTTCTACTATGTATGTGTTTATTATTTCTCTTTATCCTGGGATAGGAAATTTAATATTTTACATATCTCCCCAAATTTTTATGCATTGTATAAAACTTCTCTAAGTTCAGATTTTGCAAAAATCATTGAAAAAATATGGATTATCAAGTATAGGAAACTGCAAGACAATTTCCTTCCTGCCTAATGTCCCACTAGCCAAATATAAGAAAAAAGTGTAATGAATTTGAAAATAAAAAGCTAACGTATTCTACTCCCCTAAGCACTGTAAATTTTCTAATGAAGGAAACATCTCCTGCTGAGTTTCTCCTCAGAAAATCCAATAAAGTTTTTATTAAAATGAACAGTCACAGAAAAGGAAAGTTTAAAGTAAATTTTCTGTATAGTTTAATAAGATCTTTTCCTCATAAACAGCACTGAAGTCCTTCATTAAAAAGACCAGTAAGACACTCAAAAAAATAGTTTAGCGCAATACCTATTAATTAGACTTTGAAAAATATTGTATGGCTAGAAGAAATCATTAATATAAAACCAAAATGAAAATAGATGCCACTTGAGAATAACTTTAAAATGAATAATGGTTTCATTATATAGCTAAAGCACATGACTTTGGACTGAAAATATGTGGAACTAAAAAGTTATTGGGCAACTATATATGAGAGACTTCCTCAAGTGACCTAATCTTCAGCCAGATGCTCTTCAGCAGAAAACCGTTTTATTCACAAAGTAGTAAAGATTCTTCCACTATGACAAACATAATATTAAGAGCCAACCTGGATTTTGAATAAACTAAACATTGTTAGTATTGAAACACAAGGATCATGTCTTGGACTACTGCAAGGAACTCAGAGCCCCACCTCACAATACCCTAGTGGTAAGAATTTGGAGAACACTTTCATATCCTTGAGAAAAACAAAGGAATTCTGTAACTGATATTCCTGCAAAAAAAAAAAAAAATATTAGCAATGATTAATGTTTTGCCTAAAAAATAAACACAAAGCAGATAAACTAGTTAGATAAACATACTAACATGCATACTTTGCTTCATTCTTTTATTAATGCTGGGGATTTTTTTTCTTTTTTTTTAATGTTGGGGATTTTTCAATAAAAAATAGAATCCCTTCAGTTAATTGGTATTGTAAATACTAGAAAATACATAAGTATTTTGTATGGGCTATGTGGAAAGAATGAGCATGTTCTTAAACTACCTTTCTGCATGACTTACATATAATTAGATTTTTTAATTTAGGTTTTGGATTTCAAATATAAAGTTATTTTCCACAAGTAAAATATATTCCTCATACATCAGCAATGGGATCATGTCTCTCACTTTCCTATTACTAAACTATCTCACAAAATGCCTTGACATGAGCATTACTGGGTATACTGAGCATACTTTGAACTGATTAAATGTTTTTAATGTCTCTTTTCTGGCATATCGTTCAGTAATAACTTCCCTTAAAACTAAAGAAAGATACAAAGATAATATCAATACTGTGCAGCTCACAGTCACTAAAAAGCACACATTAAGAGAGCAATAGTTTTTCCCTTTGCACATCACTGAATCAATTATTTTGGCTTAAAAGCTAAGAGTCTAAGAAACATTCAGTGCATACCCCAGACCTCTTCTCAAAACTGTCTCTTCTTCTACCTTAGTCATCCTTGTATGGCCTGATCACTCTTAGCTGTAGGCAAAGAACCAAACCAAGCCCCTTTTCCCCCTCTTCCTTCTTCCAGGCCTCCTCCTGGAATTTCCTTTGTTTCTTCTTGGTTTAAAAGAACTTTTGTCTAGAAGAGCCTACTCCTGTCATCTTCTCTTTAAGAAAGTCAAGGTGGATTTCTTATCTGGTTTAACATACCTGACCAGAATAGTGCTAAGGTTCAATCCTCTGATAAACTGATCAGAAAATCTTTGACAGTTAAGTAATTGCTCTGAGGAACATTAGACATTATCAACCCTGACGTCTTCATCGGTCAATTAAGAAATCCAAAGTTCAACATGGATAGAACTCATGACTCCTAAAGGGAAAAAAGGGCTTAGGATCTAGGGATGATTCCAAACTCAGAGCTTTTTACACAGTGTGATTTTAATAAATAAATACACGCATATATACCTACATATATCCATACATACAGTGAAAGAATAAGTCTATCAGTGAGAATTGGGATTCATGGATGGTTTTTTTGTTGTTGTTGTTGCTGTTTCTCAACCATTTATTGGTGGATAAACTTATTCTCAGAGAATTTGTTGATTTATTGACAAGTCTATACACTTCTTCACACCATTATGGAATTCTCCACACCACCAACCATAAACTTTAACTCATTTTATCTTAATTTTATGGTATAAAAAGAAATGTCAGAATTCTGAGATTTGGCTGTGTAAAGACTAACAGCAAAGGCAGTGATACCAAAAGATTAGGTTGTTAGTAAATCCACAGCACAAGACAAAAAGAATATATGTCCCCTGTCCTCACTATTAAATCTACCAAATACCCAAGATTAAATTTAAAAGGAAGAAAAATCCCCGTTGCTTCCAGAAAACAAGTATTGTTATCACATCTAACATCCTCTAATAAGTTTTAAAGGCTTTACAATGAAAGATAGAACTTATACCTACTTAAATAAATCAAAATGTAATTGCATTCACAGTGAATGAGTATATGTAGGTTTTACTCTATTAGTAAAGTTGTTAGCTTGCTAATGAAATCAATTTGATAGTGACAATAAAATGCTTTTATCATGTTATGGACTGAATGTGTTTGAACAAAATTGATATGTTGAACTCAACCCTCAATTTGATGGCATTCAGAACTCGGGCCCTTGAGAAGTATACAGGGTTAGAGGAGTTCATGAGGGTAGGGCTCTCATAAGAGGGTGGGCCCTTATAAGAAGAGATACAGAAACAGCCCTCTTTTTCTCGCCATGTATACATAAAGAAGACAGTGAGCACCCAGTGGGATAGGAGATACTCATAAGGCAAGAGAAGAGGCCTCATAATGAAACCTACATTACATGTGCTCTGATCTCGGATCTTTTTAAGGTTCTTTAAGCCACCTAGCCCATGATATTTTGTTATAGCAGCCTGAGCTTACTAACACATAGCACATGAATTGCCAAGAACATCTAAGACCTGAAAATTATGACTATTCTTGGTTTGCTTCCAGAGGTAGAAAACAAAATTTTTAATTAAAATAAAAAAAAAAGATAGGTGATACTGAAAGAGGTTTTATTTGTATTAATTTCTCTTTTAATTGTTTTATTATGTACTTGCATGTAAAGTTATTTCTTTAACTTCCCCTCCTTGCCCCTTTAATGTTTGCATACTCAATATTTTCATTATAATGTTGCATACATTATAATAACTTAAAGAAGTGGGAAATTCTGCTGTGTGTTTCTTCTAATTTTATTTACTCTTTCAATTAAAATTACATTCTAGGGCAGCCCTGGTGGCTCAGTGGTTTAGTGCTGCCTTCGGCCCAGGGTGTGATCTGGAGACCCGAGATCGAGTTCCACGTCAGGTTCCCTGCGTGGAGCTTGCTTCTCCCTCTGCCTGTGTCTTTGCCTCTCTCTCTCTCTCTCTGTCATGAATAAATAAAATCTTTTAAAAAAATAAAATAAAATTACATTCTATTTATTGTAATTTTTCCATTATCATCTTACAACATGGATTTGTGATAATTCCACTATTTTCTATTTAAAGCAAAACAACAAGCAGACAGCAGACTTAATTGTAAGATGATGCCTTTTTAATTACACTTATCTTCTGCTATTTATGTGCATGCTTCCTTCAAAATTTGGACTAACATTTAACATAGTCATTCTCTGGGGGAAATAGTCATTTTTGTTCACTTTTATTTACCTGTTCTATAATTAATATAGTTAAGCATTTAGAAAAATGCAATAAATTCTAATGATAAATTTCAGATTTTCTGAATCTTTTACTCTAAGACTCATAATGTCTTCAAGTCAATTATTGTGTTTATACTTGATTTTCATTACATAATGGCCCAAGATAAAAAACAGAATTATGTTAATCAGTACATAGAGGATAGCCTTTGATTTCTGCCTTCTTTAAGAACTAAATATGTTATTCCACATTATTCTCTGTATCAGAAATACATATAACAAAAAATAAAGTAGTATTAATTCAGCCTAGTAGGTAGGGGTTTATCTTTTTCATAAAGTAAATATCTCATCATAAACATTTATTTACTCAGTGACTAAAAATATACAAACCTAAGGATTTGTGATTCTCAGACCTCCTATAGTAGATTCAAAATAGCTGACTCAATTTCAAAGATAAAAAATAATTTCCTGGAAGGAAGGAAACAAAAAGCAGAAAACAAAGAGGTGCCAGCCAAGTTTGTCCTCTTTCTGAGGAGCTTTCACGTAAATAATACTAAATAATTTCTAATTTGCAGTGCATTGACCAGAACTGTGCCTAATAGTCATCTCCTGGCTTAAGGGAGGCTGAGAAAATTAGTTTTGTAGCTGGGGACTTTGTTGTCTAACAAAATTGAACCAACAAAATTGAGGTTCTGTCAATAAGGGAGAGGAGAATATTGGCAGTTAGACAGGCAATTCATATCATGTATCTTTTCAAACCACAATAGTATGAAACTAAAAGTCAATAACAAGAAGGAAGAAAATTGAAGAAATTCATAGATATGTGAAAATTAAATCACATACTCCTGAATAACCTAATAGGAAAGAGAGCGAGAGAGAGAGAGAGAGAAGGAGGGAAGGAAAGGGAGAGAGAGAAAGAAAAGATGGATTTAAAAATATCTTGAGATAAATAAAAGTAGAAACACAACATACCAAAACTTATAAGGTGCAGCAAAAACAGTTTTAAGGGGAAGTTTATAGTGATAAATGTCTACATTAAGAAAAAAGAAAGATTTCTAACAAACTAACTTTAGACCTATGGAACTAGAAAAAGAAGAGAAAGCTAAACCTAAAGTTAGCAGAAATAAGGAAATAATTAAAATCAGAACAGAAATACATGAAATAGAAACCAAAAACAATGAAAATATCAATAAACCTGAGTTCATTTTTGAGAAGATAAAAAAATTGACAAACCTTTAGACTAATTACAAAAGAAGCAATTCTCAAATACATAAAATTATGATTGAAAGAACAGACATTGGGGCAGCCCGGGTGGCTCAGCGGTTTAGCGCTGCCTTTGGCCCAGGGCCTGATCCTGGAGACCAGGGAACAAGTCCCACGTTGGGCTCCCTGTATGGAACCTGCTTCTCCTTCTGCCCTCTCTCTCTCTCTCTCTCTCTCTGTCTCTCTCTCTCTCTCCCCCCCCCCATGAATAAATAAAATCTTAAAAAAAAAAAAAAAGAAAGCAGACATTACAACTGATACCACAGAAATAGAAAAGATTGTAAGAAATGCTATGGATATTTATATGCCAACAAATTAGATAACCTAGAAAAATGTATAAATTTCTAGGCATATACATAAAGCCATTCTAACAGGTGTAAGGAGGCACTTTGAGTTTATACACTATTTTGCTAGAATAGTTTATCATTTCCTCACCACTTTTCTAGCCTCCTCAAGGCAATGCCACATGTTCAAGGTTTTTGTTATGGCAGCACTCCCACGCTATGAACCAATTTCTCTATCAGTTAGCTTTTTCTGTATAATAGGTTATCCCAAAATTTAGTGACTTACAACAACAGCCATTTATTTGGCTCATAATTTTGTGGCTCTGCAATTTGGTCTGGAACCAGCTGGAACAGTTCTTCTGCTAGGATCATTTTTATGTCTGTAGTCAGCTGTCAATCATCTAAGTGACTCTCCTTTGGAGGGCTCGATGGCTTTCGGCCAAGCAGCTGGATGAGTCTTCTCATTTGGAGCAGACTGGTCTCAGTTGAGCTCCCATAGCCATCAGCTGGAGAGGTGGTTGTGACTAGCTCATTTATAATGACTCTAACAGTGGCTTCACTCTTCATAGCATCATATATGGCAACTCATCCATATATGGTAGTCTTCCTTTCTGGTCTATAATGCACCATCTCCATTGGTCTTCTTAAATATGTAATTTAGTTTATATTGCATGATTGAATCAAACTTAATTTGAGTTCTTCTAGGGGACATATCCAGGCTGTAGATCCTTTGGTCTGAAATTATAAATCTATTATAACCTCTCTGCTTTCATAAATCTTAAGACCTGTCCTCATTTTTGGATCAAAGTAATTTTGGTATGCCCCCTATAGGTCACTGTCATTTTCAAGCTTCAAGGAATCATCCCAATAGCATAGTAGGACTAATTACAAGAATTTTTACCATGACTTTAAACTTTGACTCATGAAAGAGCATTTCAAGGGGTTTTGTTTTGTTTTTAATTTCTGGCCTTCTCCCAGATCAGTGAGGTCCTGTACTTTCTGGGTATAAGATATTTACTTCCAGAGAAGAAACTACATTTCCCTTGCTCAAATTGGGCTTTGACTTCTCTTTGGCTATTATTTGGGAGGTGAGAGGCACTCTCTTTGAAGTAGCAAATCATAACCTTAAGAGACACCTTTCTGAATAGACGTCTCTGTGTTGTCTCCAAGAGGAAACTGCTTTCCTCTTACTGGAGGAGGGAGATTTTCCTATGTTTAGGAACTGGAGATTCTCAAACAAAGTCCACACAAAGCCCACACAAAGGGAGGGAGATTCTCAAACAAGTCCACACGGAGTGCCACTCCTTCTCTATCAGGTCCATAATTTGGGAAAGGAGAGTTATTCAGGCTATTCATAAGTCTCTTTTGTGGCTTTGCTACCCTTAAAATTAGATTGTGTCTTTAATTTTCAATATATTTTGCCTAAAGGGTACAGAAGATGACTTCATTTAATACCTACTGAGAAGCCTCTTAGCCTTCTTTGTGGACCATGAAATGATAAAGAACCTGAGCTTGTGAGGGTAAAATCAACATATATATATATATTTTAAGATTTTATTTATTTATTCATGAGAGATACAGAGAGAGAGAGAGAGGCAGAGACACAGGCAGAGGGAGAAGCAGGCTCCATGCAAGGAGCCCAACATGGGACTCGATCCCAGGTCCCTAGGATCACATCCTGGGCCGAAGGTGGGACTAAACCACTGAGCCACCCAGGCTGCCCAAAATCAACATATATTAATTTACCCAACGACTCAAACATTTAATTTCCATCTATACATCCTCAGAAAGATGTTGTAGAGTATGTTACACAAAATGAGTAAAGAGAAACAAAGATGCACTGGATCCTAGAAACAGGAGAATCCACATGGAAGAGAGAGGAAGAGGATTCTTTAGACGGATCGTAAGGGACCAATGCTCTGTAGCAAACCTTGAAGCCAAGTCCAGTTTGGGGATGGAAAGAGGATTCTGTGGGATCCAATTAGATCAGTCAGACACGGTAATTGTGTCAGATGATTGGAAGACCCTATAAGATGGATAATTCATAAAAACTGTTCAAACAAAATATTAGCAACTGCTGACTCCAAGAGGGGGGCGGATTACTAATTTGGAATGAAACTTAATTACAGTACACAGGTGAGTGATCCATGGATAATATTTATGTGGTTATAATAATGCAAACACTGAATATTTATAAAGGCCAAAATTATGGTATAACTATATTAAGAGAATGATAGGGAAAAAAGAATATGATAGGAAAAGTGCATATGTTTGAGTGGTGCAGTGAAGAAAGTCACATTCTATTATTTTTGCATAGGAGATCAACAGATAATATCTAAAATCAAAAGTAAAGCTAAGTAGAGAATAACGATGCGCTAGAAATATGAATGTAAATACCAGAGGTATTGGCTAACAATATAAAATATATTTACCTCTGAAAGGCAGAAACCTTGTAAGGAGGCTTGAGAAAGGAGACTGTTAAAAAAAAAGAGAGAGAGAAAGGAGACTGTTCCTTAACATGTTATAAGACATATTAGGAAGTATGTACATTATTAGTGTGCTAAATTCAAATTCAAAAATAACAAAATAACAAAAGGCAAAATGAAGAACGTATCTTTACTTCAGCAAAGAACGTAATACAATTCCACAGAACATTTGTTCTGTAATTAACCAGATTATCAAAATAACATCCATTTCTTGGTAATGGAACCCACGGACATGGTAGTGTTGAGGCATCAAACTGTACCATCTACGAAATATAACGGGTTTTACTCTCAACTATGATATTTAATAGCTGTGTGGTTTTGGACAAATTAGTCTCTCAAATCTCAGTTTCCTTATCTGTAAAGAAGAACTGATTCTTCTGTAAAGAACAAATGTTCTGTAAAGAACAAAAGCAGAACTTGTGTGAAGCTTAAAAAAAAATTATCCTTTTAAACATCTAGCATTCTTCCCGACATTTAATAGCTATATGAGAAAATATAGCTATTTATTATGCTCTGGGAATCAGATTGGACAATTTTTAATTGTCAAAATAACAATCTGTCAGTGAAGTTACTAAGCTCATTACATTCACTGAATTCTAGTTAATGAAAAATCACAAATACAAACAATTATGTTGAACTTTCCTGTTCTTACGATTTTCCAAACTAACATCAACCACTGCATCATTCTGACGCTTTTAGCTAGGTAAGACAGGTCCATGCACAAGATTAACAATAACTAATTATTCTGAGTAATTTTTCTACAAATAATGGAAAAATCCAGTAAACTTCAATTCATGGCAGAGACAGAATAACTAAAGATTTCCCTAAACAAATTGATGTTTCCTTTGTGCCTCATTGTCACTCGATATGGGTATCATATGTCAATGTTCAGCAAATGTCAAATAGAAATACTGTTGTGGGCTTTGGACTTACTCAATGCAAGTAAGCGATAAGCAGGAAAAATGTGTTCAGTGTCAGTGGTCCAATGTAAGTTGGAAGTTAGAAACATAAAAACGCTAGTGGGAAATATAATGTATGGAAATTGGTTTGCCTATCCCTATGTCCTGACAGAGAATGATGGTTCCCCTCCATTTATCTATTTGATATCATAAACTGCTTATCTCAGCTGCAGGGCTGATATTGCTTTGCATGAAGCAGATGGTGAATCATGGCTAAATCAAAACTGCAACTGTTTTAAATATAAGGAAGTGCACTTTGTCTCCCAATGAGGACACTCCAACAAACATGCATCTTCCTTTCCAGTAACATCTGAGTGAAGCTATTTTAAAATGTGTTTAGTCAAGAACAGATTTTCATTATTTATCAAAGTGTTCTCTATTATATACTCAATTCAAAGAGAAAAATGGACCTTAACTATACAAAGTAAATAACTGTTCATTTATACTTTACATCTATCAAATTCTCCAATGTTATAAGCATTGGGGTATGTTTTAATAGTCTTTTTATTGATAGTTCTTTAAAGGAATACCCAGTGTTTTGAAGAAAACTATTTCTCTTTATTGTTTTATATCATCTAAATAATTTTTCCAACATTATAAATAAATATCATCTTGAAGGATACTACAGGAGCAAGGCAAAGCAACGATTTTTAGCCTAGGGAACTTATTTTTTTTAGGCATGAACACCAGAAATACATTGTCAAGTAAAAGAAATCCCTTCAAGACAATGAGAGGCAGGATTTTTGATAAGCAATATAAAAATATAAACACTGAAGGAAACAGTGGAAAGATGACAACAGTCAGATGAAATTAGCTAGTTCTTGAAAGGAGTGCAGAAGGGTGACTATATTCAAACATACTTTTCCACAGATTTATTTATGCAGAGAATAAAAATTCTCAATAAGAATGTCACACTATTAGTACAAAGAAAAATTATGAATTTGAGTCACAGCCCATAGCTGACTATATTTTTGATTGGGCTAGGTATTTAGCATATTATTTGTAAAACAATAATGATTTAACTTCTATTTCATAGGATTGTTTGGTTATAAAAAGATACAATTTAGGTAAATGAAAATAGCACAGATCTTATACAATGGAAGTATTCAACTCTCCTATTTCCTTTACTTCCCCAGTTTTATCAGCTCCTCAAATTGCCTTCAGAAAATGGTATATTCCAACTAAATGTTTAAAACGATTTAAAAAGTATTTTAAATACGAGAAAGATGCTTATGTTAACCTTCTGTTTCTCTCAACCCTAGATGGTTTTCCCCCAGGCGAATTTGGAAATTATTGGATCATTTTTGGTTATCACAACTGTGGAGGTGCTATTAACATCTAGTGACTAGAGACAGCCATACTGCTAAACATCATAAAATGCACAAAATACATGGGAGAGTACACCCCCCACCAAAAGAAGTATCCAGCTTAAAAAGTCAACAACATTGAAGTTGAGAACCCCAGTTTACGTAATGAGAACGGTCCCTCATATTTAATGTAATATTTTAAATGAGTATAGAAATAGTCCACTTTTCTTTCAGAATAAGAGTTGGCTTATAAGTTTAAGGACATAAGAAAATAAGGGTAGCAGATACATTGCATAAAGCAGTAAAATGGAGCTCAGGTCTGAGTGAAACACAAAGGTTTGTATAACTGATTCCACTGAGAGCAGACTATGAAGAAAGTTATCTCAATATCTCTGAGCATCCATTCCCTCAGCAAAAAAAAAAAAAAAAAAAAAGATAATGTCTTCCTTTTATGGCTGTGAAAATGTAATAACATAAAATTTCTAGCAGAATGTATAGCAAAAACAGATGCTCAAAGAGTGATCTGATTACATGGAGATAAGGCCAAAGATAAACCATACTCTAGAATAAATTTATTCTCTTAACCGAAATGATTTGATTATTTAATTCACTGTGGAAATTTGCATTCTGACCTCAGAAGCCAAATGTTTGCACATTTTTACATGAGATCAAAGGGCAATGCAACCATATTGCTAACCACTCTAAATATCTCATTGTCAAATATCTCAAAGTGCTAGAATTTTCTTATGACTATTTTGAGTTCCTCTACTCAACATTCCAAATCTTTAAGATTAATGCCACATAGAAACTTCAGCATGAATAACTTTCTTCAATTTTCAATTACTATATTCATCTAAAATAAACTACTCACTTATTTTCTATTAATACATTGATTGAAAAGAGCCAAGAAGAGAAATAGGAGAATTCACCACGGAACACCAGTCCCTAGTAAAGAAAATCACTAAAACTCAAATCTCAGTAAGTGAAGCTAATTACAAGAGGGTCAAGCCATGTTTTCTTTTGAAGAAATCTAATGTGAAAATTGAAATCTATGAAGTATTTTAGTACCTTTAAAATTTCAAATTGTTCTCACAGAATATGAGCCAAAGACATTAGTCAATCCTAAGGAATGCAATGAAACTTGGGGCTCTAAGGTATATTACAGGAATTTTCAATGACACATGATCACTAATAAATAGAAACTATGGGCAATTGCTACTTCAGAATTCAAATACTAGTCAAAATCCTATTATTATGGTTTCTTATACTAATATTTCATGATATACCCAGTAATGGATACATTGGAAAACAGTAAAAATTTTGCCTAGGTAACTAGAATAAAATGGACTTTTTCCTCTGTGTTTTGGTTGTAACATTAGAAATTATATTTGAAATGAAAAAACATCTGGTTATTGGGAGTCTACCAACATATACAAATGGGATAGAGTGGAATACTCTTTTGAAAATGCCTTAAAAAAATTGGCCTTTAAATGGAACTTAAATGAAATTGTGGAGTATCAATAGCATGGAATTCTTATATTCCCTGCTACAATAAAACTTAGGTTTACCTTAAAACTATAAAATAAAATGGAAAATGTTACACATGGTAATATACAATAGTGCTTTAATGACATATTGCTTTGAAAAATAGTGAATGCTATGGAAGTTTTGAAAAGAGGGAATAATCTATACTAGATAAACTAAGTAGAAATTCCTCTTTAAATTTTGAATTTTCATTTCTTATAAATGAGACCATGGGCAGACGATGATTTAGTCATCTGGCAGTAAAACTCATTGATTATTTAGATATTGGTTCAAAATTTCCCAGAGTCTGAGGATTGCAAGTGCACATTGAAATTTCCGAAGAAGTAAAAAAAAAAAAAAAAAAAAATTCAGTCTGGAGATCTTTTCTTTTTTTCTTTTCTTTTCTTTCTTAAGTAGCCTTCACACCAAGTGTGGAGACCAATGCAGGGTTTGAACTCAAAACCCTGAGATCAAGACTTGAGCTGGGGTCAAGAGTCACAAGAGTCAGATGCTTACCCAAGTCACCGAGGCACCCCACAGACATGAGATTTTTCTTTTTTCTTTTTTTTTTTTTTCAAGATTGATTTATTCATTTGAGAGAGAGAGTGCAGCAGGGAGGTGCAGTGGGAGAGGCAGAGAGATTTCTAGAAGACTCCATGCTTAGCACAGAGCCCACTCAGGGGCTCAATCACATGACCCTGAGACCACAACCCTAGCCAAAACCAAGAGTTGGACACTCAACCGACTACACCACCCGTGTGCCCTAGTCATGAGACTTTTAAAAAGAAAGATCAGAGTAACATCAAGCATTGTTATCTTCAAACATGTATGTTATTTGTTCTTAGTGTAGTTTATTAAGTTCTTAGAGATTATTTTATATGTAAGATCATTTCCTCTAGTTAAGTATCAGTTAAATTTAAACCAAAATAAATACTGGCTCTGAAGTTCAAGAACTCACAAAATTCAATTCCCAGACATCCTTTCAGAAAATAAAATACTGAAACATACATTATAGCAAAGCAAACAAAGGAAAAGCATAGAATGTGAAAAAAAGTGAGATAAAAGAAATGTAGATGAAGAAAAAAATTTTGATGAATTTGAATTTTCTAAACTTTGAGTTGAAAATGATTATTTCATATAGAGGACAATGACTGTCATAGCACGGCATGATGTAAGATGAAACAAAATAAAAGCAATACATAAAAACAGAGGACAAAATATAACCCTCAAGTGTTCACTGGATAGTTGATTTATCTACCACTACAAAAGAGATGAGGCTTCCACCTTTTGCCGGATAATATGGAAAGCTAGAAGGAGCACTGCTCCCCATCTTAGAGTAAAAATAAGCTGGATTAATTTCAAGTTTATAAGTTCAAATTCCAACACACACACACACACACACACACACACACACACACACACACACAAACTGGCACCAAATCTCAGGATTTGGTTCCTGCACACAGGGCAAAGCTATAGCATACACTTCAGGCCGAGGAAACTGGACTGGTAGGAACAGTTCTGCTAGAATAGCTGACAAATTGGTGAAGATGGAGTGCAGACTGTGGAACAGTGTGAAACCTCTAAGGGGCCAAGAAATTGAGGAATCCATACCTATTTGCAGGTTCTTATTCTATCAGTGGCACCAGGTGCTCACAGAAAAGATGGAAACAGACCTACAAAATGAGGCAACCTGATGGGAAAGAGAGAAATAGCTCTGTACAAGGGAAAGAAATTCAACAAAGATCCCTCTCCACTGCATTACTTTGCTGGAGCTGTCAGAGCAAAGCACCACAAACAAAAGGGCTTATGCAATAGAATTATTTTTCACACAGCTCTGGAGGTTAGAAGTCTGAGATCAAAGTATTGGTTGGTTGATTCCTTCTGTTGACTGTGAGGGAGAATATCTTTTATGCTCTTAGTTTCTGCTAGTTTGCTGGCAACTTTGGCTTTCCTTCCCACAGGTGTAGACATACCACCCCAATATTTGCCTTCGTGTTCACATAAGGTTCTCCCCTTGCATCTCTATTTTTCCTCCCTTTTTAAAAGAACATGAGTCATATGGAATCAGGGCCCATTCTAACGACCTCATTTGATGACGCTCATTATCATTACTATTTACTTCCATAAAGCTCCTGTCACCAAATAATGTCACATTCCAACATATGTTTCTGGAAGGACAAAACTCAACCCATAAAATTCTCTGTCTACATTATAAGACATAAGCTTTAATATGTGGAAAGGGCAAGAAGAATTGCTATCCTTAGGGCACTATTAAAAATCATTACAGCTGGAACAAAGATCAGGAAAACAATCCTACTTCTGGATGAGAGGCAGTACTACGTACTGAGCCCACAGCTATACTGAAAGGGGCAAAGGCACTGAGAGGTCCACACCGCCTAAAGCCAGTGACATGGTGCATGGACAAGACCGAGGCTTAGAGAAGCAATGAGCACACCTCACCACGAGCCAAGTGATACATGACAAGTGACACAGAATAGTGCTAACAGAGTGGCAGGACAGGAACAACATGTAAAGAGGCTCTCATTAAGGCATAGCACAGAAGGAAGATCTAAAGCTCATAATCAAAAGGTATTTCTTTGGTAAACCATTCTCCACCCTAAACATAAGTTATCTCTACAGAAACTTAAAATCTGATATGCAATGAGAGTAACCATAGTAACAATAACATAAGACCTAGTCCAACTCCTAAGTATATTAAGTAAAACCCTACTCTAAATTGTCTATAAAAGGAAAAGTGTATACATATCTGAATATGAGAATTACCTCAGTCTCTGCTGACCCACAAAAAATGATGAGGCACAAAAAAATGCAAGAAAAAACAGAGCTTGAAGAGACAAAATGATCATGAGACTCAGATACGAGATTCACATTCAAAGAATCTGATAAGAAATTTCCTAATTGGGATCCCTGGGTGGCGCAGCGGTTTAGCGCCTGCCTTTGGCCCAGGGCCCGATCCTGGAGTCCCGGGATTGAATCCCACGTCGGGCTCCTGGTGCATGGAGCCTGCTTCTCCCTCTGCCTATGTCTCTGCCTCTCTCTCTCTCTCTCTCTCTGTGACTATCATAAATAAATAAAAATTTAAAAAAAAAGAAATTTCCTAATTACGATGAATAAGTTTAAGAAACTAATGGAGAAGGTAATCAACATGCCATGTCATTTGGTATGCAAAGATATCATTAAAAAATTGATGGAATTCCAAATATTAGCAATGAACATTTGGAATCTAAATCTTCTTTAAAAAAAAAAAAAAAAAAGTACCATTTGCAATAGCACCAAAGGATGAGGGGTAAAGAAACAAATGAGGGAAGGCAGAAAGGCAGGCAAGAAGAAAGGTGTCCTGGCTGAATCATGTCACCCAAAAATTCATATGTTGAAGCCCCAACTCCTGGTACCTCACGATGTGACTGTATTTGGAGTTAAGTTAAAATGAGGTTGTTAGGGTGGGTCCTAATTTAACCTGAAGGCTGTTCTTAAGGAAAATGGACTTTAGAACTCAGAGATAGACCCTCAGGGGAATGGTCATGTGAAGACTGAGAAGGCAGTCATCAGAAAGACAAAGAGAGAGATCTCAGAAGAGAGTAAACTTGCTAGTAGCTTTGACCTTGAACATTTAGCCTCAGAACCTCAAGAGGATAAATTTGTTATTTTTTTAAAGATTTTATTTATTTATTCATGAGAGACACACAGAGAGAGGCAGAGGCATAGGCAGAGGGGGAAGCAGGCTCCCCACGGGGAGCCCGATGTAGGACTCAATCCTAGCACCCGGGATCATTCATGACCTGAGACAAAGGCAGATGATTAACCACTGACCCACCCAGGTGCCCCTAAATTTCTGTTATTTAGGCCACATAGTCTGTGATTTTTTTTTTCCCTAACAAATTAGTACAGAAAGAAATGAAGAAATAAAAGTAGAAGCTAAGGAAATGCCAAGATATAAATCCAACAAATTATCTGTAGCACCTATTCTCTAAAAGTGGTGAGGCACTGAGAAAGAAGTCAAAGGATACCTAAATTAATGGGGGAAAATACTGGTTTGTAGAATGGAGGCTCTAATATGAAAATTAAGCCTTAATTATTTAACTAATTGATTATTATCAAGAGGCCAATTCTACTGAATTTGATCTGTAGATTCAACACAGTCCTAATCAAAGTGCCAGTTGTGTGTTATAGATATTAACAGAAGATTCTAAAATTTTTATAGAAAAGCAAAATGCTAAAATAGCTAATAAAATTTTCAGAAAGGAAAAAAACTGAAGGATTCTATTACCTGATCAATGTAGATCAATGTAACAGAATAGACAATCCAGAAAACATACACATATATACACACATAGTAAGAGTCAACAAATTTTTTTAACAAATGTGCAAAGACAATTGAAAGAAAGGATAGTTTCTTAATAACTCGTGCTGAAACAACTGGGCATCTATCATCAAGAAAAATGAGTCTGGACCCATTGAACCTCTACAAAAATTAACTCAAAATAGATAATAGACCTAAATGTAAAACACGAAGCTATAAAGCTTATAGAAGGAAACTTGCATGACCTTGGCTTACATAAAGAGCTTTATAATATAACACTAAGAATACAATCTGTAAAAGAAAAAATTGGCAAGTTGGACTTGTTAAAAATTACAAACTTTTGCTGTGTGAAAGATACTGATCAGCAAGTGAAAAAGACATTTCACAGATGGGGAGTAAACGTTTGTATATTATATTTGGGAAATAAATTGTATCCAGAAATTATAAGGAACTCATAAAATTCAACAATCAGAAAAGAAGATAATTAAAAACTCAATGATTAAAAAACATTTTTTTTTAAAAAATAGGCAAAAGGTCTCAAAAGAAACTTTGCCAAAGAAGATATGTGAATGCCAAAATATGCACACATACATACACACTCACACACAAAAAGATGTTTAATAACTTTGGTCATTTAGGAAATAAACATTTAAACTATAATGAGATACTGCTATACACCCACTAGGATGTTAAAAAATTACTAGCAGTAACAGGTACTTGTGAGGATGCAGAGCAATCGGAAAGCTCATACATTTGTGGTAGGAATGCAAAATGATAGCCACTTTGAAAAATACTTTGGCAGTTTCTAAAACACTTTTCACTTACTTTATGACCCAACATTACACTCCTGGGTTTTTAAAGCAAGAGAAATAAAAATTTATGGTCACATAAAAACCCGTATGTCAATGTTTACAGTAAGTTTATTCATAATTGCCAAACACATCAAAGTGTTTTAACTGGTAAATAAATAAGCACACTGTGATATATTCATACAATAGAATTCTACTCAATAATAAGGAATGAACTATCAATGAATACAACATTAAATGAAACACAAATGCATCTTGCTAAGGAAAAGAAGCAAATCCCAACAGCTACATATTACATGATTTGATTAATATGTCATTGTGGAAAAGACAGAACTATTAGGAGAAAAACAGAGAAGCAGTTGCCAATCTCCTGGGTCGGGGAAAAGTTTGTTTATGAAGAGTAACACAGGGGGATGTTTGGGATGACGGAACATTGGTATTCTGTGGAGCTGTAGTAGTGAATACATAACAATATGCATTTGTCAAAATCCATAGAACTGTACACCATAAAAAATGAATTCTTCTGTACATATACTAATTAAAAAGAAAGAAGTATATGGAGAGGTGCCTGGCTGGCTCAGTTGGAAGAGCATGCCACTCTACCACAGGGTCATAGGTTCAAGACCCACATTGAGTGCGGAGATTATTTTTTAAGACTTTTTTTTTTTTTGTAAAGTAAACCCCTTTCAAAATAAATAGTATATGGAGATAAGCTAGTATGCAGACTTTATAAATGAATCTAATTGAAAAACAAATCAGTCACTTAACCACACTGAAAAGCATAAGGAAGAAAGGATCTAATCTAACTTACTTTGGAAAACAGTGCTTTGGTAGGACAATGTAAAGCTAAGACAAAACGAATTTTATGCAAATACATTACAATTGCAAAATTTGTGCTTGTAAGAGTATGGATTAAGAATTCTGTAACTACTGTATTTGAATATTACTGTATTTATATAAATAAATTAAGGTATGATAGATAATGAGAGCCTGGTTTTTATTGCCAAAACCTTTTTAAAGATATAAAGAAAGAAATGAAGAGGGCTAGAATTAACCCTTTGATGCCAGCTGGAGTTGAAGTGTCAATACAGAGTCATATGAAGAAGTGGAAAAATACATAGAGAAATAAACTTAGCTGAGTATATCTGTGATTTAGCTTACTGTGTTTGCCTGTGTATATAGCTTAGCTCTATCTACTAAGAAGCAGTGATCCTCCATTAGAAATGAGAAAAAAAAAACAGAGCCCATGACCTTGGTTTCTAAATACTATCCTCCAATGATAAGTGCCAAGGCTCTTTGGAGAAGTGGTTGATTCCATGTTTGGGATATGAATAATACAAGATAAATCTGGAGCATCTTCCAATTTTCTGGTGCCAGAAAGTAAAGAAGTACTTAAAAAAAAAAAAGTATGGAGGCATAGCCAAAGAGCGCAGGAGCCAATGTGGAGAGCTCCCCATGGACAAAGTTGCAATAACCCAAAGAATAAAATAACCATTGCCTTGGGCTATACACCAAAGAATAAAATAATTACCCAGGAATCAATACTAGCAGAACTGAGTAAAGAGAGAAATAATAATTCTTCTTTATACAAGTCTAATCAATAAATACAGAAGAAATTAAAGACATGGAAAAAATACCATTGGAACATGACAATAACTCCTGAAGGCAAGAGCCCACCAATGGATGCTGAAATTAGGAGAGAATTTAAACAAAAACAAGATATTTAGTCTCAGTATCTCCTGTAAAATATTTAACAGTTATAAAAAGAAACAGAGAAAAAATACTGTGGAGAATGCTGACAGCTCCCATGTTAGCCAAGTGATTAGCCAAGATGTAGTTATGTTATATAAACCCAGATATGATACACTAGGAAGGGAACATATCATCTTTTTGTATTCTTCTCAGCAGCTCATTATCTCAATGTAGCCATAAGAAATTATCAGACAAACCCAAATTGAGAGATAGCTAGCCTATAAAATAATAAGTATTCTCAATGATATTAAGGTCTTTAAAGATGTGAACAGAATGAGGAACTGTCTCAGTTGGGAGGAAGCTAAGGAGACGTGACAAGTAAATGCAATCTGGGATCCTGAACTGGGTTTCAGAAAAGAAAAAATGTGTTAGTGGTCACACTGATAAAATGCAAATACATTCTGCAGTTAATATATTTCACCAGGGCTGATTTGTTTTTGTTTTGTTTTGACAAACATTCTATAGATATAGAAGACGTTATAAGGAGAAGCTAGCTAACTAACAGCACATGGGAACTGTACCTAGAATTTTCAAGGTTCCTTTTTAAGTCTAAACTAACTCAAAAATTTTAAAAAATATATAACAAGATAAGGGCTCTTTCTTTGCCTTTTCTTTTCCCTTGCTTTCTCTAGAGAAGGTGGCTGCAGAGCCAGAAGCTATGGAGTCAGTCAAGCCTGTGAGGAAGTGAGGTGAGGAAAAGGCAGCTGCAGGGTCTAAGGTCCAGCTCACCAATGAGGCAGTTTCAGCTCTCTTCAGCTTTCCTCCAGGTGCACTCCACGTTACCATTATTTATTCAAGCGTACCTTGGTTTTTTTTTTTGGTTTTGTTTTGCTTTGTTTTGTCTTTCACTGTACTGTACTTTGCAGATACTGTTTCTTTACAAATCGAAGGTTTATGGTAACCCTGCAAAGAGCAAGTCTCTTGGTACCATTTTGCCAAGAGCATATGCTCGATCCGTGTGTGTCACATTTTGGTAAATCAAGCAATATCTCAAACTTCTGCATCATCATCGTATCTGTTACGGTGATATGTGATCAGTGATTATAATTCACTAAAAATTTAGGTGATGGCTATCAGTTTTTAGCAATAAAATATTTTCTAATTTAGTTTTTTTAAGACTTGATGCTATTACACACTTGACAGACTACGGTATAGGGTCATAAATTTTCTATGCACTGGATAATCAAAAATTAATTTGATTCATTTTGTTGCAATATTTGCTTTATTGTGGTGGTCTGGAACCAAACTAGCAATATATCCAATATATGCCTGTATTCACATCTTTTGATTTTAGCTCCTTGATTTAAGTTTAGGACACCTGTTAGAACCTGCCTATTAGGGGATCCCTGGTTCGGTGGTTTGGCGCCTGCCTTCAGCCCAGCACATGATCCTGGGGTCCCGGGGTTGAGTCCCACATTGGGGTCCCTGCATGGAGCCTGCCTCTCCCTCTACCTGTGTCTCTGCCTCTCTCTCTCTCTGTCTCTCATGAATGAATAAATTAAAAATCTTTAAAAAAAATAAAAAGCATCTGCCTATTATTGAAAACTTCCTAACATAAGCCTCAAACTGAGATTCACATATGATGACAATCTCCCAGTTTGCCCTAGGGAAATGTGTCGGAATCTCCAATGATGCCTCTCTATCTTCTGGAACTTTCATTTTAAACCTAGAATTTCTGATTTGATTTCATTTTACATTCAAGAGATGGAATTCTGTGCCCTTGTCAGTAACAAGTGAAACATGTAGGTAAAATGAAAGTTTTAGCTGAGATTTCACAATAATATTGCATATGCAGTGAATTCTGGCCCTCCAGGGCCAGCACGAAATGGGTGGACAGGAACCAGTTAGACAAGTCTTAAACTTTACCTACACTGCATTTATAAGCATTTCCAAAGCATTGAGAAAAGAGTAACTGATGTTTAAAAAGAATGTCTGCTCTTCAGAGCACACCAGATGAGAGGATATTAAATGGATTCCTTGGGAAAACCCAATATATGTCCCTATAGTTGAAGGACAGAGTGGATTGGCTCCTGTCACCAAGAAATTATGGCATAGTTATTCCTTATGGACCAGATGTGGCCAAATACGAGAAAAAGCCATTATAGAGTCATTTTAGGTCCAAATGATCTAGAGTCACAGGGTAATCAGCAGAAAGAAGCTAAATGTATTGCCAAATTCCTAGGGGCTATATAGACTGCGTAAGTGATAAGCTGGAGGAAAAATGCTTTAATTTGGGTCAAGGAAGCTATAGGTAAAAGAGCCCAGTGAAAGGGGATCTCCAAAGAATACATCATCTAGAGCCAGCTCTAACCATCAGCCAGATCTAGAGACTATGACTCCAGATCACAAGAGAGTCATAAAAACTTCCTATCACCTCCACTTTTATACTTCCCAAACTCTGTCAACTGGCCTGAAATATCTGAAGCTATAGGAAGCAAGTGGATAGGATGGACAAAAGTGATAGGTCTGTGTGGGGAGAAGGAAGGAAGGGAGGGAGGGGAAGAAAAGAAAAGAAAAAGAGGGAGGGGAAGGGAGGGAGGAAGGGAAGGAAAGGAAGGAAGGAAGAGAGAGAAGAACGAACATATGTTCCCATTCTCTTACTATCTAGTTCCCTATTTATGAGTCAAGAGATTCCTTAGAAAGGTAACCTTATCTCCCTAGGAAAGATGACTGGTTGCCTCTTTTATAACCCCTGTGTAACTTACAAGAATAGAGATTCTACTAGGGAAAGAAGTAAAGGAAATTCCAGACCAAGGCAAGAGTTCTCTCAGGATGCAACACACAAACACATGTTTAAAGAATGGGAAATACTAGCCTGGAGGTGGGGAAGTAAATCAGAAAGATTTGATCCTGAAAAATGTAAGCCATTTGAGAAGAGTGCCACAAACAATGGGTTGAGATAATTAGATTTATTTAGAAGACAATTGAATACTAAGGGCATTTTGGGCTAGGGTACAAATTAAAACGGAATATCCGTCAAGGTCGTCCGTCAAGGTTGATAAGATGTCGATTTTTCCAAGAGGATATAAAATCATGAAGAAAAGTAAAGTCTTTGTATCTAAAGAACGGTAATGTGGATTTGAGGATCACCATAAAGATCATAGGCTAGAAATATAGGTATCAGTCATAACTGAAGCAGTAGTAACAATTGTCATCAGCCAGGACATGGGGACAGACATAAAAGAAGAGGAATATGAAGCAGAATTTTGAGCAATATCAGCACACAATGGCACTGCCAAGGAAAGACAAGACAGAGAAAATTGAGAATGAGAGTAAAGCAAAAGCAGTCAGTACAAGCCAAATAGAAGAATGACAGGAAGGCCAGATTCAGCTGAAAGATCAAGCAAGAGGAAAGACAGGACAGGTCATTGGACTTGGAGATTCAAAGCTCACACATAATTTTAAGGGGAACATTTTCAGGGACTCAGTTTCAATTTGAACACTTGGACTGGTTGAAATACATTTTAGTGCTCCCTCCAGCAATAATAATTCTGTTTCTGGGGATGTAGGGTCTGATCTAATTTGAATTATAGCATGTCTTAATTGCATGGTTTCCTTCAGTTGCAGAAGTGATATATTTAAGCATTATTACCACAACCGTTGACCATATGTGCATGCCGGTATGTGCGTATTCTCAAAATGTTTAGTTTGTATAAAATGATTTGACAGAGGATGGCCTCAAGGGTAAAGACAATCACACCATCATTCCATTTTTTATTAAAAAGACCTCATCCAATATTTTAGTCAAAACTTAGTGCTAGTCTTTTTTTGGTAAAACAGATTGGTAAGAGATAAATACAGTTAAGCTTAAGATAATCTTTAATAACTTTTTATAAAATCTTCCTTCCTAACAGTATATGACTGTAGAGAAACAATTTTCATTGAAAAAAAAAAAAATGAACTTCATCTCCCAAATTACATCTATGTGATTATCATGTTTTTGAAGACACTGGAGCCATTTATTATTTAAGCAGAAATTCACTCTCTTGAGTCAGGAATAGGCTTTGCCATTTTGTATTAATAATCTGATGCTTCCTACTCAATTCATTTCAACAATAGTCATTTTCCATTATGAATAACTAACTATAATTGCTTATTAGTTCCTTTTATTACTCTCATAAATATAGTATTTGTGATATTTAGCACATCAAATGCAAGATGAATTTTAAATATTCCACATAGGAAAACTCAGAATTGGGAGGTCTTTATTCTTGGAATGATTTATTAGAGTTTATTCTAGCACAATTGCTTTTGGAACCGTCTAATACATTCCTCCCTTTAATGTGCAGATTTTTTTATGTTATCCTACTATAAATAAATATTTTAACAAATTATAAAATCCAATGGATGCATTTTTTTAAACTCACATGTTTATAAAATATTTTAATTAATTTACAACATTTAAAAAATGACCTCTTTCATACAAACATCTAAATTTGTAATTTGAAAAACTGAATGGTCTTGTATGGCCATCTGAAGGCTACTCTCTCAGCTGATGGAATCCAGAAGAGAAGGCAAGTGTTCTGAAGCTCAAAGTCCCCACCCAGCCCTCTGGGTATTTTACCAGTGTAAGCTGACCAGTGAAGGCATACAGGTTTTAAGTTTGTAATCCCTGACTAAAATGTGTTTCAATTGACTTTCAATACAACTTTATCTTATAAAGTTTACTTATTTCAAATTGAGTGAGAATTTATACTTTAAAAGGTCCTGAGACTACATATATATAATATATATATAATATTATTATATATATTATTATATATTCGAGCCTGATATATGCTGCTATATTTAAATTTTATCTAAATTCTGCTCTTCTCACAAATCCTACAAAAAAATGTCTCTTTGTCTGGTTAAGGTCCTTGATTTCTTCTGACATGCAGTCTTTCTTGTTGCAGCATATTAAAAATCTCTGTTCAAATCACTTCCAAAGATATTTATTAAGAACCTATGGAACAAGTATATGGTTAAAATGCTGGAAGAATGTTATTGGGCTGCAATCAAGTCAAACAATGCTACTGTTTAAGTAGCATGTATCACTACACGGAGTAAAAAAGTGCTAGTGGAAACGACTAAGGGAACTGATAGAGTTTAACCATATACTAAAATTAAAATTTCCTGCAATGCAACAGTATTTTATCTATTTACAACCCTATCTGTAGTTTATCAGTTGGTGAAAAAGTTCTATTTGTAATCTCCATAAAGCATTTTGCAGCAATGCCAGTAGAAAAACTAAAGACTCATACCATAACAATAAATTCTCAGTTGGTCAAGAGTATCTCCCCTTATCTTAAAGTTTTATTATAAATCTTTATTTCCTATGATTAAATTAATTCATATATTAAAAGATTTCTCAATTGGGGTTGGCATGTTCCCCGAGGGGACATGTGTGGGGCATTTGGGAATGCTGTTTAGTGAGCAAGTGGCACAGATACATAATAGATGCAATGAGTGGGCCAGTGCACTAAAGAAAGAATTATCACACTGAAATGCCAAATGTATGCCCATAAAAAAACACAGTACTAACAAGGCATGGGCTTAGCTTCTGAGAGCAGTTTTGCAACTTGGCAAGGCACTTTCTCACGACGTCGTAGCTTTCTTAAGTGTTCCAAGGAAAGTACCCTCCTGTTTATTTCTTGATTGATTTATCCAGAAAACATTACTCTCCTTTTTTTCTAAAGGTCTATAACAAAGAGTTGTAGCAACATAGCTTTGTGTGCATGTAAACATATATATGTGTGTAGATGTTATGTACACGTGTAACATAGGTATACATGTATACATAGCAAAAAGATATATACTATGTATTTTATTTTGCATAAATTATAAATCCAAATTAGATTTTTAACTTCTTGAAAATATAAACTGGGAGATGTATAAACATATGAAATAATACATTAGTAGCGAAAATTGTTGACAATTATTAAGTGCTTAAATACCCAAAGAATCTATGCATTCTCTCTTGTGTTTACTGTCATAGGAGTACAATCTTTTCCTTCAATGGAGAAGATATTTATCACTTTCTATGAAATCACGTTTTCATTACTTCCTCCCAGTTACTACTTGGAAAACAATTTATGTTAAACAAATTTATATTTCCATAAAATGAAAATGTATTCATAATGGGTCAATTCACTGCTTTAAGCTTAGTAAGACAATTATTTGTAATGTACAATAGTTTAATGGAGTGAAGTTTTGAAAAATTATTTTTGACTGCGAATTGTATAAATACAGAATCCATTTATTCAATCTTTGAATATGATTTTATCATTATGGTATTATCATTTTGAAAAGATATTCTAATATCCTAACAGATTAAATCAGTTGATATAAGCCTTTTCTAAACTTCTGCCATCTGATTAAATTCCTTGTAAAATTTTCTCACTATTCAGACATATTCTTAATTTATATAAGCTACATTAACTTTAGATATCTGTGAGAAAATGGGAATGAAATATAGCTTAGATATGCTAATACTTACAAAAAACATACATGCTAATACTTCTGGCAAACTCTTAACTTTTATTCCTTCTCATTACTTTAGGAGGTTTTTTTTTTTTTTAATTTTCCTCCTTCTTCTTCTTTGTTCCTTAAGATCTTTTAGTCCTAATGATTAATTGAAAATGTCATTACATTTTCAAACCCTTCTAGACTGTTCTAGAGGTACTAGTACATGTAAATATTGATCTTGGCCCCCGGTTCCTAGCACAGGGCTCCTACAGCCCTTGTAATTTCAAAGTGACAAGAGCACAAGGATCATCTCTTATTCTAGTCAGGATAGGTTTCTGGATGACTCCTGGAAGCTGGCTGTCACCAGAAAAAAACAGGCCATGATAGGAAGTTTAGAATTTTCAGCAATCTCCTACCCTCATCAATCTCTTGAGAAGGGAGAAGGGCTGAAAATGAAGTTAATGATTTTTCATGCCTATGTGATGAACAAAGCTTCCATAAAACCCCAAAGTATGGGGTTTGGAGAGCTTTCAGGATGGCGAACACATTCATACCTGGAGAGTGATGCATCCCAATTCAGGGGGACAGAAGCTCCTGCATTCAGGACCCACCCAGGCCTTTCCTTACATACCTCTTCATCCAGCTGTTCACCTGTATTCTTTATCCTATCATTTAATAAACTGGCAAATATAAGTAAGCATTTCCCTCAGTCCTGTGAGCCACTCTAGCAAATTAATCAAATCTGATGAGAGAGCAGCCAAATCAGATGGAAGCTGTGTATAACCCGGGGACCTAGTATGTGCAGTTATTGTCTGAAGTGTGGTAGAAAGCAGTCTTCTAGGATTGAGTTTGTAAACTGTTGGATCGACATGATCTCTAGAGATCGTATCAGAATTGAGTTAATTGATAGAACATTTAATTGGTGTTGCAGAGAACTGCCTGTTGTGAGGAAAAACCTCAACAAAATTGGTGACCAGAGGTGATAGAAGAGGACTTCTCTATAAATGTAAAGGAGACACTCACAGGGAGGAAACTCATACTAGAAAAACTGGCATCTCCCTACAAAGAAGGTGGAAAAGCTGAATTTTCCTTTATAGTTCCTAATAAACCTATTAAAATACCACTTCATCCAAGAAGCATTAAACAATTAAACTAAGTCATTTTGCCTTTGACTTGTTATTCTGAAGAATGTTAAAGCTGTTTAAAACAACATTTATTTGAGTTATCATTTAGCTTTCTGCGAAATTTGAGCAATGAACTGTGTAACAACACAGTATGAATAAATAGAGAACAAATACATAATTTCTGATAAAGCCTATTTCAACACATCCTTAATTGTTAATTGGGCTTTCCTGGAAAGCAGAGATAATTATGCTATTATTACTGTTTTTTTTCCCCCATTTCTTAATATGTCTTCTTTGCTGAATGACCTGCCTGAGAGAATATTTAAGCCAAGGAAAGAGAAGTATAGAGATTAGGGATGGCTGCATTATTGAATTGTGAATCATTTCAAGAGCATTAAGAGGTACTGAATAAAGAATTCCTTCTAGAAACAACTCACATACCTTGAGTGGACTTTTTTTTAATGGAATAAAAGAAGACAATCCTAGAAGCATTACTTCAACTGTATGGTTGGTACCAGAAAGATTGACTTCATGTAGGTCACCAGGTAGGAAAAGTAATGATTCACTCTTTAGTCAGCACACAATAAGTAGCAAAGAAAATACTTCATTAATGCCCATGGTTTTAAAGAATGCCACTCTACTTTAAACCAGGCATCCAAGGATAAAAACACGTTGGAGATTAAGGACCTTCATATTCACAAATCCAGTAGAAACTTTTTGTCTCAATTTGATTTGATCATTCTGCTACGTCTGAACCTTTCATTATCCCACCGAGGACTAACCCATAAGATCTTGTCATACTATTAAGGTAATGCCTACTGAACACATACCAAGAGCTCATTCTATCCCGACAATGACCATGAGATACATAATGTTCCTATTTTACAGATTAAAAGCCATACCACAAATGAGGCTGTGATATTGATTAAAGCAACTAAATACCTGTTTATTGGTGAATTAACTGCCCATTTGCTTTGTGAAGGCAGGCACAGCAAACTGGCCAGTAAGGTGAGCAAAACTGCCGATCACTTTACATTAGTGCAGAGTAGATGGGCTAATCTCCAGGTTTAGATTTATAAATGGTGCCTTAGCCAGCTGAACTAACTTTAATATATCTTCAGCAAAATCTAATGACAAAAAAATTCCACCTTAATATCAAATTATAGAGCTGTCCATGAAGTAAAGAATTGCAAGGGAAAATGTCAAAGATGAACTTCTTAAAATTTGAGAAGTAAAAACTTGAATTTGTGGTTGTAAAAATCACTCATGTTGGAAATTTAGTATTTAACAGGACATTCTTCACACATCTTACAATTTTACATGACATCAGAATAATAATCAGAAGACAAATGGGATAATTTAGTATCACTCAGAAGTGTCTTGATAATTAACTAATAACAGCTTTTTACAGTCCATTGAGAATTGCATTACTAGATTTATTTCACAGAGTCTGCTATGGGTAACTTATTTAACAACTCTAATCATCTGAATGGAACTGGATTAATCTGCATTCTCGGAAGCAAAAGGGGAAAAAACAGTAGCAAAAATTAGCTAAAGCTTCAACCCAAGCATGTTGAAATATGTCAAATTAAACAGCCTCAAAATATGCAACCATGTGCAACTATTTCACATGATGCCTTGGTTAATAAAAATCTCTCCCCCAGGAACTACCTTTTCATTGTCTAAGGTTCAAATACAAGAAGGAATAAGGAAGAATTAAAGCATTACCATAAAACTCAACAACAAAATGAAAACGTTGTTTTACCTATCTCAATTTCCCTTGCTTTCTCTATTTTCAAAGATGATTTAACGAAAAAAAAAAAAGATGATTTAACAGTAATTACTGGGAGTAAAATTTTCTTCTGTGATATTTTCATTAACATGACTGCCCCTTCTTTATTTATACAAGTTTAAAGAATCTCAAATTTTAGTTGTCTGTTGACAAATTGGAAGGTAACAGTGGGGGAATTGAGAAGGAAATGGCTCTAACATTTACTGAGTGTCATCACCAAGAACTGTGCTAAGTACCAGAGAAGCATAAATAAATCAGACACCATTTTAGCATTTAAGGTTTTCCAAAAAGCTTAAAGGACTTCAGTTCTTCTGGTAAAGTGATGCCTCTCACTCCAGTTACAAGCAAGTTCTGTACTGTAATGGCATAGTTGTGATCAGCTTTTTCTTGTTATTACCATAGAGGTAGTAACAGAAAGCTTTGATTTTAACCATGAAGTGGTATTTTCTAGAGTAAGAATAACATGAAAAGACAGATAATGCTTGGATAATGATAATTAAGTTGTTAACTGCTAAACCATAAACCCTAAATGAACAATGAGGCTGGTACTGAACTGCTTTATTTCTCCACATTCATCTGTTCTTAGGTCTGTCCTAATCTCTCCCCTCCAGTCAGACTACTCTTGGTCTCCATGCACCAGGTTCTTCTTAATCTCTAAACCTTTGTTCACTCTGCTTTCTGACTGGAATGCTCTCTACTCCAGGTCTATCGGGTGAACTCTACTCATCTTTCAAGACTCAGCTTAAGAGCAAACAATGCTACAACACTTTTCCTTCTCCTGCTCCTTCCAGTTTAGGAGTAAAAAAAATATTTGTTTAGTGTTCTAGCTGAATCTCAACTTTATCTCAATTATCCATTCATTCACTTATTCATCCAATCAATCATTCACTCACTCATTCAAGATACACTTATCAATCCATTACATTTTGCCATGGTAATAAAGTTTTAAACAATGTCTAATAACTAATGAATATGCTTATAATAAAATGTCAGGTAAAAAAATTGTTAGAGTTTAACATATGCTGTACAAAATTAATGATAAAAAGTACAGGACAGATACATGCACCTGGGGGAAATGAAGGAGATTAATGAAAGACAACAAAGTACTATAGTCAGAGTCTGGTGGGTGGGATTTCTATTGAATTTTACTTTCTTCTTTATACATAGCTGCACTTTCACAAATAAAATGTCAAAGACTAAAAGGTAAATATCTATTATGGGGTGATTTTGATATATTAAATAAGAAAAAAATAATTATTGCAGTAATGAGGTTGAGAACTGAGAAAGGAGTAAACTACAGCAGCTTGGTATAATTGCCTAAGGAGTATTTAATTTATTTATACATTAGCATTCACCAAAGTGTGTTTTCTGTAGTCCCAGTCCCATGAAATTCTCATGGGGAGACACACACTAGAACAAAGAAAGAGATGTAAAAACAAAACAAAACTCTAGATACTATTTCACCCTCTTTGAGACTAGCAACATAGTTATTTTTTTAAAGATTTATTTATTCATGAGAGACACAGAGAGAGAGTGAGTGAAAGAGAGAGAGATTGAGAGAGAGAGAGAGTAAAGACAGAGAGAGAGAGAGGGGCAGAGACACAGGCAGAGGGAGAAATAGGCCCCATGCAGGGAGCCCGACGTGGGACTCAATCCCGGGACTCCAGGATCACCCCCTGGGCCGAAGTCAGGTGCTAAACTGCTAAGCCACCCAGGGTTCCCCAGTTATTATGTTTAAGGCTCTAAGAAGTCCTGTGTTTAAGAAACTTGTTTAAATTTTTTTAACCAACATCTCCCAAATGTATTTGGCTTAAAGCGTTTTAAATGCAATTGGCATTAACACTCTGTGGAATACACTTTAGGAAATGCCACTGTAGGCAATCAGATCAATAGTTTTTAAGTTATTTTTTTTTTTTACTTTAAAATATCCCCAAAGTAAAAGCCCCATAAGAAAAGTAAAATATAATGACAATTATTTTCTAAACAACGTGAAACTTCCCAAACTCACCTTCCATTATTCCTGATGAATTCCTGAAAGTATTAGCATGCATGTTCAACAAACAAGGATATTCTCTAACATAACCCTTATAGAGCGTCAAAATAAGTAAATTAAAATGGATACAATAGGGGATCCCTGGGTGGCTCAGCAGTTTAGCACCTGCCTTTGGCCCAGGACATAATCCTGGAGTCCCAGGATCAAGTCCCACATCGGGCTCCCTGCATGGAGCCTGCTTTTCCCTCTACCTGTGTCTCTGCCCCCGCCCCCTCTCATGAATAAATAAATATTTTTTAAAAATAAAATAAAATGGATACAATAATTCAAAGTAATTTTTAGCTTTCAAGTTTGCCACTTAGCTTAAAAATGTTCTCTGTAGCAATGGGTTTTAGCTAAGAATTATTTGATTCATTTAGTTGTCTTTAGCCACCATTAGTCCAGAACAATTGCCTTGACTTTCATGACCTTGACAATTTTGAAGATTACAGGGCACATATTTTTAGAATACCCCTCATATGGGCTGCCTGATGCTTCCTCATGATTAAATTCAGATTATACATTGTTTGCAGAAAAAATTACAGAAGTGATCCTATGTTCTTTTCATTGTAGTCTACAAGTTGTCACACAATTTCAGTCTGTCGCATTACAGGGTAGATTCACTTTGATCACTTGATCACTGAAGTCTATCACGCTTCATCTACTGTAATGTTACTCTTTTATTCGGTTTCTAATTAAGAAGTCATTTGTCGGATGGTATTTTGAACTGGGTAAAAACAGTTGACCCGTGAACAACACAAGTTTGAACTGCATAGGTCCACCTATGTATAGATTTTTTTTTCAGTAACTACAGTACAGAAATTTAATTTTCTCTTCCATGTGATTTTTTAACATTTTTCTCTAGCTTATTTTATTGAAAGAATATAGTTTATAATACATATGACGTACAAAATGTGGATTTATGTTATTGATGAGGCTGCCCAGTCAATAGTAAGCCATTAGTAGTTAAGGTTTTGGGGAATTAAAACCTATACATGGACTTTTGAGTGCATGGGAGAGGGGGCAGAGTTTCTAATCCCTGTGTTGTTCAAGAGCCAACTGTATTCTGTTCCGCATCTGGCAAATGCACCCTAAAGATATCCCTATGATCCCCACTTTCTGCCATTCATGCCCTTGTACAGTCTTCTCTAGAGGAATAAACTGACTTGCTTCTAATCAGAATATGACAAAAGCAATGGAATGTCATTCCCATGATCATGTTGTGGTTTTGTTGGTGTTTTTGTTTTAATGTATATGACTCTGTTGCTGGCTCATTCTGGGGTCATGCTCTCCATAGCTGGCCCCAAGGAACACTAAGCCAATACTTCTACAGCCATCTGGAAATAAGTTATTCCAACAACCTAAGTCCGCAAGCAGAATCTTCTCCACTTCAACCTCCAAATGAGAACACAGCTGTGACTAACTTTATAGCCTTGCAGACAACCCAATCACTCTGTGCTCAACTCCTGACCCAAGGAAACTGAGATAATACATTTACGTTGTTTAAAAGCTGCTACATTTGTGGTAATTTATAACAGTATAAAAAAACAATACACTGACTGAACTTTCCATAAACCAATTAGTTGATTAATTTCAGTATAGACTCATATTTATTCATATTTTAGTCAATGAATTGTAATCTGAACTATCAATATTTATTTTGATGCTCAAATGCTTATAGATTTGCAAGTGACATTTATTATCATTTTGATATGTCATCACCATCAGTCTTTGAGCACTTTCTTATTTTCCGGCACAACATGATACTTTAGGCTCATCTTATATTATCCTGCCCCTAGGAATGAGCCATTTTCCTATTGAGCACTGATTCGTTAGTAGGGAATATTTAAAAGATCTATTTTCTAGATATTATTGCTACCAAGCAGAGCTAGGGATACACACACACACACACATATCCCTACATAGACTACATACATATCTATATACATTTTATTTACATAAATATATATACACCTATATTTTATTATATACATATCTATTTAAAGTCATGAGTTTGTTCACATGCTTCTATTAGTCCAACACACAGTTAATGCTAATTTTATCTTTCTAAATTTATAATTTCCATCTTTGACAATAAGGAAATTGGCATCATTACTCTTCATGTGTTATTTGTTCAACTTCCTATAGGAGAATAATGTCTGATCCCAACTAAACTACTCTTCCTCTTCTTTCACACAGATGTCCTCTTCATCTTACTTGGGCTAAGAAGTTCCACAAAAGTCTATTATCACTACTCCACCATTTAATGGACATTCCTCATCCTGCTCAGCCTTCAATATACCATGCCAGGCAGCCCTCTCATGCAAACACTCTCCACTCCCTTCTTGGGCCCTGATACCACACAGTGCTCTGCTCTTCTGTAAAGACATCTCTTCAATCTTCTTGGACTTTGATATGACATGCCAGATGTCCCCCAACATGAACAATCAGCTTGAGCTCTGATGTCCTACATTGGGCTGTATTTCCTCTTTATTCAGCTCTGACTTAATTGCTTTATGTTGGCTGTCTTCCAGTGTGACTACTTTCTTTACTACCCTCAGGCTCTAACATCTCATGCTGGGCTGCAAATAGTCTCTGAGTCTTAAACTAATATAGTCTATTAACCAAACTGACTATTAGCTCCACCATTCTAAAAGAAACAGTAGAGAGAAAGACTGATAGAGACAGGAAAAAAAAAAAGACACTGATACATATTTTTTAAACATACTGGTAGAAAATAGTACATTGTGCAGTATTATATAGAGGAAGAAAATCATCACAGATTCAAATGTAAAGACATACAGTTTGCTTTAGCAAAGTAATGATTTTGAATGTAGCATGTTATACATTTTCTTTTTTTTTTTAAGATTTTATTTATTTATTCGTGAGGACACAGAGAGAGAGAGAGAGAGAGAGGCAGAGACACAGGCAGAGGGAGAAGCAGGCTCCATGCAGGGAGCCCAACGTGGGACTCTATCCTGGGTCTCCAGGATCACTCCCTGGGCCAAAGGTAGTGCTAAATTGCTGAGCCACCCAGGTTGCCCCATGTTCTACATTTTCAAGTGCCATATTCTTTATACTTTGAAATTCTAATATATATCTCTCTCTATATATATATTTTTTTCAGTTCTTCTCATGTTAACAGCTTAAGATCCTGACTAAATATTAAATGATTTATGTTTGCTAAGGTTTAAGTATGTACACTTGATTAACATTCTAAAGAGAAAAATCAACAAAAAGACACATGTGCACAAAAATAATTTCATGTAAAAGAAGATACCCTTGTATAAGTCTACAAATATGAGCACAGCCTTTTTAATCAGAATATAATTTCAAAGGACATGTGGTCTTACTCTGTCATATTAATATATTAATTTGCTAAATACTTATTAAAGTGTAAATTATGTACTTAAATCGTTAAGAAAAATAACAAAATGAATGTTCAAGTAGTTTTAAAACTTCAAATGAACTTAGGATTCACTAACAAGTGTGGCAGAATGATCAATTGAAGACTATGTTTTCCAGGAATTTATATTCTGGTCTTAGTGAGGAAGAATGTAAATAGATTATGAAACAACAGAAGACCTTTAAAAAAATTGTGATAAAATAAGGAAACACAAAGAATTATCATGACCTTGAAAACATTTTAATACTTATTTTTCAGTGAATATAAGAATGATAAAATCTAAGTGATTTTTTCCCAAATCCCAAATATTCAATGCTACTAGAACTGAGACTAGAATAAATCTTCCTCATATATCTGGGTTCTTTTTCCTTATTTTCCAATATATCATAGAAAATTTAATAGCACATATTTTTAGGCATGAAATATCTTGAATATAGTTATTTTTATGCCAAATAAAAACACTTCACAAACAAAATGATCAAATGTTTAGTATATCATCCCAGAGCAAATAGTTTTATTCTTTTTACTGTGACTCAAATAAACTATGGAGATCTAAACTACATGGATATCTATAAAACATTTTTATACACACATATTATACATAAATTATATACATATATACACATGAACACAATATGGTTAATACACACATGAACACAATATGGTTAACACACACACACATGCTCTGAGGACAGTAAAGAACTGGCTTGCAGTGAAGCATTTAATGATAAAGGAGCACAACTTCTGCACACTCAGCATATCCCCATCTGAGATATCAATGAGGCAGAAAATTAAAAGAAATAACAGCACATGGGTCTTGCAATGTTTTCTAACCCCTTAGTACTTTGGTGCTTTCTTTCTCCTATTCTTGTTGGACAGTGTTTATTATACTATTGATATAAACATTTATCATTGAGTAAGTGAAAAAGTATAGATTCCTACTGATTTCTTGGCTACACTAACGCTCACCTGGAAAGATTTATGAAGACTAATTTTTCTTTTTATAAATATGTGACATCCTGGTCTTCAAATCTGATAAGGGGAAGAACTCCTCTAATAGTCTTCTAAAGTTTTATTTATATATTTAATAAATCATATAATTTATAAATCATTAATATAAATAATATTTATACATTATTTATAAGTAAGTGAGTGCTCTATAAACTCTTAGCTCAATGTCAACTAGGTAAAGAAAAATGGGGCAGAAAATTGAGAATTTAAAATTATTGTATGTAGGGTTAGGAGACAGGTGTTTTCTATTAAATTCAGGCTTTCTAAAACTACTATGTTAAAATAAATTCCCAGGCCAAATTCATAAGTGAAGCATTGTAAGTGGTTAGATTGAGCAAACCTAAACATACATATCTGCTGCAAATTTGTGGTTATAGACAGATATATTGAGCAAAGGATGATGATGCATGCAAATTAGCACCATTTAGAATCAGATTTTATATTTATTAAAACAAGTGCTACATTTTTATTGCTTCTTTGACTACCTTTCCTAAGTAATTTGTGTAACCTAAAAGAGGTAATCATCTTTTTTGAGGTAATCATAAAAATATAAGCCAGAGTGGCAACATTCAAGGGATAAGCTCCTTAAAAAACAATAATAAATACATTTTCTGTAAAACTTTAACAGATTGTTTAATTTTTACTGCAGAGCTGAATCAGAAAACAGTACACATAGGTTTTCAATTTAATTTATAGAACTTTATCCTACACATATTAAAAAGTAGTTGATAAAGTACCATGCAGAATGTCTGATGCTGTTTTTGAAGAGTATACACACAACCCCCTGTATGTGAGTATATGTGTAATATGTAAATGTATGGAAAATATTAACTGTTTGGATAATATGTGATTGTATGGATAACATATATAAGTGAACTATAATTTAGGAAAACTGAAGCTGACCCTGTTTTTTTTATTCATTTGCTGCCAAGTTTGAAATGGTCTTAAGCTAAAAAGATATTTCACCCTTCATTCCTACTTGGAATCAGGCAAGCTAAACATATATATATATATATATATATATATATACATATAAATATATTTTATGATATACTCTCATTCATGTATGACTACCATCCCCTCTGCTTACCCTCCCTGTCCAAGATAACCATTATACCAAATCCCATTATTATTGTTTCTTCTTTCTCTTTTATATATTGCATATTCCAATAATTTTTTGTAATCTTAATTTTTTTAATTCCACAAAAAGAGCATTATACTATATGTTTTCTTTTAGGACTTAACTCTGGTCATGTAAATACACACTGCTGATGAGAAGCACTCTACATGGCAAAATAAGAAACTCTGAAATCTACTTGTCTGTAAAAGCAATAAAAACACTGGTAACTTTTTCACAATTATTATTTTCAGAATTCTGGAATTTAACCAGTCTGCAACAATGCACAAAGTGTTTGTTTAAGAAAAGGAGATAAACCTGGGTAGAAATAGCCAGATCCATGGCATTTAAACTAGTTCTGTTCCTATCCCCTGTACCCCAGCTCCTCAGTACTTAGCAACAGTTTTACAACAATGGTAGCTATGGGGGAAAGCAGACTAGTAGACACTAGAGAAGAATGGGTTTGGAGCTCCCCAAACTTTATCCCCGCAGGATGGTTATTGTTATACCTCTCTGGCAGCTACCTGGAAACATCTCATTCTAAGAGCATGTCTTTAATTTTGATTCAGAGCACACTCAGTGAAAAATGTCCCATCCTCAAGGCATCTGCCAAAAAATAATCAGCAGCAATCATTTGCCATCACAGATGCCTAAGATGGATACAAGTTAGGTCTAAAATTTAAAGTAACTCAGGGGGAATAATAGTTCCTTAGAGGACTTCCAGTTTTTGGTTTGGCATGTAAGCAGCTTGGAAGCTCCTATTACATCTTAGGAATAAGTAAAAGCTGAACAAACTGAAAAATCAACAACTCTCCTTACATTTGTCAGAGAAAGGAAGTCATAGCTCAAAGTCCTGCCTCTAAAACTGGAGATACCAACAAGCAAATACAGAAAATCACAAAGCCAGAGGAGGAAGAGAAAAAGCAACTCCTCTACATAGGAGCAGAGATAAAAACTATATAAGATTTATTCTCAGAAAACTTGTAAGCAAGAAGAGAGTAGACTGAAATATTTAAGGTGTGAAAAGGAGTAAAACAAACAAAAAGTCACCAGCCTGGAATCCAGTACCTTGGAAATTATTCTTCAAAAAGAATAATGAATAAAAACTGTCTCAGATAAACATTAAAAAAATGAGAAATTTGTTGCTAGTAGCCCTGCCTTGCAAGAAATGTTAAAAGAAGTTCTTTTGAGTGAGATGATGATACAGGTCAGAAACTTGGATCTAAATAAAGAAAGGAAGAGCACTGAAATAGAAATGTAAAAGTAATTTTTTTATTTTTTATTCTTAATTGATCTAACATATAATAATTTGTTGAATTAATAATACTAGCAATGTATTTGATTATGTATTGTCATATATAAGTGAAGTAAATTTCAGCAATGTTATAATGGACAGAAAAAAGGAATTAGGGTTATTATCATAAGGTACTTACAATACCTGTGAAGCAGCATAGTGTTATTTGAAAGTAGACTTGGTTAATTGTAAATGTATATTGCAAAATCTGGGGCAACCATTCAGTAAAAAATAAAAGGATAATTGATATGCTGAGAAAGGATTGAAAATGGAATAAAACAATTAAATCACAAAAGTTAAAAAACAGAGTGGAAGACAAAAATAGAAACAAAGAATAATGGCAGCAAAAAAAAAAGGGGGGGTTGACAAATAGAAAACAGTAACAAATATAGTAGATATTAATCCAACATTATCAATAATCACTTTGAACATCAAGGTTCTAAATGTAGCAATTAAAAAACAGAGATTATCAGTGTGGGTCAAAAAACGAGATCCAACTAAATGTTGTCTTCAAGAAATCAAGTGTAATATGAAGCACATATAGATTAAAAGTAAATGGAGAAAAATAAACCGTGATAATAAAATTCAAAAGAAACTCTGAGTACACTAATTTTGGACAAAGTAGATTTCAGATGAAGAAAAGTTATTAAGAATACATAAAGGGGATCCCTGGGTGGCGCAGCGGTTTGGCGCCTGCCTTTGGCCTAGGGCGCGATCCTGGAGACCCAGGATCGAATCCCACATCGGGCTCCCGGTGCATGGAGCCTGCTTCTCCCTCTGCCTGTGTCTCTGCCTCCCTCTCTCTCTGTGACTATCATAAATACATAAAAATTAAAAAAAAAGAATACATAAAGAAAGGCATTACATAATGATTCTCCAAGAAGATGTAACAATCCTTAACATATGTCTAACAATAGAGCATCAACATACATGAGGCAGAAACTGATACAAGTACAAAGAGAAATAAATGAACCCACCATTATATTGAGAGATTTCAATACCCCTGAATCAGACATGGATAGAAACAGTAAGCAGAAAAACAGTGAGGACATAAGTGAACTCAACAATACCATTTATCAACTGAATATAATTGACATCTATAGAATACTTTATCCAACAACAAGAGAATACATGTTCTTCTGAAGTGCACATGGAACATTCATCAAGATAGACAATACTCTGGGTATAGAACATACCTTAATAAATAAAAAAAAGAAAGGAATCATACAATGTCTGCTCTTAGACTCCAATGGAATTAAACTAGAAATCAGTAACACAAATATATATGGAAAATCCCCCAAATAATTGGAGATTATACAATATATTTTTAAATAACACATGGGTGAAAAGACAGAAGTCTGAAGAAATGAAAAATTATTTTGAAATAAATGCAAACACAATTTATAAAAATTTTTGAGATGCAACAAAACAGTGTTTAGAAGAAAATTTGTAGCACTGAATTCATATATGATCCTCAACTTATAATGGTTTGATTTATAATTACTCGAATTTACAAAAGTGCAAAAGCAATACATATTAAATAGAAACTATTCTTCAAATTTTGAATTTTGATTACTCAGGCTAGAGATACACTGTATGATACTCTATTGTGATGCTGGGCAGCAAAGGGAGCCACAGCTTTCAGTAAGCCAAAAGGTTGTGAAGGGAAACAACTGATACACTTACAACCACTCTGTGCCCATAAGACAATTTGGTACAGTATTCAATAACCTATCTGTGGTATTTAAGATATTTTTATAAAATAGGTTTTGTGTTAGATGATCTTACCCAACTATAGGCTAATGTAACAAATGTCCTGAGCATGTTTAAGGTAGGCTAGGCTATGATGTTCAGTATGTTGGTTGTACTAAATGAATTTTTAACTTATGACATTTTCAACTATGTAATGAGTTTATCATTGATGTAAAGAAATATAAAGAATAGAAACAAAGAACTAAAACCAATCATCTAAGCTCCTATCTTAAGAAACTAAAAGAAAGAGCAAATTAAAACCAAAGTAAGCAGAAGAAAATAAAAACTAGAGCAGAAATCAATGTAATTAAAAACAAGCAATAATCAATAGAGATATTCCACAAAACCAAAAACTATTTCTCCAAAAAGTCCAATAAAGTCAATAAGCCAAAAGCCAAAAGAAATATTATTAATAACTATATCCATGAATTTGCTAGTCTAGGTGAAATTGATCAATTAAGAAAACCATTTATAACAGTATCAAGTGAGCACACACACCCACAACCTTAAGAATAGATTAAGGAAGTAAGAGATCTTACACTGAAAACTATGGAACATTGATGAAAGAATTTGAAGAAGACACAAGTCAATGGAAAAATATCTCATATTTATGGGTTGGAAGAATTAATGTTGTTAAAATGTCCATAATACCCAAGAAATCTACAGATTCAATGCAATCTCTACCAAAATTCCAAGCATTTTTCACAGAAATAGAAAAAACAATGCTAAAATTTGTGTGGAACCACAAAGCAAAATCAATCCCAGATAGCCAAGCAATCTTGAAAAAGATTAAAGCTGGAAGTATCACATTTTTTAGTTTCATATTATGCTACAAAGTTATACCAAACAAAACAGTATGGCACTGGCATAAAAAAACATACTTATAAACCAACAGACCAGAATAGAGAGCCTTAGAAAAAACACTCATGCATATATAGTCATCTAGTCTTTAACAAAGGCACCAAGAATACACAATGGAGAATGGACAGTCCCTCAAACAGTGCTGGGAAAACTAGATAGCCACATGCAAACGAATGAAATTGGAATCTTGTCTTAATGCCATACACTAAAAAAATGAGCTCAAAATGATATAAAGCCTGAAAGCATAAAAGTCCTAGAAGAAATCTCCTTGCTATTGGTCTTGGAGATGATTTTTTAGGTTTAACACTGAAAGCTCAGGTAACAAAAGCAAAAACAAACAAAGAAGTTTCTGCATAGCAAAAGAAATAACAAAATGAAAAAGCAACCTATGGGGTAGGAGAAAATACTTCAAATCATATATCTGATAAGGGACTAATGTCCAAAGTATATAAAATACTCATATAACTCAAAAGCAAAAAACAACCTGATTTAAAAAATGGGTAAAAAAAAAAATGGGTGAAACACTTGAACCTCTTTTCTGTATATGAAGGACATATACAGAACAATAGCTATGTGACAATATGCTCAAGATCACTAATCATTAGGGACATGCAAATCAAAACCACAATGAGATATCACCTAACAACTATTTTTAAAGCTATTTAAAGGACAGCTATTTTTAAAAAGTCAAAAGATAGTAAATGTTGATGAGGATGTGCATTATTGGTAGGAATATAAACAGATCCAGCCACTATAAAAAATAGAGAGGTTCCTCAAAAAAATAAAAATAAAATAAATTTTAAAAAATTAAAAATAGAACCATCATGTGATACAGCAATTCCACTTCTAGGTATATATTCAAAGGAAGTATAATCACTGCCTTGAAGAAATATCTGCACTCTCATGCTCATTGCATGATTCATGGAAGCCAAATGTGATACATACATGCACACACACTTACTCACTGGAATATCATTCAGCTTTAAAAGAGAAGGAAAATGCTGCCATTCCCAACAACATGAATTACCTGGAAGTTTAAAGTTAAATGAGTCAAATGCAGAAAGACAAATAGTGTGTAATATTATTGATACATGGGATCTAAAAAAGTTGAACTCATAGTAATAGAGAATAGAATGGTAGTTATGAGGGGCTGGATGTGGTGGGCACAAGGGAGGGAATAGGGAGATGTGATCAAAAGGTAAAAATTCTTTGTTATAGGATAAACAAGCTCTAGAGAACAAATGTACATCATGGTGATTACAGTTAATAACAACACATTATGAAAACTATTCTTTAAAAATGTAACTGAACAATTAAATAGATGAAGAATAGTCAACAAGTAGTGCTGAGACAATTAGTATGTATATGTACAAGAATGAAATCAGATCTCTCCCTCACATTACACACAAAATGAACTCAATGTGGATCACGTACCTAAATGTAAGAGGCATAGCTGTAAAACTATTAGAGGAAAACAGACACAAATCTCCCCTACTTTAAGTGATTTTTTTTAGATAACACACCGAAGACATAAACAATAAAATAAAAATAGATGAATTGTCTTCACCAAAATTAAATCCTTGTATATTTCAAAAGACACCATCAAGAAAGGAAAAGATAGCCTAAAGGAAAAGAATATTTGCAAAGCATGTATCTAATAAGAGATTTAGATAAGAATATCTATAATACATAAAGAACATTTACAATTCAATAATAGTCAAATGGCTAAAATAAACATTGGCAAAGGACTTGAACAGACATTTCTCCAAATAGAGTATACAAATAGCCAACAAACACGTGAAGAAATGCTTAACATTTTTAGTTTTTAGGATAACGTAAACCAAAACTATAACGAGATACCAATGCACAACTACTAGGACTCTCAACACAAAAAAGACAAAGCTTGGTGACAATGTGAAAAAATCAGATCTTCTATGTTGCTAGAGTCATTATAAAGTGGTGAAGCCATTGAGAAAAACAACCTGTCAATTCTTCAAACTATTAACATAGAGTTACATATCTCAGCAATTTCACTATAAGTATTCACCCAAGAAAATTAAAACATATGTCTGCACTAAAATTTGTACATGAATTCTCATAAAAGTATTATTTATTATGGTTAAAAGGAAAACTACCTAAATATCCATTAACTGATGAATGGATAAGAAAACATAGCAAAGTCATACAGTAGGATATTACTCAGAAATAAAAGAACTGATGTGCTACAATATGGATGAACCTTAAGACATTACAGCACATGAAAGAAGTCAATAACAAAAGAAAAAGCATTGGATGATCCAATTTATACAAAATCTCCAGAATAGAAACCAGCAGAAAGTAGGTTAGTGGTTGCCTCAGGCTGGGAGGATGGGGGCTGGAGGGTGTGGAAGCAAAAGTAACTACTGAAGAGAATGGAGTTTCTTTTGAGGGTGATGAAATGTTCTAAAATAAGATTATGATGATGACTGTCCAATTCTGTGAATATACCAAAAAATCCCACTGAAATGTATACTTTAAAACAGTGAATTTTATGGTATGTGAATTATATTTAATGAGAGTTATAAAAACACATTGCTGAGCTTCATTCATATTGTTGCATGTAGGTGCATTCATTTATTTTAATATCTGTAAAGTATTCCATTGTGTTTTTTCACCAAACCTCTGTTGATAGGCTTTTGAACTATTTATAGGTCTTTGCTAATATTAATAGTGCTGCTGTGAGCATTCTTGGGCCTATCCTCAGCTATACACATGCAAGACTCTTTTGGGTATGCAATTAAGGTCAGAGTCCAATCAGAATAGATGAAACAGCACCAGTGATTTCAAATAGAGAGAAATTTAACAATGAGAATTAAGCTAAAAAGTTGTATGGTTTGTCTTTTAAGATTTTATTTATTTGAGAGAGTGAGCACGAGCATGGAGGAAGGGCAAAGGGAGAGGGAGCAGCAGGCTCCCTGCTCAGCAAACACAGGGCTCCATCCCAGGTCCCTGGGATCATGACCTGAGCCAAAGGCAGATGCTTAACCAACTGAGCCACCCAGATACCCCAAAAGTTGTGTTTTGGTGTTTCGTTTACAAAGACTTTGAAATAGCTGGAGGAACAAAATGGGATTAGGTAGTATTAAACAAAAATTAGTAACTGCAGAAGCTCCCACATCCCTGGGAAGAAACAAAAGGATGGTGCTACCTTGTGCCCGTGCTCACTTTGTCATTAAGCCTGCTGTTATGGGGACAGAGGTGCTAAGAAAGAATCCAGGCATCCATATCCACCTGAAGACAGCAGGGTGCTGTCACCAATACTACTTCCACCACTTTTTCTATTACTACTGCTGTTAATAATGCAACTGCCACGTCCTTGGTAGCACCCTGCCAAAGGGAAAGCAGTCATCACACAAAAGAGTGGCGTTTCTCTTCTGCTGGCCATTGGCAGAACTGAGCGGGAAGTCCGCTGGTAAGGGCGCCTGGGAAATGTAGTTTGCAAAAATCCTACCTAGCAAGAAAGAGGAAAATAAAGCAAGCAAGCATGGAAATAGGAAGCAATGGATGTTTTCCAGCACAAAGTCCTGAATGAACACTTGGCAACCTTCCACATCTTTCTATCCATATCTAATCTTCTACATAACAACGATAAAACCACGATAAAAAACGATAAAAAAATCATGCTGCTTTTGAATAAGAGAAAGCAATCAGTCTTCATACAAAGATACACACTCCCAAAATTGTCCCGAGTCCGTGACTTCTCTAGAAATGTTAATGTTAGTGTGACTTAATAGTCACAATCACATGTACGTAGTCTGCAACATTAAGACAAAAGTGTGAAGTTAACCACAAACAACCCTATTTAAAATAATAGGGAAAAGGGAGAGAAGTAACATGCCTAATATACCAAGAAAATGTATGTAATGTTGCAAGGAAAAACATATCTATAGCTACTGTAGTCCTTGTTTCTGTAACTGACCTCAAGGCCACCATTTTTTTTATTTATCAATTTTCATCTCTCATCTTTTATTCCATATTCTATGCTTTCTTTTCCTTCAACCAGTGTTTCAGCTGGTCAAGTTGATTTTTTTTTGTTTTAATTTTGTTTCTTTTTGCCAAGGTTTTTAAATATTTTATTTATTTATCTGAGAGAGTAAAGAGAGAGAAGTAGGGGAGCTGGAGAGGAAGGGGAAGGGCAGAGGGAGAAGGAGAAGCAGACTCCCTTCTGAGCGGGGAGCCAGACAGGGGGCCAGATCTCAGGACCCTGGGATCACAACCTGAGCCAAAGGCTTCTTGCTACTGAGGTTTAATTTGTGAGGATTCCTAAGTTGCTACTAACTGACTGAGTCAGCCACCCAAGTGGCCCCAGCTGGGTAAGGTTCTTAATGAAATGAATCAAACTTTCCCTGCTAAAAGAGCTAAATCCTTAGCAGAACTGGGTTCTTGATCTGGTTTTCCTCTCAGTTGTGTATAAATTGGGATCAAACTAGCCAAGGCAATAATCTCTTTGTATGATTGCTCATTAAATGGCAAGTGCAATCTCTCCTTTTAGCTCTTAGGAACCATATGTGTGTCCTCTAGTGAAAGTAAAACATTGTGGGGATTAATACCTCGGAGACTCAAATTTTTGAGGCAGCAGCAGCAAAATATTTGCAACAGGGTTGTTAAATGTGAAAGTGAGAGTAGCCATTTCTGTATTCATTCTTTAATTACCAGAACTAACTGTATTCAATTCTCCAGGAAGAAGCAGCATCTGATGGGGACATTCTTCCAAATATATATATTTAAAAAAAAAGCCCAGAGATCTGAAAGGAGAAGGACTGGAAAGGCAACTGTTGATATATCCCCATAAGATTTGCTTTTTCCTATAGTCCCTTCTCAAAGCAGGGCTTCTTGCTACCGAGGTTTAATTTGTGAGGACTCCTAAGTTGCTACTAACCGTCATCCCAAGGCAACAGAAGAATCAAGGGAAGAGTTTTCTTTCCAATTTTATTATTCCTTGGCTGCAGTGGTCCTGCCCTGCTCCCAGGAAAAGTAAATCCTTACCCCACTTCACAGAGATTCATACCCACTAATTTGAAACAACTTTTATCATCCCAGTGGATCTTGCGGTTTTTCCCTATCCAGTACTTTCCCTCCTCTGTTCCTCTAGGGTTTATCTTGCTATAGCAGTCTGTGCCTGTACAGCATCTTGCTAGTAACTGGACATGACAACATGTAGAAATGTGTGATTAGTCTGTAGTGACTGCTTAACCATTGATTCATAGGTTCTTTTCCTGCTAATATGAAGTATTTAAATCGTATTATTAAACATCCTTTAAAATAAATATCCCAGGAGGAAAGCATCCAAATTCCTTGCCTTGAGAATCTGCATACACATACCTTATGTCACCACAGCTAAAAGTATATTTAAAATTGCCTTGTTGGAAACTGACAAGAGAGTTAGTTTTAATATCATAAATAAAATCAGTTCGGGGCACTTGGGTGGCTCAGGGGTTGGGCGTCTGCCTTCAGCTTAGGTCGTGAACCTGGGGGCCTGGGATCAAGTCCCACATCAGGCTCCCCGTAGGGAGCTTGCTTCTCCCTCCACCTATATCTCTGCCTCTCTTTGTGCATCTCTCATGAATAAATAAATATATATATTTAAAAATATATAAATACAGTTCATTTTCTAATTGTATCTTGTTTTTAACCAAAAGAATTGTTACACTAGGTTGAGTGCTGTTCCATTCACTAGACATGGGTTTTTAATTATTTAATAGTGTTTCCAAAATCCATAGTTTCAAAATATGAATACCTGCAATAATTGATGATAGGCCAGAAGAAGAAGAAAACAACAAGAACAAAACACACCACCAAATAAACAACCAGGAAATTTGAAATAAAAGAAAAAAAGAAAGAAAATCAACAAAAGTGTGATTCAAGTAAATTTACACTAAGATTGGAATTTCCAAAGAAGATTTCCAAACATTTTATTTTTTAAAAAGTACACAGGAGTCTCAAGTCTCTTTGAAATACTTTCAGTGGTATTGTTAGTGATTTTCTTAGGATTTTTATTTTATTCTGAAATACTTGTAGATCCATGTGCAATTATAAGAAATAATATAGACTAACCCTATATACTCTTTACTCAATTTACTGCAATGGTAATAACCTTCAAAAAATAGTACAATATAAAAACCAGTATATTGCCAGTGGTACAGTCAAGATGCAGAACATTTCCATTACCACAAGGATCCATCATGTTGACGGGTTATAGCTATACACCCTCTTCCTTCCTTCCTTAAGCCAAGGAATTTGGCATTGAAATAGAATCACATGGTATATAATCTTTTGTGATTGGCTTTTTTTTTTTTTTTTCAGTCAATTTTGGCCGTTCTCATTAGTTAAGGACAGTTCTTTGGGGTAAGCTAATGTGTTGGCAGCCCACACTCCCAGAGCTAGAAGACAGATGTACTTGTTTTATAAATAGGTGGGCATGACAGCACCTACTATATCCATCACAACTATAGCGACTGAGGAAATGGAAGGCAGAAGGTTTAAATAGCTTATCAAATTCTTTCTACTAATAAGTGGAGGATCTAATATTTGAAGGTCACCTAAGAGACTGGCAAGTGGATCCAGAGTCTACAGCCTGACACTGAACCACTATGATATCCTGACTCATCACCAACATACAGACATTTAGGTCTACCAATCCATCAACTGCATCAAAAATGACCCAAATGATTTCCAAAGAAAACACATTTTTATAAACTCAGAGTGTTCGTTTTCTATCACTGCTTTTTCAAAGCACCAAAACCTTAATGTCTTGACAATACAAGTTTATGTTTTATAAGCCAGAAGGTTAGCATGGATCTCACCGGGCTAAAATCAAGGTGTCAACAGAGTTGCATTCCTTGGCTGAGGAGGAAGTTACATAAATACAGCCAAATTTGACAAAAAGTATGATTTTGGCTAAAGAAATGATGAGAGCCTCACTCTTATGACTGTGAGACTGTACGATTAATATTTCTATTTTCATCTTCAAATAGAGATCACACAAAACAGAACAAAACCTTATTGATAGAAAATTAGGTTTTATAAGTGTAAATATTTGACACAAAATTATGCTATGTAATTAACCAGGAATATCAAGAGACTGTAAAGCAGAATCTAGGGGCTCTTGAGGCTCTTGTAACCCAAGTTACAATTCTTCACAACTTGTTTCGTCGATATAATGTCAAGAGATTTTGACAGTTGTTTATACATAAGTATGGCATTCTTCTCTCTTTTATTCTAGAAAGTGTCAATAAAATATGGATCCATGAAAGACCCATTGGCACATGAAATCAGAAATTTAGTATATGATTTATTCAACTTTTCATTTCAAACAATAGAAATTAGAGACTAGAGCATTTATTTCCATTGAAATCATTTGCATCTAAAAGCCTTGCAGATAAGTATGAATAATGATCCTATTTCTATTTTCTCCTGTGAGCCATTATAATCCCAGTGGAAATGACACTAAGAGACATTTCCATTGAATCCTTGTCTGTTGAGATAGAGCCTTAATGGTATTAAGATGTTTCTACCTTTTAACATTTGAGTATATTATTAAGAGTCACTGAAATGCACCCTATTAGTATGTCCTTTACTAAATTTTGCACTATTACCCTCTTCACAGTAAACTATTCATTCTTGGTATTCTTTTATACATGAGGCAGAGATTCATAAAGCTGTTGTTTAAAAAGTATAGAGCAAAGATTATTAAATGAAACAAGTTTGAAGGATAAAGTGCAAAACAACTTGCTTCCTAGGAGATGCCATGGACAAAAAATAACTGAATAAAAGTTAAATAATTACATCAAAATAGATATATAATATAAATACATGATCAAGCACAACTTTTGCTATAATATACTTAAATGACTGGGCAGAAAGAGTGGGAAGAGATGTGGTCTGGCCCTGAAAAGTTCATGTCCCAAATCAATTCTATTCTAGAATATGAACGTGGAAAAATCTTCATCCAATCTTAAGAGATTTAAGCAACACTTAAAGTATATTTCAGAATTGAAAAGAAGAAATGACAATGGATAGGAGTAATTGTCAAACAAAAATTAAAAAGCAATTTAAAACAATAATAAAAGCATTTCCATGAATAGGATACAGAATTAAAAAAAAAGAAAACTAATACAAATTGTGGCTTTTGTCAGAAAAATAACCAATTACATGTAAAATAGTTTTAACACAATATCTACTACATTGCAGGAGCTTAATAATTTTAGGAATTATTTAATGAAATCATCTGATTGGGTTTCTTGAGGTTCCAACTCCTAGATCTATAAATCTAATGTGTCATTTTCCTTCTTTTCATTAAAAAAAAAAAAAGGCCCAATGATAGTGCCCTTGGATTTCTACCGTGGAGAAGCACAACCACTTTATTTCCTACCCCTAACGCTAATCCCAGGTCAAACTTTAGCTTTAATCATCTTTTTTTCTGTGTATTCTATCACTCATGTCCTACTGGATTTTTGGGATCATATGAGATATGCTCTCCTAGTTTCCCATCTTAAAATGTGGTCTTTAAAACTCATACCTCTTAAAAAAAAAAAAAAACATACCTCTGGATAGCAAAAAATTGGAATGACTTGTCCAATTACTTTATTACCACTCAATCTTACAATAAATCAAAATCTGCTTCTCTATCCAGGTTCCAAAACTAATCTAGCGTGGTTCTAAGTCAGTTAGGTGCATCTTCATGCACAAGCCTTTCAACTGACTGCAGCATTGTCTGATGTCATACTATTTCTGGAGCACTTTTTTTTATCATTAATTCTGAAGTCAAGTCTCCAGCCTACTTCTCCAGAACTCCCAACAATTCTCTTAAAGAAGAAGTCTAAATTCAGGACAGGGATATAGATCTCCAAATAGAATTTATAGCTCTTTAGCTGTGCTGGTAAAATCAGGAACAAAGGAAATCCTGAGGACTCTGGGAACCTAGTACAGACTGGAAGGCTGCCATTCTATAAGTGTAAATAGGTAATAACCAAAGTTTCATGGTGTATTAAAGTACCTGCTAAATTTTGGAACTCTCATCTATGTATCTTCCTCAGGGGAAAAAAAAAGTATATCACAAGAAAGAAAGGTAAAGTTTTGCATTTTTAAAGTTAGTTACTCTGCTCCAACAGGAGAAAATTAATCTTTGTTTTTATGGACCTCTCTTTAGAAAAGGAGTTGTTACCTTGGAGATTTATGATTTCTGCAAGATAATTGAGTGGGGAAAAAAATGGTGCTCAGAGGACAAGAGCTTAGAAATTACTGTTTTTTACTTGGAATAATCACCCTGCAAGTATAAAAGGTAAAAATGCTAAAGTGAAATTTCCAGTGGTAAAAATATTAAAAGGAATATTTCATTTTGAATTTTTAAAGGTTTACTAAAGTGTAATTTACATAATAAAAATGCAACCATTGTAAATGCGCGCAGTACAGATTTTCAGTAGATTCATAGAATGTGCAACAATTACTGTTGTTTAGCTTTAGAGTGTTGTCACCATACCCAAATGCTTCGTAACACCCCTGGCTAGTGGTCAGGCAATGAATGGGCAAAGATTGTGCTCAATCACTACAGCCCATAATGCTTTCCTCCGGAGACTCATCTGCATGTGTGTTGGGGAGCACATTTCAAAGTTTGGGGAATTTTAGTATCTGCCTCAGATTTTACTGTTAAATTTCTCTGGTCCTCCACCCAACACTTACATAGTTTCCCAGTCAGTCATGGACCCATGGCAGGTTTACCCAGTCCTGATAAGGATCCTTCAGCTCCAGGATCTCCTCACTAAATTTCTGTCTGGTCCTCTAGTTGCCTCAATGGTACAGCAATCTCAAACTAGGTGAGCTATAATTCTCTAGGTTGCTTGTTAAATTTGCTACTTTCAATGAAGATTTTACTAGACACAGATGTTTGCCCTCCATTCCAAAGCATGTCAGTTCCCTCTGAAAGCAAATCTACCAGCGTTCATGGTCAATCCTGCCCTGATAAAATTACCTTATCCACAGAGCTGTGGAGCTGATCCAGGCAAGAAGACCCCCACACACACTCCCGTTGTTCTTATTGTTCTTACCTGGAGTTTATGAATTCATACTTCTCAATTTGTTGCTAGCCTTTGGCCAACTTCCAAACCCCAAAATGATTGTTTGTAACAATTTGTCCAGCTTTATCCTTGTTTTTGTGGGAGATGTTTGTTTGCCAACCTCTTAAGTCCTCCATCAATCCCCTCAATTTTTTTTCTTTTAAAAAGTTGACATGATATATGTAATCTTATGTAAAGAATAAATGTATAATCTAAAATATTAAAAAGGAATAGATACGAATAACTCCAGGATCCTAATGGTGCTCATGGATTCTGTATCACTATGGTCACAAGAGTTTTTTAAAAAAATTATCAGGGCACCTGGGTGGCTCAGTGGTTGAGCATCAGCCTTTGGCTCAGGTCGTGGTCCTGAGGTACTGGGATCGAGTCACACACTGGGCTCCCCACAGAGAGCCTGCTTCTCCCTCTGCCTAGGTCTCTGCCTCTCTCACTCTCTGTGCCTCATATGAATAAATAAATAAAATCTTAAAATTTTTTAATCAATTTCTATCCTACAGACAGGACTTTAAGGAAGAGACAGGACTGGAGCCAACTGAAATAAAAAGAAAAATGCACCTTATTTTCCCAAATTTAAAAATCAATGGAAATAATATATTTTCCTTGTAGTGTTATTTTAGGAATGAATGATAAGAACTTACTGAAGAATGAGACAGCCCCCACCCCCCAATTCAGCTCTTAAATAACTATAACCAATCTTCCATTCTTCACGGTAAAGTCTGAGAACTTAGTCTTCTCTAGGGCAACTGAGCAGCCTCAAATGAACATCATACAAACTGATATTTTAGCATCCTCATGAAATGGTCAGATCACACTTTGGAATAGTCCAGTTGTGCAAAAATAATGCTTCTCATCAGCACCATAATACTTTAAAATATTTTTAGATACTGCATTAAATAAACAAATGAGAAAAAGAATAACCGTTTATTTAAGTCTTTAAGCATACAATTGAAAAACCAAAACGAGAAACTAAAGAAAAAGGAAAAAAAAGCACAAAACAACCAACCAAAAGAACTGACAGTATGTGAGCATATAATGTTGGGAGAAGAGAACTATAAAAATCAGTGATTATGATTAATCATATATAATTAATAATACATTGAAGCCATGAAACAAAAACAGAAAGGTCTAGTGATTCAATAGGAGCCTACTCAGGCCCTTCAAAGGGGAAGCATTACCAAAGCCAAGCTAATTGGCTAATTGGTAATTTCAGCTAATCAGAAGACTACTTTTTAAAAAAGGTGTCCTGTTAGTCTGTGGTAGTGGCTGACTCATGATGTTTCCTCCATCCCCCTCAGTTCCAGCTATTAGAAGGCCTTCTCTCCACCCCTCACCCCCATCCTATACTGCATTCCATTTTCTCTCTTGTTTTCTCTGTTTTGTTTTTTTTTGTAGTTATTTTAGCCAAGAGGAAAATGCAAGTTGATATTAATAGAATCAAAGGGACAGTCTTCTTAGTACTAATATACTTCCACTAAACTACATACAATCTGAAGCGCAGAGATCTTTTTTTTTTTTTTTGATTATTTTATTGTAATCTTTACCATGAGTACAAATCAAAATAGGTCAATATGATGCGCTAGTTTATTTGCTTGAGATGTCAACATTAATTTTTTGAGCTATACTGTGCCTTAATATAGTTGCCTAAACTTATTTGTACTTTCTTAAAAGTTTCTCTTTGGTAATATAGAACAGATTTCTTGAGTTCTCTATACACCAAAACATATTTGCAGCCACACGCTGCCAATCACAGAATAGTTAATAAAATAGGAACTAGCAATCATATTTCAGAAAGAATTTATATAAAATAATCTTTTAAGAGATTTTTTAAAATTTATTCATTCATGAAAGACACAGAGACAGAGAGAGGCAGAGACATAGGCAGAGGAATATGCAGGCTCCACGCAAGTAGTCCGATGTGGGATTCAATCCCGGGACCCCAAAATCACGCCCTGAGTCGAAGGTAGATGCTCAACTGCTGAGCCACCCAGGCATCCCAAAAGTTGATATAAAACAATTTAAGTCATAAATTAAAACAGAATTGTAGTAACCAAAAAGAAGATATTACTTTTTAGTTTAAAATTTATTTTCATACCTATTAAATGACAAACACCAGTTAAGGTCATCTCAGCAAATATAAAAAGCCAATCACAATAGTATTATAATTCTCATCTGAAAAAGTAATATCAAAATAGATGCAAACAGTTTGAGTGAACCACTAGTGTACAGATAGTTGAAAACAGCAGACACAGGACAAGCAGGTTTTCTAAAGTCAATTCCATATTATTTCTATCGCATGTCATTATTTCTCCATTTGGATCCAAACTATAAAATTGTAATGATGCCATATTCATATAAACACACAGTGATGCATAAACAAAACACCAACTATACTGAGGAACTCATTTTCATATGTTCAGCAGTTTCATATATTCATTAGAGATTAATGTTAACTCTAAGCAATGGCAGAAAAGACACTTTTCCTAGTCTCTTAGCTGGTAATGTTCATTAATATTGAGATTTTAATACCTCACACTTCATTTACCAATGCAGTGATATATCTGCTTTCTATATTTTCCATACATAAAGCATGCTAAATGCTACTGGGTTTAAAATTTACATAAGGTTACATATATCAACATGTTTTAAAATGTAATTTCAATGTACTAACTACAAATGTAGCCAGTAGTTTACTAATGAGTTGACACCTTCCTTCCTTTCTACAATTTCTTGAGTCCTTCCTTGAATCGACTATTTTAACTTTCCTAATTAACCTTGACACCTTTCCTTAACCCAAAACAGTGCATTCCTCGAATATATACACCGACATCTGTGTGTAACAGGGAAATAGCAGCGAGATAAAAAAGATCTGAGGTTTTCAATCTTTCTCTGACAGTGGCCTTTTTGAGATCAAGCTAACTTCAGCACAGCTGTGCTCCTCAGGCTCCTGCACTTCGAGGTGATAGTGACAGCTCAGTCAAGTGGCACCAGCAGCACTCTAGTCCCACCCACCACTGAATTGGGCCTTCACAGGGAGCTCCAAGACCACTGGTCTCAGCATATATACCAAAAGGAAACTTTCTCAGCCTCTGTAGCTTTTAATTTACATTTTTTTTTTCTCTGTTAGGGTAAAGCTTCCTACTGTTTGATTATGACTCACTTTTCAATTCTACATATCAAATTGTGGTCAAGGATTGACAATTCTTAGACACTCCATCTTTGCCTTCTTTGGCTGACTTTCAAGAGCAGATCATAGGAAGTCTGGGAATATATTTCTTCTACTAGTTCAGATAAACTGCTGGCAAATGGCTACTTTGGTCCTTAACTTTATCAATAACATCTTAGCAGAAAATTGCCTGCTGAAAGGAAAAGACACTTGGACACTGCTTTTCAGTTGAATTAACATCGTTTTCACTCAATTTTTTTTCTTGCCAGCATTTTCTTGCCAACAAACAACTATAACTCTAAATGTCTTTTCCCTCCAATTTATCTCTTTTTTATTTTTTTCTTTTATGGTAGTCCAGTACCTTTTTTCTGGGTTTTTCTTTCTCTCTTTTTCAAGACTTCCAAGTTCCTCAGAAGGTTATGGTTCAAATTATTTCTTAGCACTGTTTTAGGAATCAAGATAAAGGAATCAGAAGGGCCAAGACTCCAAATGCTTGTTAAGCAATCTTTTACATTTACTTAAATTGGGTATGTTTGAACATTCATACAAAGGTATTATTTATGTAGAAAATACACCAGAGAGCATAGAAAATATGCAGTAATAAAACTGCCCATCACTTTAGAATTAAATTAACAACACAGAATTTCTAGAACTCAAATAATACTGTGATTTCTAGCTTCAAGATGTCTGTCATTGAAACAAAATTTGTAGAGCTTCAGAATATGAAATTCTAGACCTATATTGAAATAGATCTATATTGTATGACATAGTATATTTGACTAGACAAGATGAATGCCTTCAGAGTCAAACTACTCTTAAGAGAGAGCAAAAGGAACTATAAATTCAGAATAAAAGCAAAGGTTGGTGACAATAAGTCAGATATTATAATGATATATTATTGAGTGAAAACTTTTCAAGGCTTCTTTCTAAATTCCTAAAAGTTTTAGGCATGAGTAGAAATTTCATGAAAAGGAATATTATTGCCTAGTTAAATCATGAAGAGTTTTTTCTTTTCTTTTCTTTGCATAGGGTAATATTTTTCAACATATCTTTAAAGAAATCACTTCCATTTTTTTAATTCAAAACATAAAGCTTATAAAAAGTGGCTATAAATCCATCCTCTTTTATTGAGTTCAGAATCTTTTGTACCTAAAAGCAACAAAGTAGGAGTACTATTTTAACAAGATTTTCTACTAGTTTCGTACCTGTCTTTTGAGAGGAAGGGACCCAGTACATTCTGGAGTCAGAGCAAGCCATGTTGCCACATGGTCTCTTGATTAAAGTGAAGTAAAGAGTGAGTAAATAAGTAAAAAGTGGATAAAGAGCACTGGATAATTGGATTTGGGGTCAAATACCAGGCTTCAAATCCTAACATCCTTAGGTATTGATACTGGAAATGTTGAAAACTCTTCTGAACTGATTCAGAGGAAAAAGAGATATACTGGCAGAATGTTATTACAAGTAAAACAATGATATACAATATTTTAACCTATATGTTTTAATGCAATTATAGCCCACAAAAAGGCTAGAAATCACGCAGCAAATTCACTGTACCCTATTTCTTCTAGTATGCTAGTTTCTTTCACTATATATTAAATATGGAAGAATAGGGATCCCTGGGTGGCGCAGTGGTTTAGCGCCTGCCTTTGGCCCAGGGCGTGATCCTGGAGATCCGGGATCGAATCCCACATCGGGCTCCCGGTGCATGGAGCCTGCTTCTCCCTCTGCCTATGTCTCTGCCTCTGTGTGTGTGTGTGTGACTATTATAAAAAAAAAAAAAATTAAATATGGAAGAATGGATGATTGGAAGAAAACTTTAGACAGTAAGCACTCTATAGTGGCTAAGGCACAGTCACTGTAATCAAACACCTCAGCTTTACCACATATTACCTGATATTTGGACAGATTATGTATCATCTAAGCTTCAGTTTCCCCCTCTGTAAGATAAGCATAAGAATAGCTCCTGCATCCTGACAGTTAACAACTTAAAGATGATCATTTTTAACTAACATGCCCTTGAGATCACAAGGGCAGAGCATCCTGTTAGGTTCCAAAATAAGAAGATGATGCCTACCCTCAAGGATCCTATATTCGCACACAGAAACAGCAGGTCTATACCTAAATCGAGGGTTTGTAAGTGGAGAGGGAGAGGGCTAAGTGGAAGACAGAGGAAATGCAGGGTTCCAAATGGGTGTCCAAAGAGGGTATTTAATAATAAGAGAACATGTCAATGGGCCACAATGAGGAGATAAGACTACTGCAGTCATAGCCTCTCCTTTTTTGTGTCTCCGACCCAATGGCCTCAACCTGGAAGTCCAATTCTAACTCATAGATTTGGGTTCTCCCCCCAACAAAATTTTATAGTCATTTCGCATAAATATTCTGATTTGTGGGTTCTATTGAAAAACAAGAAGATTTGGCATCTCAGGGCGCCTGGGTGGCTCAGTTGGTTAAGTGTCCATCTCTTGATTTTGGCTCACGTCGTGATCTCAGAGTCCTGAGATGGAGCCCGCATTGGACTTCTTTCCTTCTCTCTTTGCCCCTCCTCCTCCTCAATCTCTCTCAATCTCTCTCCACCCCCCCGCCCCAATAAACAAATCTTAAAAAAAAAAGAGAGAGATTTGGCATTTCTGGGCCTGTATTTCTATATAGGGACCATCACCATGACTATGATGCCTTTAGACATTCTTTTTGCACTGCTCTTCTAAGTTTTACAAACACAGACTTTATTAAATGCTGTTCAGACCCCAATGAAGATCTTTCATTACAAAACAGTTTCCACACAAGCACAAGATATTGAAATGATAGTCTGATAACAAAATATTTGAGAAATACCTGACCAAGGAAAAACATACAAGTCCTCTCCAGAATCAACTTTTTTAGAACTCTCCAGAGGAAGCCTACTACATTTCAATAAAGCCAGGCCAAGCAGTGGCAGTGCACTCTGTGTCACCACACTGTGGGATTCAAAGTCTTCTCTGAGTGAAGAGGGACTGGATGAGTAACAGATTGTGAGAACTGGAAAGGCCCTGCCTTCAGCCTTTGTGAAGAGGAAGAATGAACTGAGAAGGAGGCTGAGTGTTCACCTGTGCTGCCTCCACAAAACTGTGCTCATCACTCTGAGGAGTTGCAGATGAAGGGGGATATATGTGAGGAATAATCTGAGGAATTTGGTTTACTTTCTCAGCTTTTATTCTGTTTTGTGCTTCAAAGAGCCTAGAGATCTAAGGTTTCACCTGAATTACAGAGTACAGTCATATCCCTATTGAAGAAAGGTTTAGGGCAGGTAATTCTCCCATCATATTTCTAGGAGAGATAAAGGGAAGGGTAAGGACTATAGTTTTCTTTTAGGAAACTTTCTTTTTCCTAGGATGTAACTAAGGTCAGTAGCAATGTGAAAAGCACATTAATAAAAGGGAAAAATATACAGAGCAGATTACCAGATCTGTGTGCAACACAACCAAAAAAAAATTCAAGTAGTAATTCTTACTACTCCCATAATTATCTCACTTATATCATAGATGATAAAGTTCATTTCTGTGAAACTCAGAAGTGACACAAGCAATGGTTGGACAAAGGTTGCAATATACTGTGGTCTATTTTTATAGCAAAAAGCTATGTTTAGTCCACATATTTTTTTCATTTATAGTTGCCAAAAAATTGGCCTTTTAAATATGTTGTACTGACGGGAGGTTTGTTTCATAATTTTTAAACATTTCAAAAAAGTGTACAAAACTGTCTATTTAACATAGATGGTAGTTTTTTTTTTAATGTGTCACTTGTATTGGTAAAAAACTGTATATGTTGTACATAATGTTCTGCTTTGCCAGAGCTTTCTTTAGCTTTAGTTCTTCTGATTTTGTTAGAAATTGTTTATATTCTGCTTTCAGTGGAAATGCAAAGCCAGTGATAACACTTCCTAACATTTCAAGTTCAACACCATGGAAATGTTCTGCTTCTTCATATATAAAGCTGAGGAACATGCTATTTGTTTTCTGATAAATGCTCTTAATCCATGAAAATTCCCATAAATCTGATGCAGAACCTCTTTTTGTACTGTTTTTGACCACAGTCCCCACACCCCACACCTGCCCACTCTAACACAAAGAAGGAACCTGATGGGAGCTGGTGTCCCTGAGAAACTTGGAAGGGAGCTGAGTGCAGGTGAAACCTTGTGCTGAACCCCAAATCTCACATATCCTGTGTTGCTCCAGACATGCTCAGGAGCCTATAGGAAAACTCCAAAAGCTCATGCAGAACTATCTAGGAGTGAAGGAGTAAATTTTGCAAGATTTGTAATTTTCTAGGAGCTTGCGGATAGGGAGCATCTCTTTTGTTTTAAGCTAAGCTCACTTACAAGGGCTTTATTAATTTTTACCTTGTAAAATTATGTGAGAAAAAGTACTTTCAGGCTCTTGCAGGAGCTCGAGTGATTATCATAAAACACAATCTGGCAGCTCCCTTTTAATGCTTTCGCCAACTGCCATGCTCTGGATCTTCATTTTCACCTACTACCAAAACAGCCTCTTGCCTCTTTCCATGTTCTCGCTCAATCTGTCCTACACACCAGTGCCAGAGCTCCATCCTCAAACAGATCAAAGTGAGGCAGAAGCCAGGTGGGCCATTTCATTCCTCTGTACTTTGGAGACAACCAGAGAGAGTTTAATGTGGACTTGCATAGATCTTTGTTTCTGAATCCCTTCAGTCAAGATGTTAAACAAGTAATTTCAGAATAGAAGCTCCAAAATAATTATCCATCATAAACAAAAGTTCAGAGGTCACAGTTCATATATTGTATTGCTTAAATTATTTTGTCGCCAGTCTCCTTTCATTTCGGAGCGATGGTATTCAAACCTGTTTGCGCCATCATATCACAGAGGGAACTCGACAAAAATACAACACAGGAATCCCATCCTGGATAGATTAAGCCTTTTAGAGATTGCAGCCTTAAAATTTGTATTTTTCTAAAATGACACCAAGGTGATTCTACTGCAAAGAGAAGCTGAAAGCCACTGGTTTAGTATTATTATATTTGATAAAAATGATTTTAATTTACTTAAAATGCACTGTTGTAACAAGACAGAATCAAGGTCAGGCCTTAGAGGAAAAAGGGAGAGAGAGGTTTAAGGCTGGCCAATCAGCTCAGAAAGTTATAAAGTAACCATTGCTTTCTACCTTCCCCAAAAAATAAGAAAAGCTTTGTTCTTTCTTCCTACTCCTAGCCACTTCCTAATTTTGGCCACAGGAAGAGGGATGACTTACCTCATTGTGAATTTTAGAATAGCTTTGCTATGTCCATGTGACCTAAGCTCTTTAGGGCTCTTTCTTTCAGAAGTACCCACCCCCAAATCGGGCAGCTTCTCTTCTCACTCCTGAATCAGTATGATAAGAATACCCGACTTGAGGCCCAACACAGGATTAGAGGCTACCAAACAAATCCCAGGGCCTTAGCACTGGGGTTCAAGGTAGCGTGTGAGGCTTCCTGAAAATTTTCTTGAAGCTATGCATAATTAGCTCTCCCCTCTACCTTTAGTGCAACAAGAAATGTGACATAGGGGTGGAGGAGACAATTAGAAAAACCTTAGATTATTCCCGATTTCACTGCTAATATTTTTTAGCTCTTCCTATATAGGATTCACTATTGATAAATAAAGGGTTCTATTACCTTTTGAAATCCTAATAAAGTGTTATCTCAGCAAAAAGAAAAGAATTGGAAGGAAGGAGGGAAAGAGAAGGAAGACAGGGAAGAATGAAGAGAGAAAGAAAGAGAAGGGAAGAAGCAAAGCATAGAAAGAAAGATATATAAGCTCTTTGGCTATGGGGTCCATGCCTTTATCATTCCCCTCCTCCGTACGATTTAATAATCTTTATTAAACAGAGTTGTGAGTAAATCTGAAACATATCGTCTAAATAATCATCAAAACCTTCAACAATTTTCAAAATAAGGGTGAAGGGACCTATTATTAGGCCTTTACTATTCTTACCCTAGAGTTTAAACATAATGGATTTTTTAAAAATCAAAGGAATTCCCTATGTATAAATGGTTTCTCTTTTTCAAAAAAGTTCCTATGTAAAAAAAATACTTAACTATTATGATATTTATCAAAGGTCTCCAAAGCTTTTAACCAGGACTTAGGTTAAAATTTGGAAAAATAAACCTTTATTCTGAACCAAGTGCATTTGGCACCATGATAAACAGACCTCTTTTGATTCATTAAGCAGTTATCGATCAAATCTTGCATAATTAAAAATAAACCCTTGTGGGATGCCTCGGTGGCTCAGCAGTTAAGCATCTGCCTTCAGCTCATGGTGTGATCCTGGAGCCCTGGGATCGAGTGCTGCATCGGGCTCCCTATGGGGAGCCGGCTTCTCCCTCTGCCTATGTCTCTGCCTCTCTCTCCCTCTCTTTTTTTTTTTTCTCTCTCTCTCTCCCACTCCCTCTCTCTCTCTCTCTCTCTCTCTGTGTCTCTCATGAATAAATAAAATCTTTTTAAAAATAAAATTAAAAAAAAAACGAACCCTTGTAACAGTGAATATAGAGAGTGGGCATGTGTGCATGCTCCCCAAACACACACACACACACACACACAGCACCGTGGAGCTGAAATAGAGAATAATTCAAATACTTTGCTGGGAACATCTTTGGACCTGAAAATTAATAAGTGGAAACTTCATTAAAATGGAGAAGGGAGGCTAGAAGGGGAAGCTAGCAGGTGAAGCACAGTACCCCTCAACATGAAGTATATGAAGAACTGTCCATCACAGACCCCAACAGAAGAATCACCAGCAGGAAAAGATCATCAATTGCAGGCCCTAATGGGGAAAGATATACATTGCATTTTCTATAAGAAACAGACTATTCCTGCAACTCATCCAGTGAGTAACCCTCATGGACATGTGCATATTTCCATTGGACTTTCAATCAAATCAACCCCTCCCAAACTTCCTCCTTCTTCCCCCAGAAAACAATGTTTCTCTCCTTCATTTGTTGGGCTTGCCTATGATTCTGTCATAACTTGCATGCCCCAAAATACCATTTTCTGTTATTCTCAAATTCAGTTTTGCTTGTAAAATAACTTTCATTTTTAAAGCCCACAAATCTATTTCCTGAGTTTAATAAGTCTAAGCCAGATTTGCTCTTCACTGTCATTCTACCTGCCACCGACTTCATAGATAACCCTAAAAAAGCATTTAACCTCCTTCATCTCAGTTTTCCTTATATTTAAAATAATACTTATAAACATTGCTGGCACCACAGAGGCATTTCAGTTGCATTTAGGAAGTAGTTTACTATTAATGAAAACGTTCTCTACACTGAAATCTCACTTGCAGTAAAATGAAAATGTAGAGAGGACTCACTGCAGTTCCCTATCAATATTAATTTAAAAATAATAATCAGTGAAAATAACAGAAAACCACTCAGTATTACTCAATATATTTGTACATATGCTTTGCTTGTAGAATTAAGCCCTTCTTTCTTTGTGAAATATGTTTCTCTAGATCCTCCACATTTCATTGAGATATACATTATGCTTGCTTGAAATTTTTACCAGTCAGCATTCTGACATAATAGACCAAAGCACAGATGAAATTTATTGTACACTTTGAGACCTTCTGGTTGTGTACTGGTTCCTTAAAATTAGTCATACCTTTCCAAATTTCAAGTACAAATATTAATGCAGAACCTGATATATGATAATAATATGGGGATGCCTATGGTCTCACAGGTTTACATTTATAAATTAAAATTATAAGAGAATTATCTCCCAGTCAAGGCATTTGAACCTATTACTTGGTAAATTATTGTTTTCTCAATTATACATGGCCACATTACATATATATAGTTGACGCTAGTGGTTCTTAAATATTACTATGTAATAAAAAACTAGAAAGTTCTCAAAATGCATATTTGTTAGCACCAACTCTCTGCAATTTTATGTAATATGTATGGATCGGGAACCAACAATATGCATTTTGGCAATCATCCTTAGATTTTTAAAGCAGATATATCATGTATCACAACCTAAGAAATATTGCTCTAAACCACATTCAAAATTATCAGTGAAGGGATCCCTGGGTGGCGCAGCGGTTTAGCGCCTGCCTTTGGCCCAGGGCGCGATCCTGGAGACCCGGGATCGAATCCCATGTCAGGCTCCTGGTGCATGGAGCCTGCTTCTCCCTCTGCCTATGTCTCTGCCTCTCTCTCTCTCTCTCTCTGTGTGACTATCATAAATAAATGAAAAAAAAAATTAAAAAAAAATTATCAGTGAAAATTACTGGCACGAGAAGATTTCCATTAAAATAACAAAAATGACAATCAGTAAAATCAGTAATATTCTCAAATAGTGATGTACTTATGCAAAATCCACTAACTTTCTCATTCTTCTTTAATCGTAATTATTCAATCTTTCAGTTTACCATGTATTCATATCAAGACCTCGATCTCCTAGTCGTGTTTTGAATGTTTCTCTAAAATTGACTTTTCCTTAGGGTAACCCATAATGCTGGGACTTCAAATCATACTTTGCAATGCTGCCACTTTTATTTACTCGAGTAAAGGAATCTATCCTGTGATTCCCTTATTACTGATTGCTGGAATAATTCTCACAGATGTTCCTTTCATTAAAGTCAATAGGATCATCAGTTTACCATAAGCAGATTGGGATTCCCAAAATTTGCTATGATTCCTCCATGGGTAAGGTTGTCTTCATTCAGCCAGATTCAAAAATTTTGTAAATAGTACTTTCTTCTTCATCTCAAAACTTTGGGAAAATGCTAATAACCTTTTTCCAGAAATGCAGCTCCCTGCTATTGAATATTCACCTGGTCATCCTGGTAAACCTTTTACCCTTTTGTTGCTTTTTCCCCCAAATTAAAGGCTATATTTTTCTACTCTGATCATGAAGAAGTGAAATAAATTCCCAAATATTTACTTATACCAATATTCCCCTTCCCCAAAAGGAAGTTAGACAATAATACTATGAATCATCTTAAAAGGTCCAAACATGTTTTATAAATTTTCCATTAAACACATCTTTAGAACTTCTGTAAATACTAGATTATGGATGAGCATATTTTTTATGAAACACTTATTTTTAGATATTTAAAATGTTTTTACAGCAGTAAGAATAATAGAGGACTCTGTTATTAAGACCTCTAAATGTAAAATAATACTCTGTATAATGTGCCTCTGGCATTGGAAATATGAATAAAAAGAATAACTTCTTAACATCCTTTACAATAAGGGAGATGCACAGCACCTTTGTATGACTACAAATGTGATCTAGTTCAGTTGTGAAAATGAGGTCACAATTCGCCATTGGCTTCAAATGGAAAATAAGACTAATAATTTCAAATGTTGGTTTCATTTTCTATATAAGGTATAAGTCTGCTCAAGATTTTTAAGCCTAGAGTCATGGTCATATTATTCATTATTAATCAAGGTTATAATAGTGTTCCTCCTCTATTTCTAACTCTTCTACCTTATGGCTTAGACAGCTGTTCTAAAACATAGGCTACATAAAACTGACTTTTCACAAAATATTCTTTACATCAAATCTCTGATTTATGTGAGTCCAATTATCAACTACATTAATTTTGGAGCAATGTGTTCATTTATGGAGAAGGAGAGAAATAGACTAAAAACTGCTAAGTTACACAAAGATGTCATAAATAACCAAACTATAAATAAACCAGAAGACAATTAGAATAGTGAAACAGTCCTACAATAGAAAATAGTGTTTTGTACAAAAGGAAAAAAGGGTAACTATGCCTTTGAAAAATCCCCTTTTGAAAGCAAAGTGGCAAAATCAGAAATATCTATCTGAAAGTTGCTTTCATTTATGGAATGAAAGGGTTTCAAATCATATACCAAAAGAGTATCCTGAGAAGCTTAAAAACACATGTGTAATGGAAAAAAATTAGGTACTCTTTTGAATCCAGCCAAATGAAACTAAATTCTTAACTCCCATCAGAAAATTGATAGTGTATAAACCTTTTTATTACTGCTCTATGAATCTTGAAAATCATACTCCAAATTAGTACTAAAATATATTGTAATGATCACTGTTACATATTAACTTTTTGCCCATGAGATGGCTCGTCTTACTGAGCCTTAAAGATGACTGAATAATTTTAAATATGCTATTTGGTATTTTTAAAAACCACCAATCAACTCCACAGTAGTGAAATAAAAGATAGCTAATTTATAATTACATGATGAATCAAAGCACAAAAAAACTAAGTTAAATAGGAAAAGATGGAGTATATCAAAAATAATTTGGAAAAAACATAGCTAAATAATATTCAAAGTGACTTTAAACGTGGGTTTTCTCCCTCTTCAGAGCCGTAGCCTAATTATCTTACTGAAGAATTCTCCTGGGAGCTGCTCCTGAGATTCTGAAGCTGAACAGCTCTGAGATCATGGATGGTACCCCTCACTCCCACACCCACTGTCAGTGCCTCTTCACCATGATGACAGACAGTCATGTCACTGAGAACCGAGTCTCTGCCTGCCACAAGGAGGAACATTTTATACTGTTTCGTGGTCAATAAATGGAAGATACTCACTATTACAGATATAATCTCTGTTTTCCAGCCTCAGAAACTAAAGACATGAGAGGTAAAGTATGTTGTCCAAGGTCAGAAGCTGGTTGGGTGAAAAGCCAAAGCTTGAAGGAGACCGAGAGACTAGGCCACTGCACCATTCCAGGAGAGCAATGTAATATTAACACGGCCTTTTATTATTACTATTCTTTTCCGCTTACAAAATGCTCTCATGTGCAAGTCTGTGAGTTAGCCATTATTTCACAAAAACAATAAACTTCAGAAGCCTAGGCAGCTTGCCAAGGGTTGTCTGACTGGCAAGTACCGCCATCTGACTGCAGGCCAGTGCTCCTTCACTACAGATTCACTGCTCAGACACACATGACCTGCCATTCCAGACTGTCGTTCACATTCTGTCACAGCTAGCAAGTGCTCAGCCTGAGATGTCACCCAATTTAATCTCTCTAAGCCCCTAGCTTACCATTCAATGTGTTTCTTTCAGAGTAGTAAGGTAAAGAACATCACACTGTGTAGCAAAATAATAAAAGTTACAGACACAAAATTTCCATCCATGTTATCTATTTTTGCTAAACAAGGATATCACTACTTACCTGGAGAAGATGAAGATCTTAAACACCTTTTTCTTTCCAGAATGTTTCATTATGTCCTTTCTTTTCTTTTTCTTTTTTTTTTTTTTTAATTTATGATAGTCACACAGAGAGAGAGAGAGAGAGGCAGAGACATAGGCAGAGGGAGAAGCAGGCTCCATGCACTGGGAGCCCGATGTGGGATTCGATCCCGGGTCTCCAGGATCGCGCCCTGGGCCAAAGGCAGGCGCCAAACCGCTGCGCCACCCAGGGATCCCTCATTATGTCCTTTCTATGCTAAAATGAAATATTCTACTTCAGACAGCAGTTCTTCCACAAGAAGTACAATTATTCCTCTTCATTTTTTTTGCCATTGACTTTGAAATAGTCTATTTATATGAACAGTCGTTGTATGAAGAAAAAAATTAAAATTACATGTAAACACTAAATGAACACATAAAATTCTAACTATATTTAACAGAGTTTCTTCTGTTGTTAAAAAAAAGTTTGCCTAACTACATTTTTTTTTTTTACCTTATTCACTTACTTGTTTACTTGGTAAATGTCTCTTCTCTCCTTGAAGAAGTTTTTCTCTTTTTACTTGAAGTGGCTCTCACGTGACTTCACACATGGGCAACATGGTAGCTCTAATGCTCTAGAGTTGCTCTAGCATTTTAATGGTGGCTTATTAATTTTTAAACTATTTTTAATTATCTATTCACTTTTGTCATCTGCTGAATTTATTGCTAAGTGTATGTCACTGAAGAAGTTAAAGCCCTAAGTCTATTTCTTTCTAAGTTATTAGCTTCCTATTAAAAAAAATCAATTTTCTGACACACATTGCCCTCCTAAATCCACCCAATCAGTCATCTCTACAATTTTACTATCTCAAGAGGACATGACAAATATGTGATTGTATCAGTTAAACATATCAATATCCTCAAAGACTGTTGAATTACAGTATATTTTTGCATCATACAAATAGATCTTTTTAAACATATTTTTATATAACTCGCTCTTCCACTTGGTTCTCTGTAGCTGTAATATAATGTAACACGCCATCCTTTCTCTGCAATTCCAAAACCAAAAAGCTTTGAAAAAAATTGTCTTTGTGAAGCATGCACAAAACCATTTGATAGCAAAACCTGATTTGTTAAAGAAGCTATTTATCCCACTTAATATGAACATTTCTTTTTGGCTACAGAAATTATGTATTTGATGACAACATTCTACTAAAATGCTTCTGCAGATGATATATAATATATGGTATACGCAAAATTCACCTTTCTGAAACATAAAATAGTTCAAATGATCAAACTCAGGAGCTTTACATAAAAATTTCTAGACCCTATATAAGATTTTTAGGAGTCTAGTAAAAGCTCTGAATTGTTCAAGGAGATTTTCTTAGATTGATGTAATTTAAAATCTCTACATACCTTGCATTCTCAGAGTTACCTTCTCTAAAATCAGTTCAACAAAGAATGTATAAGATGAGCTAAATATTATGATGGATACTAAAAATACAAACATGATTTCCATTTGATTGTTTGAACTCATACTAATGTTTCTGAGTTGTCTTGATTCTTTGAAAACACATTATCTGTAAATTAGCGGAATTTATTTCAAGTTTTCAATTATAAAACAAAGTATTTCTGTAAATACCCAACATTAAGTACATTATCAAAAAATAATAACTATTAGTGTATGATTTCCTAAATTTCAAAAATGTATTTCTGTAGGAGGAAGAAAATCCAATTCCTAGAGTGATTTTCCCCTGCCTTTTCAGCAAGTGACTATGTATTTGCCAACTTCTCTCTATACCCACAAAACACAAGGCACTGAATGGAAGACCCCCATGAAATACTATGACATAACTCTGATTATTAGATTTCTATGCACTCCTTTTTATATTCAAGACTAAAATAAAAACTAAGCAGTAGATCCAAGTAATTTTCAAACTTGAAAACTGAAAACACAATATTGTACTTTTCACCTACTCAGATAAAATATTCTTTTCCAGAAAAATATGAAACACAAAACACTGAACTCTTCAGCAATGAACTAGTGTTTGACTAGGGCGTTGTTCTTTCCTGTTATAATTTATTTTTCTACCTGTGCAGTATCACCAGTTTTTTCTTGTAAATCCAAATGCCTCATTTAGAATCTATCCTCTTTATAGCTCTAGCCTCCATAAAAATTGCTTCTACTCTAACGCAACTTGCAAATTTTAGACATCATTTCAGAAGCATAACATCAATTAGGATGTCAGGATTATATATTAGAGATGGAAAATAATCTTAGAAGTTCTGTATCCCAACACTTTCATTTTACAAGTGACAAAACAAAGGTTCACAGAAGCTTCAGAAAAGGTTCCAAATCTTTTAACTTCTTTCACTTATTTGCTGAAAAAGCCCAGAATAGATTCCCATCTCCTAACTCAAAGTCCAATGTTGTCAATATTCCACATTCACCTCATTACTCTCTCCCACACATGTATAAAATTCCCACACATGCTTATATAATATTTGCATATAAAACTTCAGCAATTATTACTTTCAGTAGTACCTTAGGTCAGATTTTAGTCAAATGTCTTCACTTTACTCTCTACATACAAAATAAAGAATTTTGAGATACTGTAATTCCAAATCTGTAAGAAATTAAGTTTCTATTTTGAAAAATGTAACTTGTAAAAGCATTATGACAGTTGAGGTTTTCCCAAAGTGATGCTACATAATAATGAGTACATGGACAAGAATCCATTACATTAGCATCCAGAAGAAACAAGGAAGTCCTATGGTGAATCAAAAGAACATTTCAAAAGTCACAAAGACTTTTGGTTAACATGGCAAAATGAGACCATGCTTTGATTCACTTGTACTGCAAATACACACAGAGAGACATGATTGAAAAATAGAAAACCAAAACAAAATTGCCACACATAAAAATAAAATAAACATCCCCAATAGTCTAGACATGGAATATAAATGCTGAGCAATAATCAATACTATGACTTTGGAGAAAAATGGATCCACAGGTCATTATAATACCTGATTCTGGACAAAGACCCAGAGTAGAGACAGATGAAGGCAACTCATAAGATATCGGGAAATAAAGCAATGAGTCAGAGAGAAAATAAGTGAATAAATTAGTAAACAAATCACTTGCAATGGGCTAGCCAACACAAATTATAAGTCACATGGAATAGAGTAAGGCTAAAAAGAATATCTAACCTATATGCAACACATTTATTCCAGATACAATTAATTTTATGGAATAATGACAAGGTATGTTATACAAATACTTGTAAAATGCATGATGAGTAGTGAAAACTTAAAGCACAAAATGTGATAACAAAATCAGCTGAAATATTAAAAGAACAGGTGGTGTGGGAAAAAAAAAACATTGGAAATCTTGGAAATGAAAACTGTTATTTAATCAAATGTCACTAGGATAGCCACAGTTTCTTGGAAAATTGTTGAACTGGAAAATACTGATAGATTTACTATACAGTAATAGTTTAAAGAGTCTCCATCATATATTTTCAAGTAGGCTTTTCAGAAGAAGTCAACTGAACAAGTGGCTGAATTTTCACTTAGCAAGTATATACCCAGCAGAGAGCAGAATAAAGATAAGCTCATATCTTGACCCAGCATAGAGAGCTGCATCATTTCAGGAATAAGAAGAAAAAATATAAATCAATGAAAATAAAATAGTCTACCAGAAAGTAATCATGAAGAGTACATAAGTTCATCAGCAAAAGTGCTAAATGATGCAAAAGATGATAACATAATATTTTCTCACTGCTTTGGAAAAGTAACTGTCAACCCAAAATAGTATAATCTGCCAAGCTATCACTCAAGAGTGAAGACTCATCACATAAGAAACCAGAAAGAACATGAAGGACAAAAGAAAACAAAAATTAATATAATATGTTGATAAAAATATTTAGCTACTGATTAAAGACAGCTAATCATGTTTAAAAACAACTCAAACTACATTTCAAAGCAATGATGACAAGACGCTAGGACATACTATTAGATATGCAATGGATAGTTAGAGTGCAATAAGAGCCTTATCGGATTTAGCATGACATGGTTAGGCAGCAGAACTAATTGAGATTTAGTGAAAAATCAGCATTACTTATGTGGAATAAAGTGTACACATAGTCTATAGTTTAATAGCAGGCCAAAGGGAAGAGAATAAGGGAAGAAGAGAGGAAAGAAAGAATGAAGAAAACATGAAAGTAGTAATAGAAAGAAAGCCTGATCAATCTCACACAGGTTAGGAAGGGGGCTAAAGGAGAAAAATGATGGTACTCAGTAAACAAAAATATATGATTTAGAAATAACTCTAAATATTTCAGTAATACAGATGTCCACCCTCAAGAAAGTACACATGTATTTAGAGTACACATTTTTAAATCAAGCTATATACCACTTTAACAAAAAATATCTAAAGCAAAATATACATTAAGATTCAAAATAAAGCGGTAGAGGATATGGCACAGATATGATGATATTATCAACTGAAATATAATTAAGGGGAAAAAGCAATAAATATAATGCAGGACATTACATAATATTTGATAGATCATATTATAATGATGCAAATAAGTATTAACAATACAAATATTTAAAATACAAAACAATATGTATAATTTATGTAAATTTAGAAAATATAATAGTTCTAAAAATAATGAAAAATAAGATAATCCACCAAGAACACAAAACCATGATATATTATATATAATAAAAATGAACTCAGAGTTAAAACAAATAGCTGAAGAAAATTGTACAAAGAAGCAAATCTTGACCTTTAAGACTAATATACATATTTCTGTCACATAAGGATCAGACCAAAAATTTTAGTGAGAATAAGAAAACTTTAAACATTTACACGTTTTACACACACACACATACTGTACCAATTGTAGAAAGAATATTTTTTCAAGTACATGTTATATTTACAAAAAAATAAAAAGCATGACCATGTCAGAGACTCAGTTTCATCAAATTTCAAATAATTGCTATTCTACCAACAGAAAGCATGAACCAAAGTAAAATTCAATAATGGATCAACAATAAAATTATAGCTAAAAGTCACAGCACATTTACAAATACACTAGAATCCACATGTTTAGAAATTTGAACATGCAATTCTAAATAATTTACGGGCTAAAGAGGAAAGCACTAAAGAAATTATAAAGTAAACAACAATGAAAGAATTACATAAAACCTTAAAGAATACAGTTAAAATAATACCTAGAGGCAAATTTGTCATTTTGAGAGAAAAATTTAAAAGCAAGAACAATTGAAAATAAGCAAATAGAAACTGCCAAAACAACGTGGGAAAAGAAGAGAGATTGGGAGGATGGAAGGATTAGTCAAATATTGATAAAGTATGAAGATGCAACCAAAGTCTCTTCTTCAAAAGTGCACCAGTTTTTTTCTTAAGATTTTATTTATTTATTATGAGAGACACAGAAAGAAAGACAGAGACATAGGCATAGGGAGAAGTAGGCTGCCTGTGGGGAGTATGATGTGGGACTTGATCCTAGGACCTTAGGATCACCACCTGAGCAAAGGCAGATGCTCAACCACTGAGCCACCCAGGGACCCCAAAAGTTCAGCAGTTCTGATCAGATTTTTAAATGGTTTTACCAAATTAAGGGGTGCATTTTTATAATGATCATAAAGTATCTCAGGAAATAGAAGAGTAGATGAAATTAATCAATGTTTCTGTAACACTAATAATTTTATATCAAAAATATGTACAAGTATTCTAAGTTTCTAAAAAAAGGAAAAGAAATTAGTACATCAATTTCAGCAGTCCATAAAAATTTTTAAAAACTAAGAAGCACCGTGGCTAAATATAGTTCTTAAAAGCAAGTCCAAGATATTTCAGTATTAGAACATTTTATCAACATATTAGGCCACAATGATAAAAATGAAACTATGTGATCTTACAATAGATTCAGAAAAAAAAAATCATTACCAAATAAATAACACTAAACAAATTTTCTGAACCTGAAACCCGATTGCAATATCACTTTAATGGTAAAACATTAGACATGGGTGCTGCATATGTAATAACCAGATAATGATTCTCCAATCTCCACATTTGCCAACTTTATACAGATTATCATACCCAAGACAGTATGGCAAGTAAAGTAAATAAAAAGCTATCAGATATGGAAGGAAAATGATAAAAAATTATTTCTAATGGTAGTCAGTAGGAGTATCTCCAAAGAAAATCTAAAAGATTACACAAATGGATAGGGCCTATAAAGATTTAAGCAAAAATCTTGGTTAGAGAACATCTAAAACTTGATGTGATTCATTAAATGCATAATAATCAAAGAGAAATCATTATCAAATTCAGTGAAGCAAAGTAGAACAATATGTCAATTCTCTGATTATACCCAATAAGATTCACTATAATCTTTTTAAATTTATTTTATGAGAGAGAGAGAGAACAAGGGGAGGGACAGAGGGAGAGAGTGAGAATCCTCAAGTGGACTCCTCCCTGAGCACAGAACCAGATAGGGGGTTCAATCTCATGATCCTGAGATCGGGACCTGAGCTGAAATCAAGAACTGGAGGCTTAACAGACTGAACCACTCAGGTGCCCCTGCAATTTTTTAAAGACATTTTTAAAACACATCACTGAAGGACTAAAATATGAATAAGTAGAGAGAGATAGCCTATTCATGAGTTGGAAAACTTAATTTTGTTTGCAGGTCATTTTGCTTCAAATTATTTCATAAATTAAAGATATTTCATCAAAATTTCTATTGTTTCACTAATAGAAATTATTAAGCTTGTTTTATTATTATTTATGTAAAAGCCCAAGATTCGTTAAAATAAAGAAGAGCAAAGGTAAGAATTGACCTATCAGATATTTAAATTATAGAAGAAAATGTAAAATATTGTTTATGTCCAAGTAGAAAGGTTTCTTAAACATGATATAAAATACCTTCCACAAATGATAAACTTTAGTTCATGAAGAGTTACTAAGACAACGAATGACAAACCATCAAAGGAAAAAATATTTTCAAATCATATAACTGTTAAAGGATTTAGTATGCCTAACTTTTAAGAACTCCAACATCCCAAGAAGAAAGAGACAACCCACTAGAAAAATGGGCAAAGTAGATAAACTGGCAACAAAAGTGGAAATCCAAGTGACCATAAAAGCATGAATAGATCACAAATCTCAATAGTAATCAGGTGAAAGCAAAAACAAACAAAAATAAATAAAAGGATCCACGAGATATATTTTCATGTTCATCAGTTTCAGAAAAATTAAAAATCTGACAATCTCAGGTATTGAAAAAAAAGGGGAAATGAAAAATCTTATGTATGGATAAAGAAAGGTAATAAGTTCAATTATTTGGAAAACAACTTAAGAGGTATCTAGTAAAGTTAAAGATTTGCATTCCTTGGGCAGCCCTGGTGGCACAGAGGTTTAGCGCTGCCTGCAACCCAGGGTGTGATCCTGGAGACCCGGGATCAAGTCCCACGTCAGGCTCCCTGCATGGAGCCTGCTTCTCCCTCTGCCTCTGTCTCTGCCTCTGTCTCTCATGAATAAATAAATAAAATCTTTTTTTAAAAAAAGATTTGCATTCCTTTTGATCCAGTAATCCCAAGACTTCTCTCCATATACTATTAGGAAAAAAAAAAAAAAAAAAAGAACTTGTGGAAATGGTGACCCCTATAATAATGAACAATGTGACATGATTTGTAATAGCGCAAACTCTAAACCATTTTGTCTTTAATAAAAATAGACAAATGATTTTTTTTTAAAAAAAGATTTTATTTATTTATTCATGAGAGACACATACATACACAGGCAGAGAAGCAGGCTCCAGGCAGGGAGCCCGACGTGGGACTCAATCCCAGGTCTCCAGGATCCCGCCCTGGGCTGAAGGTGGCACCAAACCTCTGAGCCTCCCAGGCTGCCCAGACAAATGATTTCTGATGTAATGAACAGTGGAGTACAGAATAGACATTAAAGTGAAGTATCTATATGTGTGGGTATATGTATAAAGTATATACATACATATTATATATTACATATAAGTTCTTTGTTTATATACTATGCATCAATGAGCAAAATATGATGCAGAATAATGCATACATCACACTGATAATAAAGTTTAAATATATGTAAAACAACACCACTTATTGTTTTTAAATGCTATAGTAATACTGCAAACGTTTACATAAGAAATATAAGAGGAGAATGGAAGATGGAATTTAGAAAGTATAGACAAGGGGCTTCACCTGCATCTGTACTGTACAGTTTATCTTGAAAATCTGAAAAGATTATGCCAAAATGATATCATTTTTGAGGCTGGATAACGAATGTGTGAATTTTGTTATAGTAGTCTCTCTACACTATTTTGTATTTGAAATATTTCACAGAAAAAAAAAAAAAACAATTGCACAGCAGTATCTGAAAGATCAGTCACTTGAGCACAATGAAAATAATGCCTGACCATTATTGGAGCAGAAAGAGCCTGATGAAATTGGACAGCTGGCACAATTCCAGTCACTGTGAACAAAGGGATTTTTCATTGAAAAGAAGCATTATTTCGTCCAGTGTGCCATGTGCACAGGTTAAACTGCGCATTGTCTAAGACTGACTATTTTCAGATTACACAGTATTCCTGTTTCATAGTTGTGCTTATGTTGTCCGCTTTAGAGCTCTTTCATCATTTAATTTTTCATAGTAGCAGAACACTCACTGATAGAACATATCTTGTCTCACTGAAATTTCTGGTTTGGATGCTTCCCACTAGACCGTTAGCTCCAAGAATGAAGAGATGATAGCTCTATCTCCACTGTGCTTGCTTCAGAGCCTACGAGAGTTTCAGGCCTATAGCAGGGTGTTTTGAAAAAGCAAATAAAAAGAAAGAGGGAAAGAGAGGAAGAAGGAAGGAAGGAAGGAAGGAAGGAAGGAAGGAAGGAAGGAAGGAAGGAAGGAAGGAAGGAAGGAAGGAAGGAAGGAAAAGTCTGAGGAAGTTTATAATAGAGCAGTGGAAAACATTATCCTGATTTTATATACATGTGAACATCGAGAGAAAATACAGATATTAAGCCCAAGATTGTAACTAAGATCCAGTGACTCAAGGCACATGTTCATTCTACTGCAACTTAACAAAGAGACAAACATTTGATTCTCTTGGGGAAAATTTTACAGGTCTTATAAATCTTGCCAAAAGTTAGTATTAGAAAGAACTATCTATTCTGCTTTTTAAGTGCCCATATTAAATTTTGTTCTGACGTGGCTCTTTTTGTGAACGACCACTACTCAAGTAGTTAATTACATTACTGGACTGTCCTAGAGGTGGAAAGGGCTAGTTGAATCATAGAAAATGATATGCAGTATTCTGACTACTTTTGCACAGTGTGGAATAAAGGCATTATTCTTCAATAAATCACTAGTTTAAGCCAGTTAGTATGTCCTTTGCATACTATATGAATTGTCTCATTCAGGATAGGAAACCCAGAGGAGGTGGCTACTGTTTTGTCATTTTGTAAATAAAATTGAAACAAAAACTGCCAAATAATTTGTGCAGTTAGAAAATTGCAGAGTTAGGGGAAAAAAAAAAAGGAAAATTGCATAGTTATTAACACCCAAGTGATCTAATACTGGAGCCCACATTCCTTAGTATATGCTTATTGCTTTCAATAAAAGATTTTAAAGTAAAAGAACAAAAATAAAACTTTTTCAGATTGTTCTTTCATGATGTGTAGTATTTTTATCACTTGGTAAAATTATAATTTTCACTAATTTACCATAGAGTTATATTCATTCATTCATTCATTCATTCATTCATATGCTTAAAATATCCCTGTGACATTCCAGGAACTATTATAGACACTAATAAACCAACCAAAAAAAGGCAAAACCAATCAAAACAATGAAAGATAAACATTCAAAAATGATTACAATTATGTTTTACCACTAAAAATACAATCATAGGTAATTTTATTTTTTTTAAATGTATTATTTCTTTAAATACATATTAGAAATAGACTGTAGCTACCAGCAAAATTTTTCTTCTCAGCTTTAATTTTCTTGGCACCATGAATTCCCTAATTTGAAAACTATTTATTGGTCATTTCTCAAGATGAGGGGCTGAGCGGCACCTGGGTGGCTCAGTGGTTAAGCATCTGCCTTTGGCTAGAGCGTGATCCCGGGGTCCCCACAGGCAGCCTGCTTCTCCCTCTGCCTATGTCACTGCCTCTGTGTGTCTGTCATGAATAAATAAATAAAATATTTTTAAAAAAGATGAAGGGCTGAGACCTGAAGTTAAAGCCATCAGTAAACTATTATCATTCAGCTCTCATTCTTATCTCATTCATTCACTAACCCATGAATTTATAAAATATTTATCGAATAGCCATTGAGTAAAGTCTGGAAAAAACTGGGCAGTAAGTTCAGTTGCCTTTCTTTCCAGGAAGCTTATGTTCTAGAAAAATTGAATAGGCATATACTCATCAACTCACTACACATGATTATTTGTTTGAAAGGACATAACATGATTTGCAATGGCATGAGTTTTCTGAAAGATCATTTCTGAGTAGGGTGATCTTGCAAAGTTATAAAGTTGCAACTGAAGACTCAATTATGAGGTTTGCTAAAGAGATGAAAGTAAAAAGGTAGCAGAACAAAAGGGGAAGGCAGCGTCAAATTCCAGAGATGAGGACAGAATATCATATAAACAAGGCATGATACTGAAACTGTGTTGGCAAAATGAGAAAGTAAAAAGAAACTAGTGCACAGTGTTGCTAGACAAAGTTAAGAGGAACACGTTCCTGAGCATGTAAGTTTTTTGTTTTTTAAATCAGCAATTTAAAATATTCAAATTTTAGGGCACCTGGGTGGCTCAGTTGGTTAAGCATCTGACTCTTGGTCTCATCTCAATCTCAATCTCAGGGTTGTGAGTTCAAGCCCTGCAGTGGTGTACATGATGGACATGGAGTCAACTTAAAAATAAATATAAGATAAAATATTCAGATTTTAATAGTCCAAAAAGTGTATGATTTTGGAAATCATGGAAAAGAATGAAAAATATCTCCATATGCCATGAGAATAGTAGTAGATTTGCAACATGGTGAAGCTAACTAATACCATATGGGGTCTCCGTCTTGTTTCCCACCATTGTCCATATCTTCAAGGGTAGGAAATTCCCTACCTACCTGCCTAAAACTCTGTTCTATAATAGCTTCTGACATCAGTTGGGAGGTATATGAGAATGACTTAAGGAATATCTTATTTCCACTAATATATTAATTAATTTTTAAAAATGTGACAAAGAATAAAAATATGACTGGTAAATAATCTGGTAAATCAAATATTACTACTTTCCCACAATGGGGTACCTATTTTGAGGGAAGAAAGTGGGACAATGGAATTTTTACAACATCATCATTCTCAACCATCATTCACTCACACACAAAAATGATTAGCTGGTATGGCAACACCTGATTAAATTTTTGGTCAAATAACTATGGCTCTTCCTAGGCAACTTGGAAACAAATAATATCCTTTTTATAACTTGATTTTTTATACTATATACTAGTAATATATATTAGCTGTCAAATTATTTAAATTCATAATGTTACTTCTCATTGTTGTGATGTCTAATTAAATATATTTTTTTTTTATCTCTCATGGGTACTGTAATACATTTTTCTCACCCTTTGGAACATTTAATACATTTTTTAGTTTAGCATTAATAAAAAATCAACAAAACAAAACAAAGAAAAAACATGGGCTATCACTAAGAACAACATGTAAAATAACAGGCAAAGGATATAAAAAGATGATGTTATAAACTACAATCTGATTTGCACATTTTCAGCAATTTTTTCAACATATTCAAGCACCTTATGAGCATTAGTCTTTATAATCTTCACAATTCTAGGAGTAATAAACTATTTGTGTGCTCTTCATACCGAAGAAAGTAAAACTTGGAACAATTTGTATAAAGTCACACAACCAGTAAACGGCATGATCAGAATTTCAACTTAGAAAAAAATTTGGCACTGTAATATAGTCTGTCTCTTCTCAAGGCCTCCAAGGTTGTCTTGGAATCTCTGAGGGTTCAGAAGGCCTGCTCCAGAAATTTAGGGGTACATGCTCATTTGCAAGTTTCATATTCTGAAACCAATGTTTGGTAACCTACATGAGGTTCATAGTAATTCCATATTTTTGATAAGTAGGCTATGAAATCTAATGCATGTGATTCTCAGGCATACTTAAGAATCCATTGTGTGAAGAATAAGGTTTAAATTTCTTATACAGACCCTGAGACCTTTCATAATCTGTCTATACCACATTATTGCTTGGAATGTGTCTGATAATCAGACAAGTGGATGACTGGATGGTTTCTATCTGTACGTATATTTCCTTGTTCAGGATGCCATCATGCTCCACTGGCATGTATCCATTCAAGACTTGAACGAAAAAGCCATCTCTTTGCCCTCTTGATGTCTAAAGATGGATTTGATTTCACTATCTAAATCCGTATGGTGCTCATATCACCCTTCTCAGATACCACCTTGCTTTTTGCCATTTGTGTTCAAGTTCTGTCTCCCCTACTTAATAAAGGTTTTGGAGATCAAGAACCAAATTTTATTTAATGTTTTATTACAGATAATGAGAGGCAGATGATGTGCACAGAGAAGGCTTTCACTAAACACTTTGCAATGAAGTCCCTTTTCTTGCCTTGTGCTACTTGCTGCTCCCATTCTGTATCACATCTTTGTAATTTTAAAATGACCATAACCACGGTTATTCTTCATTTTTGGTATCGACAGTAGCCTTCATTTTTGGTACCTATGAGAGACTGGTTGTATCAGGAATATTATGGAAAAGACAGAGCTAGCATCAGCTACAGTCTTGGATATTGTGTTGCTAACAGTGGCATAAAACAAAAGTATATTGTCCGTAGAGGGCAATGGCACCAAAAACAATAGTGTTTTTACTTCCTTCCTTGGCTAGGTATAAGCACCTCTGTAAATTCTAGAATTAGAAAGAAGAAAAACTCCTCACTTCACTCTACAAAGAGCCTATTGCCAATGCTGATGAGAAATGGAGCTTGATCCACCTCGTGGTTTCTCTATCACTTAACCAAGGGGAAAGAGGCAATTTTAGAGCACTGTAAGCTCATGAAGAGAAGCAAGTTGCATGTATCAAAGTTAAGTGTACTAAAAAACAAACACCTTACCATTACTTTATAATGAGAACAGCAGGCTTTTGTTAGAAGAGAAAGCAGAAAAGCTAAAAGGTAGAGATGGAACACAGGTTCTCCAAAACCTATGGCAGCAACTCTAGCTAACTATGTGGCAGTCACAAAAAAGTTTCCCGGTCACAGGTGACACAGTTGAAGAAAAAATATTCAGACCCCCCCGCCCCCCAGTATTTAACAATGCCAAAACTTCCTGAGTACAAATAGCAGAAACAAATACAATGTAAGACAAGACATTAATTCCTTGTTATAATATCCTTTCATTTTTTAAAAAATAAACAAAAAACTTCACCTAATGGGGGCATCTGGATGGCTCAGTGGTTGAGCATCTGCCTTTGGCTCAGGTCATGATCCTGGGGTCCTGGGATCGAGTCCCACATCAGGTTCCCTACAGGGAGCCTGCTTCTCCCTCTGCCTGTGTCTCTGTCTCTCTGTGTCTCTCATGAATATATCAATAAAATAAAAAAAAAATATTCACCTAATGAAAATATTGACTTTATAGCCAAAATACCACATAGTTCATAACAAGTTTATTATAGCTAAAAATTGTACCCATTACTTGAAGAACTTTTTAATCCATGAAGAATCACAGATCATTGAAGTATTTTACCTAAAAGGAGTCAAGGATTTAAAATGTAGAATTAATTTAGTTGATATAAGAGAAAGGGCTTTTTGCCCCAATCTTTTCTTTTCAAAATGATCAAACCTGCAGGAAAAGATGGTTTGATATGTAACTGTTTCTCTTTACCTGAATTTACCAGTTGTTCATATTTTGCCATGTTTGCTTTGGTTCTTTCTACACATATATCCTTTATTTTCTCAGAATCATTTGAGAGTGCATTGCAGCACAATGACTCTTCTACAGCATATGTCTACTAAAGTTAAGGACATTCTTGTCATATAAATTCAATCCTAAAAACATACCTAAGGAGGGATGCCTGGGTGGCTCAGCAGTTTAGCGCCTGCCTTTAGCCCAGTGCATGATCCTGGAATCCCAGGATCAAGTCCCACATCGGGCTCCCTGCATGGGGCCTGCTCCTCCCTCTACCCTCCCCTCTCTCTTTTATGAATAAATAAAATCTTAAAAAAAAAAATATCTAAGGAAATTACAATAATCCTATAATGTTTTCTAATAGACCATCTATATTCAGATTTCTAAGTGTTCCAAGGTCTCCTATGCCTATTTTTCTACCCAATCCAGATGTGTACATTGTATTCAATTTTTATGACTCTGTTTCTTTTTTTTTTTTTTAATAAGCCAGGTCACTTATTTTCCAGAATCTCAACATTCTAGATTTATCTAATTTTTGTGGCATTAAGTTTTTCATCTTATTTCCTGACCCTGTAAATAGGAAGTTCTAATAGCTGTATTAGATTCAAGATACACATTATTAGAAATGATATTTCAAGGCTTATTCTCTGTATTTCATATTGTGTCAAATCAAAAGGCATATAAAATCATGTTGCCCCAGTATAAGTGATGTTACCTTTGGTACTGTGGTTATTAAAGTGGTTACGGTGATGACTGCCAATTTTCTCCATTATGTTTCCCCTATCAGAATTAGTAAGTATACTTAGCTAAACAATCTGTGGGGTTATATTTGGCATTATATGAATATTCTGTTCTACAATAAACTTCCATCTAATAATTTTACCATCCATTGATAATTCATGCCTGATTATATTACACTGTGGGTTGCAACATAGTTATTTTTGTAATTTTATCTTATCTTTAGATATATTAACTAGCATTCTTCTATACAGAAAAGCTTTCCTTTTTCAATCTATACAGGCCTCTTTCTTTGTTATATGCTAAATTTGTCTGGATTTCTCCTTCACAGAAATTTTAACATTTGGATTCCTCCTCTAATTAAATATTGTGATTAAATACGTGGCCCAGCGCAGAGACAGGTGAATAGCTAAATGACCTTGGCTATCACCCTATGATTTTAGATCTAACATGAGTCTGAAAGATCTGCCCTTAAGTAAAACTTTAAGTTTAATTGAACTGGTGTCTAAACATTAAGTCAGATATTGGTGATGTGTGATGCCATGCTTTGCTTTTGTGTTATAACCTACCAAACACTCCCTTGAATCCTAAAAAGCCTATAAATCAAATTTCTAATCACATCTTGAGGAATCTGGAAAACCTGAACATTTCCAACTTTTTAATCAGGCAGATTATGTAATTTCTTTACTCTGGGCATCAATGTAACAAATTCATTTTAAGGGGACATGGAGACATGATTCTCCTTTGAGATCTAAATAAAATATTTAAATGTATCTTATAATAGTGTTATAACTATCAATATACCTTTTATTAAAATTAAGAGTATAAACTTTCAAGTACATATAAATCACGTAACAAGATGAAGCATTATCATAATACTTAGAAAATATGTGGTTTCCCATTTCTCTCACAAAAATTCTACTTTCTCAGTCTGTAACCAAAACAGTTCAGCTGGACTAGAAAGTTGAAATAATAATAATGTATTATAATAATTTTATTATTGAAGGGCAACTAATCAAAATATCACCTTTGTTACAGTTTTACCAAATGCATCTCTTAAATTATCTATACCTAATAAATAAAATAAGAATTTAAACTTTTTGAAGTTTGGAAATAATTCCCTGTAACTACCTCTTACACCGAAGGCTCTTTGATTTTTGTTCAAGGTTTTACAAAGGCACTCTTAAAAATACACAAAGGATTTATTGAGAAAAACACTACATTATTTATGTCCTTATTAATAAAAATAATAGGTGGGTTTTGGTAATTTAGAAGGACAATGCATAATGGAGTTATTCCTTCATTAATTAAAAAAATTTGGCCTGATTGTGAAAGCTTATGTCTCCCGTGCCATTAGATAGGCCATCTTTATACCTTTCTATCTGGCAGTTCAATCATCGAACCAGTTTCTCTACAAAGGCAAAGTCTCTACTCTCCAAGTTACATCATTTCACGCTACCGCATGTTTCTTGGAAAATACACTAACTTGTCCTTATGTTTTTTTTTCCTTTTTAGATAAATGTGTTTACAATTATGACCATTATATTTCTCTTACTTAAACATTTTTCTTCAGTTGCTATTTTTTAAATTTATATCTCCATTCTCACATTTCTTACCTTCAGGCAATTTCCTTATGATTTACTCTCTCCTTCATACACATTCAAGCCTCAAGCAAACCAAATCAGTGAAGCATGTTTATGAAGTATTGTATGTGAATAAACAGTCTGCTCAAATTATATACCACCCATTTCTTCTACTCTGGTCTGCTTTGTCCTGAAATTCACAAATAAGTTTCATACTACCCATTTAAAACTTTAGTCATTTATCCCCTAATTTTGCTGAACAAAGCACTCTGCAGCTACAAGAGTGAGGAAATCTAAAAGTGCTATTCTTATGTCTTTATTATACAGAAGGTAGAGGGGAAAATAAATTTCTACTTTCCTTCCACTTTGTAGTTTTTAGCCTATGTATCAGAGTTCACATCCCTACACTCCAAGAGTGAAAAAATCATGGAAGTTGGAATCACACAAAATTAGTTTGGAATTCTTGCTTTGCCAAGTAAATTAATGTTATGGATTTGAACTGTGCCCTCCCTCCACCCCCACCAGCCCACCGCCCAAGAAAAACAGATGTTGAAATCCTATTGCCCAGTACTTCAGAATGTGACTTTATTTGGAAACAGGCTCATTGTAGATACAATTAATTAAGATGAGGTCACACTCAAGAATGGTAGGCCCCTACTGGTGTCCTTATAAAAGGAAGGTCACGTGAAGACTCAGAGCCATGGGGAGGACAGCCACGAGAAAATGGAGATAGAGATGGGATGACATATCTGCAAGCCAAGAAGAAACAATAATTGCCAGCTCTCCCCAGATGCTACAAGAAAATAATGGAATAGACTCTCCTTTAGAGTCCTTAGAAGGAACCAACTCCACCAACATCTTAGTTTTGGACTTCCAGCCTCCAGAACCATAAGAGAACATATTTTTGTTGTTTTAAGCCACTTAGTTATGGTACTTTGCTTTGATAGCCCTGGGAAGTTAATATACTAAGTTACTGATCTTATCAGTTACTAAAAGCCTCCATCTGTAAATGCAAGATAAGAAAACCAATCTTCCTGTATTGAAATGTAATTATTAACAGTACTCAATGCATCCTATCTGTATATATAGCGTGCACATAAACATACAGAGTACTTAACAATTAGTAATAACCTAAAAAGTTGCCAAATATTTTAAGATATAGATGGCCAGAGTTATAAACTTGTTATGACAATGATAAGAGTATTTCTTAACTTCCATTTACTGTTCAGAGGCAAAGAAATAGTTAACCAAAATACCCTTTGATTTTCCTGAGCTAAGGGGTCATATCACCTGCCCTAAGAGAAACTGATTTCAGAAAAGAAAAAAACAATGGGAAAAGATCAGGTTTGGGTGAACCAACATCTCAACTGTAAGATTTCCATCCTAATAAGTCCATCTATAGAATTGACTATATTTTATTATTGGGCAGCACAGTAGGTTAGCAGCTTTAGCATTGGCTAAAGTGAGTAAATTATGGTCTGTGAGCAGCAAGGATCAACAGCAAAGAACAAAATAAAAACTAGGGCTATAATGATATAGAATAAGCACCTCCCACTTCCTTAGGACCTCAACAGAGAACCTTGTCTAAAACCAATTATTAATTGGGAAGCAGAAAATAATCAGATGGATTTATGTGAACATTTCTAGTAACACTGGGGAGTATTTGTAAAGTGGAGCAACACCACCACCCCTGAATGAAGAAGAGTTTGGAGTGTTAACTTTCAATGTGACATATGTAAATATTTCCTTCACTAACAGGAGAAAGGCTGGGCAGATTAATAAATTAATCAAATGAAATATGGCAGTACTTTGATGTCTACATCTAAGCAAGCATTTTCTTAGAATCATTACTAATGATGATATATTTCCATTATTTTCAATTTTTAAGTGGTTTTGTCTTTTTGCAAGAAAACTTTCAGAACTGATTTTTTTTTTTTTAAGATTTTATTTATCCATAAGGGACACAGAGAGAGAGGTAGAAACATAGGCAGAGGGTGAATCAGGCTCCCTGTGGGGATTCATTCCCAGGACTCCAGGATGAGGACCTGAGCCAAAGGCAGACAGTCAACCACTGAGCCCCTCAGAGCTGAATTTATGAGGAAGAAATACAAACAGGTGGAAAGATCATAAACCAATGAACAAAGCTCTGCCCTGTGAATTCACTTAGCATTTCTTTAGCCCATCCTCTCCTGTTTTTTGTAATTTGCTTCTGAGTTCGACACCTCTCTGAGACCGTAGGCATTTAAGTCCAGAATGCTCTTTCTAGGTAAGCGCAGAAGTATGAAAATCCTATTTTCTTGCCTCACCCTGAAACATGCTTGAACATATATTTCATATTCCAGGGCTAACTTGCAAGAGTAAGCTGAGGCTTGGACTGGCTGTATTCACAGTCACTCTTACGAACCAGATGCTTCCATTCTTTATTCTACTTTCTTCCCTGACCACCTTCTCCTGCAAACTTTTCCATAGTAAACCCTACCTCCCTGGCTCTCCTTCACAATAATCTAACCTGAGACAGTTTTGTGGGTTGCATGAAAAGACCACCTTTGTTCTTTAGATCTTAAACTGGTCTCATGACAATTCTCTAACAGGGGTTCTAGCAATGTCTGAGCAGGAAGAGTGGTTTCTGGCTTCTTGTATAGCAGTAGAGCACTCATTTCAATAGGAAAGAGGAAAAAGTGGTTGAGGGATTAGGCTCTGAAGTCATATAGCTGAGTTCAATTTCAGTTTGTCAACTAACTAATGTTAAGACTTTGGATAAGTATCTTATTCCCTTGAGGCTTTAGTTTCTTCATCTGTAACAGGGAGATAATAAGAATACTCATTTTCAGAGTTTACCTAAGGAGTAATAAGATTATCACAGCAAGCGTTTACCACAGGGCTCAGCACATGTAAATATTCAACAAATGTATCCATTATTAACACTGTAAGTTTAGAATCATATATAAGAACTAGCAAAATATTTCAGAATCCATTACAAACACATAGGTGAATCTGAGATCAACCAAATTTTATACGCTAAGATTTTACAAGTTGTATTTTTCCAACAGTAATCCATCTTCTGTAGATTGTCTTTAATTTTGAAGTTGAAAACTTTTAACTGGAATGTTAAAAGAATGTTGTCTTGTACTCATTAGCACTTTATAATTTGCAAAGTACAATTATACTGTGTATTACTCCATTCTATAATTTCCATTAAACTTCAATTCTGTGAACCAAGTGGCATGTGTATTTTATATATTAAATTGATCTACACAAAACCAACTGTTAAATAAAGGAAGTTTCCATGTAGAAATCTTTTTATGAATTTCAATGAACTACTTTAAATTTCTCAAACCTATAAAGCCCTTGAAATATCTGGTGACTCCCAGCTGTGCGATGCTGAAATTCTTTACAGTTCAGAATATTTTCAAATGTATAAAATGTATTTTGCTAAAATTTCCCTTGATTTTTAGGACAATGTACATGTGTTTGTGGAAGGAATTCTATCCATGGTAATGGACATTCAAAGTACACTACATTTATGTTAACAGCATTTCATGTAAGTAATATTTGGTAGTGAAAACCTTACACAATTGTATGATAAAACTAATGTAATAAACTCATTATCCCAGGTGGTCCAGACCAATAGATCATTTAATTGGGACACTCTTTTTTTTAATTTTTTAAAAATAAATTGCATGGGGACAGAATTAGAAAAATCTGGTATGGTGATACAGCCCATAGAAAATAAGTTTTAAGTACTTTAATAAATCTTCAAATCCTAAAATGAACACTATCACATGTGCTAAAATGCAATCTTAAGCACTCTTCAAAGAAGCACAGTGACCACAAGAAATTCTTTTAAACTCCTTTCTAGACAGTAATATGTATAATTTTTTTTTCACTACTGGGGTTTTATTATACTGGAAACTGGCATAGAGTAATTGCTTCAGAAGACACTTGATTTAGATCACTGAAGTCTCCAGGAAACTCCTTGTTTTCCCCTTTTCCCACCATCTTCCTCTCTGTCTGAGCCATATTCTGTGGGCTTTAGGGTTACATACTTCTGTGTTCATCAGGGACTTTTGCATGAGAGGAAGGTGTGTATGAGAAACAACATAACCTGGTGGACTCTGGAGGTAGATTTCCTGATTTAGAAACCTATTCTCATATATGAATGGAAATAATAGCACCTGAATTATAGGTTTGATAAGGGGGTTGAATGTGTCAATATTTGTAAGGCACTTAGAACAAATTTTAGAACATGGAAAATACTATGTAAATTTTTGTTAGATAAAAAGAAACATTCCCCAGAATCTAACCTAGTATCAGAAACATAGCAGGTGCCAAATAAATGGATGATAATGGAATAAAAAGAGGGACTCCTAACAAAATTGAGCATAACCATAGGCTGATTATCATGACTATGCCATATGGAGAAGGTCTGCATGAGGATATTCAAACTAGGCAAGAAATTACCCACTGCATTCACAGCAGAAAATCTCTTCCATAGACAAGAAAGAGTGAACTTGTTCCATTTCCCTAGAGGTCAGAACGAGGACCAATGAACAGTGTAGATAAATGGGTAATTCTGGTAATCATGTCTACCTAATAACATAGAATAAGCTGATGTTAAGCAGCAGTCCCAGTTACCAGAGATGTCCAACTAGAAGAGAATAGAAATGGTCACTGAAATGTGAAGGATTTTAGAAAAAGCGACTAGAAAAATACATTAATCCCTAAATAGAATTCATCTACATATTTGGTGGCATAAACTAAAACATAGATGGTTTTGAAAAATCTTCCTTCTCCTTTATCTCTGCCTAGACTCCTGAATGATGTGCTGATTTTGTCACTCTCGTTTTTGTTATATAAATGCTAATGAAGGGGACTCCTGGGTGGCTCAGTCAGTTGAGTGTCTAACTCTTGATTTTGGCTCAGGTCATGATCTCAGGACCCTGAGATCCAGTGGCCATCAGACTGTGCTCAGCAGGGAGTCTGCTTAAGATTTTTTTTTTTTAAGATTTATTTATTCATGAGAGACAGAGAGAGGAGAAGGGGTGGGCACAGACACAGGCAGAGGGAGAAGCAGGCTCCATTCCATGCAGGGAGCCTGACACGGGACTCGATCCCAGGTCTCCAGGACCACACCCTGGGCTGAAGGCAGCAATAAACTGCTGAGCCACTCGGGCTGCTCTGCTTGAGATTCTTTTACTCCACTCCTCCCCTTGCTCATACTCTCTCTAAAAGTAAATAATCTTTAAAAGTTGATGAAGAAAATTACTAGATCCTGGGAATGACCAATAGACCAATATAAGTATCAATGCAATCAATTTCACCTAAGAAAAGATAAATGAGTTTTAAGAACAGTAGGAGTTGATCCTGGCTACCTGATTTATTTCAACAAAAAATAAAATTAAAGAACAAGAAAGAAGTTTCAACAATATAATAATTATAGCGTATGTATGGTTATATGGCCAGGGTCCCAGATATATCTGAAATCTACATTGCCATGCCTTCCTCCAACAGAAGGAGTGAACTCTTGTAACCTTGGAGGAAAACTAGTGATTAAATACATGGAGGTCAGCCTGGAGTAGAAAGGGGAATAGAGGTGCTACTCTACAATTTGTACAAACTCTTTAATGAAATTCAGTGAGTCATAGGGATCTAGTGGCTCTACATTCTCCTTTGGGATCCAATTCTATTCTCTTACACTATTCTCAGATACAGTCATCTCCAATACTTGCTTAGTATTATGCATTATATACATACACAATTCAGATACAGAAAAACAAAAAACAAAACAAAACTACACCATTAAGGCAACGTAAACAAAATTTTCAAGTCCCTTGTCACATAACTACTCCCTACTGTCTGCAAATCTCTACATACAAAATCTAATTTTTGACTTGACTTCCAAAAAATGTCTGAAAATATGCTGTACACAAAGCAATTCACCATTTCATCTTTCAACTTTGGGGAAAAAAAGGGAGAACTCAGAAAAACAGCTTTGAATTCAACTCTGAAGTAAAAGCACCAAAAGGATGGTTTTCATTTGTTAACCTTTGCTGGTTTGCTCTCACTTTTGTGTACTTCCTTTGGGAGATTGCTAATCATTTGTAAATTGCCTCTTATAAAATTGCTTTCTATATTTAAATCTTGATTTTTTTCACAAATGTGCAGGTATTGAGCACATCTGAAAGCAACATAAAATGATGCTGACTTGATAACTAAAAAAATTTTAATGAGTAGTGTAACAAAATATCCCATTAATTCCAAGTTGGCATACTTGTTGGATATACTTAATTTCCTTTTATATGTCTTGGCTACATCTTCCCAGAAAATTGTAAAAAGAATTTAAGTATTATTTGGTTACTCCAGAAATACGATTTAAAATACAAAAGCCAAAATATATTTTACAATATTTCTATTCGCAAGTGAAATCTTGGTATTTGCTGAACTGTCTATGTACAGTAATAGCTATTTTTCTTTAAAGAGTTATTTTATTTAGCATGAATTTTCCACATAAAAGCACTATAGAAAGGTGAACTTCCTAATGCATACATTTATTAATGGGCTTGAAAAAAGCAACGATAATAAAAGGCAAATTTATTAAGAAAATATTATCTACCAGGTAATTGGGGTTTGCTAATACCATGTCCAAAACAACATGCCTAGGCTGAGATTTTTTTCATCAATCTCAAATACAGAAAAACTTCTTTCTAAAAGTTTCATTATAAACAAGCTGTTCAAAAATAAAAACATATTTTCCTCAGAATTATATTAAAAATACAATCATGAAAAAAGAAAAAAAGTTGCCAGCTATATTTTCAGGCACAACATTATCAAGAAACACACAAAATCAATTGCATTTCTACTTACTAACAATGATTATACTGAAACCAAAATTAAACACAATACCATTTATAAAATTGCAAAGAAACTAAGATACTTAGGCATGCAGTTAACATAAAGAATCTGTATTCTGAAAATTACAAAATGCTGAAAGAAATCAAAGATGACCTAAATCAGCCTGACATGTTGACGTACTGAAAAGCTCAACATAATTAAAATGTCAATTCTTCCATATTGATCTATAATTTTAACACAATTCCTATAAAAATTCTGGCAAGATTTACTTTGAAGATAAAGGCAAAAATATTCTGGAATTTATATGAAAAGGAAAAGGAACAATGAAAGCTTTAATTATTTAGGATGGTTAAATAATTTGCAGGAAGAAAAACCAAGCATAAGAATCAGTTTACCTGATCTCAAGACTTACCAATTACCTATAGAAATGAGGATTGTGTGGAAGAATAGATGTATAGATCAATGAAACAGAACAAACCTACATGAATATGCTTAATTGATTTTTAACAAACATGCAGAAACAATTCAGTAGAGCAGGATAGCCTTTCCAACAAATGGTGCTGGAGGATTGGACATCTACAGGCAAAGAAAATGAACTTTATCCTAGGTCTCATACCTTATATGAAGTTTACCTGAAAATAAGTAATGACTTAAATGTGAAAGGTGAAACTATAAAAATACTATGGGAGAAAAAATAGAAAATAATTAAGATTCAGAAGTAGGCAAAGAATTCTTGGACATTACAAAAAAATTCATAAAATAGAAACTTGACAAATCAGATTTCATCAAAATTAAAAATGTTCAGTCTTGGGCAGCCTGGGTGACTCAGTGGTTTAGTGCTGCCTTCAGCCCAGGGTGTGATCCTAGAGACCCGGGATCGAGTCCCACGTTGGGCTCCCTGGATGGAGCCTGTTTCTCCCTCTGCCTGTGTCTCTGCCCCCCCCCCCCCCGTGTGTCTCTCATGTCTCATGAATAAATAAAAAATCTTTAAAAAAAAAATGTTCGGTCCATGAAAGGCTCTCTTGAGAGGATATAAAGACAAGCTCCCTACTGGGGGAAATATCTGCCAGCCTTCTTACGTGGCCTTGTGGGTTAAGCATCTGCCTTTGACTCAGGTCATGATTTCAGGATCCTAAAATGGAGTCCTGCATCGGGCTCCCTGCTCAGTGGGGAGTCTGCTTTTCCCTCTGCTACCTGCCACTCATTCTCTCTCTCTGTCTCACTCAAATAAATAAACATAATCTTTTAAAAAAAAAAAAAAAAGAAAGAAAGAAAGAGATGGAACCGCCATCCAATGGATTTGTGTCCCTACAAGATTATCAGAGAGCTCACTGTCTTTCTGCCATGTGAGGACACAGTAGAAAGGTTGCAATCTACAACCCAAGGGAAGAGCTCCCCTCAAACATCAACCCTACCAGCACCTTGATCTTGGACTTTTCTTGGATAACTGTGAGAAAGTAATTTTCTATTGTTTAAGCCACCCAGTCTGTGATGTTTTGTTTTGGCAGCATGAATTGAAAAACAGACTACATGTGAGACAAAGGACTAGTATCTAGAATACATAGAGAACTTTCAAAGCTCTACACAAGTATTCAATTAGAAAATTAACAAAATGCATTATTTCATGGAACAAAGATGGCAAATAAATCCATGAGAAAATTCATATTAAAACCACAGAGGGATCCCTGGGTGGCGCAGCGCTTTGGCGCCTGTCTTTGGCCCAGGGCATGATTCTGGAGACCCGGGATCGAATCCCACATCAGGCTCCCGGTGCATGGAGCCTGCTTCTCCCTCTGCCTATGTCTCTGCCCCCCCCCCCCTGTGACTATCATAAATAAATTTAAAAAAAATTTAAAACCACAGAAAGGGGACACCTGAGTGACTCAGTGGTTGAGCTCCTGCTTTCAGCCCAGGGCGTGATCCTGGAGTCCAGGAATGAGTCCCACATCGGGCTCCCTGCATGGAGCCTGCTTCTCTCTATGCCTATGTCTCTGCCCCTTGCTCTGTGTCTCTCATGAATAAATAAAATCTTTAAAAAATAAAAAATAAAATAAAAAAACACATTAAGATATCATTACACACCTATCAGAATGATTAAAATAAAATATAGTGACAAACTAAATGCCGATGACAATACAAAAACTAGAACACTCATATAATGCTGATGGGAATGTAAAATGGTACAATAATTCCAGAAAACATTTTGGCATCTTCTTACAAAGCTAAACATATAATTACTATATGACCCAGGAAAATGAAAACTCATACTAACACAAAAATCTGAACATGAATGTTTATATGAGGTGTATTTTCAATAGTCAAAAACTAGAATCAGCCTACCTGTCCTTCAACAGAGGAATGGCTAAACAGACTGCAGCATATATACTATGAAATACTATTCAGTAATGAAAAGGAATGGACTACTGATGCATGCAATCACTGGGATGAACTTAAGAGGATTGCTCTGAGGGAAAACAGCTAATCCTAAAAAGTTATATACTGTAAGGGTCTGTTTATGTAATATTTTGAAAGGACAGAACTTCAGACATAGAAGATAGAGTAGTGATTTTCAAGTTTTAGGTGGGTGTGGTTATAAAAAGACAAAAGGGAGAACTATTCTGTATACTGCCTATGGTGCTGGTGAATACACAACTCACCTATGTGATGAAATTTCCTAAAATGAAACACAAACACAAAAATGAATAAAAGTAGGGCCCCTGGGTGGCCCAGTCAATTGTGTTCAACTCTTGATTTTGTCTCAGGTCATCATCTCAGAGTCCTGGGATTGAGCCCAAAGTCAGGCTCTGTGCTCAGCAGGGAGTCTGCTTGAGATTCTCTCTCTCTCCCCCTCTCCAACTCTAAAATAAATAAATAAATCTTTAAAAAAAATGTGTACAAGTAAAACCAGAGAAATCTGAATAAAAATCAATGGATTGTATTAATATCAATATCCTGACTTCAATATTAGCTTTATAAAACATTGTAACTGAAGAAACTGGATAAAATGTACATGAGGTCACTCTGTTATTTATAGAACCATATATGAATCTATAACTAGCTTTATAAAATTCCACTTTACAACATCAAGGGAAAAGAAAACTAAACGAGTTGAATGTCCTCCAATGACAGAGTAACGATGTATTATCTGACATCTATACATACTATCAATCATTATGTTGCAATTATAAAGAATAAGTTAAGGGTGCCTGGATGGCTCAGTCAATGGAGCATCTGCCTTGGCTCAGGTTGTGATCCCAGGGTCTTGAGATCCAGCCCCACTTGGGGTCCCTGCTCAGTGGGGACCCTACTTCTACCTCTCCCCCGTATGCACGCTCTGTCTCTCTCCTTCAAATAAATAAATTTTTTTTTAAAAGAATGAGTTAAAGATTTTTCTCCAACTGATTTGGTGAAATTTCATGATACATTGCTAAGTATAAAAAATATAAATTAATAGATATAACAATTTCATATTCATAAAACAATAACATGTATATAAATATGTAACTGACTCTATAAGGATAAGAAGGCATTCAGAATAATATATCAGGTGATATATTATTAGGAAACTAGGAAACAGTTCCTAGTTTCCTAAAGGGGATGAGAAGAAAAGCAAAAAACTTATCCAAGGCTCCAATTCCAGGTACCACATCTTTTTTCCAGACAAGAATGAAAAAGCTAGGAAGTGTGTATAAGCTGAGTTTGTTTCTTCTTCCCTGCCACCTCGAAATATATCTCCCAGAAACTCACACAGAAGAGTACCTTATTCATCTCACTTGTCAGAATGGGGTCACATGGCCACTGTTAGGTTCTAAAAAGTTAAGTAATTTTAAATGGACACATTGCTACAACATCCAAAATTAGGGGGTTACATTAGTTTTTAAAATGGAATAAAAATTGACTAAACACCTAGAAATACCTAGCACTGTAAGTGAACATATATACCAAATTAAATAATAAATATCACATACTCATAAATGCGTACAACATTCATAAAGTAACTGCCCAACCAAAACCTCTGTCTTCATTTGTAAATTAATTGGTTTGGATTTCCATGATGTTTTCAAGATATTGACAAGAGTAATCATGTTGATTATTCACGTTAGTTCACTTCAATTTGTAGAAAATACATGTGACTAATATCTATGCAAAAAGACCCACTTATACAAACACTAGTATATATACACTCAGAGTCTGAACAAAGAATTCATTGACATTTTTAAAATTTAAAAGAAAATATGTAACCAATATCTCTGTTCTCTAACATCATATAGGTGTCACTTAAAAATATCTCCATTAGTATATGTATTACTAAATTCTGAGATAAGTAAAAACACCCTTATTGGGAAAGCAATGACTAAAATGCAAAACAGTTTTGCTCTCCTATAATTTACATTATAGTGTAGGAGAGGGGGGAAAAATTCCATAAGCATAGACAAGCTGTTAAAAGCCAGAAAGAAGAGATAAAGCAGAGTCTGACTTTTGAAAGAGGGTGACTACCTCAGTGTGGTTCTTGAGCAGAGGCCTAAAGCTCATGTGGGAGTGGCAATGAAGACATCTGGGGACAGAGCTACTGGGAAGGAAAATCTGCAAAAGCCTGCAGGTTAAAGTGCTCTGAGTGCAAGCAACAATAAGAGGTCATTGAAGCTGGAACAGAACAAGGGGTTAGTGGTAGAAGGTATTATAGAGACATTAGGCCAAGATAAGGAAGTTTGGTTTTGTTCTTGGTGCAATAAGAAGTCACTGGAAGACTGAGTAGAGAAAAGATCTGCCACGTTTTTAAAGGATGATTCTGGATGCTGTGTTCAAAAGATACTGTAGTGGAGTAAGAGTAGACTCAGACACCTTTTAGAAGAAATTGTAGTCATCAGAGCAGGAGATATCAGCTTTTTCTAGAATGGCAGCCATAGATGTAGGAATAAATTATGAGAACCTGTATATATTTCAAATGTAACAGGAGACAGAGTTCATGTGTCATTATGAGGAAAAAGAAACAAAAACAAAATGACCATATAGATAGATGCTGTTTATGTAACTCAATCTAGTGAGCACAAAAAAGGAGTCAATCAGTCAAGGTCTTCTAAAGAAATATCAATCTAGTCTGAAAGTCTAACAAAAACACTGTAATGACAAGAAGTCATCCCTTAAGGAATAGTTAAGAGCCACTGAAGAACCAGAAACCAGCACCAGTAACAAGCTATTACTAGATTTGAGTCTCTGAGGAAAAACACAGCAGTGAGAGTGGAGCCAGGGAGAAGGGTTCACATTCCCCTATTCTTCCTTCTTCAGGAGCTGCCACCATAGTGGTGGTATAGGACCACTGTGAAAAATGTAGCTGAAGGAGAGGTTAAGGGAAGAAATATCACAACTTTATTTCCACCTTCTAATCTACCTGTTGTCCAATCCAATAAGAAGCTAATTAGCCAGAGAACCTGGGTGAGCAGCACAGGAAGGGGTTAGAGTGGATCTGACTAGGGGTAATGGAAGATAATCAGTAAACAGGGTACAATGTATTTTATCTTGAGCTTTATATCTTGAGCTTTCTCTTCATCAAGAGTCACAAAGATAGGAATATTGGTGATTTCTTAATAAGTGAGTAAATATTTATAAGCTTTATCTTCATCTAGTTAAGAGTCACAAAGATAGGAATATTGGTAATTTCCTAGTGAGTTTTTATGAGGTGATAAGAAGGTAGTCTCATAGGAACAATAAGAATGTACTGATGGTCAGGCTACCCCACCCATTGATATCTGACAACGTGCTGTTTCAATCAGAGCCTGACTGACCCAGGCATATGGTTAACTTAGCACATTTTCTTATTTAAAAAAAAATATTTTATTAATTTTTAATATTGTATAATATTCATTAATACATTCTCAACTGAAAAGAATCAAATATTATAAAAAGGCTAAAGCCCCTGTTGATCGAATCCCCAAATCAAATCCTCCAGATACAACCATTTTTATAAGCCTGAGAATGTATACTCTCAGCCTTTATGCTAATAATATATTTAAATAAATATATGCATAGTCAAAGGAAAATATATCTGTATCAATATATTTCATGAGCCAGCCGGCCCTAACTTCTCTCCTAAATCCAGATATCTGTATCTTACTAACTAGTAAACATCTTTACTAGGGTATCCATTAGGCCCCCCAACCTTCTGACCATCCTTGATTCCTTGGATTCTTTTGTTCCTTTTTTTTTTTTTTTCAATCATTGTGAAGTGAGCAAAAAGATCAAATATTTAAAAGATTAGCATTCATCAGAAGTGTTTTTCGTTCAAGTCCTTTTATTTCTGGCTCAAGAGAGCATTAAAGTGTCAGGTATTACCCACACTGATTTCTCAACCCCCTGTTGGCAAAGCCTCCACATCAGTCACTTGGAGAGGTCTAAGCAGAGACTTGAGAGATTCCTCCTCCATTTTCCAACATAAAACAGGTGACAGGCTTATCCAAAGAAAGATCTAATACTATTAAACATGGAGAATATTAAAAAAAAAAAAAGGGGCGGGGGGATAGGGAAAAAAAAACAAAACTTCCACCCTCTTTATACCATACTCTTATTTTATTTCTTTATCAAAACTCAAATAAATGATTTTATGAGGATGAAGTAGCTTGAGTAATGCAGAAATGGACAGAATCTGTAGGCATACCCTTGCCCATCTCTGCTGGAATGTTTCAGGCATACCCAAAAGCGGTGCTCCGAGATTTAGTGATAGAAAGTATTGCCCCATGGAAAAACAGAACAACAGAAAAGTTCTCCTCCCCCACAAATTTGTCCCCAAGTGTCCCTGCTACACTACTAGAGCAGAAAAGATAGATCTGGGAACAGACTCACGGAAGACTCTATGTTAGGTAGTTTTATACATGATACCATACAAACAGTATCCTGAGAAATCTAAGACAATGCATTATATTTTGTATTACTTTAAACCATTTAATTCCCTTATAAGATTATTGACCCATTTTAATGAGATAATACAAATAAACCACTTATCATTCTGAGTGGCATATGAACAGAGCCTACTTACTCCCATCATTAATGTGAAAATTAATTAATTTAGGTAATTACTTTACATCTCATACTTTTTGTCTAAAAATAAAATTCCAAGCATATAATTAATAATTATCTCTGTCCTTTTAAAAAACTAGATGTCATCCTCAGCATAATAATGAACAAGCTTTGCCTTTTTTCAAAACTAATTAAGAGTCACATTACAAGGATTCGGATTATATTTGAATTTTATTTGAGGTGACATTGCCTATCCTCAAAGTGCATTTTTAAAGACAATAATAAAATGCCAACAAATTAAGAGTAATGGCTAATTGCTATTGATTAACCTAGGAAATGTTCCCATTAAGAATATTTCCAAATTCTATACTGAAGATACAAAAATACAAAGAATTAAGAGTTGCTTTAGTTATCTCAGAATACAAACAGTTTTTATAGATAAAAAGAACACAAATTGTATTTTTAAACTGAAGTCAAGGGATAAGTGTTAAGATTTTTAAAAGAAACTGTGCAACAAGCCAAGCCATAAAAATGTGGGGTTGGCAGCCTGCTGTAAATTTTTCTGGCAGTTATGTCTGTAATCCTAAATCCAAGTTACTGAAACCCTGTAATACAATAATAATAAAAGCAATGCAGCGTGAGCACAAGGCCTGTCAGATTTATGATGAGATGGTGTCTTCCATGAAAGGAACACACCAAATCAAATTAGTGGAGGGGAGATTAATAGAATTTCATCAGTTTCTAGCATGGAGACTATAAGCTGCCTCATAAATTTTGTGTCCTGAAAGGCAATGGCTTGAGCCCTTTTGAAGCTGAGCGCATAAAAGAGCACCACAAGTGGCCTTAGCTGTTGTGAGGTAAAGTCATTCTGGGAGGCCTCGGTTGAGCAAGAGTAGGGGGGCGAGTTGCATGGATAGTGTTACTACCCTGCCTCAGAGGGCCAGTGTATCATGGCCCTTACAAAGTTGGACTCCAGAGCCAGATTGCTGGGGTTTGCATTCTGGCTCCATCTGACTGAAGTGTGGCTTTAGGATGTTCCAACTCAAGGACCTTGGGCAAGTTTATTGGCACCTCTGGGTATAGTAATAGAGTGGGTAGAGTGGGTATAGTGATAGTATAATGATGAGAGAGTCATAAGGATTAATATAGTAAATAAATTAGAAAGGGCCACAGAAGTTAGCTAAGGTTACCAGCTGTTATCCTCCAACACCCTTGAATCCCTCTCTGAATGGCTGTGCTGATGAATTAAAGACAAAAGGAAAAATAAAAAACAAAGGGGAGTTTCTACAGTCCAGACTCCACTAAGAAAGGTGGGACAAAGAAGGGAGACATCAGTGTCTCCTGTAAGAAAGGGTTTTCTATCACTGATACTGGAAGTGTAACTTTAGGGAGTTCTAAATTTCCAGTAGTTAGCAATCACATAAAAGTTAGGGGACTCCTTGAAGAGATGAAATGAGCCTTAGAGGTAAGCCCAAAGAGCCTGTTTGTCTCCTTCAAAGCCAAGAGTTATAATAACAAAGACACAAAAATGAGGGATTATGCGCTATTTAAGAGTTAATCCCTCCAACAGAAAATCCCAACTTTATTGGCCTTTTAACTGCCTATTTTATTTAGTAAACACTACCCCGCCTTCCAAGGCATTGGGATCTGCTTGTTTGGGTTTTGTCTGTTTTATTTAGAATTATTCAAATTCATTTTCTATGAGAATTTTATAACTAACTGGAGGTATTTGAGAACCCAAGGGATTTTGAAGACAAAAATACATACAAATCTATGTATTTTTGGTCTTAAACTACCCATCGCCAAATCGGTGTGATTTTTATGATGTTTTTCCGCAGTTAGGGAAAAGAATAAGATGCTGAGTATAAAGCGGCAGAGGGTAGAGATGGAAAAATGAATCACGACAGAAGATAAAACAACCAAACAAATTAACAGCACTATAAAGATCTACCACAGAATGTTATTCTTTGAGAGCCATGCAGTCTTGACCTATTCTCATTTTTCAGATACAATTAAGATGGCTCCAGGGCATGGGTTGTATGGCATACTTCCTTGGTGCCTTACTCAGTGGCTAACCCAGTACCATGCCTCTCTTCCATCTGCATTCATTCCCTACCTGACCACAGCTACTCTAGTCTTTTAAATGTCTTCTATTTGTGGGCAGCCTGGGTGGCTCAGTGGTTTAGCACCGCCTTCAGCCCAAGGTTTGATTCTGGAGATCTGGGATTGAGTCCCACATCATGCTCCCTGCAGGGGGCCTGCTTCTCCCTCTGCCTGTGTCTCCCCGCTCCCCCCCCATCTCTGTCTCTGATGAATAAAAAAATCTTTAAAAATAAAAAATAAAATGTCTTCTATTTGATTCAAACACTTCTATCTTTATTCCTGACCTGTCTCCTAAATTGAGTCTTAAATACCCAGTTGCATGCTTATTTGACTGGATGACCTCATATGCCTCATGGCATACTCAAGCAAACTCCTGACTTTAGGCTTTGTAGTGGAGAGCACAGTCCACCCTAGTTGGTGCTCTCTCCAGCGCCTCTGAGATTCCTCTCCCCTGCTTTCCGTGTCTATCGCCCAGCTTCCACATGCTTTGAGGCTACAGGACTGTACCTGTAACTTTCCATCTTAGTCCATTCAGGCTGCTATATCAAAATACCAGAGGTTGGATGACTTCAACAACATTAATGCATTTCCTCTCAACTCTAGAGGCTGGAAAGTTTAAGATCAAGATGCCGTCTGATTTGGTTCCTAGTAAAGACCCTCTTCCTGGTTTGCAGGTGGCTGCTATTTCTCTTTGTCCTCTCATAGTGGAGAGAGTGATCTCTTTCTCTGCCTCTTATAAAGCCACTAAACCCATTATGATGGCTCTACTCTAACGAACTCAGTTAACGCTATTTCTCTCCCCAAGGCCTCGTCTTTAAATGCCATCACATTAGGGGTTAGGGTTTCAGCATATGATTTTGGGTTGGGGGAAACAAAATTCAGTTCATAACACCTTCTTAAGAAGGTTAGTCCCTGGGGCTACTGGAGGTGCCTAGCAAAGTCACAGGGAACCTGAAGAGCCTGGGAGTTTCTGTTCCTCCCTGCTGACCCCAGCAGTTCATACCCAAATAGTCTAAAGGTAGGAAAAGCTCTGAGATGTAACTTCTGTTCCAGAGCTCCTTTCAGATCAGAGTTTGGGGCTTCACCTGCCATGGCATCCTTACTCGGCTTTCTCTCTTTCGCTTTCCTATTTCTCCTGCTCTCTCGTCACTCTCTCTTAGAAGTATTTCCTTCGCAAATCACTTGCACACAAATCCTAATTTCAGGAATGGCTTTGAACCTGAGATACACACAAAATAACTTTTCCTCTTCCAAGGGCTCCTTCACTAGCACTTCTCCCTCAATAGCACCACCATTAAATCCTGTTCCTTAACTCTCAAACTTTGTCATCATGCTTGATTTCTTTTTCTCTCCTCCTTACACATAATTTATCAGAGTCTTCCTGGCTCCACCTTCAAAATATACTCAGACACTGGCCACTTCACAAGACGTTCACTGTTACTCTCTTAGTTAGGTGATCATATAATTTACTACCTTTGAGAGTGAAAGGAAGTGCTACTAACAATTATGTGGTACAAACTAGAACTCCCCCGGCAAACTGGGACACGCGGTTCCCCTAACCTTAGTCTTATTTACTATCTCTTCCATTTGAACCACTGCAAAAACTATTTGTCTTCAGTCTTGACCTATATCTATTCTCCAAATAGTAGCAAAAGGGGTATTTTAAAAATGTAAATTGAGTCTTGCCACTCCGCTGCTCAAAAAAACTTCAATGTCTTCACATCACACTGGAATAAAATCCAAACTCTTTACCTATGTGTAAAATGCCCTGTATGGTTTGGCATCTAACTACGTTACTGGTTTCCAACCACTCTGAACTGTCTGATATTATTATTTTTTAATTGAACTATAGTTGACACACAATGTTACATTAGTTTCAGGTATACCACATAGTGATTCCACAAGTCTATGTAATGTTATGCTCACAAGCGTAGCTACCTTCTGTCACCATACAACACTATTATAATACCACTGACTGTATTCTCTACGATATAGCTTTTATTCCTGTGATTTATTCATTCCATAACTGAAAGTCTATACCTCGCACTTCCCTTCATCCATTTTGCCCGTTCCCCCACCTTCTGCCTCTCTGGGGGGGGGGGGGGTGCTGTGGAAAAAGGAATCCTCATGCCCTGCTGGTGGGAATAGAAGCTGGTAAAGCCACTGTGGAAAATAGTATGGAGGTTCTTAAAAAAAATTAAGCATAGAAATTCCATAAGATCCAGTAATTCCACTCCTGGGTATTTACCCAAAGGAATGAAAATAATAATTCCAAAAGACATATGCACGCCTATGTTTAATGCAACATTACTTACAATAGCCAAGATATGGAAGCAGCCCAAGTGTTGGCCACTAGAGAAATGGATAAAGAAAATGTGGTGTATGTGTGTACATATGTATATACACACTGGAATATTACTCAGTCTTTGATGTTAATACTTCAGGCACATTCCAGACCCCAAGTAGTCTCATCTTTTGATTCCTTATTCCTCTCAGATCTCTATTAGGCTATATAAGACACACACAATCTCCTACCACTTCACACATTGATGGTCTTCTCTGCTCTATGCAACATTTATAACAACATGACATATTATCTTTGTTTATTCTTATTAATGTCATTCCCCCTCATTAGGAGGAGAGTCCAGTTCAAAGACCTGTACTTGGCCCCAGGAGCTGAAACAGAGCTGGCATTCAGAAATATTTGTTAAGTTATAGGAAGTCCCTACTAAGTTCTAAATTCCCCTTTTAGTTCTAAATTCTCCTTTCTTCATTTTTGTGCATTGCTTTAGCTCAGATTTTTTTTAGTTTTCTAAAAAATATATAGATTCTAAAATGTACTTCCATCCTCTAATCTTTCATTTTAAATTATTATGGATTTGATGTTAATTTTAGGGATAAAATGAATTATTCACATTTACATGAATAATAAGAATAACTGAGAATGTGAATTTAAATATGTACATTATTTATTTCTCAAAAACACAATAGGAACATAATCTCCACCTTTAAAAAAAACTTCTACATATTGCCATCATTTTTTTTATCCCAATTTGAATGCCTGGTTCTTTTATTTATAATGAGCATACTTATACCAGCTAATATCTTTTAAATGCTATGCTCTAGAATATAATTTAAGCATACCTAATTCTGAGAAATGAGTTTTAGAAAGGTAACACAAAGAATTCCCTGCCAAAATTCTTTAAGTTTACAGAAAATATTGAGAACAGATTTTTGTGCATTCCCTCCCCCATTTATTCAACCCTTCTTACCTCTTCAGAATCTCTCTGCCACAACTTAAATTTTACCTTTAAGCATATTGAGATGATATTATCATGTTAAAAAAAATTTCCCCCTTCCCAAGATATTGCTATATTTTTTATACATACATACAAATATCTCAAAGGATAGAAGCAGACTATCTAGGAATTATTAGACACTGAGGTTAAGTACACCCATCCCATAGATTTGATGCTATATTCTACTAAGATTCACTAAGATGTGATCTACTTATTAAACACCCATCCCCACCCTTTGATTTTTCTTTTAAGCAATACATAATTATAAAGAACAAAAAATGTGTAAAGAATGTAAATAAATTCTCACTTTAATGAAAATAATCCTGATACATATGGCATAAAATATGAAAATCTTTATGTCCAAACCCTCCAACACCCTAAGGAAGAAGTCACTGTGAATAGTTTGTTGTGTAGCCTTGTCCCTCTCTCTTTTTTTTTTCTTAGATTATTATTTAAGAGAGAAAAAGAGTCAGCGAGAGGGGCAGAAGGAGAGGGAGCAACAGGTTCCCCTCTGAGCAGGGAGCCCAATGCAAGGCTCAATCCCAGGACCCTGAGATCATGACCTGAGAAGAAGGCTCAGATGCTTAACCAGTTGAGCCATGCAGGTTCCCCTTATCCTTGTCCCTTTCTTATTCATCTGTGTGTACAGTACACATGTATATATTTGTTACTTAAATGACATCATACCAAATGTGTTCATCTATGCCAGTACAGAGTTATTTTATTATACTGTTTTATATGTTCCATAGCATATATGTATTAAAATTTTCCCTAGCTATCTTTGATTGGCCTTATGGAATTTCTCATATATAACTACTGTAAAAAAAGTTTGCAACAAATAGAAATTTCAATTCTTTTGACATACTCTGCTCAATTCTCCAAAATGATTGCTCCAATTTACACTTCCACTAAGAGTGCATGAGAATACCTGTTTCTCCAGTGGGCGATACTACCAATATTTTATATTTTTGCTCATACTGTGGCTAAATCCAATGTCTTATGGTTGTTTTGATTTGCGTTACTCAGTCAAAAAGTCTTTAGTCTACATCTTTAAATATGAAAATACGATTCATTGGTATTATTGTGATACTAATACATTTAAAACTAGCCCTCTCGCTTTATTTACACTATTTGCCTGCCTTTCTTATTTTCTTTTCCACCTGAGACTTTCTTGCCTATATTAGTTTTGAAAGCATTTTCTTATTTCAACTTCTAAGTTTTAGCTGTATACTAGGTATGTAATATCTATGCTAATAATATTATGCTTTTAGGTGTTTAATATGCACATGCACACTTGATTTTTACTTACAATGTCTATAGTTAATCAGTACTAATCATTTTTCCCATAAAAGATGATACACTTAATTATATTTTCCCCACCCATCTCCTCCATGGTGAAATCCTCTTACTTTAAAATACTTTATTTCAGAGGAGGGGAAGAAGTATTCAAGCTGAGGTAAACTTGCAAGCAGTTAAATGTACAATAAGTTTTGATAAATGCAAACATATGTGTAATCATCACCTCAAAGTGCAGAACATTTCTATCACCTCAAGAAATTCCCTCATATCCCACTTCAGTCAATTACCCATTGCTTGAGCAACCACTATTCTCATGCTTATAACCCAAGATTAGTTTTATCTGGTCTTGAATTTCATTTCAATGAAATCGTAAGGTATGTACTATTTCCTCCATATCATTCAAGTCGATATATGTTTTGGGGATTTATCTATTGTTACTTGTATCAATAGTTCATTCTCATTGCTGAATAGTATTGCATTATACAGAAATACTGCAATATTTCCATCTACTTTCCTGTTAATGGACATTTGAGATGTTTTCAGTATTGGCGATTATGAATCAAGCAGCTGTAAGAAGACATGTGAAAGCTTGAGGGCATATGTTTTTATTTCTCTCAAGCAAATACCCAGGAAAATGCCATATGATGGGATGGGTGTATTACCTGTTTATTTTTAAAAAAATAAAACCTGCTAGCTAGTGTTTCAAAGGAGTTGTAATTTAATATATTATCAGCAATGTTTGAGAATACTAGTTGGTGCATATCCTCATTAACATTTTCACTTCTCAGTTTTTTCAGTCTTTTTAATTTTAGACCTTCTGGTGAGTGTAACATCCTGTCACATTTAGGTTCTATATTTGCATTCCCCCTTTCAATAATGATGTTGAGAAGCCTTGAGGTGTTATTGTCCATTCATATTTTTATTGTGAACTCTCTAGTCAATTTTTATTCCTATTTAATTGGGCAATTTGTCTTATTGATTTATAAGTGTTATTTGTATATTTTTTAAATATTTTTAATACATTGTGTGCCCCTAAGGGGCATTTGGGTGGCTCAGATGGTTAAGTGCCTGACTCAATTTTGGTCAGGTCATGATCACAGAGTCATGAGACCGAGTCCCAAGTCAGGCTCAGGATCTAGTCATGGAGCCTGCTTAAGATTCTCTCTCTGTCTTTCCCCCTGCACTCACATTCTCTCAAATATTCTTTTTTTCAAATGCACATATGCAAATATTTTCTCCCAATCTATAGCTTGCCTTTTCATTGTCTTGATGGTAACTTTTGAAGAATGGAAGTCTTAACTTTAACAAACCCAGTACATCTGAGGCACCTGGTAGCTCAGTCAGTTAAGTTTATGACTCTTGATTTCAGCTCAGGTCATGATCTCTGGGTCTTGGGAAGAGCCCCAAGTTGGGCTCTCTGCTCAGCAGGGAGTCTGCTTGAGGATTCTCTCACCTTCTCCTTCTGCCCCTTCCCTTGCTTGCATTCTCACTGAAATAAATGTTTAAAAAACAAAACAGGGGGATCCCTGGGTGGCTCAGCAGTTTAGTGCCTGCCTTCGGGCTCAGGGCGTGATCCTGGAGTCCCGCTCCCGACATGGAGCCTGTTTCTCCCTCTGCCTGTGTGTGTGTGTGTGTGTGTGTGTGTGTGTGTGTCTGTCTCTCTCTGTCTTTCATGAATAAATAAAATCTTTAAAAATAATAAAAAATAAAAACAAAACAAACCTAGTACTCTGAAACTAATGTAATATTGTGTGTCACTATGGTTAAATAAAAAATAATTTTAAAAGGATCTCTAATGTAAAAGAAAAGTTCAATCAATAAAGGTACAACCAATTGTTATTTTAAACATACCTACTATTAAATGAAGTACATAGTCAAAATTTCAGTTAATATTATGCTATTTATAAAAAGCTAACAATGAGATATATGGCAAAACTATACTCAGAGTAATATTGATTATTGTAAGTTTGTGTATTGTTTGAAAAATAAAAATCAATGCAAATAAAAAATCCAGTTTCATATTTTTTCTCCAACATTTTTTTCAAGCACAGTGCTCTCATGAATAAATATTGCCTACCCAAATTCACAAATATATTCTATGTTTTCTTCTAGAAGCTTTATTCTTTAGTCTGTAATCCAGCTCAAATTAATTTTTATGTATGATGTGAAATAGGACTCAAAGTTCATTTTTACCCATAAGGATATCCAGTTATTCTAGTATCATTGGTATTTGTTTTTAACCTTTTAAGAGTTTGACATAGTGATTAAGATTGCATGTTCTGGGCTCAAGTAACTTGTATTTATTTAAAATTCAGTTTCCACCACTATCTACCTATAGGATACCGATTGACTACTCTATTAAACTTCTGTCTTTGTTAGGTCAACCTTAAAGTATGGATAATACTAGTACAAACATTAGGGTTTTTTCTTCTTTTAATTCAGTTTTAGAGATTAAATGCCATAATATGTATAAAGTTCCTCACATAAAACTTGGTAAATAGTACCTTTCTGGAAATACTAGTTTATAAAAAATAATTATTTCAGAAATAATTTCAGTTAAAAATAAATTATTTATATAAAATATTTATAAAATATTAAAAACTTATAAAAATAATTATTTCAGAAATAATATGAAAGTGTTATATCTGATACAGGATTCTGATTTCTTAAATATAAAAATCAATTTTCCTTAAGTATTTTTAATGTTAATATGGGCTAGTCTAAAAGTCATCTTATAACTGTCACAAAATTTTGAATTACTGATAAAATCTTCTTATAGCCTTGCTGATAAAACTAAAGCTAATACACAATTGTATTTTTCCATAAATTGACTTTTTATCCTCTCCAGAAATTTTTAGAATTTTTGCTATTTGGTACTCCAAAATTTTATTGGAGAGTTGATATTCTTTCACTGACCTTCTTTGAGATTACATCATCCTAATTTGTATAACCACAGAACCTAACAAGATAGATAAGTATATTGATTATTTTAAGTGTTAAGGTAAATTTTTTCTAAAAAGAATATTTGATAAGATTTTAATAAGATTTAAAGAAATAAATGTGGAAATGGTTTTAATTATCTGACTTTTTTTTACAATTTATGTAATTTTATGAAATCTGAAATAAAGTACTGTTCAACCTCTAGATCTGCAAAAATGCTTGTGATATCTTAAATAATGATGCAGTTAATAAGTAAAGCCCTAAATAGATGAAATGATACTGTTAACTTTGTAAATGATACAATTATACATCTTATATCATTGCATAATTAATCATATTTCTTTATTGCATTCAATCTGTACAACAATCCTAAAAAATAGTATCTTTTCAAGGGTTCCCGCAAGACAATTGATTCCTAGGGCTGCTGGAGCAAAAGCCATTTTGCAATAAGACCTTGTGTCTTTGGTGATCAGCTGTTCTGGAAATTATGAAGCTCATATACATTAATAAAAAGATGATAGTGGCAACTTGATTACAGTACAAGATTTAGTTAGAAGCTGATGTTATGACTGAAATGCAAGAGTGTAATTGGCTTTCAGCAGTATATTTTAGAAGATTCAATTAGCTTCTTGATTTGACAAGTACAGCCCCAAGATTCAAGGCTAGTTGCACAGAAGTCAGGGGTAGGTCCAACTGATATCCTAAACCCAAAGGTTTTGTAGTCAACTTTCAGGACCAGCCTGGTGCCTGAGGATATAACATTCTCTGAGAGCATCTCTTCCACTTTTGATCTTTTGTCTACACAAGAAGTTATACAGTTCACTTACAGGTGGAATGGCTCCTCCCAATCTCTGCCATGGGAGTATATGAGATCCTGCTTAGATTTGCAAGAAACAACTACTTCTGGCTGTGGCTCAGGACACACTTATTTCTTTCCAACCTCTCTGTGGAGGACAGGAGGTAGCAATAACATTTATTGATATTTCACTTTTACCTTGTGAGTTTCCGTTCTCTGTGTAAAGGCTGTCATTTTGGAGGGGAAAAACTTCCTCTGGCTTTAGCCCATAAAACTTAAGAGTTCTTTCTCAGTCCTTGGTCAGCCTAATTCAAGAAGAGTATGCAGTTTTTCAAAGTAAAAGTAAAGTTGAATATCAAACCATCTTACACACACACACACACACACACACACACACGTGCACACCTTTGCTATGTAAGATTATGCTAGTATCTCAGGAAAGGGCATTTTAAAATGGATTTCATAATATAGGTCAAGTAACACATAATAATCTAGACACATTTTTCCCCTTTGCTTTATGGGAAATATTTCTCTCCTATCATCCCAAGACTACCATTAAAGAAGCATATTTGTTCTAAATGATCTTTTCTGTAAATTCAATATATAAATCCAGATACATTTGAAATCAGAAACTCTTCATTGTATATCTTCTCCATGAAAATAACTATGTAACAGAGTTTGCATGAAGTTCATCTTTTTGGTCATCTTCATGATCTTGCTGATTTCTCAAAACTGTAAGTATACATTACAATTGCATAAATGGACATTTTGCCCACAGTTATAATTTAGTATTCAATAATAATGGTCCTCTGTGTTTGACTACTTCACTGAGTTTCCACACAAATGAATTTCTAAGTATGCCCTTTCTTCACATCTTAAAAATGAAATAGTGTTTTTTTAACTTCAAATATGCATATTTAACTGCAATTCTAACAGTACATTTTTTTTTGCTTTTTAAAATATTATTTTCCTAAAAGATTAAAATCAAATTGCATATATGTAGAAATATAACAACAGCATCTAGCATTGACTAAAGGCTTACTATATGGAGATAGTGTTCTACTCAAGCATTTCAAATCTAAATCTTTAGAGTAGGGTCTATATCATCCATTTTTCTAATAGAGAAGAGGTAAGTAACTTAAGTAACTTGAGTATCTTACCCCACATGACACAAGTGTTCAGAGTATGCACATATATTTGCATAATTAGGCTTTAATATAGGAAATATACATTTTAATAAACTTGTATTTTATCTCAAACCACAGCCTTGAAAATAACTATACCTTTAAAAATAATCTATAAAATATAGTCTTGGTTTAACCCATTTATAGGGATTATGTAAAATGTAGTGACAATAGCAACATAATAATCAGGGGACTTTCAGCACATTTTGACTTTTTTCAGAGACATAAACCCTTAATTGTTATGTATTTCTCTTAAACTGAATACTATAGGCTGTAAATTCATGTGAGATTCTAATTTAAATTCCACATAAATCAATTGAGAAAAATAAACACAGTGATTAATGGTGTTTTAAACAAATCTAAGTATGGTATGGTCAGAGATCCCAAATGATTGCTAAAAGATAATTTGTTGGATTTGCTTCTACTGCTCCCCTACAATTTTATTTGGGGTAAAATCAAATTTGCTTTCTCAATTACACAGAACATTAGAAATAAGACTTTCGTTATATCCACAGAGTACTTTAAGCACCAGACTTCGGGGTTTCTTGAAGTGGTACCTAAAAAAGTCCAAAGTGGGGACACCTGGGTGGCTCAATGTTTGAGTGTCTGCCTTTGGCTCAGGGCGTGATCCCAGGGTCCCAGGATCGAGTCCCACATCAGGCTCCTCACGGCGAGCCTGCTTCTCCCTTTGCTAATGTCTTCTGCCTCTGTGTGTGTGTCTCTCATGAAGAAATAAAATCAATCAATCCATCAGTCAATCAATAGTCCAAAGTGACTTGTTCATGGGTCAGGATGATGTTTGACTCTAAGCAGACATTCAGCTCCAGAGAAAATTGCCATTCTTTCTGGAGCACAGTTGACAGACAACCTAGAGTATCAGCAGTATCTGCTGAGAACTCACAATATTGGAAACTGGCATGGCGGGGTGGAGAGGGTTACACAAGGGCTGTCTACACTGCTCCTGGCACAAGATGAGTTCGCATCAATGCAAAATCTCACTAGAATTCCACTAGGGAATTATATATAATCATCACTCTATAAAACAGAATGAGTATAATTTGATCAATGGGATGACAATTAAAAGACAGACAAACCACAGCTGACCTCATTTCTGTTCTACCTCAAAACTTAGAACAAGACATTCTATCCTTATTGCTTTTCCTCTATTTGGATTCTTTTCTAGGAGAGCTAAAAAGTATATTACAGATGCTGAGATTGCATTCATGCAGTGATTCTATAAATATAATTTTGGAAGCAGATAAAAGATAAGATGATTTACTACTATATCACTGCTTTACAAGGTGTTTAGAAGATGGATTTTTGAAAAACTAATTACATGCAAGGAAATGTATGCATGGATGTGTGTATTGGAACCAAGAATGTGGGAGTAGTTTGGAAATGAGGCTGGTGTGAATATTAATTCTCCATCCACAAGAAAAAAAAAAAAAACTAAGTTAAACACTGACCTTTGATTAAAGAGAACTATTAATTTTGGAATTATTTACTTACTATCAATCTCACATTTTTATAACACATCCAAAAATAGCAAGGTCTAGATATAAGTAATTTCCCATTACATGTCTTCTTCGTGGATGGAGAAGTGGGTGGGGCTGTAATAAGAGTCACTTTGCAGGAGGAAAGGCACTGATTCAGGCACATTCCTCCAGAAGCCTGGGGTTGATATTAAGTCTAGTATCATTTTAAAGAACCAAGGTCCTGTAGGGTCCATAATTGCTCATTACATTCCAGGAGTCAGGGCCTTGGTTCTCCTCTTCTTTTTCAACCACACAATGAAACACAGACTGTAGGTCACATGGGCATTTCTACCTTAACCATCTATGCCCATTTGATTTATTAACTCATAATTGTGTGTACAAATATATTTCATACATTAATTTCTAAGATTACAAAATCAGATGTGATTTTTTTTCTTATGCTTTTTGTTAGTTTGGGATAATTAGATTTTTTTAATCACAAGATTTACATAAAGTTGCCATTATTTAGTAAGGGATATTTCTCTCCCTCAACATTTTAAAGTAGAAATGACAAGTTAAAAAATTAGTTTGGTTCCTCTTTTCTCTCACTTCTGCATCTTGCCACCTTTAATAATTGTGACACAGCGAGGTGAAAGAGTCCAAATTGGAAATTAAATAAATCTTGGGTTTGGGTCTGGTCTGTGTTTCCATCACTTACATTAGTTTTAGTAAACCAAGTACTCTCTTTGGGTCTCAACAGGCTCATGTGTAAAATGAGAAAGCTGGACTAAACCTCAAAGGTCCTTTTCAACACAAATTTTATGAAACTTATAATTCCTTCCATTTTATGGTGCTTTGTGAAGTGCCCCGTTTAGTGGACAATTCAGGCCTACAGCCTCCTGAAACATTTTCAACAGCCCTGGTGCTCCCAAGGGAGGGAAAAACAGTAACAAATGAACAGATTATTTGCTCATCATAATACATCTTTTGAAAATGTCAAATGCTCTGACAAGATGCTTAAATACTGAGCTTCTATTTTAACCTGTGGCTTTACATTGACACATTCTTCCTTTTCTTTATCCTTTGGACGGTTTTCTGATGATAAAATCAATACATTGTCATTATAAGTAATAGCTTACAAAACACACACGGAAAGAACATAAGAAATAAAAAAAGTAATTACCTTTAATCTCACTATTCCAGAGATCCATTATCAAAATTATTCCTCTGGGCCCACCTGTGTTTGTGTGTGTCTGTGTGTGTGTGTAATATAATTTTACAATAGTAGATGAATTGTGCTTTCAATACTGTTTTGTAGCCTACCTTTATTACACGTAAATATTATGAACATTTCCATGTTAACGAAGATAAAATCTATGTCATTATTTTAATTGCTACAAGCTATTCCAATGTTTGAACGTGTCACAATTTATTTAACCTAGTAATATACTGGATAATTTAGCTGCTTCTAATGTTTGCTATTTTAGAAACTGAAACAAACATCCTTTTTCTTTAAATACTTGTCTGATTATTTCCTTGTATTCTATATACTCAAGATTTGTACATTTCATTTTTGTTGTTGTATAGAGTAGATTTACCAAAGCATTTTTATCTGTATCTGGTTCTCTACAATACTTTTCTGACCCTGTGATTTAGCTCTTGACTCCTACTCCCTGAGTTACTTTTCCTTAGACCTACAGTCTTCACTACCTACTGCACCATACTCTGCCTTCCTCAAGTCACCCCCTCAGTGGTGTGGTTGTCTGCCCTGGCTTCTAATCTCTTTATTGTTCTTTTATATTCACTCACATCATACTAGCAAAATCTTCCACTCCTTTGGCTATGGATTTTCCTTTTTTATTCCCAATAATATATTTAAGACAAAGCTAATGTATCATCATACGAACTATCTAGCTTAATTTTTTCAATATTCTTGGGTGTCAAATAGATCTGGTTTTTGCTGTTAATACTTGAATCTTGTACATTTATAGTTTTATACTATATTTATATATAAAATTATTGTAGCCAATTCTTTAACCCCTTTATTTTGGACTAATTCTATATGCACTTAAAGGATTAATTTCACAATGCAGAGACATAAATACATTCAAGAAAACCCTTTTATATGATATTGACGACTAGGTTTAGGCAAAGAGGCATGCACTTTTGTAATTTTTGAGATGTCTAAGTAAGGAAAATATAAATAAGTATTCCTTTTACTCAGTGGATTCTCTGGTCTCCCTAGTGCATTTGGGCTTCATTTAATTTTTTATCAATTCTATATAAAAATAACTACCTTTATGTTTCCTGCTGATAAAAAGCTAGTAGTTGTGAGACAGAAACTATAGTCTTTTTACCTAATATAGCATTAGATAATTTTTGTGCTAGGATAGGATTTGATATTCAGGGCCTATACCCTGCCTATTCCCAGGTAATGAACACAGAGTTCAAGTCAGCAGCATGTAACTTAGCTAGAGCTTGAAAGCATAAAATCCAAAGTAGATTTCCAAGAGAGGTACTACATGATAGTCATTCTGGACAATATTCTTGGAAATAAGATAATCATCAGTTCAGAAATTCCAAAGAAACTAAAGAGAAAAGGAATGCAAATATCCAAGCATCAAGTAGAATGACCCAAATTGAGCCATCTAGAAAATGCCGGTGAGGACAAAGAAAATAATAGAGGCCCCAGCAAATGTAAATAAAAGGGATTCAGGGGAAGAGGGAAAGAGTTTACCAAATCCTAGAAGTTGATTAGAGAAAAAGAATAAAGAGAGAACTTGCAAGAATAATAATAATAAGGGACGCCTGAGTGGCTCCCATCAGTTAAGCATCTGACTCTTGATTTCAGCTCGGGTCATGATCTCAGGGTCATGAGATTGAGCTCCACGTGGGGCTGTGTGCTCAGCTCAGAGTCTACTTGAAATACTTCATCTTCCTTTCCCCTCCACCCTTCCCCCATTCACTCTCTCTCTTCAAAATAAATAAGTCTTTAAAAAATAATAGTAGTTTAACATTGCAAGAAAAGGCAAGCCAAGAGACAGATTTGAACCATAAATCTTACCTTATAGCTAGTATTTATTTGATACAGCACTGCTGCAAATCCCCAGGGCAATGCTTAAATTGTGCATAACAGGTTCAACTGGTTGAGCTGAGGTATTTAGGTTCTCCTGGGGTTGACATTCTGGCTTGGGAGTGCACACCCTTCTGCACACATACACAACACCCAACATTTATTTCTTTGAAAATTATGTTTACACTTTTCTTTTTCAACTTCATGAAAAGTGAAAGTGGCTGCTAAACACAGAAGGCAGAGAAGAACAGTAATGGAACTGATGACATGGTATCTATTCCTGTGAATCACTGAGTTAGAAAGGTTAATGCCAGGAACTGAAATATATTTTAAAAGATTATGAGACTCTGGGAAAGTGATATATTCTGAGAAAATGTGCCCATAAGGTCTTTGTGACACATAGCAACCCATGTGATAATACAGGACATTCTCCTTCCACTGTGCTAATCCTAGCCTCTCCCTCTGACTTGGAGAAGTAGAGCTTAGCAGGATATAACATCCCATGGCAACAACAAAGATTCACTTGGGGGTCACCTTGAACAGATAATACAGTATGTTTCCTTTTAACAGTTTTACAGGTGACTGAGCTCTTAGAAGGAGCAGCCTTACAAGGAAAGATACACTTGGCAGATATTTCTATGTGATAATTGTATCTGACTCAATGGCATGTGGCATATATCTTTTGGGGGAATTTACTTATATAATTTGGGTTTATCCTGAAAGGTAAAATGTCTTGCCTGAAGAGCAGAAGGCTTGCAATCCAAAGGCATTGTAACATGGGTGAACATGAATTAACCAAAGTCTTCTTCATGGTCACAGACATAGGCAAGTTAGGTGATCTTGGGGTTACATATAGAAATGTATCAGATGGAAGCCAGAGGTGCCTCAACTATTACATGAATTGTTTTCTGACTATGAAGATTTTCCCATTTGGGAAGTTTCATGGTGATCTAGAGATCTAGATCTGAAGTTGATTTGAAAGTCTAAATGACAGACCGGAAATATGAGGGAGCCCAAGTCAGCCAGAACAGTCTGATCTCGAACACCAAACTGGGATTGTATAATGAGCCCATATTTTTTTTTTCACAAATTCCTAGGAACATCTCAGAAATGGAGCAAAGTCAATTAAAATTTTCCCAAGTCCTATAGATCCAGACCTTGGAGCCCCAAAAGAGGCCTGCTATCTCTCTGATGGAATAGAATTTCACTGGCTTGTACCATCTAGAATATACAAGTTTTGCTCCCAATCAGCATTCAGAATGTAACTGTGATGTCTCCACATTAAAGCTGGGACAAAGGAAGGAAAATTGCTATTTTGTTTAAGTTATCAATTTCTCTGTGCTTTGGAGAAATCAAGCCCAGTGGGCAGAGTACAGAAGCTAAGAGCGAGACAAAAGAGGACAAAAACAACTTTGCATAATAATGTGAAGCACCATCTTCCTAACTGTAATATAATTTCCAAAAGTTTCCACTCCCCAAAATGAAAGATAATTTATCTTAAACTGATTTGTACTATTTTATCTTTGAGATGCACCGTTTTTCCTCAGGAACACATATAGCTAAATGTCTGAATGTGTTTTGTGTGAGAGCTCTCCACCAGCAAAATCAAAATATCAAATTTGGATGGGGCTGGGAGAGGAGCTCTAAAATCCATTCTAAATTGAGGATTTCTGTGAAACATTTTGTCCAGTTTCTTCTCTTTTGCTCAAGCTCCTACCAACCCCCACAGGTTGTTATTCCAGATTACATAACTCATATTGCAAACAGACTGCCATGGAGTATTATCCCAGTAGAAGCGAGAGTGGTGCATGTCCTGGTAGAAGGGGATATTCACGAGGTAAGATTTTTCTAATAAGATACACATTTGCACCATAAGAGAGCAGACTCACCCTCTCGCTTTTAGGGTAATTACAAAGAAAGAAAACAAAGTCATAAACTTGAGTGTTCTCCAGAGGGAAACCCTATGATAGCTTATGCTTCATTTATCTTCAGTCCTTACACTACAGAAAAGTCATCTTAACATCTAATTTCCAGGTCTACTGTCTCCCTCAACATTGCAATTTCCCTTGGTTATCCCCCAAATTTCCATTAATTACATTACATATTAAAACACACTGTTAGGGGGCACCTGGGTGGTTCAGTTGGTTAAGCATCTGCCTTTGTCTCAGGTCATGGTCTCAGGGTCCTGGGATTGAGCCCCATGTTGGGCTCTCTGCTCAGTGGAGAGTCTGCTTCTCCCTCTGTCTCTGCCCTTCCCTCCTCCCTTACTTGTGCTCTCTCTCAAATAAGTAACATCTTTAAGAGTAAACATTTAGTTAAATATTTATTTAAAATAAATCTATAAAAATAAAAGCCACTGTTAGAAGTTATTGCAGTGGCAAAAATACTATGAAGAAGCAATGCTAATTCTTTAGTTCTCGGCAGAAACTACAGCAAAGAGAATGAGGTGGACAGGAGAGTCCCGTTGAGGAAACTGGTCTTAGGAGAGGAGCAGAATATAGTGACTCCCACTCCAGATGAGGAGGGAGATAGAGCATTTGGACCACAGAGAGCCTATCTGAAGGCTGTCCTTATCCTAGGGTGGGTAGGGAGATCTAGATCCCATCATTCGGTGGCACAGAAACTAATTAATGTATATTTGGATTACACAAAAATGAGATGCATAAATGAAAATCTTTAACTGAAAATAGTTTAGGGGCACCTGGGTGGCTCAGTGGTTGAGCATCTGCCTTTGGCTTAGGTCGGGTTCCTGGGGTCCTGGGATTGAGTCCTGCCATAGGGCTCCCCATAGGGAGCCTGCTTCTCCTTCTGCCTATGTCTCTGCCTCTCTGTGTCTCTCATGAATAAATAAATAAAACCTTTAAAAAATAAATAAAAATAGTTTGTAGTAAGTATACACATACTGCAACAAATATTCAGTACAAATAGATAGATATTAATTTGGAAAGCAAGGTGCTTGAAATCTCCTCCTAAAATCTTTACTCTGGAGAACATATTTTGACACAATTATATTAAAGATGAAATTTTATCATATAGTTTCATATTACCCTGTAATAGTTTCATGTAGTTTCTCTTCCTGCCCCTTCCCACTCCAGATTGTTAAGTCCATTAGCTCATAGCTACTGCAAAATTATGTGACTGGACTTTGCTACTGTCCCACATTTAAATGACTTCCCATAGACATCAAAAAGGACCTACTCTTCAGGTAATGATAGAAATGAGTCACCCTAATTCTTATTTGGGGGATAGAAATATTTGCTCTATTTTTCACATCAGTGTTAGTTTTGTGGTAGAACTATGAATAGCTCATAATATGGAACTGATTCACTCATCTCAAAACACCCTCAGTTCATATAGCCTACCATAAAATAGCTTCTATGAATTCCCTTCTATGTGATTTTAGGAGCTCTAAGTCAGAGGTCACCTATAAAGCTACATGCACTAAAGTACACGTCAGTCTCTTCAAATCCTCCCTTTTTCTCATCTAGTAGTCTTAAAATTATTAACCTTTTTGTCTCTTCCCAGGTCAGTGGGGAAATTATGGATTTTGTGGGGGGAAAAAGGGAGAGAAAAAAAAGAAAATGAGCATTTGTGTACTTGAGACTAAGAATGTCAGATTTTGAGGTCTTTGGGGGCTTCAGACACATATGGGTGGCTCTCAAATCATGGTTCAATTTACAGTTTTTCAACTCTATGATGTTACAAAGACACTATGCATTCAGTAGAAACCTTACTTCAAATTATGAGTTTTGATCTTTTCCCAGCAGCAAGCCACAACTCCCAGTCAGCCACGCAATCACAGGGGTGAACAACTGATATGCCTACAACCATCCTGCACCCATACAACCATTCTTTTTTTTTTTTTTAAGATTTTATTTATTTATTCAAGAGGGACAAAGGCAGGAGACACAGGCAGAAGGAGGGGCAGGCTCCCTGTGGGGAGCCTGCTATGGACTCCATCCCAGGACCCCAGAATCACCACCTGAGCCAAAAGCAGGCACGCTTATCTGCTGAGCCACCCAAGTGTCCCCCATACAACCATTCTGCTCTCATACAACCATTCTATTTTTTGTTTTGTTTTTACTTTCAGTACAGTACTCAGCAAAGTATAGGATATATTCAAGATTTAATTATAAAATAGGCTTTGTGTTAGATGATTTTGCCCAACTGTAGGCTAATGTAAGTGTTCTGAACATGTTCCCTTTGATAAAAAATTAAATAGAAGAATCACTGGAATAAAAGCAAAAATTCCCATCTTTAACCTTCCAGATTTTGAGGGTATAAAGCCTACAGTATTAAGATTTTTACTGAGATAAGTAAATTTTACCTTCATCAGTCAATTGCATATGAATAAAATGATACTATTGCTATTGGCTCACAATGGGGAATCTGCAGTAAATCGAAAATTAATTAGTAAATTAATTGAAAGTCTTATGAACTAAATCCCTTCATTTCTCTTTTGGATTTTGCCTGGGGATAGCCACGATGTCAGGCATATTTTGGCACCAGATTTTTATTATGCCTTTCATTTTTTGAATCTCTAAATAAAATAGATCTCATATTCTGTGTGGGGAAAAAAAAAAAAAAAAAGATTGTTTCTTTCTCCTCCGCTGCCCCCACCTGCCATAGTAACCAAGCACTGCAGTCATGGATTGGGCAATTCTCCCCATTAAAAACATGGTTTTTGAAAGAGAATGCAGGCTTGTCTCCCTGGCAACATCACCAGAGAGAAGTTCTCACATGATTTACACATTTAAAAGACAGTTGAGAGGCAGATTTCAGATTTGAAGGTAGTCATCTGATTGAGAAGACAACTTGCTTAAGTCTCCTTGGGCACCAAAACTGAATCTGAACTCATCCAGACAAATTACAAATGATATTTGGATTGATGGAGGATACAAAGGGACATTAGATGCAAATGTTCTGCATCTTATTTAGCCACAGCAGGTACTAGACGTCACAGACTTTAATAGTTGTTTCTAGCTGTTTGAATTTAAAATTAAAATGTTCTTTCTCTGTCTCTGTGTGGCTTATTCCCTTTTCAGGCCAAATACTACTTCTTGAAGACTTACCCTGATGAACCTCTTCACTCTCTCATCTCCCAACCAAGACAATTTTCTCTAATTATATTTTTTCACTTCCCTTAGAACATATAGCATAGTTTATAAATATATATTTGCCATTTACTGTCATCATCAGATTACTATTCCAAGCTCTCAAAAATATATGTTGAATGAATATGGACTACATTTATTCATTTAAGCATAATAATAAGACAGTAAGAGACATACTCATTCCTTAATCTTCAACTCTTTTGTTAGCAGTATGATAAACATTCATATAATCCAACTCCTATTTTAACATAATCACAGGAAAAACTTGGAAATCACTAATACACACCCAAAAATATGCTCCATATGTTTACATCATAGTAAAAGGACTCTATACTTCCCACACATGTTCTAATGAAGTGCAAATATGCACTTGCCTTATTGTTTGGGAATATTCAAATCTTCTGTAGAATCCAAAACAAATGGAATGGATATAACTTAGACATGTGTTAAGCAAAGAAAAAGCAATTCAAGACACAGTAGATATAGATAAAACAGAGCAGAGGAGTGCTAACTGTAGATGTTAAAAGATAGAAGGCACAAGTGAGTACTAACTATGCAAAAGGCATATGGGGCTCTGGATCTTCATGAGGTCTTAAATCACTCACTAGTGAAACTCATTCTCATCTCACATGTCCAAGACAGACACACAAAACCTCAGGCTTATGGGCAAGTTTTATCTACTGATCAAATGGACTTGACCCTACAACCTTCTGATTAAGCAGTGCGTGGGGGTGACCCCAGTCTTACCTGACCACATTTATCCAACCACTTTCTAGATATGTCAATTTTCTCTTATATTTTAATGGCCAATTTTCCCATCCGTTGTCACACCCTGGCAGAAGATACTGGAAAACAGAAGTACAATGTTTAAAAAATTGCACATCACTGTGATGGCCAGCTCCTAATTACTCAAGCCCATAGGAAATAAATAAGCATCAGAGAAAAAAATGGGCAAAAACTACATTTTCCAATTCCCTGCACTAGAAGTCAGAAAGATGGGCCAATAAGGATAGAATATTGAGTTCCTTCTTAAAAGCCAAACTCACAAGGGATTCTTGACTCTGCCCATCTTCATTTGTTCACTTCCCCTTCTCCAATTTGCATTCTATGGGGAAAAGGAGTAACAAAGTATAAATTATATACAACCTTTGGCTCTTGGTTCAAGTCCTCTGCCACTGTCCATAGAGAAAGGTCAAGAGCTCTTTCATATATACAACACGGCAGGCAAGTTTAAGGAGGGCAAATACCGTGTTTGGTGACTGCCCTGTTGAACTTCTTGCCATATTCATTCAAATGTGAGATCAATGGCTCCTAAAAGAAAAATGACTTCTGGGAGTGGTCTGGGATTCCTGGTTTGAGCTGCATGTTCTGGTCACAGAAGTTACACTATGTACAGCAGGCAGGAGTTAAACAGGGAATTTAGCAAAGGTTAGCCTTCCTAACAACCACAAGAATCCATTGTTTAATTTCATTTATCTGACTCCCTTCCCTGGCAGATATGCACTCCTAAATGATATAAAAGAACCCCCTTCAACAGTATTTAAATAGTCTCCCTTTCTCACCTCTAACACAAATCCTATATAACCTAACACCATACTGATTAATGATCAATTATTTGTAGAAACTTCATATTTATGCACATATTGTTTAAGAATTATCATCTGTTTGTTATATCTTAAGATATCTGTTTTCTAGAGTATTTCTTGAATCAGCAATTCTTATTTCCACTTGCGGTAACAAAGAAGAAAAGTACAACAACCATGTTGCCACAAATGCACATACAAACAATGTCCTAATTACTTACAGAACTTTGGAACATCGTGGAAAAGCCATGCCTTGGGCCATAAGAGAAACCAAGCCTAATTATATGCTAGCTCACTCTATTTAAAAGCTTTAAATGCCCCAAACTTCAAATATTTGCTTGGATCTTGGAAGACTCCAGAAAGAGCCAAAGTACTTTCTATGTAAATAGCCAAAAACCAGTGAGAGCCTTAAATAGTACTCTGTGCATGGCTTCTCAGGAATGTGGTAACAAAAGAACAGAGTCCTAGCACTGAACTTTTCTGTAACCTATTTCAACGTTGTTTAGTAGCAACTTCACCAAAACAGACAAAAATATCATAGCATTTTAGATTTGAAAGAAAACCTTCTGATTTCTCTACTTGATTCTACCATTGAACAAATTGAAGAGAAAAAAGATAGATGATGCTCACAGCTCCAATAGATATTTAAACCACAAAAGCCACAGCTTTTAGATTCCTTGCCCAAGACTGACTCTCTCTCTCTCTCTCTCTCTCTCTCTCTCGTGTACACACACACACACACGCCTCAAATTCCAGAGGCTTCTGGGAGCTACTGAATGGATAAGCAGGAGAGCTAAAGAGAGGTTTGATGTACTGGTTTGCTTAGCACTGTCTCAGTTCTGGCATCCCGAGTCTGGGTTCCAGGAAACCCCTCAGTCCCAGGCAAACCAGGATGGCTGGTCATTTTAATTTTGAGTTAATAACTCCAAATGACATAGGGGTTCAGGATTTTGCCTGTAGCTACTACTTGATCCCTTGTAGTATCAGTGGAAATGGTAAAATAAAGCTACAAACTTTCTGGTGGAACTTAAAGAGGGAAGGCTTTGGGAAGAGTATTCCTCAGCTCAGTAGTGAATATGGTAGTAAATCAATATCAAATTAATGAAAGATTGTTCAATAAGTCCAGTAGTCATGTGAAAAATTACCTCGATATAATGGTAGCTTCTAGGTCCAATGCCAGGAAAGTGCTAAGCAGAAAAATGACCTTTAAAATGTCCATATCCTAACACATGTCCATATAGTTTTTTGTATATATATATATACACACACACACACACACACACACACACACACACACACATACACACAAACATGGCAAGGTAGAATTAAGGTTGTATATAGATTAAGGTTGCTAATCACCTGACTTTAAGATAAAGTGGTTATACCTGATTATCCAGGTGGGCCCAATATAATCACAAGGGTCCTTAAATGGGGAAGGAGGTGGCAGGGAGAGGGTCAGAACCGGAGAGATGTCATTGTGAGAACCTCAATCTGCCATTAATGGTTTTGGAGATGGAAGGTGGCCGCAAGCTAAGGAACAAGATTTGGCTATAGAAGCTGGAAAAGGCAAAAAGGATTTTCTCCTAGAGCCTCCAGAAAGGAGCACAAGTTTATTTTAGTCCAGTGAGACCCATTTTGGACTTACAACCTTTAGAACTATAAGATAGTAAATTTGTGTTATACTAAGCCACTAAGTTTGTGGTAATTTGTATACCCAGGATTCAAATAGTATGCTATATCCTATCTTAACTGTATTAACTCATTTGAACTCTTTCCCCCCTTCTTCTGTGTTTTAAATTCCCCTAATAAACCATGTGACTTGAACACTTTAATTTGATCCATGAGGTATTCTATTCATTTACATCTAGAATAGTGTATTAGTTTCCTACCATTACTGTAACAATATTCATATATCTTGTCCTCCTTTCTGCCACAGTGTCCAAACCACTCCAAAGGTGTATTAAAATAATTAAAATTGAAATATGAACAAAATGTCCTGAATTGAAGCAGTCCTGTCCAATGATGCACACTAGCAAGACACAGAGACAATTATACATGGCCATAGCTAGTGAACAACTAACCTAGTGAACCACCATGGGTTTCATTTGTGTTTCTTGGGAAGAAGGCACGAGACCAATATGATGTCACCAATGAGCAGCCAAATAAAAACCTTATACATATTGAGTGTTCATGTATACTGTACCCCAAATACTTAGTATCTTTTGTATATTTTGTATATAATAAATAGTTAATGCTAGGTGACTCATGTATATTTCAGTAACTCATGAATATAATCTCTGTCCATCTAACCTTTCAATACATGCTCTACTTACTATTTATTTATACTTAACCTATTTTATGAGTTTCATAAGCTTATCCTTGTTTTCTGTTTTTTTTTTTTTAATTTTTTTTTTTAATTTTTATTTATTTACTTATGATAGTCACACAGAGAGAGAGAGAGGCAGAGACACAGGCAGAGGGAGAAGCAGGCTCCATGCACCGGGAGCCCGATGTGGGATTCGATCCCGGGTCTCCAGGATCGCGCCCTGGGCCAAAGGCAGGCGCCAAACCGCTGCGCCACCCAGGGATCCCATCCTTGTTGTTTTCTATAACATAATTGGATAGTCTCAAAGAAAAGAATAAATGTACATTACATCAGAGAATGAACAAAATTGTGAGGTTTTCAAGGCAAATCCAATATAGTGGCATCCTGAAGATTTGCCTCAAGTCTCATAAACATGCCTACCATTGTCATTTCTGTGTCTTCTTCAAAGGGCAAGTTTACAGGAAAACTTTTTTTTTTTTTTTTTAAAGAAAGATGAAATTGTTCTTCTCCAAATCTAAAAATTCACCTGGTATCTCCCACTGCAAACCATTACTTAAGGATAAGCCTTGGTCCCTTTAATCATCAGAAGCTCCTGTTATTCATAAAGGAACGTGCCTCCCAGATTGTCATGCCTCATTTTTTGAGTGGAACCATGGGACAGTACAAAGGACATGGCTTTGAATTTCAGGAGACAGGACACCTGTCCACCACTGTGCTCTCTATAGGGCTATTACAATAGGCTATTCACTTGAATACTCTGAACCCTGTTATCCTCCTTAGGCAGTCAGACTTGAGAGTTTCTATGACCATATTCAATCCTGTAAACTAATTGCCATCACCCACTCTCCCCTATATTTGCCTAAATACCAATAGTTCGGGTCTTTGACACTGCTTTTCCTAAAAGCCTTTTCCACATTCACATAATTCCATATATGAACAAGACAGAAAAATAATTAATTCAGTATTTTACCTTTCCACCACTGAAATATAGTTAATTTAGCCTCTTTGGTTTCTAAAATCAAAATTTGGATCATAGTATGAGTAGTGAGTAGATCTTGAAAAAGAAAGTTGACAAACAAAAAATGTCCAAAGATTAGCCCTAAGCAGTAATCTAGAGAAAGGTGCAAAGGGCCTTTTGAGAGTCTGCAACTGACTCTCTTCATATAAACGGATACACATTATCTCCTTGACAAGGGCAGTTATGCCAAAGCGTTGTTTGTGGTTGTGTTTATTCTTGCTGTTAAATCATTCTCTGCATAGCTCCTAAGCTGCAGTGTAAAACCAATTCCTGTTCTGTACCTAAGAGTATCTGCTCACTGGGCTCTATAGAAATTACTATGCCAGGTCTTTATTCAAATTAGTCTTCTTGAAACTAAAGTATCTTTTCTTTGTTTTCTTTTTTTCCCCCAACAGCTAGCATTTGATCATCCTTCAAGGTTTTTCTTTTTGATTTATTTCTCTACTCTCTAGATAGATCAATCTCTGAAAAAATGAAGGTCACCAGTGGCTAATATTCTCAGCGAGGATTTGGTGAATAGGAAGCCAATGAGAAGACACTCAGAATCCTGCCCACCACGTGCCCCCGTCTCATAGCAGCAGGTGGCAGCCTGCTCTCAGGCTGCGCAAACCACATACTATGAGTGGGAGATCTGAAACTATGCCTAACAGCATCCCACTGGTTTTCTTTGCCCAACTCAGAGCTCAGACTTCGACCCACTATTCAAAAAGACTAAAAACACTGAAATTCATTTAAACCTTAATTAAAAAAAAAAGAATTTATAAAGAAATACACTACCTGGCTCCCTTCTTTTGAAAGGCAGAAGACAAAAAGAAACTCCAGATAATATATACAATGAAAAAAAAAAAAAGTCAGTGTTACCTCCAATTTGCCTCAATTTGGCTACATTTCCCATGTTAAATTGGGTATAATATATCCAACTAGTACTCTCCTTTGTTATTCCTGACACCCTCAGTGATAATTTTAAAACACTGCCAAAAAGAAATTGTGCACGAGTTTTCTTTATATAAAAGAGCTTCTTTATATAAAACATACTTTGTCTGTTTCTATAGGAACTTTACACTTTGACAAAAAAGGCATCATCAACATTTGCCTCCTCCAAACATTAGCACAAGTTAGAAATCCCAAGTCTGTTCTTTTAAAACTATTTTCTAATTTGTATAATATTCCTCACTCCGCCTTTCCATTATCCTTGAGTTTTAAAGTTCTTACCAGTAGAAATGTGGATGACATCAGAAAGACACACACATACACACATACGCAGTTATATTGATATATATGTCCCAAAAATAAATAAGCATCTTGTGGTTTTCTGCAGTCACTGACTGTCACACTTGTACCAGGGTAAAGGTTTCTGATGTTTCTGATATTTCTGTTTTAGAACTGCAAAGTTAAAAATGAGCAAACACCACACATTCACTTTCCCTTTTAAGATTTTTCTGGCACAGGATCAAAGAGAAGAAGAAGAAAAGCCCAAGATAAGGCTTAAAACTATGAAGCTAGCACAAAAGCACGAGAATTGAAAAGTCTGTTTGTAGTCGAAATAACTCTGACAACTGCTGCAAGCCATAGAAACAAGGCCTCGGGTCTAGTTTGAGTTTCAGGAATGAAAGGGAAGAACAGATGTTTCAGGTACTGGAAATGTATTTAGAATCTAAACTCTCCTCATCTTCCTGAGAACTGACCTTTAAAAAACCCACATTGCTACACACTTTGTTTGAAGTAAACAAAACCTCAAAAGGGGGAGTTAGTGCTGGAAGTGTCTATTGGAATTACTTCTGCAAGAAAGAGAAAAGAGGAAAATAACTTAGGTTAATATATAAATCACGTGCCACTTAAAGAGAAGTGTGATTCCAGGCTCTGCAGAGACAAGTGTAAAAAGAAAAAAAAAATTTTTTTTTTCCCGGAGAGGCAGCTTCATAAACAAAACATGGGCTTACCCAGCACTGCCCAGGCACCAGACATCTGTCACTTCACAGATGTCCCCTCAATAACTCACCCAAACAACACTGCTCCTCCCCAGCCCACAAGAACAATGAGCCCACACTGATGAATCTGCTGCAATGTCTGGGGAAAGACTTTACTGCCCAGAAGTCAGAATAGTAATTACGATTTACCTGAGAGTGATTTTTTCCCCCAATAAATGGCTTTTTCTACATGCTTCCCAATGTACCTTTGCAAATTTGCCATATGAGTCTACAAATATGTTGAATATTTAAGGCTTTAAAAGTAAATCGGGGGGGGGGTAAAAAGGTAAATCAGGGGTAGAAGACACTAGATTAATCCATCTTAGTATATTTGCGATTTTGTGTAACCTCTGCTTTGCTAAGTTTTGGGTTCATGGAGTCATACTTTTAATATCCAAAACAATGATTAGCTTACCTTTTAAACCCCAAGAAGCTTCTTTCATTTACAAAAGAAACAATGGCCCACGCTACCACAAGTCTTCCAAGCAATGGGCTTGATTCACTAAAAATAAATTCAAGGCAACATATGTAGAAAAAGCAACTTAGCTTGTAAAATGCTTTTTCAGCTCACCTGCAGTTACATCAGATACTTTTATCTCTTAAAAAAGAAAGTATGTTTTCACAGATTGATCCTACAATGATATCATTCTCTGAACACTGCTGCTTTTAAGTTTCTGGAAGCAAGATGATGCAGTTAGGAGTGTAAAAGTATATACCTCGACTATGTGTACTATAAATATTAAAAAATTAGATTAAGAGAAAAATAAATGTGAGTATAAGGACTCATGTATTTAAAGAAAATGTGATTGTTTGAAGATAACCATGAGTAAAAAGATGCATATTTCTGTATGTGTGTGTGCATATATATAATACACACACACACACATATATTATATATATACAGAGAGACGGAGACAGAGAGAGAGACCTGCTTTTATATATGCATGCTATTGTCAATTTGCAAATATCAACAAGGGCTGTAAGATAAACATTTGGAACTACCACCTCCAGACCTCAGTTCCAAGCTAGAATGGAAAACTCTGAAGTGTGTTGGCCAAATGTCATCTCCTTTTTGCCCCCGATGGCTAGGAGTTCCCAGTCATGTAGAAGGAACAAATGAGAGACTTTCTAAACAGCTGAGTCAGAGCAAAGAAGGGATAAGCTGTTCTCACTTTAACCATTTTCTTGGGTTGGACTTTTGAAACCCCAGTTTAGGTTCCTTCACTTTCTAATTATATGTTGTTTTACCCAAACAGATGAATTAGTTGGAGAACTAAGAGAAGTTCCAGCATTCTTTACCAGGTGTTTATTACTTTCCTTTTTATAAAAGGAAATTGACAACGTGCCCTGGATTTGCTTAGTGATGATGTGAGATTTCTGCAGATGATGAAGACAAGTCTGGAAGCTTCATTTGTGGTCAGATAAGCAGATGGAACAGGTTGTAGATATAGGTCTCAGACTTCCAATTCATGGAGCTGCTTCACCTTGGAATGGCTTGGTCAAATTCTTCACCAGAGCACTTGAAACTGGCTCTGAAACTCTCCATCCTAGGCAGAATTTACATTCTCATTCCCCCATGCAGATGACTTCCAATTTTTCAATATTCTGGATCATCTGGCATGAAGATGAGTTTGTATGGTATTATAGGTAATTAACCTTTGGACATCCTCTCAGGTACATCTTACATATGACATTTTTGGTTATCCTTATCCTTGAATACTATCTTTGAAAGCTGGAAAGAGGATTTTAATCTTAGAATTACATATAGACATAGCAAGAGATGGACTCAAAAGCATACTGACCAAATTAGTTTTTGACTGACCATCAAATTATACAATTCATACTCCACGTAATAATTATAGAATTTTGTTATAGAAAATAGATGAGAAAGGAGATCCTAACAATAAATATTATCATAGAAAAAAGTCTCTTTGTTATGGCCAGTATCTACTCAGATACTTTGATAACAAATTTCTACTGGAAACTAGTAGAGGCATATTGAGAATTATCCATCTATTTGATTTTTCAGGACTATTAATGTGTCAGTATTATCTAACATGCATACTATTAGTCCTATTAGTTGGAAACATACTATTAGTTGGAAACAAAAACTTTGGAAATGTTCTTGAGTATTTAGAAAATAATAAATTAATTCTACTGTAAACTATTTTTAAAATTATAAATCAATTAAGCAATGCTTTTTAAAAATATTAATATCTCATTGATGTAGTATGGTTTAGGGTAATAGGTGCATGGAGGTAGTTTAAAGTATCAAACCATTAAGAAGATAATTAGTACTTATTAGTAAATGAAATATTAAATTTTCCTGGAGTGTGTGATATTCACTTCTATTCATATTAGGAAACTCAGATCAGCACTTGCTTATGATGAGATACATTAATTAAGGTACATGGTTTTATTTAAACTTCTCAATAGGAAATAGTTATTCTTTCTCTATTACTTATACATAACTTACTCAGACACTGTACAAATTCAAAACAATATTTTAAGATAATGTCTTATTCATTTGTATAGTTTCCCCAATACCTAGCAGAATTGTGCACATATTTTGCACACAAAATACTTTTTTTTAATTGAGTTAAACTATGTAGAATATGTTTCTGCATTATTCTAATCAATAGTCATTCAAGGGGAAAAAAACACTCAAATCATGTTTTCTAATAAGGTTTCACTGAATTATGGCTGGTTTTCCTTCTAGAGGGAAGTTGTAGAACATCTGGGTATTGCCAGATGCTTCTGTTATAAATAGTGTTAAAGGTTTTCTATATCTGAGAATTATGTGATTATCTCTTTGGGGAATCTACTTTTATTATAACGTCTCTGCAGTTCATTTGTTGAGTATTCATATTCACTATAAAGACTTGTTCTTTCTCGCTAAACAACTGTTTATTTAAATGTCCAAGCATTAAAGAAACTGAGAAATAGGACGTGCTCCAAAGCCCACATTCTTTCTATCTCCTATATAGAGGTCTTAGATCAGGCTGCTATAATAATACCACCACAGACTGAGGGGTTTACATAACAAATCTTTATTTCTCACAGTCTGGAGTCAGAAAAGTCCCAGGTCATGGTACTGGTGGATCAGGTATTAGGTGAGGGCTCCCTTCCTCATTTGCATATGGTCAGCTTCATGTATCCTTGTATAGTAGAGACCAGAGAGAGCTGGCTTTCTTGCTCTTTAGTGTCTTAAAACACTAATTCATAACAAAGGCTCTATTTTCACAACTGAATCACCTAACAAAGGCCATCTCCATATCCCATCATATTTGCACTTCAAAATACAAATTTTGAGAAAACACAATCCATAGCAATAGTTTAGGAGTGTGGGTATATCGGAGCATTTGGGCCATTTTAAAGTCTCCTACTAAAAACAAAATATATCACAATGCTCTTTTAAGGTTACAGTTTTTGTTTTTTTGTTTTTTATAAAAGCAGGAAGACTATTTTAGTAAATTGCTATTATAGAAAACATTTTTGCATGAAGTCGCTCTAAGTGTTTATCAGCGTAATGTATCTTATTAATCCACTTATCCATTATATTTCTGGGGTTTATCAGTCTTTCATGACTGGCAATATCTAATTTCATCAAGCAAAATGACAATTTACTACTGATGTAATTCCAGATGATTTTAATGAAAATATGAAAAATAGAGTACACAGAATCAACAAAAAGAACTATTCAACTACTACCTTTGTAAAATGACATTTAATGTACTATCATTTAAAATTTTTTAAATGAAAAACTGGGGATATTTAAGAAATTCATAAGTTTTTTAAAGCTGGCAGGGATAACTAAGTCATAATTCAACTTATTTATATAATTTTGCCCTATTTTTGCTAAATGTCTTAGTTTATATATGCCTTAATGAATATGGGCCATGCTATTTTTTGTTTTCTTTTGAAGTGTGTAGGTATATGCATGAACACAAAGGTTTTAATTCTTGTCCTTGGGACAAATTACCTTAGATTTTTGTTTTCTGCTTTGTTTTATATTTTCATCATGTCCCATAGTTCCATTTCAAGAAGCCCAAAACCCTGATGTGATAAAATTAGTACCATCCCTCTGAATTAAGAAAAAAGTTGGTCAGTTTTACATAATTTTTCTCTAGAGAAGCAGAAGAATAAAATAACATGACCAAATTATAGATAAATGCTTCTTGAAATGATATGAGCATATTTTATCATTGGCAATTTTTGTCTGTGTGCTTAACACATTTAACATTATCCAGTGTGTAATACATCACTGTACAAAGAATAAATGTAATTGACAGATATCCCCATAGAATCAAGTTTCTTACATATTTCCACATTTTGTAACACAGCATAGACCACCAGAAGGGATGTTAGATATTGCAAATGACAGGAGTAACTCTCAACTGGAAGTTCATATTAAAAATTTCACTTATAGCTTTAATTTACCCCTTCTATGTCACCCCATATGTCTTTTTTGCTTGCTTGGGATAAGGACTGGGGAGAGGATGTACTGGGAGTCTCACTTCTGCTTAAAATCATTTATGTTCAAAAAGAACCTTTTGGTTGCATTATACATTTCCCCAAGTACCAGGATGCCCATCTACAAAATGGCAATAATATCTATCCTGCCTCACATTTGGATAGTTACTTTAAAGCCCAAGAAATAGCTGTAACTCGTTATGTTTAATAATTTTAAGAGCTTTAAAAACTCTGGGCTTTCCAAATGTGAACCTCCAGTGAGTTTCAGGTGCTTCCAAATATAATTTCCAAGCAGCCCTCAGGGTGGTCAGGCAGTTCCTGGGACAATAAAAAACTACAGGCTGGACACCCTAGGCTGGATCTGAACTATCTCATCATTTCACTTCATATGCTCTAGAATGGTGAAATACTTTCTTTATATGATAAAGGGAGCTAAAATAAGGATTAAAAAAACACCAATTCATTTAATTCTCACAATAACCTTACCAAGTACATATTATCATTACCCTCATTTTATAGATGTTTATTTTAAGGTTCAAGAATATACAGGGTTGGGATAGCTGGGTAGCTCAGCTGTTAGGCATCTGCCTTTGGCTCAGGGAGTGATCCCGGGTTGGAAAATCAAATCCTGCATCAGGCTCCCTGTGAAGAGCCTGTTTCTCCGTCTTTCTAGGTCTCTGCCTCTCTCTGTGTGTATCTCATGAATAAAAAAATAAATGAATCTTTAAAAAAAAAAAAAAAAAAAAAGAGCAGCCCAGTTGGCTCAGCGGTTAGGACCCCCTTCAGCCCAAGGTGTGGTCCTGGAGACTGGGGATCGAGTCCCACATCAGGCTCCCTGCAAGGAGCCTGCTTCTCCCTCTGCCTGTGTCTCTGTGTCTCTCTCTCTCTCTCTCTCTCTCTCTCACATGAATAAACAAAATCTTTTAAAAAATAAAAATAAAAAAAATAATATACAGCGTTATATCATTTTATCAAAATACTTTTTAAAAAGGCAAATAAAAGTATTGCCATGCATTCCCTTATATAATTGATATACATGCCACTATCAAGTTGTTTTTTTAAAGCACAAAGAAAACAGAACAGTTAGGCTTATACCAATGTCTGTTAAAACTGTGTGATATGACTACCCTTCCCAAGGGGCTAGATTTGATGACTTCTTTAATGGCTCCTTAAATCCTCTGCTTTATTGAAATGTGATCAACCGTAACCTAGCCAATATGGTGATTCCTCTAAAGGAATGTAATTATGTATCCCAAGATCTACAGTTGACTGTCAACAATCAACTCTGTGGATGAAATACAAATAAGCAATTTTGAAAAATGGGGAAATGACACTGGCCTATTATTCTTCTAAAACAAGTTCGTTTTAATTACTTTTTTTTTCCAGTCGATATGTCATAATTCTAATGTTGCCTAAAGAATCCTGTGTTGCTTCAAAACCAACCTCAATGACTTGGCCTCACGGCCACGGAAAATCTGATTTCCAACTCACTTCCTGCCTTAATTTATCTCCTCATTCTTGAACTGTCATTGAATTTAAAGGTCAAACAGCACAGTGAGGCTTTTTGAATTCTTGTTTTGAAGGATGGAGAGTATAGGTTCCTTTTCCTATTTCAAGGATAAACTCCTAGAGAGCAGGAGAATGCATATAGCTTTATAGATTTCTAACTTCTAACCTAAAATATAACAGACATACAGTAATTCTTACATACTCTATTATGTTTTTATGCAAAGAAAACTTATTACATAGGTCTTGTGCTAGTGACTAGGGAAATAATGGTGACCAAGTCAGGTGAAATCATGGCCCCAGTAAAAGTTGCAATATAGAGAAGTTCCAGTAAATGAAATTCCAATATAGTGTTTATCAGTTTATCTCAAAAACAAGAGGAAAGAGAATTCATATGGAGTTGGAGGCGGTCAGCAAAGGGTGAAGAGGCATCGGAAAAGCCTTCCCATAGAAAATCTGTCATGAAATGGAAGTTAGCTAGGTCAAAAGGTTGAAGAAGACATAAAGGAAGAGAAAATGGAAACAACAGGCAAAGAATTGGACTATATGAGACCAAACACCTTTAGATAAAGAAACTAATTCAGTATGGTCGAAGGATGGTGAATAGGGTCAGGGAGAGGGGTGAAATATGAGCAAAAGAAACCTTTTTAAGCCATGGACAAGAATTTGAACTCTCATAGTACCAATCTCATGGAAGATTAAAAGCAAGGCAGTAACATAATCAGATATTTAGAATTTGGAAAGATTTCTAGCTGTAGTATGGAAAACTAGCTTAAGGCAGGAAAAGCCCTGGTTAAGTTTTAATGAGAGAACAATTTCACATTGAACTAGGTTTAGTAGACAAGCATTAAAGATATGTAAGGAGAAACAACAGATCTAACTCATTTGGTCAGAAACAGAAGGTTAAAGAGTGTTAAGGGTTTCGTAGGATTCTATTTCAGGCACAGACAACTGGGTGGGTCATTGTCCTGTTCTCTTAAGTACATACCCCTGGAGAGTAATTTTTCTATAATAGATAAGTTCAGTTTGGGATAAATTGATTTGAAAGTACTAATACAAATGCAACTAGAAATGTGCAATAAGTAGACGGATACTCAGGTCTGAAGCTCAGGAAAAGAGACTGCAATCAGACATATAGATTTGGGAGATGTCAACATGCATTTTGCCTGTGAAGCCATGGGAGTCATTAAGATCATTAAGGAAAAGGGAGATGAGAAAAGAGCCCGGCATTTAAGAGACAAACAATATCACTGGCACCTGCAAAGAGACAGAGAAGGAGCAGCTAGAGCAACAGGCTAAGCAATCCTGAATGGGAAATATTTTAAGAAGGAGTAAAGGATGAGCAGTGTTAAATGCCATCAATGGGTCCAAGTTATGAAAACAGCACATTTATCAAAAAGATGCCCTAGAAATGTTTCTTGTACATCAAATTACATACAACATAATTTGACATTTGTAAAGATTGCAAAATGATCACAAGTCTAGTTAATAGTCACTATATATATAACTACAGGTTTTTTTTCTAGTGACAGAAACTTAAATTTGATAGCATCTTGCTGTATATTACATCCCCATGACTTGTGTATTTTATAAAGAGATGTTTGTACCTTTTGACTCCCTTCACTCATTTTCTCTACCACCCATCCCTGCTTCTGACCACCACAAATCTGTTCTCTGTATCCATAAACTTTTTTGTTTTTTAAATTCCACAGATAAATGAAATCATAGGTATTTGTCAAGACAAGAAAAATTTCAGAGAAATAATGAAAGATGAGAAAAAAAGAGTCAGCAGATGTGATATCCATTATGAAATCTTCCTGTGGGGATGCCTGGGTGGCTCAGGAGTTTGGTGCCCGCCTTCAGCCCAGGGCGTGATCCTGGAGACCTGGGATCAAGTCCCATGTCAGGCTGCCTGCATGGAGCCTGCTTCTGTCTCTATGCCTCTCTCTCTCTGCCTGTGTCTCTGTCTCTCTCTCTGAATCTCTCATTAATAAAATCTTTTTTAAAAAAAATCAATCTTCCTGTGAAGAAAGGAGATAAAGATCAAGTATAGATAAAAAGAGAATCTGGGATGGAAAGACTATCCTGTTTTAAGAAGACTTAAGGATGTTTATATGTGATAGAGAATAGGCAGGAGCAAGGGGAAATTTGAAGCTACAGAGAGAAGGAACATAATCAATGGATCAGTGTTCCCGAGAGGGCAGAATGAAATGAGATCCATAAATCAGATGGGGGAACTGGCCTGAAACAGACGGTGGAATAACTCTCCAACTATAACAAGACAGAGGTGGAAAGAATGGGTACAGGTATGGCTTTATTTTTTTAATATTTAATTATTCATAATAGGCAGAGAGAGGGAGACACACAGGCAGAAGCAGGCTCCTCGCAGGGGACCCGATGAGGGACTCAGTCCCAGATCCCGGGATCATGACCTGAACCCAAGGCAGGCACCCAACTGCTGAGCCACCCAGACATCTCAAGCCTATGGCTTTAATGGCAAGAGGCTAAGGGAATCCCATCAGATGTTAGTTGATATTGGCACAAAATGGAAAACAAGGAGAGAAATGAATGCTGGAAGAGTTAAATGGAGAGAGAGAAAAAATATAGGAGATAGGAACCAAAGTCTCCCCAAATGTTTAAGAGGAAGAGAGCTGGAAAAACTGAGAAAGGTGAGAAGCATGAGGCTATGGTTACATAGTTGAATGATTTATTATGTCATTGGTGAGATTGTGTGGGTGATGGCAAGGAGAGAGAATCTAACCCTAAGAGTGGATTCACGAAATGACATAGAATTGCAGGTCAATGAGGTTGAGGGAGAACGGAAAATCTGCATACAGTTCTATATGGTTCATTTCGTAGATAACAATGCCACTCAGAATTATTGTGAGAACTGAAAGGCAAGAAAACATGCCCAGATATTTAAGAATGAGTGTAGAAGCAAAGGTAGATGTGGTCTGGTATCTGGTCAAGGTTAAGGTTAAGTTGTGACCCTGGTTTGGTTCAGCTCCAGATACTGACCACAGTGCCCTGGACAGATAAAGGAGGGTCTCTCAGAATGCTCTGTGGCCACTTGGACTATGTTTATGCCTTCTAGCCTAACTGAGCAAAGGATTTTCCTGTTTTCATATCAAGTATCAGCAGCTTCTGGTGGTTGGAAGAATGTTCTGGAAGCAATAAGTCATGGGTCTGCTATGATTATGTCCTCAGAGTTTAATATACTGGCTGAGAAGGTATCCCAGCCTACAAGTTCTGGGTGGAAAAGGCTGAAGCCAAGAAGGTCATTGCTTAGTCTTTTGATGAAAATGGTTTCTAGATCAAAGGAAAATAAAATGAAATTTCAGCCATTGTTTAGAGAATTTTCAGCTTCCACAATTTGAACCAGTCTAAACTGGTTCATGTCTACATGTACTACAATAGATTTCTACTGCTTCTGTTTGGACTAACAATAAATCAAGAGCCCTAACATTATTCCAGACAATGAGGAGAGGAATCATCAACATGGATAACATCCTTTGTAAATTATTCAGTACCATGTACAAACAATAATCTGATACCACTTTTTAGCAAAGTGGAAGAAGTCCATTATTCTCTCCTCTGACAGGAAAAAAATATTAGATTTAGGAGAAATTTTTAAATTTCCTTTCCTTTTCCAAAGCAAGCTAAATACCATAATTGAATCTTGTTAGCCTTCTCAAAGTATTTGTCATTTTTTCCCTTTTTACTGGATGTTCTAAACACATAGGGCAGAACACCTTCTTTGATGTCTCAAAGGGGGAATCTGTTGCTAATCTAGAGAGGACAGCTAAATTTGTTAAGTGTGAAATAAAGACATTTTGTGTTCTCTTCACATTTTTTTTTCCTTTTTTGCCCCTACTGGGTTTATCACATAAGAATTTGTTAAGCAGAGTGTCATGTGAACATGAGTTTGCACTTACAGATTTTTTGTAAATTCTTTGGGTATAAACATTCTGCTTCTGATTCCAACTGAACCTACCAAACATTAAGAAAATTATCACCACATCATTATTTTGAAGTTTTGTCTCTACAGACAGGAACATTGGTTGTACAAATTTGCAATTCCTTTTTTAGCCTGAAAAATGGTCTTGTGAATGTTTTCGCTCAATCAAAGGAATCAATGTCATGTTTTCTATATTTAAATAGTACGTCTTTATAAAAAATTACATGAAAATCTCTTGATGTTCTAAATTAAAATACTCCCCATTTTTTTTAAATCCTCAAATATGTGATCAATGTACATTCTCCATGTCATTTGGAGAGAGTTTGGAAGGAAGGTTTGTCTGGAGCTGTAAGAATTAATAAAAATAGAGTTGTTAAATACTGCCAGTCTCCAGAAGGTTTTGCCAATCACAAATATGGAGAAGTGTGATAACTTCATGCTTATCTTTGGGTTATGTACTTCTCACTTCAAACTAATTTTAAGGAATGCCTCTTATTTAAAAAGTCTTCACAAAGGGTACTTTCTCAAAACTCTTCTCACTCTTTGGAGGTGATGGAATCCTGATGGAAATCTACTTGCCCATAGTGTATATCCCAAAATGTGCACCTGAGTTACACATCAGAAGCCTAAGCTCAAGAGTGTCCTATAACTTATCAGAGAAAGTGGAGGTAGTACAATGGTAACTCATACTTAGTATTCTCAATCCCAAAGCCAATCTGCAGCATACAAAATCATCATGGCTATTTCAAACTAAAGCAGGTATCTACAATTCACTTTTTATAAACCAGAATTTGCCTGAGGTAGGGGAAAATGTATTCATTTAGCATAGACAAGACCATTCTCATGGTAAATAACAAAATAGCCCTTTAAAAATTTTCCTCTGACACATTCATTCATTAGCCAGTGTTCTCTCCCTCTATTGGTAGAATCCCTTTGCTCCTTCTTCCTTCTCCAAATAAACCTATTAATTGTGTCTGACATCAGTTATGTATATCTCAACATAGATTTAAGCTCATAGGTAAACGTTTGCAAAACATTTTTAATCTTTTTTTGTGAATACTATCCATATAATTAGCATAGAATAAAAGCATTCAACAGTAAACATTAATACTCAGTTTCCCTATATTGGTTCTCTAATATTAACAAATGATACCTTAGAATGCCAAGTTAACATTTAGGTAAGTAGGAGGAAAGTTAGTGGACTGTTTTTGTACAGCTTTCATCTTTGAGACAAAGCAGGAAGGCAAGGATCAATAGCAGTATCTCATACAGTTTTGCCATGGGAAACTTATGCTCAATAAATGGTATCATTATTATCATTAATAATATTAATATTTCCCAAGGAAAACAGATGCTCCACAAAAATCAGAAAGATGTGCCATAGTGAACAAGCATCTAATTGCTGGTATGGTGGCTTGTTTAATAAACCTATTTTTGGTTCCATCAGGCAAAAAGATAGTAATGTTTTCTTTTTTAAAATATAACTTACATTCACATGCAAGTTATATAAACTCACTGTTATGCTTCTGTTACTGTTTTCTAATATTACTGTTTGCTATTATTCTAGAATATGTCAAGCCTAATCTGCAATCGTGAACGGCAGAGGTAACATAAATATTAAAATTGCTCTTCTAATTTTTAATGCTGGCTTTTAAAAGTGACTTAATTTTTTTTTACTTAAATTTTTAACTATATAAGAAATACATTATAAAATATTAGGACAGCATTTGATAATCTCTCAATAATTTAAAAGTAACAATACCTAAAATTAAAAAAAAGGAAAATATGTTTCAATACTACCCAACTTTTATAAGGAATGTGTTTCCACTGAAATTCAAAGAATTGGAGATGGAAAAAAAACATTATCTCATCTTGATCATCCCCAATTTTACATCATTCAAGCAATGGGCTCCCATCAATTTCTCCAAGATTACTGATTTATGCTAAGGATAAAAGCTTGTTGGAACATTTGCCAAAGTCCTTTTTCCCCAGTCTCATTTGTTTATTCACACAATTTCTTGAACAATTTGGGGTTTTTTCATGAAGTTTTCTGCCTATAAAAAAAAAAATTTATAGGGCAGCCTGGGTGGCTCAGTGGTTTAGTGCCACTTTCAGCCCAGGACCTGATCCTGGAGACCCAGAATCGAGTCCTGCGCCGGGCTCCCTGCATGAAGTTTGCTTCTCCCTCTGCCTGTGTCTCTGCCTCTCTCTCTGTCTCTCTCATGAATAATAAAATCTTTAAAAAAATCTACGAAAAGTTTTATTATCTCAATGTACAATTACGCATTTCTGTTCTGATATGATTCTATTTGCATATAAAATAGCATTTCTACAAGAGAACTGCTTGGTTCATGGCTTAGGCCTCTGGTGAAGTTACTCATACCTGCAGACATGTAATACGAGTAGTCTGATTTTCTTCTGACCCTCTTTAAGTGTACTGAATATAAATTTTGAGCTGGCAGCTAATTAGCAGAAGTAAATGAAAAAAGGGAAAGGAAACCTGTCTCAGCTATTTCCTCACACACAATCCCTGCTCTTTTCCCACTGTGTTCCTAATATCCTGGTATTCGTTTCTTCATCTTAGCAAGAAAAAGAGGAAGGAAAGAGCAAGAGAAACATGTCCTGCTGTCTCAGAGGACTGTTAGGACTGCTGTCTTTCCTTCTCTGCTCAGCCAAATACAAGAAGGTGAGCAGTGGTGAAAACAGAAGAAATGAAAAGTCAAGAAAGGTGAATTCCACCCAGCATGGTAGTGGGTCCATGAACCATCCCTCTGGTTCTCATTCCTCTCAAATTCCCAGGACTGAGTTCTGCCTGACATTCTCATACCATCTGAGATCATCTGCCCACTCCAGAGCTCTTTGCTCTGGTCCAGAAAACATCTCAGGAAAGACTGAACTCTTGGAAACCTTCCTACCTCCAGCAGTGAGAGCCAGAAAAGAAAGGATGCCACCATCTTGCTTATAGAAATGAAGGGAAGCAGGTAGATTCCTAGCTTTCCATAGTGGAGCTCCAAAATGCTTCCCTTTCATTGAAACATGGTTGATATTTTCTTAGAGCATAAGATCTATCAGCACTTTTCTTCATAGAGATGTGAATATGTTTGTTCTTAAGTTATATACAGAATTGTAATGGAATTAGATTACCCATGCAAAGTTAATTCTAAAGGGGCAGGGGGGAAGCATCTCATGTTCCAAACAATTTAAGTGTAAATACATTTTAGGATAAAGCCCATTTTTGAAATGAGAACTGTCTCTATATACTAATATAGAATACATCAGGACTCTTTCCTTAGGATCCAGGGCATAAGACTACATAATAAAAAAGGTTCTGGCTTCATGGGTTTTGTTTTGTTTCGCTTTATGATTTGTTAATTTTTTTCCATGGGATTCAAGATGCACATCCCAGCTATTAAATTCACCATAAATATGTTGACAGCTTTTTTTTTTTTAAGTAATCCAATTGCCCCACAAAAATTCAAATGGTATACGTATAGTATACGTATGCAAAGTCTTTCTCCAACTCCAAAACTGCCTATTTCCAGAAGTAACCCAGTGCTAATAGTTTATCAGTGAGCTCCTTTAATAATTTCCAGGACAAATTCCTCAAATACAGTTGCCACCAGTAGTCCCCAAAAGCTCCTCCAGAAAATACAAGCTTTTCAATTGAGTTTTCTTCTTATCTCTTCATCAGTCCAACCCTGGGCAAAATATTGCCTACTATTGAGTTTTCTGTAAGAATATGGGGCTTGGTTATGTCAATTAAGGTTTGGCATTTCTCTCTAAATGTCTGGTGCAGCCTTGTCGATGACCCAAATTATTGTCACGCTTGTCAGCAGTCAATAGTATCATGCTGATGCAGCAAAGCTTCTGATAATCTCTCCACGGTTGTCTTACAGGTGTACTTTGAGAAAAAGGTCATCAGCACACAATAGTAGCTGAAGGACATTTGAATGTTTTCAAAACAGTGGAATTAAAAGAGTTCCCATTAGGGAACCAGCCTATTTACACTGACTGGATCCTAAACATGCCTTTGTATGGTAGCTTGCAGGAGACTAAGCTTAGCACAGTCCATTTTCTTTCTAGATAATGGAGGAGTTGGTAAAATAAAATTAGTAAATGACCAGATAATCAATCATCTTACAAGCCTGGGATCCAAATTAGTTTCTAGCCAGACTGGCCCAAGAGTGTGTTACCAACCAGGTACAATAACAGCCCTTTATCCTCCATGGTTTCTTTCTCCATTACTGCCCTTATTTTTTGAGGCTTCTAGGGTTTCTATACTTTGCTAATATTCTCCTGTCCTTCGCAAATGAAATTTTTATACCCATTCATTCTTAAAATATGATTCAAGTATCTACTATGTGCCAGGTGCTGTTCTAGGTACTTGGGGTATACTGATATCCCAATTAATGAAGATTTCTGCCCTCATGGAAGCTCCATCCTGATAGGAAGAGACAGACAACTTACATTAAACATAATAAATAAGAAACTTCTAAATTATGTTAGAAGTTGATAAGTTCTATGGGAAAGATTTAAGAAGTAGAGCAGAGAAAAGGGCTTTTGGAAAGGCCATGGAGATGGAGGTGACAATTTTAAAATAGGTAGTGTGGGTAGGTCTCCATGAGAAAGCAACATGTACATAAAATCTTCACAGAGGTAAAGACTTAGCCATGAGGCTATGCCAGATAAAGAACAGACGGGGAACAGATGATGCTGGCATCCTAAGGTATGCCTGAAGTATAGTGAGGAGGCCACAGTGAGCAGAAGTGTAGGAGATGAAATTGGAGGGAAGTATGGAGATGAAATGGGGGAGACACAGTCATAGGTCCCAAACACACGGGGCAGGGAAGCCATGGCACAAACTCAGGCCTTTGGAAGGAGAAATGAGCAGACATTGGAGTCTGGAGCATAGGAGACCCATAACCCGTTGTAATTTTAAAAAGGATTATTATGGTTTTATGCTAAGAAGAGACTTTACAGGGATCGCAGTGGAAGCAGAGGGCCCAGTCAGAATGCTATTCCAGTAATTCAGGGAGGAGATACCTGTGGCTTGGATCAAAGGAGTAACCGCAGAAATGATGGGGAGTGATCTCATTCAGATATTAGGCATGGAGTGTGTGACTCTTCCCAAAGGCATCTGAATTTTACAATACCTCACCTTCCTATTAAAAAAAAAAAAAAAAAAAGGTTAAGAAAAAGGAGAAGAAGGAAGAAAGGAAGAAAACATCCACTAATGGTTTAATTTTAGGCACTTTTGAAGAAGACATTCCAAGGGGAGCTCTGCAGGGGCCTCTCCTATTACTCTGCCAGCATAATGTGATTTAAGCACAAGGTAAGATTTGTGCCAGATGATTCTAGAAATTGTGAGAACAGGGATTTATATAATACTTCTGTTCATTCAGTCATTCAAGCATGAAGTATTTCTCAACACTCATGAGGAGTCAGGCACTGTTCTAGACCATTGAGACACAACAGTGTGGGGGGGGGGGGACACCAAATATCCAAGTCTTTGCAGTGCTTATATTCTAGACATGAAAATGATACATAAGCTATTTTGCATATCATATAATGAGAAGTCCATCAGAACAGAAGTGGAGCTGGGTAAGAGGAATCTGAGTGTGCAGCAGATAATAGAGACGTTTTGGTTTTATTTCTAGTAGTCAGGGTAGGTCTCATTGATGAAGAGCAAGAATCAAAGGCAGTGGGTACCACACTCAGATTCCTAAAACTGATAATGGAACTCCTACAGCTTCCAGAGTAATTTTATAATCAATCATTTAATATACCTCAATTCAGGAGTCTGAGTAAGAGTTTGTCAATGATTCAACTATAACATGATACTATATTGCTTATAGTCTTTTAAATCATTTTTCTTGCAAATATCATACCTGTAACGTATCTGAAATCTTTTATATAATTCGCTGTCAAATAAAAGAACTAATGTGGCATAGTTCCTGTTATAGTTGATTATAATTACTTGGTTTTCTTTCTCTTTTCAGCACTATTTATATGCAGGAAATAATTGAAAAAGAATATAAAGGAGAATAAATGCTCTAATTCCAAAGTTACTTTCCGCCTGCTTTGCATCAGGCTTATTGTGAAGTAAATTGAAAATATAATTAAATTGTTTTAAAATACAGGAATTTTTCCAATGATAATAAAAGAAATTATGCTGTTTTTCAAAATGTGGCTCAGTACTATGGTGTCAGAGTTAAGCCAAACATCTGACTGGAATCTTTCAGACAATTCTGTGATGAACTTCACCTTTCCAGCTGACTTTATGTAGCACTATGTTCATTATCCAGAAAATAGTCATCTTTAATATGTCACAAATCTGAACAGCTATGACATTCATTCCCAGAGTTCAGCAAAATATAATAACAAGGCTTAGTGTCTATGAAGAAAGGCTGTCTAGGTGATTATGAGAGAGATTTCATTTTTATCAATCTAGGAATCAAACTCTGAAGCCACAAAATGCTTATATATTGTCTAAATATTGTCTCTGACCTGTGACCGAGAATCTTCCTCCAGGTGAAACCATGGAGCAGAATTTCTACAACGATATTTCTCAAAATAGAAGTTTATGAGGAAAGGAGGTATCTATGGACAAATAAAATTAGGGACACTAGTTTTAAACACTGCTGCCAGATTCCTCTGCAAGGATTCTCAGATTTTAGCAAAACATAGCCCCAAGAGACTGATATAGTTAGCAATCTTCAACAAGCTATCTTTCATAGAATCATTAGCTTTGTAGAAAAACCTACTTATAAGGAACAAGAATCAAAGTAGGAAGACCTATAGATTCCTAGATGCTATACCAGGTGCTAATCATTTCATTCACTATATTCTTATTACCTCCATTTATTGTCAGAACTCGCTTGTATGCATTGCAGAAACCCAATTTATGCTGGCTTAAGTGTCCTTAAAAAAAAAAAAAAAAAGTTTCCCTTCAATTGGAAGTGAAAATATACCGAGCTAAAATCAGCTTTGCGCATGGCTGAGTCCAGGGATTCACTCCTGCCTCCAAACCTAGTCCCTGGCTCTCTTCACCTGATGATTCTCCTGGTTCACGTCCTTGTCATGCAGATTTTCTTCAAAAGGCCACCACTTAGCAAATTCAGACTTATCTAACCCTGAGAGTTTTAGTTTAGCAGAAAACTACCTCACTTGTACATTGTTGAATGAAGTTTCTTAAAGTCTCTTTGGCTTTGCTTGGGTGAGATGCCCATCACCATATGAGCCTCAGTGGTCAGGAGGATGGGCTTTACTGATCACAGTCAGTCATATGCCCAACCCAGAACTGGCACAGGAGAAAAATCAGGCTCTCCATCCCCATGATATGAAGATGGGAGGGTATTTCTAAAAATGTATGAGGCTCTGTTAACTGTACAAGTGAAAATAAAGGACTGGCAAGGATGGAGATGGCTACAATTCTAAATTGTAAGTCTAGCTGAGGAAGAAGTGAAGACTAACTCTATCTTTCCTTAGAAGAAAGTTCATGTTTTTAAAATACTGGATACTCCTTCTTTTAGCATATAATCTCATCCAAATATTTAATAGATTGTACCTATCCGTTTAACAGTTTCCTACACCCCACTCTTGAGTCTTTGTACTATCCCTTGGCACCCAAGATTCCCGCATGGAATCCATGCATTTGCTTGCTGCCACCTTCCTCATCATTGGATATCTCCCCAAAGATGGGATCATGTCCTCATCATTCTGAACACAGGGCCTAGTGCGTTATCACGCACGATGTGAGCATCCCATGCCTGTTGAACTAAATAGAATTCTTGAGGCAGGGAATATGTCCTACCTACTTTCTTTCCTAGACTGACAAACAAGTGCTTTAAAAAAAAATAGAAGACAGTAATTTAGAAAGTCCTGGCACTCTGATTAACTAAATTTCATTTCATATATTCATCCGAAAACATAACTTGGGTATCATCACAGTGAGAGACTACCGTGAGAGAGAATTCCATGACTTTTAGATTTCCAGAAGAAACTAAATATAAAGACTCTGTATAAAATTGTAATCTTAATTCTGCACTGCTCAAATAAAGTTAAGGGAATAAAAGAAAAACAAATTCTAACATTAGTCTAAATTTTAAAAATTGTAAGACAGAATGTAAATTGGTGCAACAGCTGTGGAAAACATCATGGAGGTTCCTCAACAAATTAAAAATAGAAATCCATATGATCCAGTAATTCCACTACTGGGTATTCACCCAAAGAAAATGAAAACACTAATTTGAAAAGATAGATGCAGCCCTATGTTTATTGTTTTATTTATAATAGCCGAGATATGGAAGCAGCCCATGTGTGCATTGACCAGTGAATGGATAAAGATGTGGTATATACATACAATGGAATATTACTCAGACTTAAAAAAAATGAAATCCACAACAACATGGACCTAAAAGGTATAACGTTAAGTGAAATAAGTCAGACGTAAAAAGACTGTATGATTTCACTTATTTGTGAAATCTGAAAAGCAAAATAAAATAAATAAAAATAGACTCATAAGTACAGAGAACTAATAGTGTGAGAGGGGAAGGATGAGGAGATTTTAAAAGACATAGGTGAAGAACACTAGGAGGTACAAAATCCCAGTTATAAAATACATCAATCACAGGGATGAAGTGCACAGTGTAGGAAACATAGCATTATAATAGCTTTATATGGTGACAAAGGGTAGCTACACTTACTGTGATAAACATTTCATACTGTATGTAATTGTTGAATCGCAATGTTGTATAACTGCAAATACATGATTGTATGTCAATTATACTCCAATTAAAAAATTAAACAGAAAAAGATATCCAATTCAAATACACTGTTCACAATTATCAAAGGACTTAAACCAAATACCAGTGGCTCAGATGATTGTGACAGAGGCTACTAATTGTCCCCCCAAAGTCTGCGCTCCTTTCTTCCCTAACAGGAGGTCCAAATTCTAGCTGGGCACATGGCAACATCAAATAAAAATTACGCTTTCTGGATGACCATTCAACTAGGTGTATCCAGATGACTAAGTCTGGAAAATGATGAGTACACATATATTGTTCATATTTTCTTGGAAGTGTCTTTTCTACTCTACTCTTTTCTACTCTCTCCCCCATTGTCTGGAATAATTTTTATAGCTAGAGCAGCATGTTGGGCCATGCAGTCTTTAAAGATTTTTTATTTATTTATCCACGAGAGACAGACAGAGAGAGAGACAGAGAGAGAGAGAGAGAGACAGAGACACAGGCAGAGGGAGATGCAGGCTCCATACAGGGAGCCCGACGGGGCTGGATCCGGGGTCTCCAGGATCACACCCCGGGCCAAAGGCAGCGCTAAACCCCTGAGCCACTCAGGCTGCCCGCCAGGCAGTCTTTAGATACACAAATCAAAACAACAAGACAGAAGGAGCCCAGGTCCCTAGTATCATGGACCATAACATCCAGTAACATCAATCCTGAACCTCTGGAACTTTTATGTGAAAGGAAAACAAACTTCTCTGCTTAAGCCACTTTTATTTTGGCTTTATTGTCATTTTTAGCCAAATGTCACAATTCTATTCATTAACAAGGAGAAATAGAAACCCCTTATATGCCAGCCTACAAATCCCTTGGTTAGCTTTTCTGTTTCTACTGGTCAGTTTCATTTCTAAGCCTTTGAATATTACCAGCCATAAATCAACAATAGCACTTCACCCAGAGCTAAGAGATCTCCTGAGGGAACCTATAGCGACATTGACAGGGTATCAACCTTTGGCATCTAAACCACACAAGCCAGATTGCCTTCCCCTTCCCCTTCCTGAAATGATTTAAATAGTTCTGTCACATTGTTGTCAACCTGCTACCTTATCTGACAAGTGTCCTTTCTTCAAGGCCCCAGGCAGCTCTAGTTCCCTTTCTCCTCAGCCCAGCCGTAGGTGATCCAACCATCCTTCATTCTCTACCACTCATTTGGCACATGCCATTTTTTTTTTTTTTGAGAGAACTGAGACTACCTCCTTCTCCTTTCTACCTTCAACCATTTTAGAACCAGATAGTTTAGCAATGCATTTATAGTCTTCAGAATAGACTAGGGAGTAAAAAAAAAAAAAAAAAAAAAAAAAAATGGAAATGAGGACTTTTCTAATTATAAAGCAGAATATTTTAAAAGCCCTTTCCTCATTTGATGACAGAGTTGAAGTTGATTTAATCAACAGGGTACTGTGGCCTCTGTAACAGTGCTGCAGCATTTTGTTTTATGAACTCGCACCATCTGATTATCATCAGACTCACTGCCTTTGTGGTAAGAACACTCCACATTTAGAATATAGAATCTAGCATTGTATCTATTTTGTGGATACTTTCCAAAGTATTTATTAATGATACACTAGGAGATAAATATATAACCCAGAAGAACTAAATTTAGAAGGTTCTTGAACTTCTTGAATCACAGGGAATAAAAATGACTTTGAACATTATTTCAAATTATTTGCATTAACCCCCCAAAATGTTCTCCTGAAACAGGTGAAGAAATGGAAACTCAAGTTACTTTCCTATGATCGCCCAGGCTGATGACAGTAAATAAGAATAAGACTCCATAGCTGTGTGTGCTGGTTACTGGAAAGAGGAGTCCCAGCAACAAATCACAAAATCCTTATGAAAGCGGAACCCTGGTCACTAATACCAATCTTTTTATTTTCTCCCACCACTGACTATTTCAGCTTCTGATGACTGCCTACACCCCAGCAGCTCCACTGCCCACATTTGACTTGACCTGAAATGCTTAGACTCTGGCTTCCCCAGCATCCACCAGGGAGGGCCAAGCAAGACAACCCAGCAGTGGGGGGAAGTGGGCACCCCAAATTGAGAAGTTTTACCAGTAAACAACAGTATATAGCAAGAAGCTGGCAGTAATTGCTCTCATCCTGTTTTTACCGATGTTCCCGTAATTATGGAAATCAGCTGCATTTTCTTGTAAAGATGTGGTTGACTCAGAAACACACTATTTTGTATTTGCTTTTCTTCCTTCCTAGCCTCACTTTCTGTTTTATTGCTGTGCCCCCAAATAATAAATTAGCATCTAAGTGTGCCTTGGGCTCTGACTGCTAAGAAACCTGGGCCTGTCAGTTCATAGCCCAATTAGTCTACTCAACTAGCAGGCATCACTCCTCCAATCCAAGCAATAGAAAGCAGGAAGAGAGAAAGAAATTCAGCCTCTTCTTTCTCAGAGAATTTCCCAGAAATTACAAGCAAGATTTCTATCTAATCTCACTGACTAAATTTAGACAAAGCCATACCCAGCTGCAAAGAAGGTCATAGTGTTCCCTAAGATAATACGTCCAGTGAAAAACTGGAGAACTGTAACAAAGGAGAAAAAAGAGGAATGTTTGGGGGCTGGGCAATCAGAGGTTTTATATGCCAACCACAGCTTAGGGCTGGAACAGTCCTATTCCTACTCCTCATTCATTTTCCTGTCTAATACCCTTCTTCAAATACCCTTCCCCATATTTATTTTCAGTTAACGGCCATAGTTTTTCTTTCTTTCTTCTTTTTTTATTAAGATTTTATTTATTTGACAGAGAGAGAGAGAGTAAGAGAGCAGGGGAAGGTGCAGAGGAAGAGGGAGAAGCAGGCTCCCAGCTGAGCAGGGAGCCCAACACGAGGCTTGATCCCAGGACCATGGGATCATGATTTGAGCCGAAGGCAGATGCGTAGCCAACTGAGCCACCCAGATGCCCCTATAGTTTCTTCTTCAATGAAAAAACAAAGCAATAAGAAAAAAAAAAAAAAAGCTTGTGGAATTTTAAGATTTTATTTATTTATTCATCAGAGACACAGAGAGAGAGAGGCAGAGACACAGGCAGAGGGAGAAGCAGGCTCCATGCAGGGAGCTCCACACAGGACTCAATCCTGGGTCTCCAGAGTGAACTGCCCCCCCCAGGCTGAAGGCGGCACCAAACCACCGAGCCACCCAGGCTGCCCTCCACAAGCTTCTGATGCCACATCTACCTACCTGCCTGCCATGGTGTCCATATTTTCCATTTATGTTTTTGCTCCTTGCCAAGGCTTTACTTGTAAATTAAATGCAATTCCTTCTCACTTGAAGACATCACTCCACCTATGCTCTTCCTCTTTTTCCCCTGCAACATCAGTTTCTCTCTCTCTTACAGTTCATCCTCCTAAACATACAAAATATTATAATTTCTCCTAACTCAAACCACCTCCATTTATCCTCTTCCAGGTAGTGACCCATGTCTCTCCTATTCCTATACCACTTCACCAAACTGTTCTTCTCAAAGTCATCAATAACCCCCATGTTGCCAAAGATGATGGTCAATTCTCACTGCTCATGCTAGTTGGCTTTTTAACAGCACTTACCATAATCAGTCTCTCTGCTTTGATCCATTGCCTCACTTAGCATACACATTTGGTTAGTTTTTCTTCTATTTTTCTGGTCCTTTCTTCTCAGTCTTTTTGCTGGAGGACTCTCTTCCTTCTGACCCCTAAATGTTAAAGTACTCCATGTCTCAGTCCCCGATTGTCTTCTCTATTCTATCTATACTCACTTGGTAGGTTGAGCTCTAATTTCATGGTTTTTGACTACCATCTATATTCTCATGGCTCCCACATCTATACTACATTTCCTGGTCCCTAACATCCACACTCAACAACCAATAGCTCAGTTTCTACTTGATTTCTAATAGCTACTTCTTAAATAACATGTCCAAAAATAGGCTCCTAACCCCTGTCCTGCCAAAATCTACTTTCACTGTATTCACCATCTAATTAATGGCAACTTTATCTTTACAGGTGTTCAAACCAAGGGCAATATTCTCACTCCTGACGTTCTGTTTTCTTTTACACCTCGTGCTCATTGAGTCAGGTTGCCCTGTAGACTCATAATGCTCCGTAGTCTCATAATGCCACATTTCTCAAAAGAGGCTTACACCTGTTCTTGGCTGTGCCTCAAGCACATTTGGACCTAAAGACATTCTAAAGATTGCTTCCTAGAGTCTGTATTGCCAAATTGCTGCATATGGAAAATCTTATAGCAAGAGCAACAATAACTAGAATCTAGGAATAAATTAAACAACCAGGACAAAAGTGAGGCAGCCACAAAAAAAAAAAAAAATTATGAAGTACATAAAACAAGACCTAAAGGAAAGATGGCCTGCTCCCCTAAAAAAATATCAAAAGTTAATATCTAATAAAATCTTCAATCAGAACCACAATGAGATCTTTCTAAAATTTACAATATTATTTAAAATTTCATGCAGTAGAGGGAATCTGCCAGGATCCCCAGAGAAACATGGAAAAATATTAATACCATGTAAAAATGGTATGGTATCAAAGTAGCAATATAAGAGAGAATAAAGAATCTAGAAACAGACTAATCATACACTGAAATGTATGATAAATGTGGCAATACACATCTTTGGGTAAATAATAAATTCTGAAATAAATGGGATGGAGTCTACTGGCAATCTGCTTAAAAGAAAAATTTTATCTTTAAACATTTTGCTACATGCTATATGCAGAAAAATTTTCCAGAGAGTCAACAATTTAGAGATTAGAAACTAAAGTATAAAAGCATTAGAATCTGAAGATCTAGAATATTAGCAGAACATTGGTGATGATAAACCTGTCTTAACCGGAATCTCAGAAGCTATAAAAATAAACGGCTAGAGGATCATGCTAAAATTTTACCCAGCAAAGTTGAAAGAATGTTAGAAACTATTAGTTTTAACACAGTATTGTTCAGGAGGAAAGTAGAAATATGCATACTCAGATATGCATGCTAAAAACACAGTCGAAAAGAATTCATGGAGCATATGCAGATCTATACTGTGAGGTAACTGGTTTCATGACTTTTCTGATCTCACAGAAATTAACAGAAACCTCCATGTCTCATTTAATATGTAGGATGCCTAATCCTATTTAATAATGAAATCCTCCAACTCTTTTCAAAGGTAATACTACCCCCTTTGTCCTCCAGCCGGACTATGTTGCACTGGGACAGCCAGTCTTCAGGGAGGGAGTGCAGCTGGCATCTCAATTGTTCTTGCTGACTTATCTCCCCAGCCTGATAGTCAGATCAGGTCAGATTCCTCCACCACTTGCCAGTAGGATTTTGAGGTCAGATGAGGAAATCAAGACTTTTCTTATATGAATAGCACTGTTTCTGAAGTGAATGTCACCAAACACTCCTGTGGCTTCTTTAGAGAGCCCACTCCTGTGGCCTCCTAACCTCTAGTTCCTTTGATGTGGCAGTCCCTAGAAGCCAGTGATTTGATTTTAACCACTTTTTGAGAAATTTAATGCATCCAGTCAGACCTGAGAGTCTCTAAGACAACACCTATACTAGCTCCCATGACCAAGTGGCCTGCATGTGGTTGGAAGGAAAACCACAGCTCTTCCCCCAACACATTCACTGACACAAGAATTGACTTCACTCTGCCATCAGATCACTAGATGCCCCACTTCTCTTGTCCTCCACTCTTTCCCAACAGGAGGCAGAGGTCTTCTCATGTCTCCTCTTTCAGAAAGGAAAGAGATCAAGCTGTTACAGCCCTGGTGAGGGACCTCTCACCAGGTTGAGATAAGAGTTAAATTCTCCACTCCATTCTCTCTTGGAGGTGGGCTTAGGAGTCACAGCACACTAACTACTCTTTCCAAAGAAATATTCCTCATAAATCTTATTTTAACCCCTCAGTGGAGGCATGATTTTTTAAAGTTTTCAAACAAAAGTTAAACAATTTCCTTTAAAATTTGCATATTGGGGTAGCACCTCCCTTTGCAATTACATATATATTTTTTGTGTTTTTTTTTTTAAGATTTTATTTATTCATGAGAGAGACAGAGAGAGAGAGAAACAGACACAGGCAGAGAGAAAAGCAGGCTTCACAAAGGGAGCCTGACGTGGGACTCAATCCCAGGTCTTCAGGATCACACCCTGGGCTGAAGGCAGGTGCCAAACCGCTGAGCCACCTGGGCTGCCCTTTTGTGTTTTAATCAAAACACAATTGAAGGTTTAATCAAAACCTTCCATTAAATATACTGATACAAATGTCTAATTTCCTATCTGGTAGATTAAAGATTTAAAAGATAGTAAAGGACATTTAACTTTTTTCAACAGAAGCCAAGAAAGAAGCAAAAATAAAGCCAAGGAGAATCAGGATTTTATTAATTTTTTTTAAAGATTTTATTTATTTACTCATGAGAGACACAGAGAGAGACGCAGAGAGAGGCAGAGACACAGGTAGAGGGAGAAGCAGGCTCCATGCAGGGAGCCTGATACAGGACTCCATCCTGGGACTTCAGGATCACGCCCTGGGCTGAAGGCAGGCACTAAACCACTGAGCCACCCAGGGATCCCCCGAGAATCATTTTAAAAAGTTCCACAAACTATAGAAGAAATTGGGACACCTGGGTGGCTCAGTGATTGAGAGTCTGCCTTTGGCTCAGAGCATATTCCTGGGATCCAGGATCAGCCCTGCATCAGGCTCCCTGTGGGGAGCCTGCTTCTCCCTCTGCCTGTGTCTCTGCCTCTCTGTGTCTCTCATGAATAAATAAAATATTAAAAAAAAACTATAGAAGAAATAAATCCTAATACACAATCCCAATTCTAATAACCATTTATATTTAAGCCTTTCAGGGAAAAGATAAATATTTTCAAATGGAATTTCAAATCCAGCTATGTGTTCTCAATAAACAGTACTTTGATACAATATCTTCAAAAGAAAAAGTATGTCAATGAATTTATCTATGTCAACACATCTGAGAAAAAACACATAATATGTCATTAGATGCAGAAAAACTAAATGCAAAAAAAAAAATCCATAATACATTTAGGGTAGAAATAAAGAATAGAAAGGAATTTGCTTGAGTTTATAAAGAACATTTTTTTTTAAAAAAAAAGTTCAGCAAACATACATAATAATTAAACTTTAAAAGAATTCCCTTTATATCTAGGAATGAGACATGGTTGCCCTCAGTCATCATTTCTAGACAACATTTAGTGAATGCCTAAGTGAGTACAATAAAGGCAAGAAAAATTAAAAATTACATAAAAATTGCTCTCAATTTCAGAAGCAGGAAAAATTGCATTACTATTGAAATTGACCAAATTTTCAGTGGGAAATTTTGAAATATTATGGTAAAATTGAGCTATTGGCAATGGTAATGCTTTTAACTTTTGATTCCCCAAGTCACAGCAACCAAAATTGTGTGGCTAAAGAGATGAGAAACACAAAAGCATGAGAAAAAAAAAAGAAAGATATTAATTTCAGTATACTTGAACTTCAGATTACTATCCAATGTAAACACCAGGACATTAGAGTTCTCAGGTGCCCTCCTTCCCCCTGAAAGGGTCCTGGTCTACCCCATGTGCCTCCCCCATGGCTGCTATTCTCCTACTCCCATTATTTGAGTCATCCATGCTGCCTGGACCTTTCCTGTTCCTCTTGCTTCCCTCTCTGCTGCCTCTACCCACATGGAGAAAGCCTGGCTCTTTCAGAATGTAGAAGCTTATTTTGTTTTTTTGTTTTTTAAAAAACACAAAATGGTAAATGCCATTCCTTGGGGCCTGAGTATAAAGGATCTCTGAATGACACCACAGAGATTGCATTCCTCCTCCCCAAGCACAAGGCAGCCCCTCCCACAGAACCCTCTTTTCCCCCAATGTGTCTCATGACTTCTTGGAACAGACTGACCTTCCAACACCTTTTTTCCTCCAATATTTGCTTGTTTATGCTAAACCCAGAATGTTAGAGCCCACTCATTATAAACATATCATTATTTCTTCTCTTACAAGTGAAATTTATTGGGTTCTACTCTGAAATCATGGGATTACTAAAGTGAATTAATAAATTTTTTACATTTCTCCCCAAAGCTATATAATCTTGCCAATTTCCTTAAACACCCAAACTACCACACACACACACACACACACACACACACACACCACCTAAGATTTATACAGTCGTACACTCTTTGGATTATCTGACATTGATTTGAGACAGCCTATTTGACTGTATTAGAATTATTCCAGAGTGTGGCCACATTATGATATAGTTATTTAAGCAATAGGTGCAAAGGTAGTAAATGATATCATGAGGTAATTAAGCATGATAATCATGCAGCAAAGTACATCAATATTTAAAAGCAGTAGCAACATGAAACCAATGTCTTCCAGTTGTTTAACATGGCTCTCTATTAACTTGGAGGAATGTCTATGCACTTTAGTGACTTTGTTACCAAGACAGTAGGTAAAGAATACAAAAACACTAATATAGTAGTAGTCTCTAGAAATGTCTTAAAAGTTAATTATAGAAGCAAAACCTAACAAAAAGCACATACAGAAACGTTAATGCACCAAATGCACCCCCAACTCCTAAAGTATAACAAACATTTCCATGTGTTAAACTCTTCACCTGAGTGTCTTCAATTTACTTCTTCCCGTTAATGTGATTGCAAATCATTTTCAGTTTGTGAAAATCCTTTAAAAAATAGAGTTCTTTAAACTCACGACCATGAAAATACATGAAGCCAATTTAATAAATGATTCTGAATCCATCACATTGCAGTAGCAGTCCAACTCTAGATTCACAGATAATGATAAATATGTATATAAATGTGGGTATCATTTACTCTTCCGATTGCAATCTCTAGTTAATGACATGCTGAGTAGTGCATCGCACCGTAGAAGCTTCAAATAATTATCTGCTCTCTTCACCTCTGTTGCACTGATGCTGAAAAATTAAGGAATTCCTTCTTAGGGCCTCTGCCATGAAGAGGAACGATTCAAGGAAGAAGGCATTGCAATTGAATGCTAGAGGTAATAGCCAAAAAGCTGGAGGTAGTAAGTGGCAGAGGCCAAATGAGTATTCAGTTGCCCAGTTCTCATCTATTTTTCCCCAATATATTTCAGATAGGTTTCATTCAAGATCAACAGGGGATTCGTGTGCAGAAAACTAAATGGGAAAGCCAAATGGTAATAGTCCAGGCCCCAAGTCCCCTAGGCTTCAAAGCTTGGCTCATCCTCTCAGAACTCACCTTTGTCATAGGTTGACACTCTTTAAAGGCTGTAAAACTCAGCAGTTAATTTTAAAATCTCATTATTGAAAGCATTTTTGCACTTTAGGAATGTCAATCAACTGTCTAGTAACTAGAGAGAAAGGGAGAGAAAATGGTATATATACACCAAACCAGCTATCTTCTTTAAGTCACTTCTGTTCATTTTGACCCTTTGAAATCCCCATATCACTTTCTTTCAAAGCAGTAAGGTCCCTATGAAGCTAAGTTATTTGGTAATTTTAGGATCTTAACCAACTTTTATGACTGGAACATAAGCCCTTGACATCACTGGTATGATACAGTGGTCCTGCTGAGTGACTTAAAAGAACTTGTCATAACTCTGGCTCAAACTAGTAGAGCTATCCTAATTAAATCCACTAGCATTTCTGGTTTCCAAATTTCTGAGAACAAAGTACATTTGCCTATAATGTTTTCTATGATAATTATAAAGGCTCACATTAGAGCTCACCATATTTCAGTGAGAATTTTGTTTATTTTTAAGTGACTGTGAGAGCAAGAAAATACTCTCAAATATCAGCCTTTATCTGCTACACTTGCAAGTAAACATTCTTGTTGCTATCTTTTCATTCAAGTTTACAGTTTAAAAAGCAGTCTTTCTATCTCTAGGTGATGTATAAACATTTCACTATAAAAGATGTTTAATTAAAATGAATCAAAAAGGGTTTAGCAAAGAATTTTCAATCCTTCAAAGTAGCATTGTCAAGGCTGAAAGAAAGTACTAATAATCTAATTTTCTGTTTTCAGGGCTAAGGCTTTTCTCCCTGAAGTTTGTAGGTTTTAGGTCAGTTTGAGCATTTTTGCAAACAAATGCCTATGAGAGAGGTTATGGGGCATCCAAGGAAAGTGATGGAACACCAGATGTGACTTTGACTCAAATGGAGAACTTGGAAAAAGTAAAACCTATTTTTTTTGTATAGGAGAAGACAAAAGATGTGTAACTAAATTTTAAAGATACACTGAACTGTACACCAAATAGAAAAATAAGGTAGTTTTTCATGTTGGAATGTAGGTACACTTGATACTGGTAGTTATTTTTATTATTTTAAATTCCATAAAGTTTCAAACAGTAAAGTCTGTCATTTAAAATGAAATTATACATGTAGCTTCCAATGGTGTTGCTTTGTTCAAAGATAGTAACTGGGCAGGTTGTTCCCAGGCTCCCTGAAACAGGATAGTCTTATTAAGTAACAAGAAACTTAACAAACATGGTTGGCAAAAGCTTTTATAATATACTAACTACACAAGGCTTCCAGTTTGGTTATTTAACTGAGGCTTTGAGATGTGTTGATGACAATCTAAAGAAGATTCTGCCTATAATTTCCTTATCCTCAACAGAGATAGCCAAGTCTCTTGTCAAAAATAAACTGTTTTGGAAGTAATTAAAAAAACAAGATCTAGGGAAAACATGATTGTTTTCCAAGCATGGGGGAATGTACGTACCAGTATTAAAAGATGGTCCCATCCAAAATAAAAAGATACCTTTCTCCAAATGGTCCTGAAAAACTCTACAGGGAGTCTTGACTAAAATCTTTTTATTATTTCCCTCAAAAACATAAGTTCCTTTACAATTTATGCTGAATAGCCTGGCACGTGTTAAATTCCTTCTATAAATTTGTCACCATTCAATTCTTTTACACGCAAATAGACAGGAGTTTTAGATTGCACCCCCATGCCACAACTGCAAAATGTGCTATATTCATGGTGTCCAGACCAAAACAAAAACATTGTTGAGAAAATTATGTGACTTCTTTCTCCACAAAAGATATTCTTTACTGTAAGAAAACTCAAGTTGATTTTTAATGGATAGATTAAATTTTCTCCTTTTATACTCAAGTTTGGATGAAATCCAATATGGAGTTCTTACTTTTTATCCCATTCCTTTTTCTCTTCTATCTTGCTTGTTTTCTTTTTCCTTTCCTTCTTCTCTAAATGTTTATTAAGCACTGTTTTGTCCCAAGTATTCTAAATGCTGGAGATTCAAAAGTGACCAAAACAGAAGAAAATCCCTACCCTGATGGTGATTAAGCCCTGGTAGTGGAAGCAGACAAACAACATAAATGAGTACAATCAGGAAAAAAGGGGAAAAAGGTAAGAAGCATCATTATATAAATTGAAATTTTAAATTGAATGGCCAAGGAAGTCCCCAATGACTAGGTAATATTTGTGTAAGAACCTGCACCCTGGGAGTGAGATATATGTGAGAGAAGAGTATATGGGTGGGGACAGCACAAACAGAACAGCCTCAAAGCCTGAGCATGCCCAGCTTTCTTAGCACAAAGTGAAGAGGTCAGAAACTGTAACCAAATAATAAAGATTGCGGTAGAGATGGTCAGAGAAATACGTGAGAAATACCAGATCTTGTTGGCCTACTGGGTTACTGTAAAGACTGCAGCTTTCCTTCTGAGGTGGAAATCATGGTAGGATTATGATCACAGATGTGACATGATCTGATTTCTAATTTAACATACCCACTCTGGCTGCTTGTTAAAGACAGAATAATTATAGCAAGGACACAAGGAAGGAACCCAAGGGAAAGACTATTGCAATAGTCCAGGCAGGAGAGAAGGTTTGGATGAGGAAAGTAACAATTAAGGGGATGAAAAGTGTTTGGACTCTATGTGGAGACGTCACCCTCTCCCCAGCCTTTGTAGCCAGTGCCATATTAACAGGATCAGAGCTGAAGCAGGAAGAGGAAGGGGAGGATCCATTAGCAAGGGAGGAGGGGGCATTCTAATATTGCACTGATGCAAGGTAGCTTCTACTCTTTACCAAAATAAGGTTATAGCTGATTTTTTTTTCCCCTCTTTAAGTCACCTTTGGGGTCTTCTCAAGAGATTCCTGCTGAATTCCTCTCTCCGGATACTCTATTGTTCTAGATGAACATATTTACATTCCTGGTGGTAATCTGCCCCTGAGTTTCTTGCAATACTTTTGTTGCTGCTTTACTATGTTCTTCTCACCTCATCTAGTAATTCTACTGGGCAGGACTGAAGAATGTCCTACATCAGGTCTTTTTGCTCGTTTTTCCATTTTATTCATATCTGGTTTTTAGGAAAAACTGAATCCCTTCTTCCCACAAATTGGCATTTCAAATGTTAGAGAGCCCTCCTCTTAGCCTCTCTCTGCTAAAAATAACTGTGCCCTGCTGATATTACCAACTTACCCTCTCAGTGTAGCACATACCTAAACCAGAGAAGATAGAACACAGTCTTCATTCACTCAGAATAATTGACTATAGGATCCATTATCAATCATAAAATTAAATGTTGCATTTCTGCAAAAAGATTTGTTGTCCTTTCATTAGTGAAATTTGAGTTGTTTTCTAATAGCCAATTTTAAAATACTAATTAACACTCACATTGTTAGTTTTATGAATTGGCCATCTGTAGTTGACATTAGTTCATGACACAGTTCAAGCATCTGAAGTATTATTTTAGGACATGCCTGAAAACAGATTTCATTTTGTCTTAGAGATAAGAACCATAAACTTGACCTAATTTGAATCAAACTTTCCCAGAAACTGGTCAAAGAAAATGGATACAGGATTTGCATATTAATCTATAAGTTTATTTCTCACATAATTAACTCTATATTATAGTTATTTACCATGACCGTAAAACATTGTAGCATCATGGTTCTAAAAGTTACCTAGAGAATATTAATACCAATAAGATATCGGCATAAGGAAAGTCAGAGAGTAGTTAGTAGACCAGGGAAAAAGTAGCTATAGCCCAATGTTCTTATTACAGTGTCCCCTGATTAATATTTAAAAGACATATATTAATGTTTACTTGGGAAATTACTCAGAAGATAAAGCAGAATTTTGCAACATTAACTAGATGGAGGCTAGAAGACTTTTGCAATAATTAAAGATGCCCAATTCTATAAACCAAAAAGGACCAATAAACCAAAGGTCAAAAGCAAATGATGAATCACAGTTGAGGTGAAGATGAAGAAAACTGTTGTGGATCATGAAAGAAATGGTTTTAAATGGAAATTGACAGAGAATACACAGAATATTGAAGGGTAAGGAAATGTGATAAACTCCATCTCCATAAGGAAGATAAATGTGAAAGGGTTAACATGGAAGAAGGTATTGCACTGGTATAGCTCCATTTTATGTATAATTAAAATATGTGAGCAACTACTATACAAATTGAGTTTTTCTAAACCTTTGTAATTTTTTCCAATATTTCATTATTTTTCTTATTCCCTATTGCCCTAAGAATAAATAGGTTGTATGTAAATGCTCCAATACCAGCAAAAGAAGCCTATGCTGGCATTTTATTCCACAGTTAATTGAGAAGAAGAAAATTTAGAGGCCTTTTAACAGTGAGGTGGACTGTAAAAATCATAGGAAATAGGACTGAGCTATAGAAAATTTAGGCTGGAAGCTGGAAGATCAGCATTTTAGTTCCAATGTGCTGATAACTGGGTCTTAGATATTTATAGTGTCCATGTTCCTATTTCATTCATTCATGGACAAGCGGACTGGCATAGATGGAACTTAAGACTCCCTCTGATTTTACTCGTCATAACTGGAGTAGTGTACACCATATTACCATTAAATATTAAAATTTATTGGCAAAATACTCAACCTTTCTCAATATGAGCTTTAAGCGTGTGTGTGTGTGTGTGTGTGTGTGTGTGTATTCAAAGTAGCTTATTGTGACTTCCTAAGTCCAAGGGAACTTTGCCCTTTTCATTTCTAATTCTCCTTCATCCTCCCTGTCTTCATCTGCCTTGACAAAGGGTTTAATATCTATCTCATCTTTATTTGCTTGCTCTTCCAAGATTTCCCTTATACATAAAGGAAATTAATATTATATGCATTATGTAATACATATATTTTATTTTCATAGTTTTATCATTTTTAAACAATTCTTTAAATTTCTACTTAAGATAAAAAGTTGAAAAAAAAAACCACAAATATCAGGAATTCTTTACCCAGTTCCCAACCTGTAAAAAGACACTGGACAGGTCAATGGGCAGTGTTGAAGACTAAACATGTATGTCTGCAAAAGAACACAGCATAGTGAATAACAGTCAGTAGACATCAAGTTGGTTTTTTTTATTTGTTTCCTATTCTTCAAACAGTCAAGCAGAAATCCAGTTCTAAAATGTGGAATTAGTACCATATCACTAAATCTCAAGAAATTCAGGAAAAGAGTTTCATAGCATTAATGTTCTGAAAAATGATCCCCTCAGATTAGTAAGGTACAATTCTCTTAACTTTTCCTATTATTCTTTAACATGATAAGTTATCATCTGATTATGCTTTTCCATATAAATAAGGACTTGAAGGGAAACATCTTGCCTGTTTCTATGCTAATTACTAAAGCTTTCTTCATTATCAACCTGGTCTTTAACAGTAATAAAGACAGACAAGTCCTGAACCTGTTTGGCTTGAGCTAATTACCAAGCATTCCTTTATTTGGTTCTTGCTCAGAGAAGGGCAATAATCAGTACACAGAGCTTTAGCTTTTCCATGGCAGCTACTGCCAGACATGCCAGCTACTAATTGACAAGTCTGAGCCTGGTGGGGGAAGGATTTTACCTGACTAGTTGAGCTGAGCCTAGGGACTTCTTAAAAGCAAGCTCCTGCTGTGATTTCTTACAGCATGCCTGGGATTTAACCAAAATGCTAGAGACTGTCACTCACAGGGAATGTAAAAATGTTCAGGACACTGGGAAGTTTCCACTTCATTGCCTGTGCAAGTGACAGTGTTCTGAGTTGCCTACAGTTTACCAATGTTGATAATTAACATTTCAGCTACGGTTAATTTAAAAAAAAATTTTGACCAGAAAATGAAAAACTGATTAGCATGACACCAGTGGACCAACCTGCTCATAAGGATAAAAACATTTGGTTGAATCTTTTTAGATAAAGTGATGAAAACATTCCTAACCTCCAAAACGGCACATGCAAATTGAAGGTATGAATCCACGATGATAATTTGCATTTTACACTTTCACACAAATGTCCCAAAGGCCTCCAAAAACATAAATTAAATTTCACAGATCTCCTCCAAGGCCACATTTATTATTGTTTATGCAAACAGATTGGGAAATTGAGACATAAATTGAGAGTGAGAAAAAAATTACGTCAACGGGAAGCATGAAAGTTGGGACTCAGTTTCAATTTTTAAGCACTAAACCACATAAACGTCTCATCCAATGGTAAAGATAAGGAGGTAAAAATACATTAAATGCATTTGTATATTATTTTTATATGTTGCAAGCCCACATTTCAAAACCTGTCATGCTAAATATTTATAATTTATAAAATAAAATCAAGAAGAAAAAAATATTTCTTGTAACAGTGGGAGAATCCTATCTACTTCTCCTGCATTTTCTTTCAACAGTTATCAGATGAGTCATTACCATATATGCAGCACTAAGCTATGATGATACAGTGTAAGATGCAACACTCTTAAAGGCTTTGCCATCCATTTGTGCAGAATGGCACTCAAGCCTGGAAAGGAAAAAAAAAAATCTCCATATCAGCCTATGATCAAATGTGAAAGATGGGAAATAATTGTTCAAAAGAGGAAGAGATTCCAGTGGTTGAAGGCATTTCAGAGAGGGCTTTGTGAAGGAAGGAGTAACTGAACAGGCCCTTGCAAAACATGCAAAAAGAAAAAGGGATGAAGAGTCAGAAGACAATGTCTCCTAAAAAGTAGAACCTAGAGACAAGTAAAAATAAACACTGCATGCTCATAAGACAATAGAAAGTCAGCTTGGAATGTTTGTAAAATTGGCTGAGCTGTTTGGAGTCTGATTATGCTAGGAACCTGAATTTTAGATTATAAGATATATCTTTCCCACTGCCTAATTCTCAGAGAGGCGTAAAACAAATCTTTGCTGTTACCATTCCTTTCAAATCAAATAGCCTAATGGGTCAAATTCTTCCCTTGAATGTTGTTATGCAGAGAGAAGTATTTCAAATCAATTGTTCTGTCACCTGTTGGTGAGGTCATTTCATTTCTCACATCATACTTCATTTGAGAAAGCAGGGGAAACTCACTGAATCCTAAATGCCCTAAGAAATTAAATTCGAGAATGTCTATAACCCCTAGGCCACAAATCCAGAGGCAGCTAGTCCCTAGATAGGAACTAGGATTCTGGAGTTACATCTAAAGTGATTCCGCAGTATCAGTCATTATCTGTATGAACCCATGTAAATCACTTGACATTTTTAAGCCTCTGTGTCATCTGTAAAATGGGGATATGATAGTCCCTCATTTTTTTTAATAAAGATTTTATTTATTTATTCATGAGAGACACAGAAAGAGAGGCAGAGAAAGCAGACAGACGAGAAGCAGGCTCCATGCAAGGAGCCTAATATGGGACTTGATCCCAGGAATCCAGGATGAGGCCCTGAGCTGAAGGCAGACACTCAACCGCTGAGCCACCCACACATCCTGATAGTCCCTCATTCTTTACGGCTGTTCTTTCACTTAATTTTGTTTTCAACGAATATTTATTGAGCACTTACTGTTTTAGGAACTCTCCTAAATGCTGGAGATACCATAGTGAATCAGAGAGAGAAGGATGTTGGGAAGATATAAATAGGACAATGTCTATAACGCGTCTGGCAAAATGCCTACAAAATACTGAACAATCAGTAGATGTTAACTACTGAAACTACTATGACCTATGATGATGCAAAATATAGGATGTAATACATACTCTTGAAGACTTTGCCATCAGTTTGTATGGCATGGCACTTTGACACGCATCCTATGAATTTAAGGTCTCTTTACTGCCCTGAACTTCAGATTTCCTATTTTAAAAGAAGAAAATTAAAACATGGGACTTTTAAAACCCTTTCTAGCTTCCAGACGCTATGAGTCTATAGTTGATAAACTCTCTTAAATATTCTGGGAGACACCAAAAAAGAAAGAGGGAGAAAAGAAAGAAAAAAAGAATCCCTGATATATAGAAGCAGAAAGTTACAAAATTCAATGCTATAATTTTCTTTACCTATTTCCTACTGTATTTCAAAAAGGGGCATACTACTTTTGAATTATAATATCCACAAAGAGGGGGGGTTCCTGGGTGGCTCAGCGGTTTAGTGCCTGCCTTCAGCTCAGGGCATGATCCTGGAGACCCGGGATCAAGTCCCACATCGGGCTCCCCATAATGGAGCCTACTTCTCTCTTTGTCTCTGTCTCTGCCTCTCTCTCTGTGTCTGTCATGAATAAATAAATAAAATCTTCAAAAAAAAAATAATATCCACAAAGATTGAAAGTAATAGACATTGCAGGCAATCAACCACATTTGTTAGGGCTTTACTATTTTTTGTTTAAAAATTTGGATGGACATAGAATAATTTCTTGGAAATGTCTATAGCACAGATAACCAGACTTGTGAAACAGTTGGTCCAATTATAGGTTCTAGAATAGCAGCCAATTCATGTCCAATCAACTGTGTGTGTGTGTGTGTGTGGGGGGGGGGGGGGGGGGGGGGGGGGCAAATGGTACCAAGTGAATTGTAATGTTGCCAGATTGGTGGTCTTGTATGGAGACAGTCTTCACTCGAAATCTCAGGCACAACAGGACTTAGTGAAGAGTATTCTTCAAGTTCAGGTTTAGTGAGACATCAGAAACTCTGTTTCAAACCAACCAGGTAATTGATTTGTCACTTGGTGAAAATTTGTTGTTACTCATTCAGCATTAGACCTTGAATCAGTAATAGGGACATTAATTTATGATCTAAAAAAATGAAGAATCAAGAGGACTTCATGCATGACTCACCTGGCTTTTAAAATGTGAAGTATGAAAATAAAATTAGTAGTAATAACGGTAGAAGCTACCATTTCCTGAGGGAATGATAAGCCAGGAAATTTACTTATATGACTTCATTTAATCCTCACAATAACCCAGTGAGCTAGGTATTATTCTTTCCATATTTCAGATAAGGAAATGACTCAGAGAGTTTCAGTAACTTTCCCAAGGTCACACAGCTAGAAAGCAGCAAATGGAGCCTGAAAATTGTCACTTCTCTTCATTAGTGATGGATGTCAGATAACTATACCGAAAACTCTTTAGGTACAAAAATGATTCAAGAGAATATAAATGAGTCATCCCTGGACTTCTTAGCAGAGAGACCTTCTTTTTTTGCATTTACATTTCAAAAGACTACATGATAAAGAAATCATTTGCTATTGCTAGATAAGTACTTCTTCAAGCAAGAAATTCAGAGCCCATTAAAAAAAAGAAAGAAAGAAAAAAGACAGAAATTGTACCAGCTCTAATTTCCTCTCCATACTAGACAGGCACAAAAGACAAAGCTCTGGCATTAAAAGCAGGCTGCCCAGCATTACTGCAATCTCCATGAGTTTGCATTTTTAAATAGAACAGTTGCCTCTGTGACATAAATCAAGATATTTTATAAATTTATAAAAAGTGAAGGCCCTGCTTTGTGTCCATATTGTTAATAATTTTCTGTTATATGCTAGAATGCATACATTTCTTTTTGTACCTCCCTGCCCACCACTAGAATGTACCTCTTTTGGAGTAGAAATTTTTATCTTCATCTCCAGTAATCTCAGTGCCTAGAAGAGGGCCTGGCATAGTAGGTATTTGCCATACACTTGTCAATAAATGAGTAATTTAATATGACTAGAAGTAGACTGAAGATAAATGCTCTCCAACTTCTTTTTGGTGTTTCTTGAAACTGTCACACAACTCAGGAGCTAAAGTCTCTGAACCAATCACCTCACCTACTTATCTAAAATCTTTGCATTTTCTGGGGTGCCTGCATGGCCCTTTCGGTTAAATGTCTGCCTTTGGCTCAGGTCATGATCCCAGGGTCCTGGGATCAAGCGCTGAGTCAAGCTCCCTGCTCAGTGAGGAGCCTGCTTCTCTCTCTGCCCCTCCACTTGCTCATACTTAGACTCTCTCTTTCTGAAATAAATAAAAAATAAAAACTTTATATTTCCATAATATCTAGGACAAGCATAATACTGTTTCAGGTCTTTCATTCATTACAAAATCAGTGGAGCAAGGAATCTAAAAGGATTACTAGTACCTAGATCATATCAAGAAAAAAAAAAAACAAAACACCTCTAATTCTAGAGTTTCCTACTTCAAAGCCTTCCCTTGATAGGCCTGTATGTAATATATGCTTCACTAGTTTGTAAAAACAAGTGATAACAGCCACAGCCTGGGTACTTATCACTAAGTACTTTAATAAGTTTTCTTATTTTTCAACTCACCCTATTGCTCTATCCTGAGAAGATTTCACAGTCCTCTTAGAGCTGCTAGAATTCCCTTAAACTACTCCCTAGAGACTACTACCAAGATGATTTATGTGGCACCTGCTTATTTGTCTCCTGGCATCCAAGGAGCTAAACTTTAACTACTAAGGTAACTTCATCCCCTTTGGCATTTGGGGACTTTCTGTAGGGAGAGCTACAGCCTTTCCCTCTCCTCTTAAAAAAAAAAAAAAAAAAAAAAAAGGCTGAAGCAGCAATTAAAGATTATTTATTCATCAGAGACAGAGAGAGGCAGACATAAGCAGAGGGAGAAGCAGGCTCCCTACAGGGAACCTGATGTGGGACTCCATCCCAGAACCCTGGGATCATGACCTGAGGCAAAGGCAGAGGCTCAGCCACTGAGCTGTCCCTCCTTCAGCCTTTTTAATAAGAACTTCTAGCTCATAAGAGGTATTAGGAAAGGACCCGTAGTCTTTTTGTATCTCCTCTCCTTTCTATCCTAGAACAGAATAGTGACTGTATAAATTAAAGTAATGCTAGATACTGCAAAAACAAAAACAAAAGCCAAACAGAAAAAAAAAAAAAACCTTCAATTTTCAGTGGCTAAGCACAATAGAAATTTCTACTACACTCATATAACAGTTCAATGCCATTGGTCCTAGCTGGAAGGCAAAACTGTTTCTCATGTATTGATTTAAAGACCTAGACTCCTTCTAAGTGTGGTTCCACCATTTGTTAGAATCTTAAAAATGAAAGGGATGGTGGAAAAGGTGCAACATGGTCCAAAATTGGCATACATCCTTTCCACTAATATTGCATTAGCAAAATATAGTCATATGACCACACCTGGAGGCAAAGGCTAGGCTACCACACATTGCCTTTAGTTGGGAACATTCCCAGTGAAAACTTCAAAATAAAGAAGGAAAACATTTTTTTTTTTATTTTAGGTGGATGGGATACCCTTTGCCACAGTGAGACTGTTGTAGGATGCTGTCTTCCACTGGGGAGGGCAGATTGTTGGGTTACAGACATCTCTTTGCAGATGCCATGATTCTCTTCCTCATTACTACTGTTACTGGAACCATTCATTTCTGGTTCTCTTCCATCTTGTCGTAAGCCCTTAGCACAAACTCTTCCCCTGCACAGGAAGCCTATAGTTGTCCAGTTATCCTACCCATTATTGAGTTCAATTCAAAGAAAAGGTTGAATAGGAAGCCCATTTGGCCTCAAATTCAAGCTCATTCTACTCTCTGGATTTACTAGTATTTTTCTAAATTTCTATTTGACAAGTAGATCAACAGGCAGAGAGGGTTTGGGTGAGAGATGGAGAGAGGTAGAGAGAGAGATAAGGTAGATGTATATACTGCAAATAAGCTCAAAAGTAGTAGGAGAAAGAGGTAATAACCCACAAAGCCCCACAATTATGTTAGGGAATCCTTAGATGTATCTTAAAGTAATTTTACTAAAAGTTATGATTCCTTTTGAGCTGGCTGAAAGGTCATAAAGGAATTAACCACAAAAACAATTGTGAACATTTTAGAAAAAATATATTAAGCCCTTCTACTTCCAAATAATCTGAATTCTTGAAATCTAAATAGGCTTCCTAAGATAGACCTAAAGGCTCAGATAGACAATAAATATTTAATGAGCAAATATTTGGACTCCTTTGAACTTGGTGTCAGCCATTGTTCAGTCTCTTTGGTGGGTTTTCTAAAAGTTCTTATTCTTACTCTCCAAACTTTAAGGAACTATATCTCCAGAGTATATTAACCCCAGTCCATGCATGGATCATATACTCAACTTCTTTTGCAGTCATGCTTCAATATCAAAGTCAGTATGGGGTGGTCTTTCAAAGTGTCCTGGGTGGGAGTTTGAGGAGAAAAAGGCAAAGCTGTCTAAGGAAGCAGCTGAGTGGCCTGGCATATAAAACAGAGATACATTGCAGAGAGAACCAAGCAACCAGTATTTCTTGGTGATCCATTTATATGCAACCACATTGTTAGTACCAGAAGCCTTACCAACAGAGGCACCAAGAGTTGGCTTCAGCTCTTGGCCAAGCTGGCACATAAGCTTCTTTTAATTGACTGAGGAAGAACGAATTTGCTCTAACCCAAAAACAAAGGAGATATTACATATGAGTTAGAAAAAAATTTAAGGCATGTGTGGCCTCTTTTCTCTCCTGTCTGTGGTGGAATCTGTTTCATTCATTAGAAAAGAATCACAAATAAAATCTTATTGCTGTCAATATGCAGCCATTTTTGACGTGATCATTTAATAGCTATTTTCTTCACTTTTATTTTTTTTTACAATGTTTAAAATAAAGCGAAGACTTGAACGCAACCCCATTTATTTTCCCCTGGCAGGAGAATCTTCAATAGAAAATGAAATACACAAAGATTGTACAAAATATAGTCAGTAACATAAAATTATGGGTTTATCAAGAACATTAATTAGAATATATATTGATAATCAGTGGTTATTTGAACAGGACACTAGTGAAGAAAAAATAAAGTATATAGTATATTGTCTACATTCCAATCTAACTTTTATTATAATTTATAGACTTCAAATGAAAATCCTCAACAACTCATAACTGTCTCATTCATTGATTTCCAACAAGTCTTCATATCAGAAGAATTTAGGAAATTACTTTATGGACAATTAGTACATTATGGAGTTTCTAAAATCTTTAGTGGTAAGATTTTACATCATTTTAGGGAGTTTTCTCTAATTTATAAATGCCTGTGTAATTCAGTCATGTAAAAAGATCAAGTAAAGTTTTCCTTGATTTCTAGAATTGACTATTAAAGTTTGCTACTGAGAAAAAAAAAAAAAACATGCTCTGGACATGTATTCTAACTTTAAAGACACTCTATCTACAGTGGTCAGCCACCTCTGGTCAGAGCTTACTTAAGGACACTGTTACAGCCACCATAATCCCATCCTTCTGGTCCCTTGGAGAGCAAGAGAGTAAGTAAACTTTGAAAAGTAGCAAGTTTTTCTTCTCAAGCCTTCTCAATGACTGATCTGAGGGAGAAGAGAGGACTTTAGACTGGGTTCTAGAATCCATTCCTACAAGATTGGAGGATAGACTATCTGGCCTCCCATCAAACTCAGAAAATAGCAACTGTCTGTGGCTTAAAAGTTTCATAGCTCCCTAAACTAACCGAGTTCCTGAAATTGCTGGTGCTTGGTGGCAGGAACAAGAAGAAGATACTACAGCTGAGAGAGTAAGGGCTGAGGAGCTAGGGAAGGGGTAGACATCAGCCTGCGTCTCAACCATGCTGTTTGCTAAGTATATATGAATGTCCATGAATCATGTGAAAAGTGGTCAAACATAAATCACCCTGTCAGTAACTAGCCCAAGAGGACTGATCACTGGACCAAAAGATCCCATGAGCGAGAGCCTGTAAAGGTGAACATCCAGTACTTGGAAAGGAAAGGAAACTGAAAAACGGGTAAGCCAGACCCTCATCTCCTACTCCAGAGGTAGAGTCTGTCCTAGAAGAGACCTTTATAGGGTCTTTGGAAGAAATTGCAATGTGCCCCAATAAAATCCAGCATTTGGATGTGGGTCTCACAGAACCAAAGGGCTATCAGTCACCGTGAGATTGAGCATATGTAATAAGCAACATGGAGGGGGCACCCATCTTCCCAGGAGTTGTTACAGAGAAGTAACATTGGTTTTCCTCTGTTTCCCCTCCCTACCCTCAGAAGAGGAAGTGAAGATGGCTGGGTGTGAGGGAACATAACATGCCCTCCATCTTACCACTAGCCACTGGCATCTCTAGTGTAACCCCATGGAATGGGTGAGGGTATGGAGAAGTTCTGGAATTGAAGTTAAAATGGAATGCTAAATTGAATATTAGTAATATTGCTGAAAACGCTAATCCCTAATATATAAAGAGCTTATATATTAAAAAGATAAAAATTGAAAAAGTAGGCCCTTAAGTCCTAAAATTAGGATTTGATTTACACCCATCAGTTTGGCAAAAATATAAAAGCTAAACAATATACTCATTAGGAGGGATATAGAAAAAAGGGGCACTGTCACACATTGCTGCTAGGATTACTTTCTATAGAAGAAAATTTGGCAATATCTAAAATGTTTATGCATTTTCCCCTAGACACAGTCCACACTTCTAGGAAATTAAAGATACACCTCCATAAATATTAAACAACTTATATCTTAGGTTATCCACTCTAGCATTATTTGTAATGGCAAAATATTGGAAACAATCTAAATGTCCATCCATAGGAGACTGATTAAGTCAACTACACTTCATCTGCACAATGAAATACTGCTCATCCATAAAAATGGATGTGGAGAGAGAGATTGGACAAATAAAAGAACAATGACTCCAAGAGTGGGGTCAGCAATGCAGAGGCCAGAGAGATGGAGCTGAAACCACAGGATGGGGGTGAGGGTAGAGGGTAGAGTCCCATATCCTATGGACTCAGAAGAGAGCATCACGCCACACAAAATAACTCTCAGACTTTAAACCTAATGGAATTTATCCTGTTCAGTTGTTGACTTGCTTTAGACCAACAACCCTTTTATTCTTTCCATTTTCTCCCTTTTAGAATAGGAATGTCTATCCTAAGTATGTCTTATCATTGTACTCTGGAAGCAGATAACTTGTTTTCTAGGTTCATAGGTCCACAGATGGGACAGGAATTTTGTCCCATGATGGATGCCTTGGTCAGTTTGGGCTACTACAAAAAAATACCACCAACTAAGTGGTTTAAACAATATACATTTATTCCTCACAATCCTGGAGACTAAGAAGTCCAGAGTCAAAGTGCCAACAGATCTGTTGTCTGGCGAAAGCCCTCTTCCAGGTTGTAGAGTGCCAACTTATTTTATCCTCATATGGCATAAGGGATGAGGTACCTCTCTGAGGTCCCTATTATAAGGGTACTAATCCCATTCACGAGGGTTCCATGGTCATCATCTAATTACTTCCCAAAGGTCCCACCTCCAAAGGTCCCACCTCCAAATACTATTACATTGGGAGTAGGATTTCAACATGAATTTTGGGTGAACATTACCTTCAAAGTAATGAACCATACACAGAGGCTCACTCATATTTGATTTAGATGACTTAGGAGATTTGAAGCTTTTTTGAGTTTATTATATACAGATGAGATTTTAGAGTTACAGTCATGCTAGAACAGATCAGACATTTGGAGATATGGGATGAAGTGAGTGTGTTTTGCAAGGACATGAATTTTGGTGGGCCAGAGTAGACTACAATGGGTTGAAAAGTGTCACCTAAAAAGTTGTGACTACCTGGAACTCAGAATGAGACCTTACTTGGGAATAAGGTATTTGCAGATATAATTGGTTAATAGATAAGGACATCATGGATTAGGGTGGATCCCAAATCCAACCTGACTGGTTTCCTTATTCTACGGCAGAAGTGTAGAAACATACCAAGAAGCAAGCTATGTGTGGACAGTAGAGGAGATAGGAGTGATGAAGCCACAAGACAAAATATGCCAAGGATGGCTGGCAACTACCAGAAGCTAAAAAGAAGCAAAAGATTCTCCTCTAGATCCTTCAGAGGAAGCAAGGTCCTGCTGATTCCTTGATTTCAGGCTTCCAGCCTCCAGAACTGTGAGAAAATACATTTCTGCTCTTGTTTTTAAGAATGAGTAATATGAAAAAATATGTTTACATTTTCAAGTCGAAAAAAAAAATCAAGATGCAGAATAATATATGATAGTTTTACCTTTGGTATATAAAAAAGAAGAAAGTTACACACATACAAAAGATAAACCATAAACTAAGGAAATGACTAAAGAAATGATAGAGTGTTAGCAAAAATGAGATGGAAGGAATAGGAATAGGAGGGAGGTTTCTCTGGGTATATCTTTTTATATTGTTTGATATTTTTATAACCATGTAAATGTTTTAAATATTCAATAAATACAAGTCAAAAGAATAAAAAAGTCTTAAAATTGACTTTAGGGGATCCCTGGGTGGCGCAGCAGTTTAGTGCCTGCCTTTGGGTGTGATCCTGGAGACCCGGGATCGAGTCCCACGTCAGGCTCCCGGTGCATGGAGCCTGCTTCTCCCTCTGCCTCTCTCTCTCTCTCTCTCTCTCTCTCTCTCTCTCTCTGTGTGTGACTATCGTAAATAAATAAAAGTTTAAAAAATAAATTAAAAAATTGACTTTAGACAGAAATAAATGAATCTAATGTTTATCAAAGTGATAACTGAACCTTGCAGAAAAAATTAATTCAAAATATTTTTGGACATAGTCTCTATCCAAAAGAAATGGTTCAGCCAACTGAGAAAATTTATATATGGGCTGGATATTAGGCAATATCATAGAATTTAATTTCTGTATTTCCATTAAAATTTTCCCAATTTCCATATTTTCATTAAAATATCTCCAATTTCCAAAAAGGTAATTATTATTCAATTTTTAGAGTGATAATGGTATGCTGTATTCTTATTCTTCAGAAATGCATTTCCTGATTTTAAGGAAAATAATGCCACAATGTCTACAACTTACTTTTAAATAGTAAGCCATATATAAACATGTATGTGTATACATATGGCACATATATAAAAACATATGTATATACACACACAAATAGAAAAAGAAACAGAATAAAAAAAGAATTAGGTCTATTTTTATATAACTGGTATGCATATATAATAAAGTAGAAGGTACACGGTGATGACTGTATTCTTTATACTTTCTATTCTATATACTATAAATGGGTTTGAACATTTTCAAAAAAAAAAGTTGGGAAAAAATAAATAGGTTAATGTTTATAACCTGGCAGAAATCTGGAATCAGACAGAGAACATAAATGGAGGCAGATACTCAGAGGAGAAAAGGATTCAATTAACTGGGCACAGTTAGAAACTAATCCATGTTTGTACCCCAAAAAGTGAGATTGTTCACCATATTCATTACATGTAGACTACCTTTAAGGAGCCTCTCTGGGATCAATTTAAATGTTTTAAAGGATAATTCCTACATTCGAGAGATCATATTCATCCCTGGGAACTAAAGGATTCTGGGAAAAGGGCAGATTCTTCAGAGTTGACAGCAACCAAGTCTAACTTACTTGTCAGAAGAAAAAAGTAAAAGACTATCATTAAGTAGTATAAAACTGTCATCATAACTCATTATCAGATGAAGCCAACACAGTCGAAATGGATTACGAAGGCAAATGAAAACTAAGAAAACAGGAGGGAGATGTGCCTGTCGTGAGACTTTTGTGTTCAGACCACCTCTACTCACCCAGCTCTGAACTCTGATTTAGGGGCAAGCTGGTGCCTGCAGTCTGCCTTTCCAGCTTCCTAAGACAGCTGGCTTGTAGCAGACTTCAGTCCATGGGAAATTTTGGAAAGAAAGCAGAGGGCAGGAGGCAGAGAAGGAGTATATGAAGCCAGGGTGTTTATAGCGTCTTTTCTCAGCTAAGTAGGTTTTTCTGAAACAGCTGGGGCTCCTCAGTGGATGCAGCCTCCACCAGACAGGCCTCCACGCTTTCAGTTCTTAATGCCTGTGCAGAGTTCCCTGGGCTCTGCTCATCTTCTCTTCCCTTTTTCTCTCTAGCCCAGGGACTGCTGGAGCCGCCTACTTTTCCCAGTGGGCTACCTCCCCATTCTCTGCTGACATGCCAACTCTTCCAATTTCTTGTTCAAATAATGTATTTGTAAATTTCCCGTTTTAAAAATAGAGAATTACTGTTTTCCTATTTGGATCTTGATGATTCAGGATGTGAGAGGGAAAGAAGACATAAAAGAGAATGAATTTTGGCACAGTCATATATGAAAACACACAATAGGTAGAGAAGGGAATATACTCTAACAGAGTATTAACCCATGTACACCATTCTCTTCTGTGGAAACTAGCATTTTTAACTTTTGAGCCTATGTTGTCAAATCTCATCAGTCATCTGATAACAATAGCATAATGGTTAAAAAGGTAAATTCTAGAACTAGAAAACCTCGGTTTATCTCAGCTTTGACACTAACAGTAACTTGTCAGTAACTTTAAGCAAGTTATTTAACTTCTCTGTGCCTCAGTTTCCTTATCTGTAAAATGAGGGTAATAGTTCTATATACTTCATATAGAATTAAAACATTACAAAACGAGCACTCAGTAAATATTCTTTATTTCTGTTCACTTTTACATAGCAAATTTGTGAACTGATTCTTATTTGCTGTGTTACTTTTTCCATACATTATTTTCATGTCTGGTCATAGCTTTCAAGGTACTTTTAGATGTATGCCTTTATTCCACTCAACAATCTAGCTGAGGTAGATCAAATAGGTTGTACCATCTCAATTTTGCAGATAAAACTGAAGCTGGGAGAGATCACTAACAAGAAAGATATAAACAACATCAAAACCTAAGTCTTTCAGTTACTTGTTTTGAATTTTTCTAAGATGCCATTAATGAACCTTTCTTAGGATCCTCCCCTGCTTATTTTTTAACACATCCTCCAACTCTGAAGGGCAAAAATAACATGTGGAGTGCAAAAGGCATTTGAAAGCCAATCATAACAACTATTCTTGTAGGTAGCCTTATTAATAATGATTTATTTTCTAATAGAAAAACCTACAAATGCACAATTATCGAGAAAACAAATTGGAGTAATCAGTTATGAAATCAACAAAGAATTAAGACATGGCTACTCTTCAATTTGAAATGTCATTAACCCTGCATTTTAAGAATCTATTGAGAAGATTGACAACTCAAGGAACAACATACTGGAAGAACCTAGAAGAAAGGTAAATGTGGGTAGAAGATAATTCATTAACTCTATTACTTCAGTTTAATTCAGTCTAAGGAATTATTTTCTTCGTCACTGTTTCCAAGGAAACTATGGTTAACTCATCTCACAGTTTAGTATCTTGCAATCACATACACTATTTTATACATGTCATGAACACAACAGTTCTTACTCTACAATTCATCTATGCACTTAACTCCCACATAGCATACACCTTGAGAGCAGTATCCATTTTTAGTAAAACTGAATTTAACCTGAATGTTTATCTAATGTTTTTAGTCTTATTATTTTCAATGATTCTTTGTTAAACCACATTCATCAATAGGCAACCCAATTATACTTATTTGCCTTCTCTTACCATACTGACATAAAATATATCATGAAATCACTATTTAAAAATAAAAAAGGTGTTTTAAACCATGGGCCTATGACCTAGGAGTTATCAGTACATGCTAGTTTTTCTTGTATTCCCTTTTGTTTAACCTCCATCATAAAAAAAAAAAAATGTAAATATGCATGTATGTAAAAGCAAAGGCAAAGTTTGGGGATTTTCATACTGGACTATATGAAAACACCATCATTTATTTGTCATACTTGCCCCAAACACACCCAAATTATTAAGTAAAAGCTTCCTGGAGTTTTAAGACATGGGATATCTGAAACCTTGTAAAAGCTGAAATTTGTTGGGTGGAATATTTCACTTAGCTACGGATAGCATTACTGCCTGGCCAGATATCATTAAATTAATGAGAAAAGGTAAGACATTCTAATAGTTTTTTTTTTTTTTTAAACTTTTATTTATTTATGATAGGCACACAGTGAGAGAGAGAGGCAGAGACACAGGCAGAGGGAGAAGCAGGCTCCATGCACCGGGAGCCCGACGTGGGACTCGATCCCAGGTCTCCAGGACCGCGCCCTGGGCCAAAGGCAGGCGCCAAACCGCTGCGCCACCCAGGGATCCCAGAAAAGGTAAGACATTCTATACAGAAATAATTATATCACAAAACTCCTTTGCATCAGGTAGAGAAAAGGTAGTGTTAGTGAGTTCAACCTTGATAATGAGGGCATCCATATGGATAGTTCTCCTTGCCTGCCAGTGTTGCAAAGCGCCTCCAGGTTTTACTCATCAATCACAATATAATACTGTATGACTGCATAAACGGAAAAAGTTGTTCTCAAGATTTCAAGTGATTGCTGGAAGATTTTAGAATGTTGTAGAAAAACTTCTTTAAATTTTAGGACAGAATTTGTAAACTGCACTTTGAGAGCATACATAGAACATACATACATCATAGGAATTGTCTTGAATTATTAATAAGTATCCCAATGGAAAGGGGTAACCATTCTAGTGAGGCTCAACCGTAGGGGGAGAATCCTGAGTCATAGTCCTACAGAAATGATCGGCAGAAACTGAATGATTCAATAAACAAAAAAAGTCACCCTAGGCCAGAATAGATGAAATGCTTAAATTCTCCAATTTTCTCTCCTCTTCCTTTTGAGAACTCTCAAATACGTAAAATACGTAAACCGTAGGACCCTTTAATTTGTCTCCTAGCTCATGTAAACAGTGTTCTCTTTCCTGTGTGTTCTTCATTCATTTTCACAATTCCTGAAATGGGATATTGGGAAATATTTTCAGACCCTGACTTTGTTGATACCTAAATTTGTCTATACCCATATAGCTAGCTGGTAAGGTTTTTGTTTTTATTGTTTTAAATATGCTTTATGTAATAGTATAGTAATCTAAATAAGTATCTCATTTTGTTAAATTTATTTAATCATTTAGAAGACTTAGTAGTCATTTCCACTTCCAGATCAATTTATTGTGCTAAATTATCTGAAAGAGACAAGTACCCATACTACACATTCCTATTCTGCCCAATGCCTCTGTCACTACCATACAAACTACTCTATATGCTAGGTGGACAGGCTATCTACACTGAGAGAATCCTAAATATGCTGTTCTGTACTTAAAATTTCATTCTAGGGGCAGCCCAGGTGGCTCAGCGGTTAAGCACTGCCTTCAGCCCAGGGCATGATCCTGGAGACCTGGGATCGAGTCCCACGTCAGGCTCCCTGCTTGGAGCCTGCTTCTCCCTCTGCCTGTGTCTCTGCACCTCTCTCTTTCTCTCTCTCATGGATAATTTTTTTTTAATCTTTTTAAAAAAAAATCTTATTCTATCCCTGGATAAAATGAAGTAATGGGGACCAAATTTACCCACTCACTTGAAACTACTAAAAATATGGTAAAAAGCATTTTATAAAAGTTTAAGATACTGGACATCAGGCAACAAAGGACAACGATCCCTAATTGATGGGAAACAAATGAGGTGAGCCCTACACTCACCCCTTATTACTGTCTGTTGGGTTTCTAAGCTCAGGCACAAAGGAGAGGACTGAGGACCCTCAAACCCCCCAAGGAGTTTAGGAAGCTTAGGGAAGGCAAGGCAGCTAGTGTTTACAAAGAGTACTTAAAAGGAGAAAGCTACACAAAGATTCTCCTTAGATCTGCAGAAGTCTGCAGCTTAATATCCATCCACACGTGTTTGAAGAAACTGCTGAAGCTAGAGGAGGAAATGCCTGAAAGAATTAACAGGCATAATACTCGCGGTTTACACAGATTCTTGAATAGGTCCTGCTCCCGCCAGTCAGAGTTAAAGACCTCATAATTCATAGAGTATCCAAGTTCATGAAGAATTCAGAACGATGTTGCCTCAATAGCGGGGAAAATTTACCTTAGACAACACAATTCCCCTTACCTAGCAAAGCTTAAAAGCAAGCCCAAAAATTGTTTAAGTATCTCCTAGTTAAAAACTCGAATATTCATAGGACTGCAAAATTATCCACCAACCAATGAGATAAAATTCACGATATCTGACATGTAATTAAAGTTTTCTATCCAAAAAAGCAGAAAAATATGCACAATGAGGAGAAATGTAATCAATTAATTGAAACAGACCCAGAAACAACACAAATAATAGAATTAGTCAGCAAGGACATAAAAATTATAAGTGGATTTTATGTGTTTAAGTAGCTACAGGAAAGATTTAAAATGTTAAGTAAAAGGCACAGAAGATTTTATATATCCCCAATTTAAATTCTAGAAATAAGAACTAAACTATTAGAGATGAAAATACTCAGGATAGGATTAAGGGCATATTAGACATAGTAGAACATAAGATTAATAAATGTAAAATATAACAGTAGAAACTAAAAAGTATGAAGAACACACATGAAAGAGAACACTGTTTACATGAGCTAGGAGACAAATTAAAGGGTCCTAAGGTTTATGTATTTGGGAGTTCTCAAAAGGAAGAGGAGAGAAAAAAAATATTTGAAGAAAACGTAGGCAAATTTTTCAAATTTAATTAAAACTATTAACTCACAAACCCAAGAAGCTCAACAAACCTCAGGCATAAGAAACAAACAAAAAACTATATCACAGTAAATCATAATCAAATTATTTAAAGCCAAAGATTTAAAAAAAAAAAAAACAAACCTTAAAAGCAGTCAGAAGGGATAAAGCACACTATGTATAGAGGAGAAATAATCCAAACCAAAAGACAGTAAAGTGACCTCTTAAAGTCCCAAAGGAACAGGAAAACTGTCAATCCAGATTGGATTGGATTATAGGAACAGTAAAAAATTTTTTTTCAAAAGCAAAGGTGAAATAAAGACTTTTTCAGATATATTAAAGCTTAAAGAACTCATTACCAGCAAACTCATGCTATAAAAAAATGTTAAAGGGATCCCTGGGTGGCGCAGCGGTTTAGCGCCTGCCTTTGGCCCAGGGCGCGATCCTGGAGACCTGGGGTCGAATCCCACGTCGGGCTCCCAGTGCATGGAGCCTGCCTGCTTCTCCCTCTGCCTGTGTCTCTGCCTCTCTCTCTCTCTCTGATGTGACTATCATAAATAAATAAAAATTAAAAAAAAAATTCTTTTTAATTAAAAAAAAATGTTAAAGGATATTGTTCAGTAAGAATTTAACACTAAAAGAAAATGTGTATCTACACACAAAAAATGAAATGGTAACTACACGAATGAACAAAAGATATTATTTTAGTCTCTCGAAATATAATTGTTAAAATAACCAAGGTACTGTGTGTTTCATTACGTATGTAGAAGCAAAATGTATGACAATACTACTGCAGATACTGGAAGGGAAAAATGCAATTATCCTATTGTATGGATCTTACACTACTCATGACGTGGTATTATTAGCACTTGAAGGCAGACCTCAAAGCTAAAGAGGAGTAGTATAAAACCTAAAGCAACCCCTAACATGAGCCAATAGAGGGGTTGGTGGTAAATGGAATAATAGTTAACCAATCCAAAAGAAAATGGGCAAAGAGAAAAAACAAAAGATGAGACAAAAACCAATAGCAGGAATATAAATTTAAACCAAACCTTGTCAATAAACACATTAAATATTAATAGCTTCTACCTAGTGTGTGTGGGTCTCATCCCATCATCCTGAATAGAACGAAAAGCTGACTTTTCTAAGGAAGGGAGAATTCTTCCTGCCTACTTTGGAACTGGGATGGGAGTTTTTCCCTGTCTTGGAATTCGAACTGAAACACTGGCTATTCTTGGGTACAGAGTCTGTCAGCCTCTGGACTGGTTCTCACCATCAGTTCCCCTGGTTCTCAGGTCTTCAGACTCTACCTGGAGGAGGCCATCAGGCTTTCCTGGGTCTCCAAGCTTGCTAACTCACCCCGCAGATACTGGCACTCGCTAGCCTCCAGAGCTGCATGAGACTATTCCTTATAATACCTCTTTTAAAAAGACACATTATTGTTACCAATAAGGTTTTGTTATATACACACGTGTATGCATACACACCTATATGCATATATAGTTTCTATTATTTATAGCTTCTGTTTCTCTGGAGAACTCGGGAGCGCCCTGAGGAACCCTGACTCAACACCATGTTAACACCACTTGAAATTTTTAACAGCAGTTTAGTACATTAACAACAAAGTTTTTGAGCATAAACTATTACCAAGAATAAAGAGGATCATTTCACAATAATAAAGAGGTCAACTTAAGAGGCATAATAATCCTAAATATTTATGTCTCCAATACAGAGCTTTAATACACACGAAGAAAAAACTGATAGAAGTATGAAGAGAAATAAACAAATTCACATTTATAGTCTAGGATTTCAACACCACTTTATCAATAATTAGTAAAGTAAGAGGCACTCACCCATATCCTCAGGGTCAGTTGTTCCTCTCGTAGTGAGGTGTCTGGAAAGAGACCATTGATGCCAGTTCCTGGAGTCTCTTTCCTCAAGAACAGCCTTAGGACATTGCTCGCTATTTTTAATCCAGACAAACTGCCAGCACCCTGTGGAGGTGAGCTGTTGCCTTCATCCAGAAAATGTTCTCTTTTGAACAGCACAGGTTGGTGAAGTCTGTGGCTTCCCAAGCGAGCAAACAGGGTGTGCTTGGAGCTCATAGAATGAGCTTTGTGGTCTCTGGGCGCTGAATGTCAGAGGAGGCCCCAAGAATGGTGTAATCGGGCCACAGATGCTGCTGCCTTGACCACTCTTTCCACGGGGAGCTGGATCATGTTCTATAGGAGCCACCTGAGTAAGAGAAGCAACAACAGAACACGTGAAACTATCAACCACCTTGACCCAATTTACATTTATGTAACACCCCATTTAACAAGAGCATGACACTTTGACTTTCGAGAAAAACCAAACGTATATACCAAGATAGAGCATATGCTGGTCCATGAAACAAGGTTTGATAAATCCTTACGAATACAACTTTCTGACCAAAATGAAAAATTAGAAATAAATAACAAATTCATCTGGAAACTCCTAAATACTTGGAAACTGAATACGATATTTAAAAATCATGCATGGGTCAAAGAAGAACTCAAAAAGGAAATAAAGTATTTCAAACTGAATGAAAATGAAAAGACAACATATCAAAATTTGTAGGATGCAACTGAAGCAGTGATTGGAGAAAGATTTATAGCATGAAATGCCTATAGTAGAGGAAAAGAAAGGTCTCAAATCAATGGCTTCACTACACACCTTCCACTAGAAAAAGAAGAGAGCATAAACAGAAAGCAAGCACAAGAGAGGAAATAATGAAGGTCAGAATGAAAATCAATGAAAACAGAAAACAGAAAAACAGGAGAGAAAGTAATAAAACCAAATCATTACAGATGCTATAAACATTCAAAAGTAATAAAGGAATATTATGAGCTACTTCATGCCAATAAATCTGGCAACATATGAAATGAGCAGATTCCTTGAGAGACAAAATAACAATGCTTACTCATGAAGTAGTTGAATAAACATATGAAACCATCTGAATTGTATGTGCAGTTTAAAATTCTATCAAAAGTAAACTATTCACAGATGACATGGCCATATATGTAGAAAACCTGATGCAGTATTCAAAAAGTGACTAGAACAGTAAATGAATTTAGCAAGCTTTCAGAACACAAGATCGGGGTATAAAAAAACTTATATCCATATACTAGTAATGACCATTTGGAACTTGAAATTTTAAAAATAGTATTTATAATAATATCAAGAAATATGAATTAGGGCAACCTGGGTGGCCCAGTGGTTGAGTCCCTGCCTTTGACCCAGGGTGTGATCCCGGAGGCCCAGGATAGAGTCCCACAACGGGCTCCCTCCATGGAGCCTGCTTCTCCCTCCACCTGTGTTTCTGCCTCTCTCCCTCTGTCTCTCTCTCTCATGAATAAATAAATAAAATCTTAGAAAAAAACAAAAACAAACAAACAAAAAAAGAATTAGTTTTGGAAGGCAGCCCCGGTGGCTCAGGGGTTTAGCACCTGCCTTCAGCCCAGGGCCTGATCCTGGAGTCCCGGGATCGAGTCCCATGTCAGGCTCCCTGCATGGAGCCTTCTTCTCCCTCTGCCTGTGTCTCTGCCTCTCTCTGTTCTATCATGAATAAATAAAATCCTTTTTAAAAAGTCACATATCAAATGAGTTCATAGATACAAAATGTCAAAAGTATGTAAATCCATAGAAATACGATTCATGAGTGCCAGAAGATGAGGTAAGGGGGAAATTGAGGGTGTCTGAAAGGGAGATCCTTCATGGGATGAAGGAAATGTTCTGAAATGGATTGTGGGAATAGTTGTACAACATGATGAGTATACTAAAAAATCACTAAATTACACATTTTATATTAGTTCATTTTAGGTTTTGTGGATTATTTTTTCATACTAAAAATTATAAAAATAAAAAACTCTCTAATAATAAAATAGGTAACCCTACTTAAAAAAATAGACAAAAGCTTTGAACAGACCCTTTCCAAAAGAGATATACATATGGCAAATAAGCACAGGAATAGTTGTTCACCATAATTAGTAATTAGGAAAATACAAAAATCTAAAACCACGCAGAGCACTACACACACCTGACTGGTTAAAATTAAAAACACTTGACCTTACCAAGTGTGATCAATATAAAACAACCAAAATACTCATATACCACATGTGGGAATGTTAAATGCTACAACTGCTTTGAAAAAAAAAAAACCTGATAGTTTCTTGAAAACTTAAACATACACTTACCACATAACCTAGTCATTATTTCCTGGTATTTACTCAAATCAAATTAAATATATGTATGCTCATAAAAAGACTTTTACATGAATATGCATAGTAGCATTACTTTTAACTATCCCAAACTGGAAATAGTCCAAATGTCCAACTGCTGAAATGTGAGTGAATAAAAAATTGTGGCAAATCTATAAAATACAATATTACTTAGTAATTAAAATATATAAACCACTGATGCACATAATATGTGTAAAATAGCAAAATAATTACAGAAAATGAAAGAGCCAGACAGAATAAGAGTATATATTGTATAACTCCACTCATATAAAATTATAACAAATACAACCTCATCTATGCTAAGAAGAGATCAAGTGTTGCCTAAGGACAGGGACTAGAAGAGGCAAAGTTTGGAAGCAAGAGATTAGTAAGGGATATGAGGAATATTTTTGAGATTTTTTAATTTCAATTCAATTTAATAACATAAAGTGTAATATTAGTTTCAGAGGTGAATTTAGTGATTCATCAGTTGCATAAAACACCCAGTGCTCACTACATCAAGTGCCCTCCTTAATGCCCATCATCCAGTTACCCCAACCCTCCACCTTCTCCCCTTCAGCATCCCTACATTTGTTTCCATAGTTTCTTATGGTTTGGGGCACCTGGGTGGCTCAAGTCCTGGGATTGAGCCCTGCATTGGGCAGGCTTCCTGATCAGAGGTTAGCCTGCTTCTCTCTCTCTCCTGCATGCTGCTCCCCCTGCTTATGATCTCTTTCAAATAAATAAATAAAATGTGTTTTTTTTTTAAAGTCTCTTATGGTTTGTCTCTGTTTCCATTTTATTTTTCCTTCTCTTCCCCTGTGTTCATCTGTTTTGCTTCTTCAATTCCACATATGAATGGAATCATATGCTATTTGTCCTTTCTTTGATGGACTTATTTCACTTAGTATAATACTAACTCCATCCATGTTGTTTCAAATGCAAGATTTCTTTCTTTTTGATGACTGAGTAATATTCCATCGTATATATCTTCTACATCCTCTTTATCTGTTCATCTGTCCATGGACACCTGGGCTTTTTCCATTGTTTGGCTACTATGGATATTGTCACTATGAACATTGGGGTGCAAGTGCCCCTTTGGATTACTGTGATTGTGTAGCCTTTGGATAAATACCTACTAGTGCAATTGCTGGGTTGTAGGGTAGTCTATTTTTAACTTTTTGAGGAACTTCCATACTGTTTTCCAGTGGCTGCATCAGTATGCATTCCCATCATCAGTGTAAGAGGGTTCCCCTTTCTCTGTATCCTTGCCAACATCTGTCGTTTCCTGAGTTGTTACCTTTAGCCTTTCTGACCAGTGTGAGATTGTATCTCATTGTGTTTTTGATTTGTGTTTCTCTGATGCCAGGTGACATTGAGCATTTCTTTGTGTCTATGTGTCTTCTTTGGTGAAGACTTCTGCCCATTTCTTGACAGGATTATTTGTTTTTCGGGTGTTGAATTTGATAAGTTCTATATAGACTTTGGATACTAGCCCTTTATTTGGTAAGACATTTGTAAATATCTTCTCCATTCCATAGGTTGCCTTTTAGTTTGGTTGACTGTTTCCTTTGCTGTGCAGAAGCTTTTTATCTTGATATAGTTCCAAGAGTTCATTTTTGTTTTTGTTTCCCTTGCCTTTAGAGATGTGTCTAGTAAGAAGTTGCTGCAGCCGAAGTCACAGAGGTTGCTGCCTAGGTTCTCCTCTAGGAAGGAATACAAGGAACTTTCAATAATAAAGCATATGTTCATCTTCTTGACCATGGTGGTAGTTTTACTGGCATACAAATATATCAAATTTTATCAAATTGCACTTCCTAAATATGTGCAGTTCATCATGTGTTAACTAGACCTCAATAAACTATTAAACTAAATTAATTGTTAAAGTAGAACCATTAGATTGATTTAGTCTCTAAAGACACAATATCATGGATGCTTGGGGCTAGAGTAGGTGCCATTTTAGTCAAGTACTATGTGTAAACTAGCATTAACAGGGTGCCAATTCTAAGATTCTCATTTTGGAAGTCAAGCTGCAGCGAAGAAAAGGGAAGCAATGTGCTAAAATAAATGAAAGACAACCCAGACACAAAATAAAACAGAATGCAAGAAAAGACGTTGCATGATTTCAGTTTAAGTATAGCCCAGCTAAAGTTGGTTTCTTGAGATTCTCTTATTTTGCTTGAGCTTCTTTGGGGGGATTCCATCCCTTGAAATCAAAATATCCAAGACTGGAATAGTCGTTTTCTATCAAACCATTTATTTTCAAGCCTGGAACACAATAATAAATAAAAGGTTTTCTGGGTATAGTTTCAGATAAATAAGTAGGTTACTGAACTGATAGAGAGTCTACATTACTTGGACCAAGATTTTATTGATAAATGCCTTGTCCGAGTTCCCTAACAAAGAGACCCTGACACTGGGATTCAAGTGAAAGTGATTTATTTAGGAGGTGATCCTAGAAGGAGGACCTTAGGAATGGGAACAGGAAAGTGAGACAGTTAGCAAATAAAGGATGTGCTATCAAGCCACTAACCCCTATGACACTGGAGCCCAATACCACAAGGTAACTTTCAATGTTAATGCTGAAGATGCACCTTAGAATTAGCCCAAATCAGGAGCAAGAGAACTAGGGGATTTATGACCAACTCCCATTGGTATTGGTTGAGAAACACATGGGGGTGTGGCACATTAACTTTTCTTACACCTCTTGACCTTGGGAAGAATGTCCTTTGGCTTCGAGAGATAGCTCTCATGCAATTGGAATTAGGACTGGAAGGTTCTATAGTGATAAGGCTCAAGGGGACACCGTGTCAGGGGGCAAATGTCACTGCTCTGCCCAAGTAGGGCAAATCAGGCAAAACATCATTGCTTACAGAATTTTGCTTGAAGAAGACATATTCCCATTTCGAACTGCTGCATATTACATCTTCCCTAGCTTTCTCCACTGAACTAATCTGGCTCTATATTGCCAATAGGAAAAGATCCAATGTTGGTGGTATATCCTAATTAGATATACCTGACCTAATTCATCAGTCATCTGGTTCTGCCATGTAAAATACATTGAACTACCTGTAGTTCCTCAAATACACCATAATTTTGCATAACAATATGACTTTGTAGGCATAGGCAATCCCAGAACTAGAAATACCTTTCATCATTGATGATCTCCTACTTACATTTCCATATGCAACATAAGCATTGCCTTTTTGCTATTTTTTTTAAGATTTTTTATTTATTTATTAGAGAGAGAGAGAGAGAGAGAGATTGAGAAACAGGCAGAGGGAGAAGCAGGCTTCATGCAGGGAGCCTGACGTGGGTCTCGATCCCCAGTCTCCAGGATCACGTCCTGGGCGGAAGGTGGCACTAAGCCACCGGGGCTGCCCAGCATTGCCTTCTCTATGAATACTCCAAGTGTCTGCCTCCACTGTGTTTCTGTGTATGTCTGTGCATATTCTTGAGATAGCACTTGTATTATGATTATGGATTCATTGCTCTATTACACTACATTGTGAACTCTCTGGAGATATAGATTATTGTATTCATCTTCTTAGCTCCAGCAGTTGGCATAACATTGTGCATATTGCAAATACCTAATAACTTTTACTGAATTGTTTATGATTCCAGTAATTGGAGATAACATCAATAAATTAGTTAAATAAATGGCAATACATCTAAGGAGTAGAGTATTTTGTAGCTTTTACCTATAATCACCTAATGTTAGGAGTACAGATATGCAAAATAAACCAAAATGCCAGGTCAAACATTCATATATAATGTTAAACAAGAAGAGTAAGTTATAAAATGCTATATATATATATGTATATATATAGCATAATCTAATGTTTATAATATTTGGCAAATATATGTATTATATGCATGTATATAACATGTATATTATATAAATATTAAAAATATTATGAAAAACCTATATTTAAACTCTTAAAAATGATAATGCCTGAAAGATAGAGTTATGGAACATATGCTATGCTTTCAATTCTGTGTCATTTTAATTTTTTTATAATAAGAAGATAATCAGCTTTATAAGAAGAAAATAACAATAAGGATAAATATACATAAAATAAGGCTTTGTCACAATGTTTAGAAACAGTAATGTGAGAGTCAATTCTTTTTAAATCAGACAATCTTAGAAGCTTCAGTTCCATTTAATAGAGATTTCTCATAGAAAAAGAAAGGTGGTGGTGAAATCATAGTGTGAGGCCTATACATGTCACTAGAAAGCATTTTATATATTTCAAGCTGAGATAGAGAAAATTTGGGTGGGGAGCATAAGCTGTCTTCAAATTCGTGAAGGGCTATTTTATGGAAAAAGGTATTTAAAATGTCCTGTTTTACCCTTGAGTTTTACTAAGGTCAGTGTATGAAACTTGTAGACAGAGAAATTTAAATTTGGTATAAAAGGAGACCTTTTCTATAGTCATAATTCTACAAAGATAGAAAGATTCGGCCCCATGGTTTCCTGATTTTCACAATTCCTGAGCTTATTCAAATACAGTATAGAAAAACACATGTTAGAGCACTTGTGCAGAAACTCACAGCCTACTTGGAAAGGAGTTTAAATACCCTCTAGGCTCCCTTCCAGCACTGAGGTTATGATATTGTGAGATCAGAAGTTTCCAAAAGAGTTTAAAATTATTAGGACATGAAAAGCATTTCTACAAAAAATGATTCTTTTTTTATTAAATTTGGTTCAGATTACACAGCAAAAGCAAAATGAAAAGGAAGTCTGGAGACATGGTTCTGTTCCAAATGTTCCAATAAATTCATTCATTCATAAATTCACAATTTATTGAGTGTCAGCTATGTGTCAAGAATTTACATGGGAAATATAAAGGGGAAAAAAAGCATAGTCCAAGTCATTTACATTTGGATGAGGAAAAAACTTAACTATTATAATAAAATACAACATGCGAATCAACAGAAGTACATACTGTTGAGTGGTATTATAGAGGAAAGGACCTTGTCAGGGATTTTCAAAAGGTGTGTGGATAGAGGCATGCAGAAGCATGCAAGTATATGGGGAAAAAAATGTAGATTTGAAGAAGTGAGCTGGTAGATAGTCCACATTAAATAGCTTAACATGGCTAGAGCTGAGAATTCAAGAAGTAGAAGATTAGAAAGTAAACAAGTCAAAGTCAAAATCCTTGAAGAAGATTTTAAGTACCATTCTAAAAAAGTGAGACTGCTTTGAAGACAATTGAGAGCTATGAAAAAGGACTGTCATCAAAGAAATGGTATCAGATCTGCACCATAAAAATAATCATTTGTCATCTAATTGAAGGAAGAGATGGTGGAAATTTAGATAAGAAAAGGAAAGCCAATCAAGAGAATATAACTGGCTTTCCAAGGAGTGGCCAAGGGAATGGAGACACATGAAAAGAAAAGAAGAGCCAATAAGAAGAGAGAATCAACAAGACTTAGTGACTTAGGATTTGTCAACTTTACAATGGTGCAAAAGTGATATACATTCCAAATTTGAAACCAAATTTCAAAATTAGAAACCACATTTGAAATTTGGAATGTTGATCTTTTTTGGGGAGCTAGTGATATTCAATAGAATCTTCTCTGGTGATCTTGGCAGTGAACTGTAGCTCCCTGGCAGCCACAAGATCATGAGGGTAAACAACCCACACATTTAGAACCATTCTGTACCTATAAGACCATTCTGTTTCTCACTTTCAATACAGTATTCAATAAATTATTTGAGATATTCAACACTTTATTATAAAATTGGTTTTGCGTTAGATGGTTTTGCTCAACTGTCAGCTAATGTGTGTTCTGAGCACATTTAAGATAGATTAAGCTAAGCTATGATGTTTTAGAACATTAAGTATATTACATGCATTTTTGACTTATTATATTTCAACCTATGATAAATTTCCTGGGACATAACCCCATCATAAGTTAAGAAAGATCCATAGGAAAATTAAATAGGATTACAGGGACTCTGGGTTTTACAACTAATTAGATTATCAAGATAAAGAAGTCAGAAAGAGAAGCCATTTCTGGGGAAAAATAAGAAATAAATACAAAACAGCAAACACTAACAACACTAAATCTTCCGTTGGGGAATTAAGAGAACTAATAGAGATGTGTTGGACATACTAGGAGATAGGGTTCTGGAGCTCCGTTTAAAGATCTGCACTCGAGCTATATATCTGGGAATCTTCAAAACATAGATGTTAGTGGAATCTATGGATATGGATGATATTGCCAGACACAGAGGATTTAACAAGAAGAAAAGAAGAGAATGCAATCTCTAGACCTCATACATTTGGAAGAAAGCGGCAAAGACAAAGCAAAGTTAATGGGTGAGACACCATAACTGATCCTACAATGGAAAGTAACTGCAATGGTAGATAAATCACAAAAAGTATCTTTTTAAGAACTTTAATAAGACAGAAAGAAAGTAAATATTCATGAGCACCTAAAACAAAATGAAAGTGGGAATCTAAATGGTACATAGGAATCTGAAGCTATTTTCACTCTAAGAGTATTTGCTTAATGCAGGTGGCATGGCACTTGGTTTTTATTTCCTCTCAAGGTCCAAGGGACAAAAGACAAAACCTAGGGCCAGCCAGTGCAATTTGGTCATTCATAATAAACACTCCTATACAGCTGAGTTCTCCAAAGTATCCCATCCTCAGAATAAGAGTAAACAAAAATAATTTATCCTTTCCTGAAAAAGGGAGGAAGGAAATTTGCCATCTTAAACTTTGATGCTAAGCGGAGAGAGGGGAAAAAGAGCTTCCTTAAAATTCATAAGCACAAGCTAGGCTTTACTCATAATACCTATATTTTCCAAAAGCCCTCATGCAAAGAATTTAGTTTCAAATGGTTTCCAGCCCCAGAGGATCAGGGAAAAACAAGCACAATCCTCTCTGGAGGAATCCACTCATCTAGGCCTTAAATAAATCCTACTGATAAATTCCAAGAAATATAAAGCCAACAAAAATCACAGAATGTACAAGGAAAATATAGACTTATTTAACAGGCAGGAGAAGCAACAGCAGAATAAGGTGTACAATACTTCATATATTGGAACTGCTAAGCAACAGAATATAAAATAAGTAGGATGAAAATGGTTAAACAAGTAAAATTATTTTAAAATATGATAAAAGGTTAAGACTCTAAAAACTGACCAGATATATTTGCAAAAGATAGTCAATAAGAAGTTAAAGATATAATAAAATAAATTTACTTGCAAATTTCAAATAAAGTTGGCAATTGACTAAACATATCTTTCCCTTCTGAAACCCTGTCAACAAGGTCAGTCAGCCCAGTGAGAACAGGAGAAGAAATGGTATCAAGATTTTAGAAAATCTGAGAAATGCTGGAAAATTACTAGACAAGTAGTAACAGATGGAGGTGAGCCAAGAAAGCTGATTCCTACTGGAAATGGGAAGAATAGAGAACTCACTGATTTCATACTTCAGAATTTCCCCAGAGGCTCAAAAAAAAAAAAAAAAAAAAAAAAAAGACCAAACAAACAAATAAACGAAAAACTGGTTTATACCAGTTACCCATGGAAATGCAATGCTGTGGAGATAAGATATGAAACAAAGATGATTTGCTGAAATGTATTAAGAAGTTAATTAGATTCTCTAGATGCCCTTCCCTATTCCACACAGGTTCTTTCATTTCTAAGACTGCTGAGTTTCTTATTTGAGATATCAGAGCTGAAGGTAGGGCAGTCTTTAAAAAAAAAAAAAAAAAATCAAAAAAAAATCAAAAAAAAAATTTAAGAAATTAAGTAAATTTAAACATGCCATTTACTAAGAGACACTCTCTTTTTCAAACTCTTTACCCATTCCCCACCCTAAACCCTAAACCCTACACCTCTTACCTTACCTGGCTCCCAGAATGCTTGCTGGTAATTAGGTCTTTATTCTTCAAAAAAATCTGGGAAATATAACAAACTTAAATGAAAGACCCGAGATTATGATATCAGAAGTTTCACAAACAAAAGTCTAACCCACATCACCCTCCAATGAAGCTTATAGACAATAGTGCTCAGAGGCTTTTGCCATTCTTAACTATGTGCAGACAACCAAAATTAGCACTCATTTTAGGAAAGCCTGTAATACAGAAGCAGAGACAAAAGCAAACACACAGAAAACAGTACCCTGATGGAACAGAGAAGATGCATGGAAAGAAAACTCATTAGCATAATAAATATCCTTAAATAAATAGGAAAATCATAAAACAGAAAATAAGAGTATAATGCAGTATAAAGGAATGCTCAGGAGAACCAAAGGAAGCTCTCAGAGATTAAAAATATAGCAGAAGTAAGAAACTTTATAGAAGTGCTAAAAGATGGAGTCAAAGAAACGTCTGAGCAAAAGGTATATACATATATATACCCAGAAGATGTAACTTCTACATAATGGGAGTTCCAAAAGGAGAGAAGAGAGAAAATTAAGAGAGGCAATCATCATAGAATTAACTCTAGAATATTTTCCATAACTGAAAAATCTGTGCTCCTACATCATAAGGAACCTTTAACAGCTAAATTCTCTATTTTTATCATAAGAAGCCAATAATCCCTAAACTGACCAATGATAAAGATGCATTACAACCTATTATTTGGAACTATCCAGAGAAATGCCAAAATAATCAGATAAGAAATCAAAAATAATTGTTCTTGAAAATAGGGAAATGAGAAGGGAGAGGTCCTAGGCACTGATATTTTCCATAGTTTGTAGAAACATTTGTGGGAGGTTTTTTGTTTTTTGTTTTTTGTTTTTTGTTTTTTTTTTTTTACACATTTATTAGATAACAATGAAAACTGAAATTATAAAATAATTCTGGATAGATTTAATAGCACCTACAACCAATACTGATGCAAAACAGGACTAATTAACTAGAAAAAATATTTAAAATTCAACAAAGAGAGCAAAGTTATAGATAATAAACAGAGAGGTTAGACACAAGGATAAAGTATGTGAAGGCCTAGCATACGCCTAATTGGAGTCCCAGAAGAACAGAGATAAGGGAGAAGCAATACTTAAAACAACAATGACTCTGTTGTTGTTGTTGTTGTTGTTGTTGTTGTTTTTAGAACTAAGGGAAGACCCCATGCTGGGCTTTAGAAATCCCAAAGAAAGTTCAGAGATACACCAGGAGTGAGGGTGCAATGGAATCTAAAGGAATATGAATTTCCTAAGGTAAGCCCTAGATCCACAATTCTGGTTATTTTTCTATCCTGTCAGCATTTCTTGACCAAAATGTATACACCTATTTAATTAGACTTTTGAAGAAGCTTATTTGGTCTGGGTAAAATATCTCAATGTTGGTAAGTAACACACACACGTATAGGACCCTTACCATGTAGGCTTTTGTGTGGACTGACATTATTGGTAAACTCAACCAAATGATCAAACTTCTTTCTGAATGTAGAAATTGCTTCATAGCTAAAGAAAAAATTTGTTTTCTCTTTTGGTAGACTCATTAGGAAATGTTCCCTGAGATCCAAGGAAAAAGCAGCTTGAAATATATTATATATATATAATGCCACCACGACTAATTGAAGAACAAAAGCATCAGAAAATCTGTCCTTTGTTTTGCTTACATGATAAAAACCAGTCTAACTCATTCAACATATTAAATTAGCTATTTTGGCATTATGTAGACAAAAACCTTGGCCACCTAATTACAGAGTTAATTTCCTTTTGTCCTTCTTTAGCAACCTGGCTTCTATTATCTATTATTAATTTCTTCTTGGACAACCAGGTATAATTTAGACAGTATAAGTATCATTTCAAAGTGGTTAACCTGCATCATATTGTAATGAAATTCTTTGCCCTCAAAATTCCATATAATTTAAAAACATAATGGGCATGGCAATTGGAATTATGTGAAAGGCACAGGGAATGAAGAAATCGATTTAAAAAAAAAATAGATTCATTTCTCGGTGAGCTAATTTAAAGCAGTTCTTCAGTGGTTGCCACATGTGAATACAATATTGCCTTAATTGACAGCAAATACTGCTCGTTAAAACTTCAGAAACTATGGTGCGATGCAAAACATAAGAATACCTGTCTTGATGCACTAGGATGTAGATGGGGATGGAAAGTGGGAATAAGACCTGTGAACAAGTGACAAGGCTTTCTTGGAAGGCGGTTGCTAATTAAACACACTAATACTGTTCCTGGGTAAAATGTTAGTTTAGCTAACACTTCCTTAGAGGACATTTTATAGACAGTAAGAGCTCACACAATGCCTGTATTTCCTGATTTTTGTATCATCAAATGTACATGGTGAAAAAATAGCTTCTTCACTTGCAGGAGACTATTATAGGCAACTTTCTTTTGTAAGTGTTCTTCCAGATTGACCTAAAGGTATTACTCTGGATGATGCATGTATCTCTTGTGACTTCTTAAATTGGGCATTTGGGGAACTGCCTTTTTTTCTGATGCTGAAAGGGTACAGGATTTCCTCCTGGTATTTCTGTTTCCTCTGTTCTTCAAATAAACATTTTAAGTGTAAATGGAATTAGAAAACCATCTTGTGTGGTATATGTATACAATGGAATATTATTCAGCCATTAGAAACGACAAATACTCACCATTTGCTTCCACGTGAATGGACCTGGAAGGTATTATGCTGAGTGAAATAAGTCAATCGGAAAAGGACAAACATTATATGATCTCATTCATTTGGGGAATATAAAAATTAGTGAAAGGGAATAAAGGGAAAGGAGAGAAAATGAGTGAAAATATCAATGAGGGTGACAAAACATGAGAGACACCTAACTCTGGAAAATGAACAGGGGTAGTGAAAGGGGAGGTGGGTGGGGGATTGGGTTGACTGGGTGATGGGCACTGAGGGGGGCACTTGGCGGTATGAGCACTGGGTGTTATGCTATATGTTGGCAAATTGAACTCCAATAAAAAAATTAAAAAAAAAAAAAGACAATAAAAAAATCAAGTAGCAAAAAAAAAAAAAAAAAACACCATCTTGTTTCTTTTTGCTTCAGTGAAGTTACTCCATGATGCAGAGGAGTTGACTAAATTACTCTCAAGTTCAAGTGAAGAGGCACAGTGCTCTGTCTGGGGACTGCCATGTGATATTCCCTGAGGAGATGGCAATAGGCATGAATAATGTCCATTCAATTGGAAGTTGCAGCTGAAGAAAATGGATTGTTAATGAATTTTGCTATTTATCTTTGTTTTGTTTTGGCCTCAATCGATGCAGATAAGCAGTCAAGATGATGAGCAGTGGTCTTCACTGATTCTATTGAAAATCTAATTAAAGATTCTTCTCATTTTAGATTATATTGGAATTCTAAAACATAAGGATGCTTCCATTAGTTAGGATCACCGTAATTCACAGCAGTGCTAGGAGAAGTGGTGTTTAATTGCTTGTCAATAGGCTGTTGTTTAATGTTATTCACCTCAAATCAAACTTGCTCAAAGACAAATGTTCATGCTTTTATTAGCTGTACTCTGTGACCCAGCATCCAAATAAACTGAGGATCAATAAATCAAAGTAAAGGGATCTGAATAGCAACATCTACTTTTCTGGGCATCCATGATACCCAAATGTATACTTCTTATTAAAATTCTCAAAAGGTAAAAAAACATTATTTGAAGGCATGAAAATAAATTATTTGCCATTATTCTGAACACAGCATCATTTTTAGTGTTATTTTCGCATGTGGACAACTAGAATTCCTCTTTATACTCATAACTTCCAGGGTGCATACATTGCACCAGGTGTATTCTCATTATACATGCATCTTTTATACAAACTCTCTGCTGAGATAGATTAGATCTAGTTTATTTTTGCAATTCCCATTTAAAACTAAGTGTTAACATAAAGCAGTTATTTCCTAATGTGTGGAGACTATGAAAGACTGAATAGTGAATAGATAGGTGGAAACACTGGAGGTTTGACTATAAACATCGAGAGAGCTGAGGCCAGCCAACATTTGTTTCTGGCTTCTGACACAGCATCTCTCTTGAGTTCTTCCCCTCTTATTTTGTTGCTTTAAGCCAACAAGAATGTACGAGTACCTATTCTGTGTAAATTAAGGATACACTGGTTGTACTCACGGTTTTTTCCCTCAGTAAAGTTCCTGCTGGCTATGGAATATAATGGATACAAATATGAATAATTTGGAGTAAAAAAACTACATCCTAAGAGTAATGCAAATGAGATTCCATGGCAGCCTCCATCTTTTCAATGACACCATTAATTGACCAATTTCCTTAATCCTAAACCAGTATTGATTTTTAAGGCAGATCAATTTAGGAGTTACATTTTGGGAACAGAAGTTATGTTAAAATGTACACATTTAAAAACTACCCAACAAGAGAATACACTGATTTGCAAAATTCTATGCCACACTGTTCATCGATATTAGCATCTCAGCCATGACACATTCTAAGTCTAAAGATTGTTCTGATAAATTTTGCTGATCAGTGCTTGAGTATAGCATTACAGGGATTACCAGTACACCTGATCCTAATCTCTTCATCACCTTTTAGGAACAACAGTATAATTGTGAAACACATCAGATAATCCTAGAGTTTCTTCTCCATTCACTATTTGGCTAAACTCATCGTTACTTGCTTTGTTTTTTTGTACAATTCTTAGTTAAATGAATGATAGTCCTTAGGACTCAAAAATTGTTCCCTGAAATCTCATCTAGTTCTGGGAAAAGTCTATGATCAATTTCAAGAGTTTTGGCAATACTATGGCTTGAATTATACTAGGTGGCAAAAGACAAGTGATCAATGAGGTTCACAGTAACTTTTTATTCCAATGCACCCTAAGGGTATATTCTTTTCTGAGGACATTTTAAGTAACAAATACAGATCCAAACTTAAAATTCAACCAGCTCTGGTGGTACTGAGGCAAATAACTCATGTGGCAGTCTGATGAAATAGCAGTCAGATGAACAGATGCCTTTAATTCTTGCCATGATACTACGAGCTCAGAAATGACAATGACTTTATAATTTATTTCACTGCCCAAAGGCACATAGGCTTCTTTTGACATCAATTATATTTTGACATCAATTGAAAGATGCTTCCCAATTTCAGAACCATTAAAATTAAAAGTAAATTGAATTTTTTAGAATTGAAAAACTATGGCCCATAACTTGTAGTAATTTAATAAAATCACATTCCCCATTTTTATATTTCCCTAACATATTGGACACATTTTGCATTATTTTGATGCACACAGATTATTGCTCTGAACAACAAAGTTGCATCTCTGAATTTCTACTCTTAGTAAAAGTATAATCTCCTACATAAAATCACTCAAAATCATTATAGGAGACACCCCCCACCCAGGGCACAGGCCAAGTTGCTTCTTGTCCATATAAATGCTACATGCACAAAAGTCAGAAGTATACAAAAATAGAACGGGAAATATGTCCAGTCAACTAAACTTTGTCTTGCTTACATCAACCTTCTAACTTAACTCAAGGTCTAAGTTTAAAGGAAGGGAATAAATAAAAGTGAAATTAAACACTTTGAGAATGGATACATAGAGTCTATGGCTGCTGCCAACAAAATAACAAGAAAATTATATTACAAGGGAAATCCAATTCAGGAGAAGACAGTACATACAAATTCAGATCTGCTATTTTGAGGGAACATAATGATACGCAAGGGAAAATGTTTACATTGGTTATTTGGAAGTGGGACAGTTTCTGTGGCTAAAGAAGTGGACTTTTGGTACCTATATGGAAAGAATAGAGGCGATAACTGAACCCATAAAAAGTTAGTTGCTATTAAAAACAGTCATCAAAAATTAAATTAGAACTCATGTTCAAAGTTAGCAAATTTTGCAAATATAGCCATCAATTTCTTTATTACACACATATTCCTTGTATATGACTAAAGAGGGTAAGTTTATCCAGCACTGTGCTGGGAACCTAGGCCACACTACAGTGAGCTTCTAAAGCCACAGCATTGTCTTCATCTACCAGCCCTCATCCACCTTGAATCCCACATCCAATATGCTCCTCCCTTTAGCAGCTTTCAATTACATGATTTTTCTTCTTGTTCATGGCCTTGCTTCTGCCTTCAGATGATAGTTTAGTTTTTTTTAAAGATTTGATTTATTTATTCATGAGAGAAACAGAGAGAGAGAGAGAGAAGCAGAGATACAGACAGAGGGAGAAGCAGGCTCCATGCAGGGAGCCCGACGTGGGACTCGATCCCAGGATTCCAGGATCACACCTGGGCAGAAGGCAGGCAGTAAGCCACTAAGCCACCCAGGGATCCCCCTTCAGATAATAGTTTAAATGTATCCCAATGCTCTTGTTTTCTGTGGTACTTGATTTTTTTTTTTCCTGTAGCTACACATTCTTCCACAGACATGGGAGAAGACCTAAACATCAAGATCAACCCTCTTTCTTATGGCATCTCTCCATAGGAATATTTTAGGATGGATCCTGTTAGTAAGATCAACAGAAATTTACTTAACAGGAGACCACTATTTCCTACAAAGAATAGAAAAGGAATGTGCATTAAAATCAAAGTGTAAATACAATAGGAAAACCTCCAGGATAAAGACAAGTTGTTCTCAAAATTTCTTATATTTTCTTAAGAGTTTCTAGAGTATAGCTCATGGACAAAGACTAAATTCCCAAAACTTCAAAGGCATAAAAAGCACCAGACTATGGAAAACCTATTCAATACATATATATCTATATTTTTTATCTATATTTATATATCATCTATTGCCATAAAATAAAATGCATGAACTACATAAAATAATTATATATAAAATCATGCATTAAAAATTATATTTTAGGGAACCCTGGGTGGCGCAGCGGTTTGGCGCCTGCCTTTGGCCCAGGGCGCGATCCTGGAGACCCGGGATCGAATCCCACATCGGGCTCCCGGTGCATGGAGCCTGCTTCTCCCTCTGCCTGTGTCTCTGCCTCTCTCTCTCTCTCTGTAACTATCATAAATAAATAAAAAAAAATTTTAAATAAAAAATTATATTTTATTAAATTTATATAGATACACATACATATAGCTCAACATGGCTAAAGTTATTTATATCTATTGACCCAGTATGCATATATAAAATAACTATGTCAACAATTATAAAAAGTATATGCTTACAAAGCAAATCCTATGCAAATCTAAATGATAATAATAACTGCTTAGATTTGAAATTATTACAACAAAAACAAGTTTCCGTGAAAGAGTTAACTCTATTTTGAATTTTATAATTGTAAGTAATGACCATCCCCAACATGTTTCAAACAACAGCTTCAATACCTTGATTTGAATCCTGGGAGCCTAGTTAAAGCAAAATAAATCTCTTGTAGAGAAAACTCTCTTCATTTTTTTTTTTAAATCCCTTAGACTGTTTAAGCTTCTTGTACAACATTGATAACCATAGATTTGAATATTATTCAAAATGACATTTGTAGAAAATGCAAATGTATGTTGAGAAAAGTTATCCAGCTTATAGTTTGGGCAAGTAAAAAGAAAAATAAGGTTGACTATTTTGCTATCTCAAAATGATGTCACAGGAAAGAAAGCAAATTTGAAACAAAATCAAGAGGTTTGCACAGGCTCCGAGAAACTGATTTCTATAACTAGTATCACCCACCACTAGTGGCCAAGAGTCCAGATGGGTCCTAAAGTTAAGCATGCTTATTCTGGAGCTGTCAGCGCCAGCTGCCAGACCACTGAAAATTCAGAGATAATTAGCCATTTGTTGGGAATATCAGGCACATACCTGCAGTTACAGAGATAAATAGATACATATTTCCAAATACTATCTCATTGTTATTCAGCAGCAGGTCTGGAATCACCTGACTACCTCTTAAGTGAGTAAACCCTGAAATGCCCTTATCAACCGACCATAGTGCAAACTAGGAAAGCATCTCTCATCCTTCTCTACTCTGATTGGACTCTAATCACTCCAAAATAGAATGTGAAATTTTGTTGCATTTTAAACCAATAAATTAAAAACTGATTATTATAGGTAGGAAAAGAGGGGGTCAATTAATTAATTATTGCACATATTGCATATAATTAATTAATTAATGCATATAAAAGATATATATATATTCCAATATTCCAGTGGAATATATATATATTCCTTGCAATGGGGGAGCTCATTCTTTCACCCAATCCCCTCTTGATAGAGGAACTATTCTGTCTTCTGAAAACCAAGAAGGACGCCAAAGGCTAGAGCCAAGGCCTCATCTGGGTGGGTGGAGATTTGGTATTTGTGTTTGTTTTTAAGCCTTCATCTGCATTTCTTCCCCAAATAAAAGGTATTTAGAAACCATCCTTTATAGTACTTTGGCTTAGCCAATACATTTACTTTAAAAATAGGATAGCAAAACATATCCAAAGCAGCATTAAGTGAGGGTACCATGATGTCATCAAATGACATTAACATACACTCAGATGACTGGTTCCAGTTTAAAAGATCCTTTTTAAAAGACTGGGTAGGGCTCCCTGGGTGGCGCAGCGGTTTAGCGCCTGCCTTTGGCCCAGGGCGCGATCCTGGAGACCCGGGATCGAATCCCACGTCGGGCTCCCAGTGCATGGAGCCTGCTTCTCCCTCTGCCTATGTCTCTGCCTCTCTCTCTCTCTCTCTCTCTCTCTCTGTTACTATCATAAATAAATAAAAATTAAAAAAAAATAAAAATAAAAGACTGGGTAGCCCTTCCACAAACGGAATTACATATCGTGAACTGGAACACACACATCTAATATAGCAAAACCACAAGGGATACAGAAACAATACTGGATTTCAGGGTTCTCTAGCACCCATAGGTTAAGCCACAAATGACAGCTTTGACACAACAGTGACCACAAATATAAATCTATGTATAAATTATACATATATAATCAATCACTTAATGGTCTTCAACTTAAGAATTTAAGTCTTGGGGGAAAGGTATACAATACAGCACAAGGGGAAGGAAAATTTCATCCATTTAAAAAGATTATAAAAGACATGTACCACAAACAGACCTATAGGAGTAGGTAATTTTTAGCAGGATTAAAACGACATGAATGAAATAGCATGCTTATCAGAGGGAAAAGAGAAGAGGCCTATGTTAAGAAATGCATGAGAGCATAAGAACCCTCTCCAAAGTTTGAGAACTGCACACTGAGTATGGTCTATACTCTACATAGTTAAATCTAATAACTATAATCTGATTTCCCCCAAAACATTATGGGGGCAATAGTATCAACACCACCACCATTTTACGGATGAAGAAATTAATGCACAAAGTGTTCCCATAACTTGCCTCAGAAAGCACAACTAACAAGTGTGGGAGCTAGAGTTTGAACAGAGGTAGAGGGATCATCAAGTCCATATTCCAAAGCATTATGCTATATTATCTACTGAGCAAGCAGCTAAGCCGATTAAGCCTGTATTGCGGGGTCCTCACCTGCCTCTTGGACTGAAGAATTTGTACAGGTATTTCTCCTACTGCGTGAGTTTTTGTAATATGAACTGGAAAGAACATGATTGAATAATTAAAGATCAAGACTGGCACTCCTCCAGCAGCTGTTTGATATAATATTACCGTGATTGGGAAGAAGCACCTTGCTCAGTGGAAAAACACTAGTGAGTTAACAGTGCAGAACTCACACCTGCTTGGTGCGCAGTCAATGGATGCTCAGCTGGCATTCTTTCTTCTGGATCCTGCTGGAGGTTGTAAACAGCCCTAGCACACATTTTTGATTGTACAGAGTTTACTGATTGTTGTCTGATCCTACATGCTCTTCAGACTTTTCCAGGGGTGTTTCAGTTTATTGATGGCAGTTCTGATCAACAAGTTTATTACTTTTACTTTTCACAAAATATTACTATGGCCATTTTAAAGATTGTTATTATTGAAATTCCTGAAAAAGTATAATTTCGTTATTGCTGGTCTGGTATTATTTACTCCATCTTTCATGTATCACTATCCCACACACACCCATTTAAACAGTTGGTTTTATTATGCAATATTTGAAAATGCAGAGGGTGGTGGTGGTAATAGTACTGCCACGTAAGAGCAAAAGAAATTTAACTTAAAGTTCAGTACGCAACATAGAAGCACTAATGGTTTCTGAGTGGGTATTATATCGAGAACCATGAATTAGGAAGATTGAACATGCTGTGTAGATGCTTCGCAATGAGGAAAAGAGAAGAAATGGAGGAAAATAAGGCTGAGTCAAAGATGCCTGTATTTGAAATCTACTTGTCTGGGAGAAGAGCAGCAACATTAATAACCTTAATCATTAAAACATAACAACAAATGTGATAAAACAACATCAACCGACCATGGTTTAGAAATACACATAATTCTCCTGTCATGAAATTTATTTGGCTATAACAAATTCAAGTATCACATTGGTTCCCCAAAGGTTCACATTCCAACCTAAGAAATTACTTGTAAGAAACAATTAAAATCAGTGTCTTAATAATTTAGCTGTTTCCATATGCACCTTGTTTCTTCCTGTTTTTGATGAGGTCGCACCTAATGCTATGAATAGGCAATTATGTGCAATGCTTATTATAAACTGCTTCATGGTTAAACTAAGATACTGCTGTGTTACCATGGAATTTAGCTCTTTGTAACAGAGCCTAAAGCAGTGCGAAAATGGCACTTAAAAACCCATCTATTAGAAATTTCTTTATTTCTTCTACTGATACTAGTTTCCATAAATATATTTTCAATAATCAAAATTAGAATTAATCCAACAGTTGGAGATCAAATATTAATGGTGAGGATTTTTTCATAGGCATAGATCTTTGAAAATTAAAAATAATTTGTCTAGTTATTATATCAGCAACAAATCAAAGGTAAAATCTTATATTATCAGAAGAGGGCTTTTTCCATAAGATCCAATTACTAATCTATTTCCTACCACAGAAAAGCATACCTAGTTATGTATAAATGTGCTTTTGATAGTTTTTCAGTGGAATTTATAAATTATGAATTAGCCTCAGCTCACCTTCCTTAGATCAACAAATGTCTAAAAATCTTCCAAATGCAATAATCAATTTGAATATGTCTGAGGAGCCTGACACTATCTCTTGACAAACTCCTTTGTTCTCTTCTGAATTGGCATGATGTATGCAGCTACAGTTTGTGTCTATAGCAGGCATTTCCTGGGAGGTGAGAACAGACTGTAGCATTAATGCATTGTCCAACTTTATTTTGAATTCCACATCCGAATTCTTCAATCTTAACAAAACTGTTATATTTGTTAAGGTTTATTTTATTATTTTCAAAGGCAGGAATTAACTGGATTACCCTGATAAATATCAGCCGAAAGTATTGAATAAAATTTTAATAAACACTTTGAATAGATAGATGTGTGGGTAGTTTCTCCACATGAACAAAAAAATTCATTGAATAATTGAAAATTCAACACTTTCATGATCACTAAAGTATTTTAGTTTCATGGTTCTTTCCACTCTATCCAAATTTCTATTATTTTTTAAAAGAGTTGTTTATTTATTCATGAAAGAGAGAGAGAGAGAGAGAGAGGCAGAGACACAGGCAGAGGGAGAAGCAATCTTCATGCAGGGAGCCCGATGTGGGACTCAATCCCAGAACTCCGGGATTACACCCTGAGCCGAAGGCAGCAGCTCAAACCCTGAGCCACCCAGACATCCCCCAAATTTCTATTTCTTTTGACAAAGTATTTCTGTTGACAAAGTATATCCAGTTGCTTATCCATCTTTATTCATTTTTTCTTTCAGCTGCCATAAACATATTGTTTTATTCTATAGTTTCATTTAGGTTCATGTAAGAGATCTATAGGATTATTAGCAATATCACATACTTCTCGATGAATGACTCTGTACTCCCAAATGAAAAAAAAAAATCATGTATGGAGTGGGGGGAGGGTAGCACACTTGTAAATATCATACCAAAAGATAGTCCAAGGGTGACCCTTAGCTAGAAAATATGACTCTTCCATAATAAGAAATTGGAGTAGCCCTTGGGATTTACCCACTAGAAAAACTGGGCTAATGTGATAAAGGGCTGTTGGAAGCAAACTGACTCTGAAACATTTGCTCCCTGTGGGACAATGCAGACTTGTCTGGTTTTCTTGGCTGCCACTGAACCTACTTTTAGAAACAACACCTAATAAATAACCAGTCACCTGCCAGTTATATCCCCTTGATTTAAACAAAACTAAACCCCCCTATGATGATGATTTTCTATGTTAGTTGCATATTAAATATCTAGGGAGCTTCTAAAACATATTTTGGCATAGGAGTTATCCAAAATCAATTAAATCACAATCTCAAGATAGGAGTTGGAGCATAATTTGGTATTTTGTAAGAGCTCTGTCTATGGCTGAAAATCACTGTTCTAAGACATGAGGTCACATGCATCCTCTTCTCATTCTAGTCACCTCACCAAATCACGACCCTGCCCCAGTGGGTGCTTGTGGCAGTCTTAATCACCTAATGCCTGAAGCCCACATCTCAAGCTCCAAGCCTATCATGGATTTCTGCTCCCAAGATACTGGGGCTGATGACTGTGTTTTGATACCTACTTGTAAAAATCAAGAATGGAGAATTTAATGTAGTAACAGCATAAGAGGACTGAAAACAAGTCATTCTGAAACAAAGAAAGCAAACAAATACCAGAGTTCATGCATAATGTTGTACAACAGAGCAGAAATAAGCCTTATTGGGACCCCTGGGTGGCGCAGCGGTTTGGCGCCTGCCTTTGGCCCAGGGCGCGATCCTGGAGACCCGGGATCGGATCCCACATCAGGCTCCCGGTGCATGGAGCCTGCTTCTCCCTCTGCCTATGTCTCTGCCTCTCTCTCTCTCTCTCTGTGACTATCATAAATAAAAAAAAAGTCTTTAAAAAAAAAAAAAAAGAAATAAGCCTTATTAAGGCAGCATACTATACAGAGTACAGAAACCAAAATCTTTACCCAACTGTGAGGAAGGCTCATGCTAATCCAGATATCCATCTCTAACAATCCCTGAAGAAGCTATTGAATGCAACACTTGATAAAGACTGATGTTGATTGACAGTGACTAAATGTGTTCAGTGAAACGAGAATAGGAAGAGTCTAGGAAGAGTTGGCTTCAAATAAGCACACACACAACCTACCCATGTGATACAATTTTGCTATTAACTCTTAGTTTTTCCTAACTCAATGCTGAAACCCTTGACCTCATGAAAGCAAAGTAGTTGCTTCTCATGGGCCAACCCTCATAGGTAGTTTAGAAATGGCAGCCTGCAGTACGCAACTGAGGACGATTGTTGAGGCATGCTGGAGTTCAACAGGAAACAAATGCCTTATTCAATCAGCAATGCCTATTATGGATCAGGCGAGCATATGTTGGCACACACACAATGTGCTTGCTAACTCTGTCTTGGCTATGTGTGAATGACTAACACCCATGTTCCTGACTTCATCCTTCTGGACTGTCTTCCCCTATCCCATTATCTGGTTCTCCTTAATTTACTGATCCTTTTTCTGTATCCTAGAGTCCTAATACTCTCATGCCTCTTATGAGGCATAGGCATTCCCTCAAATTTTATATTTTATACTAATTGCAAAAAACTCTTATTAGTTTCTCCTTATTGGTATAGACTTGAAGAATCTTTAATAACTGTTTTTCTTTGTTTCTTTGTTTCTTTTTGGAGACAGACTCTAGAGGGGTGAGTTCTAAAGATTTCTGATACTAATTTAAAAGATCTGAAGAGTTTTTGCTTTCTCTTTCCCCAGTATACTGTGGAAAATGCCTGTCACCAATAACATATTTTCCAGAAATAGCCTTGTTTTCTTCTTGCAAAGTGCTCTCTTCCTCACTTTACTTGGAGCTGACCTGCTGTAGTGGGAAGGGATTTCTATTCTGCTCTGGGTCTGAGTGAGAAAAAGCAACATCCAATTCAAGATTAAGTGAAAAACACGCCCCCACCAGAAGTCATGGACCCTGGATAGCTTTATGTCTGAAACAAATAAAAACTTTAAATGTTTTCATATCTACTTGTACTTAAGCTAAATTTATTGTGGAAATCTTGCCCTAAATGCCTCCAACATTTTTACTCAACTATTTCATAAGCAATCATTAGTTTTCTATTATATCATTTCTTTTAACTATTAGCATATTTCTCAGTCTCACATATAAAATCTAAGAGATGAAAAGCTGATTAAAAATATAACATAGTGGGGGATCCCTGGGTGGCTCAGTGGTTTAGCACCTGCCTTTGACCCAGGGGAGTGATCCTGGAGACCTGAGATCGAGTCCCATATCAGGCTCCCCGCATGGAGCCTACTTCTCCCTCTGCCTGTGTCTCTGCCTCTCTTTCTCTCTCTCTCTCTCTCTCTCTGTGTCTTTCATGAATGAATAAATAAATAAATTTATATATATATATATATATGTCATAACATAGTGGCTGAATTTCAGAAAATGTCTGTAAATTAAGTGTAGAACCTAAAATGAAAAACCAGATAATATTTGGTATCCAACTATTCTGTATCCTGTTTCCTATAGGATTTTTTTTTTTGTCTAATGTCCTTAAACTCTTATACTGCCTCAGTAAAGAATTTCAAGTCTTCCATAATCTAGATAAAATTTAGCGAAGTTTTATTTCTTTTTAATTTTTATTTATTTATGATAGTCACACAGAGAGAGAGAGAGAGAGGCAGAGACACAGGCAGAGGGAGAAGCAGGCTCCATGCACCGGGACCCCGACGTGGGATTCGATCCCAGGTCTCCAGGATCGCGCCCTGGGCCAAAGGCAGGCGCCAAACCGCTGTGCCACCCAGGGATCCCTTAGAGAAGTTTTAAATATATTTATGATGTGACATTAAGTCTGTTTTAATTAACATGTCACAACGATGGAAATATTTAAAAATGAAATTATTAAATAGACAAAACTGTGATAATATTTATCAAGGAAAAAAGAATGGGTACAATTAAATAGTATTAGGAACAGAAAGGATTCATAATTATAAAGTAGAATCTTTAAAAAAATCATAAAAAAGTAGTAGTAGTAGGTACAACTTTATGCCAGTAAATTTGAAAAGAATATGTAAAAAGCACAAATAAATTTGAAAAAGATACATTAAAAGGATAATTTTCTGGTAAATTACAACTTACCAAGATAAACAGAAGAAAGGGAAACCTTGAATTGACCCAGAATGATTCAAGTTTTTAAAAGACTTATTCTTCATGGATTTCTGCTTAGCAAGTCACTACTAAAAGAATAAGAACACAAGTCATAGAAAACAAGAATGAAAAGGCAAGTCACAGAATAGAAGATATTTGTATAAATATTAACATAAAGGCCACAAACTAGAAGATATGTGTGTATGTATGATATGTATATATGCATGTGTGTGTATAGTTATGTATGCCTATAATATTTTTGAGGAAAAAATAACCTGGTAGGAAATGGACAAAATATCTGAACAAGTATTTCACAACAGAAGATATTCAAAATCATTCAATTTCACTTGTGATAAGGGAAATGCAAATTAAAACTTCAGTAAATTGCACTACACATTCACTGAGAAATTTAGAAGACTGATGATAGTAAGTGATGACAAAGATGGGAAGCAACTGGAACTCCTGTACTGCTGGTGATATTATAAACTGGTTCAACTGCTATGAAAAACTGGCAGTATCCACTAACGTTGCCCTATGCATTCCCTGAGACTCAGAACTTCTACCTCTGGGATTATGCCAATTAAAGTATATGTGTATATATGTTTCTAAAAATAATAAATTTCTTTTTTTTATAATTTTTATTTATTTATGATAGTCACACACAGAGAGAGAGAGAGAGAGAGGCAGAGACATAGACAGAGGGAGAAGCAGGCTCCATGCACCGGGAGCCCGACGTGGGATTCGATCCCGGGTCTCCAGGATCGCGCCCTGGGCCAAAGGCAGGCGCTAAACTGCTGCGCCACCCAGGGATCCCTGTTTCTAAAAATAATAAAAAGAAATTTCATAGCAGACTATTTGTAAGAACCAAATATTAGAACCCAAATATCAATTAACAATAGATGGATGAATACATAATAATATATTCACAGGAGGGAATACTATGCAATAATGAGAATGAACGAACTGTAAAACTGGATGAATTTAATAAGTGTAATATTGAGCACAATAAACCAAACTCAAAAGAATGCATAGTACACAATTCCCCTTGCTCAAAGTTCAAAATTCATCTACAGTGCTTTAAAGAAAATTTTTGTCCAACTCTGACATTCCACATACAAGTGTATCTCAGCAACCCTATGCTCTAGAATTTTATACAACCCTTTCTGGGCTTGTTTGAGTCCTGGATTCCAGTTAGTAATAAAGTGAAGCCAGATGGTGGCCACTGGCAAAGAAGGGTTTCTAGTCTACCTTCCAAGCCACCCAGAAACCTGAAGGTAAAAAGTTGTCAAATTTTGAATACTGTTTCCTTTTTAAATCTATATCAAGCTCTTTCAGTTTCTGCCCAAAGAGAAACTGAATGTGTACTTAAACAGTGCTACTCTTCCCTCAGTAGGCATGCAAATAAATTCAGCAATTTTCTATATTTTTAATATTTTCCATTGTTATTTAAAAATCCTTATTTCTTTTCACCTAACAGTTGGTAGGAATGCCTGGGTGGCTCAATTAGTTAAGCGTGTGCCTTCAGCTCAGGTCATGGTCTCAGGGTCCTGGGATCCAGCCCCCCTTGTTAGGCTCCCAGCTCAGCCAGCAATCTGTTTCTCCCTCTCATTCTGCCACTCCTCTTGTTTGTGCTTGCTCTTTCTCTCTTTCTAATAAAAATAAATAAAAATTTTTTTTAAATAACCCAGCTGGTAGAAGTCAGGATTCCAGTAGCACTTAAAAAAAAAAAAAAAAAAAAAAAAAAAAAAAAACTTATAAGGTGTGCTTGTGGGATGCTGATAATATTTCATTTCTCAATCTGTGGTGGCTACACAGCTGTGTTAATTCTGTATAGATTTGTTGAGCTCTACTTTTATAATTTGAATTATAACATAATTCAACAAAATTCACTTTAAGAAATACGACATTGTGTAGTAGTTAAAAATATTTCAAGCAAAACATAGAAAACCTACCCTTCAAAAACACTCTAGGCTGAAATGGTTTTACAGGCAAGTTCCACTAAACCTCTAAAAAACAGATAATCTCTAACTTTGTTCTGGTGAATGGAAATATAAAGACTATTCCCCTACTCATTTTTCTCCAGGTTAGCATAACCTGCATAGCAAACACTAGACTGTGTAAGAAAAGAAAGTTCTAGGCAGATCTCACATATGAATGTGACCATAAAGTCTTTCTTAAAAATCTAAATTTAGCAGAGAAATTAACCAACAAGGAACACAGAGGTATTAGAAACAAGAAACAAACTAACAGTAAATAAAACTCATATAGCCAAAACCAGAATTTACATTCAGTACATTTCATAGAATGAAATGTAGCCCTGTGTATCATCATATAATTTAGAAGCCATGTTGATAACATTTTAATCTCAGAAATATCTAAAGGTACATGTAAATCTTGTACAATATTTTAAAATAAATCTGATTACTCCATTATCCAATTAACCTTTTTCCTGAGAAGCAGTAAGGGATGAAAAGCAAGAGGGAGTGGGGCAAGGTTTGGTTATGCTCCATGTTATCTTTCACCATACTCCTGAAGAGGACAAAGGTTGTCAAGGAGGTGGGCCTCTCCAAATCAGAGGAGAAACATACATATTCCCTGGGCACCGTGGGTCTGAGAGTGTGGCCTCCAGACCAGGGGCAACAGCACCATCTGGAAACTTACTAGAAATGGATATTTTTAGATCTTTAAGATGTACCAGATCAGGAACTCTGGGGGTAGGTCCCTAACAAGTTGTATTTTAAGGAGACCTGTAGGTGATTGTGATCCATTTTAAGTCTGAGAACTGCTGTCCTCAGGTAAGAACCTCTGTGACAAATGGGCAAGGTCTTCATATGCTGCCATATTTTCTTTCTTTCTATCTAGTCCAGGAAGCAAAGCAAGCATGGGGAAGACAATGTTGAAAGGAAATTCATCTTCCTACCCAAGCAAAATAACTTTTAAACAGAAATAGACAGAACTGGATACCATGTTCAGCTTTTCTAGATATGTGAGAATATTGTGAAATATAAAAACAACTTATGAAAATATATTCTGAGTTAACTGACTTGAGATGCTTTGACTATCAACTTTTATTATTTTTTATGGATGCCTGGGTGTCTCAGTGGTTGAGCATCTGTCTTCGACCCAGGGTGTGATCCTGGAGTCCCAGGATCAAGTCCCACATTGGGCTCCCTGCATGGGGCCTGCTTCTCTCTTTGCCTGTCTTTGCCTCTCTATGTCTCTCATAAATAAATAAATCTTCAAAAAAAACTTTTATTATTTTTTGAACTACATAGTAATATAAAGTAACTGTAGAAAACAATACAGATAAGCACATAAAGTGAAACAATAAACCTGCAATCCCAATACTCATAATCTCTTAAAATATTTATAAATTCAAAAAAACAAGAAAATTTTAAAAATTTACAAATTAATAATATATTTTAATAACTGGTAGTGCAAGGTCTATATAATTATTCCTTTGTTTCATGATTTTCCTAGCTATATTTATTAGAACACTCTGGTGTGCACTCTTCTAGATATTAAACAAAAAATGATATCATACAATGCCTATGATTTTTTACCTGTATTTTATGTAAAAATAAAATTATGAAGCTCTCTCTCTATAGCATTTTTATTATTGTATATCACATTACTTAAACGCGTCACAATATATGCAGTCTATTGTCAAACATACAATATTACCAATCCTTAATACTATAATGAACATTTTTATAGCAAATATTTGCTCATATACTAAAAATAGAATGTTAACAAATATTTTTATTTATTTTGCTTCTCTGTCTCTCACACACATTCCACACAATTGCTGTGAGTTTTTTTATACTTATGTGCATTATCTGCCTCTTGATCATTCAACATTGGGTATTATCTCCTTTGAGCTTTTCCAAGTTGATACAAAACCGAATGCAATATAATTTTTGGTTCTATTTATTTAAATATAAGTGTGGTTGATTAATTTTAATATATTCATCAGCTGTTTCTCTTCTTTTCTGAATAATTTATTCATATACTCTTCTTACTTCCCTATCTTTTAAAAGTTATTTTTTATATTGCCAAAGTAATATATATGTGGTTTTGCTTTTTTAAAAAAGTCAAACAAGCAGTCTATGCAGAATAAAAGTCCATCTTCATGTTCCCACTCCACTTTAACCCCACTCTCTTCCCCAGAGATACCCATTCTTTGCATTTTGCTGTGTATTTTTTTTTAGGGAGGCAGAGAAAGAAGGGGGGTGGGGGGGGAAGAGAGGGGCAGAGGGAGAGTGAGAGAGAGAATCTTAAGCAGACTCCACACCCAGTGTGCAGCCAGACAGGGCTCAGTCTCATGACCCTTAAATCATGACCTGAGCCGAAATCAAAGTTAGATGCTTAACTGACTAAGCCACCCAGGTGCCCTTCTGTGTATCTTTTAGTCACTTATTCTCACCATTTACACATATACTTATATATAGCCTATTTTTTTACAAGGTTTGAATCATACACAGAGTTTTTTAACTTGCTTTTTTTTTCTCCTTTCTCAATATGCCATGGGAATTTTTCCATATCTGTGCACAGTGGAATGTATCTACCATAATTTTAAAAAGCTTTATTCTACAGCTGAATGTTTCAGTTGCTTTCAATGTTTTAATGTAAACATCTCAATGCTTTACATATAATCTCGTACATGTAACCAGTCTGTTAAGTATGACTCATTAAAGTAAAATCAAACTCTGTTTGTTTGTTTGTTTTTCCTATCAGTTACTTATGTATTCAGATCCTCTCTGAGGGGCAGGATTTTACCCTATCCATGGATAAAAATCTCTCTAAAGCATTTAGTCAGTCTGCTAGTCACTTTAGTCCTAATAATAATGCCCCTTAATATGCAGCATACTAAGCACTTTCCAGGTTTATTTTTTCAATTCTCATAACAACCCTAGGAAGTAGGTTTATGATAACAGGAATATTTCCGATGAGAAAACAGGAACAAGGCTTGCACAGGGGTCACAGAGCTACTCAACAGCGGTGTCAGCATTTGAATCTTTGAAGATTCACATTCCACATTCTTAACCACCACACCTAACTCCAAATTATAAAAATATTCTCATTTTCTTCTGAAATTTGTATGATTTTTACCTTTCACATCTATGCCTGTAATTCATCCAGGATTGAATTTTGCATAGTGAGATAGGAGACACAGAGGATTGAAAAGTGCCCCCCAACCAATCCACATGAACCTAGAAATTTAGAATGTCATCTTATTTGGAAATAAGGGTCTTTGAAGATACAATTAAGGAAAAGATTAAGGTGAGATCATACTGTATTGGGATGGCATGACTCGAATGAGAGAGTCTATGAAAGAGACAGAAAAGTACAATACAGACACACAAAAAGAAAGTAACATAAAGATTGAGGTGGACATTGGGATGATGTATGTCTGCAAATCAAGGAGCTGCCAGGTTTGCTGTCAGCTATCTGACGCTGGGAGAGAGGATATGGGACGGTTCCTTCCTCAGAGCCTCCAGAAGGAAACAACACCTTGATTTTAAACTTCTGAACTCCTCAACTATGTAAAAAATAAATTTCTGTTTTAAGCCACCCAATCTTTGGTAATTAGTTACAGCAACCCTAAGGTATTGTTTTTCACACAGACAAAAAATTGACGCAGTATCATTTCTTAAAAAGTCATACTTGACCTATAAAACTGCATTACCATCTTCGTGGTCAGTCAAGTAACTCTTTCTGGATTCCCTATTCTGTTTCATTCATTCTAGACCATATGATCTTAATTACTATAGTTTTATGAAAGTTTTTCTCCCTGAAAATTTAAGTTCTTTAACTTTGCTTTTCTACAAGATTTCTTGTTCCACCCCCCCTTATTCTATTCATTTCAATACAAATTTTAGAATCAGCTTAGCAACTTCCATTAAGAAATTCTCAATTGTGGGATGTCTGGGTGGCTCAGTGGTTGAGCATCTGCCTTTGGCCCAGGGCTTGATCCTGGAGTCCTGGGATCGAGTCCAATGTTGGGCTCCCTGCATGGAGCCTGCTTCTCTCTCTATGTCTCTGCCCCTCCCTCTCTGTGTCTCTAATGAATAAATAAATAAAATCTTTTTAAAAAAAGAAATTCTCAATTGAGAGGGGACTGACATCTTTCCAAAGCTGAGTCTTTCAGCTCATGAACATGATATAGCCTTCCATCAGTTTATATATTTATTAAATTTTCTTAACAGTATTTGTGGATTTCAGTATAAACAGCTTACACCTCATTTATTTTGCTAATTGTTCTATACTTGATCTTTTCTGATATTGTCACAAATGGTGTCATTTAAAGAAATGCTCATTCTCTACTAACTTACTGCTTATATGCAGAGAAATACAAAATATTTTTACATTATATAAAAGACACAGTATGAGGAATATAGTCTATGATATTGTAATAGTACTGTATGGGACAGTACAAGCTACACTTGCGGTGAGCATAGCATAATGTATAAACTTGTCAAATCACAATGTTGTACACCTGAAACTAATGTAACATTGTGTGTCAACTGTACATACTTACCATACATAAATATAGGGTATGAAGGCAAAAAATAAACTATTAGAGAAGGATAAGTTACCCTCATTTCTCCTTGCTTATAGGCAAAAACCTATGTTCAGTTATTATTTACTAAATAAAACAAATTATGTGAGAATATTTATAAAGTAAAATAGACATCTAATGTATGCTGCTTTGTCTGAAGTTGAATAACATCATATTAAACCATTATCCCTTAGACTTTAGCTCTTCACTGTATATTTATAAACATGTGTTTATCTGGAGACTTGTATGCTACCTGTCTGCTGTGGGTACAGAAATCTTCAGTGTTTACCACTGGTGTTCTATGCTGAAACATTACCTAAAATACCTTAATTTTTAGCTTGTAATTGTAATGCTGAGACCTTACACTAACATAGTATTTATTAGAAATACTATACTGGGCAGAGCAAAAAAACAAAACAAAACAAGCTCCTGTGTATTTTAGCTTCTATTGGTCAACTACAGTGTAAGTTTCCATTTCCATGGCAGCAATGCAAACATCTCTCTTGCATAAAAATGTTCTTCCTCCAAAAAGACATAGCAGCCCACATGCCTAGGCTGCATGAAGGCACTTAATTAGCCTTTCTCATGCTGTAATTCAAGGCAACTTTGCATGTTCTTCTCCATTGAGAACTAATATTATTCCATAAATTAGTCCTTGACCCTCCAGCTGAGATCAAGTTGAAATCTTACTTCAAAAAGTCTTCTGAAAGGGGAGAAAAATAAAATCTTCTGTCCTTTGCTTGTTAACTTTTTAAATATACATTAACATAACAGAGTGAACTGTTAAATAGTCTTTTTTTATCCATTTGGGTTCCTCACACCCTAATTAGGTCAATCCTCTGATGGTAGAAAAACTTAAAAAATATGTCCTCAATTTGTCAGTGCACTTTTATTATTTTTAGAAAAGGTCATTTTCTAAATTGCAATAGTGAATAGATGGGGAAGTAATTCATTCATTGTAACATAGTTATCCACATTTCTCATTTCAAACAATTATGTCTTTTGGGTCAGGAAAAAAAAATGAAAGGATAATTATTTCCTCTGTTGATATTGTACTTTCAAAAATATAAAATAATATTTCTAACACAAATATAAAACTGCCTACATTCAGACTTTGTGACTGTCCTACCAACTGGCTCCTCGTGTTCTGTGCCCTCAATCTCTAAGTGACTTCGTCCACCCCTGTTTCCATGAAAATCTTTTCACATTTATATCTCCTGGCCAGATGCCTCATCAGAGTTTCACACCAACATGTAACCATAATTTGTTCTTTCACTGAAACTTCCAAGCAATCCCAGTTGCTTCATTCCTGAAACTGAACTCCTGCTTCGGCCACAGTAAGCTCGTCTTCCTCAAAGATTATTCATCTCAGCAAGAAACTTTGTCTTAGTTCAGATTGTCATAACAAATACCCTGGACTGAGTGGCTTAAACATCAGACATTTATTTCACAGTATTCTGGGGCCCAGGAAGTCCCAGATCAAGGTACAGACAGATTCACTGTGTGATGAAGACCCACTTCCTGGTTTGCTTCTTATTATATATATCCTCACAGGTGAAAAGAGAGAACATCTCTTTAGTATCTCTTCTTATAAGGGCATTAACCTTATTCACAAGGCTCTATCCTTTTTTTAAAGATTTTATTTATTTATTCATGAAAGACATGAGAGAGAGGCAGAGACATAAACAGAGGGAGAAGCAGGCTCCATGTAGCCAGCCCAATGTGGGACTCTATCCTGGACTCCAGGATCACGCCCTGGGCCAAAGGCAGACATTCAAACACTGAGCCACCCACGCATCCCACAAGGTTCTAGCCTTATGACTTAACTACCTCCCAAAAGTTCCATCTTCTAATATTGTTACATTGGAGATTAGGACTTCAACATATGAATGGGTGTGGGGGGGCACATTCAGCTCATTGTAAACCTGGAATCATCCTTGATCCCTCTCCTCCTCTTTCAATGTATATTCAATCACCTCCTAAAAAAAGCTCATAAGTCTGTGCATTTCTCTCCAGTAAACACTGCAGCCCCAGGATGACTAATGCCTCTTACTGGGAAATTCAGAGTGATACCCTTATTGTCCAGTTGGCACCATTACATTATTCTATACACTTTACCCTTCATTGACATTTTTAAATGTGAAACTAATCATGTCACCTCTAGCCTTATCTCAACACCTCTGTGGCTTCCCATTTCTCTTAGAATAAAGATAGAATATATGTAGAGGGATCCCTGGGTGGCGCAGCGGTTTGGTGCCTGCCTTTGGCCCAGGGCGCGATCCTGGAGACCCGGGATCAAATCCCACATTGGGCTCCCGGTGCAGGGAGCCTGCTTCTCCCTCTGCCTGTGTCTCTGCCTCTCTCTCTCTCTCTGTGTGACTATCATAAATATAAATAAATAAATAAATAAATAAATAAATAAATAAATAAATAATAAATAAATAAATAAATAAAAGACTATATGTAGGTTTCTATGACCTGAACTCTGGTCACTCTCACTGGTCTTACCTTGAGCCACTTTCCTTTCTTAGAATCACTGTTACTTTTTTTTTTTTTTAATCCATTTCTGACAACAGTTTAATCACCATTCTACTTCAGGGGTTTCATATATGCTATCGCTTGACCTAGCATTCTATGTCTACCTGACACCCCTTTGACCTAATAGATGACTCCTATGGTGATACAAAGATGCGCCACCTCTAAGAAGGATTTATTGTCTGGGCCACTGGGAGTACTACTGATAGGCAGCTTCAACCTTGAGCTATTTGGGATTGCCTCAGCTGTAGGAAACTGCCTTGTCCAAGGTTGTACTCTTCTTGGAGAGGCCCACAACCAATGACTGAATAAGGTGGCATATAAATGGACAATTCTGACAAACCATTTTAGCTCCAGAGCTCCCTATGTGGCCAGCTGAGTCAACCTCATAGCTTGACTTCTCCCTCTGCTGAATCTTGTTCCTCTCCCTTCCTTTCACAAATGTGGATCCAGTGACTCTCGGATAAACATTCTGCCCACTAAACTGCCTCAGAGTCTGCTTCTAATTACTCCTCCAGAGGTATGCTTGGCTTCCTTATGGAAGCTATCTAGCTATCTAGCTATATATTAATGTTCTAGGGCTACTAAAACAAATACCCACAAACTTAGTGACTTCTTATAACAACAAAAAGGTATTTTTTCACATGTCAAAAGACTAGAATTCTGAAATCAAGGCTTTGGCTGGGCCATGCTCTCTCTGAATGATTGCTCTCAGAGGGGATCTTTCCCTGCCCCTTGGAGCTTCTGGTGGTATCTGACAATCCTTTATATCCCTTGGCTTGGAAATGCATCACTCTAATCTCTGTCTATCTATGCATGGCCTTCTACCCTGTGCCTCTGTGTTTCTGTGTCCAAATTTCCCTCTTCTCATAGGGACACCACTCACATTGGATATCAGGCCCACCTAACCAGTATGACTTCATCTTGACTATATCTATAAAGGTTCTATTTCTAATTAAGCTGCATTCACAGGTTCCAGGACTTAGGACTTCAAGTTATCTTTTTGAGGACATCATTCAATCCATAAGCTCAATCACAAAGACATATTTCAATGTAAGTGACATCTATTGTAGTAGATATTTGTCATTCTTTCTAGTGACCAAACATGTCTGAAAATTTTCCTGCTATTTAGGGTATTTTCCTAAAACTCACCATAAAAGTCCAATGTCCGTTTTCCCAGCCTCCTTTACAGTACGGATAAAGGCATTTAATTTCTGTCATCAGAGGCATCCCTGCCAAATGCAGAGTTGGGAGTTAGGGGTACAAAGAAACACACTGTGTGAAGAATCTATTTTGCCAAAGGAGGGAACTGGGACATCCAATTTCCAGAGGGAGGAGTATCAAAGTTAAGCTACTGTCAACTATAAACCTACAGTGGGTATATCCAAAGACAGCAGCTGAGGTTATCTTCAGCAGACCAAGTATGTGGTAGGATATGGGGCCCAGATCCTAGATATGTGGCTTCTGGCCAGCCCAGAGATTCAATAGTTTTATAATATTCTTTGGAAACTTTCTCCTTAATCTGTTGAAGTTGGTATGTATTATCTGCAATTAAACCCCTAACTTACACAGAAATCCAACTTGAGTTTGCTTAGATACAAGAAGAAGAAGGTGAAAAAAGTAAATTTATTGGTTCTAATCTCTGTAAAGCCTTAGGAGTAGAGTCAGACTCTCATATGCAAAATGCTTTCAGGACTTATTTATTTCATCCCACCTCTTATCTCTGCTTTTCTCTGTGTCAAAATTCACTCTTTCTGGATGATTACCCTCACTAGCACCAGGACCACCAGCAGCCCTTACACTCACATGCTGGATTTTGAGCGCAAAGAGAAAAGTTTCTCTTTGCTAAGACGGGCTTTACAGATCCAAGCAAAGTCCTTTGATTACCCAACTTGAGTTACATGCTCTTTCCATGGATAAATCAGTTTGGTCAGGAAATTAAGTTACTATGAATTCATTCCAATTATTGTAGCCAGGGAAGCAGGTTATCCAAATCCCTTTAAGAGCACATGCCAAACCAGAGAATGGGAAGAAAGGAGCAGATTCTCCACTGAGTTTGAAAATGGGGAGAGAGAGTAGATAGCATAAATATGTCCCTTGAAAAATCATTATGAGTCTATCTGTTACACAGTTTGCATCTACCATAAGTATTTTCAGTGCTTACTCATAAAGTTTTATCAATGTTTACAAATAATAACAAGCACTACCTCTTTAGGACTTGATTATAGTTAAATAAGCCATTCCACACATTATAGGATATAAACTTCATCTATACATAAATATTTCTGTTATATACTGCTATATTCCCAGTGTCATAGGGATGCAGCAAATAGAATATAGGGATATAACAACATTTTTTAAATAATCAAATAAATGATATTCTGACTCAAGGAATGAATCTAGGGCATGGTATTAGAGTAACCAAGAGGTAGCATGGATTTGTAAAATATATTTGTGACTCTTCAGTAGATCTATATTTTACTTCATTTCATATTTAGAGACAATCTAGTGTTAAAACAAACTTGAATTAGACTAATTCTACCTCTTGCTAGTTATGTGAATTTAAATAAGCTATTTAAATTCTCTGTGATCCAAGTTCTTTACCTATACAAAGAGGATAATACTAGGACCTATGCCAAGGGATTTATTTATTTATTTATTTATTTATTTATTTATTTACACAGAGAAAGAGAGAGAGAGAGGCAGAGACACAGGCAGAGGGAGAAGCAGGCTCCATGCAGGGAGCCTGATGTGGGACTCGATCCCAGGTCTTCAGGATCATGCCCTGGGCTGAAGACGGCGCTAAACCGCTGAGCCACCGGGGCTGCCCACAAGGGATCTTTCTAACAATTAAGTGGCACCTAAATAAATGTTGTCTTTTGTTATTATAGTCACCAGAACCTAGTGCCTACAAGGTATTTTTACAATCTTAATCCCATAATCACACCAATATGCCTCTGCCTGCATATTGCCAATGCTCTTGCTTTGTTTCAGCACATTACCATCTCTTGAAAGAAACTTAAGTCTTGGGACATCTGGGTGGCTCAGTTGGTTAAGCATCCAACTCTTGATTTCGGCTCAGGTCGTCAGATCTCATGGGTTGTGTAATCAAGCCTCGCATTGAGCTCCACGCTCAGCGGGGAGTCTAGTTGAGATTCTCTCTCTCCCTTTTCCTCTGCCCCCTACCCCACTCATGCACATGCTCGCTCTCTCCCTCCCTCTAGAAATAAATACATCTTTGGGGAAAAAACCTTAAGTTTAGAACAAAAAAGGTAAATCTTAAATAAACAAAAACAAAGAAATTATTATTTTTTAACCTCTATTCATCCTTGGGGTTCAAAGCAGGAAACAGTCAAAGGACTTCTTGAATAAAGAACTAATTATCTTACTAGTGTCATTTCCTTCCTTATAGCTTTAATCTATTGATTCTCAGAGCTCTCATTGCAGTGGAAGGTGGAAGGTTATTGGAAATTGAAAAAATATTTATTGAGGAAAAAAATAAGTATAGCCTTCCATTTCCCATTCCTTAAGTGAAAAGTAGTAATACACAATCTCAGAATGGAATCGCTCAAATTATTTCTATAGAACCAAGTGTACAGGTATAATTAGCCTATGTATACTCATCATGTATTACTTTTTCTGTTAATTAGAGTACAGCTCTTGCCAAACTAATGTGTCCTCATTTCTAGAGAACAATGAATGAAGAGGTTGATTACTAGTCTCAGATTTGAAGATATGAGGTGACCCATTCAGTGAGCTTTCTGAAGTCAACAAAAATAATCCCTAGGTAGACTTATTCCCCGCCCCCGCCCCCCCATATTGCTTTGAGGGAAGAAAATGAACAAAAAATAAAACAGTCCTAGAATTCCTGCCCAGAACTTTTTTTCTGAAAAAGAAACAAGTTGGTAGGGATGCCTGGGTAGCTCAGCGGTTGAGCGTCTGCCTTTGGCTCAGGGCGTGATCCTGGTCCCAGGATTGAGTCCCATATCAAGCTCCCTGGGAGGAGCCTGCCTCTCCCTCGGTCTATGTCTCTGCCTCTCTCTCTGTGTGTGTCTCTCATGAATAAATAAAGAAAATCTTAAAAAAAAAAAAAAGAAACAGGTTGGTAAACCTAGGTATATTTGTGTAAGAAACATACAGAAAATGTGTAATTAGTTCATAATTTTGTATTTAGCCTGTTTGTAATATTTCCCATCTGAAGGACATACAAAAAGTACTTACAGGGCTAGAGATTTGTTCGAGTTGTTTTTTTTTTGGACTATCATTTTAGAAATCTAAAAAGGGCTGTAGGGTTCATCTTAGAATGGTACCATCTGTTCTTATTATCATTTCTCTCTACCAAAGACTATATTGTTTCATATGAAAGTATAATCTTGTCAGAAAATGAGTTATAAAATGTTAATTTCTGATCTACTTCCCATCTTATTATGTAATTCTATCTCTAAGCCAAATATATAACTAACAAATGACTTCACAAAATAAAAACATTGCCTTGTCAAATCACTGTTTTATGGGCATTAAAAAGAAAAGCAGATTGCATTTGTTTTGTTGAATATTTTTTACCAGTAATAATTCTATATACTTCCTGAGAAAGATGAAAAACATATTTATCTACCCCCCCATCATCTGAGTATGTACTTACTTCTTCTTATTGCAACGTCTTCAAGTTCATAATCATAAAATAATTTTCATTCTTGTTTTGAGAGACTGTAATTCTACCATCTGGGAAAAGTTGTTCATTCATCCATCTATTTTCTCATTTATCCAGCAATATGATTTTTATCACCAGTGATACTATATACCAGGTATAAACATGTTCACTGATGAGCAAATATACCCTGTGCCCTGCCCTCACAGATATCCATATGCCTGGCCTATCCTTGCCATTAGTTCTCGACTCCAGTGATATTTCTTCAAAGACACCTCATTGGTTACTACATCAAAGTTAGTACATTAGTAGTCTCTCATATTAATCCTGCTTTATTGATTTCACCAAGCAAATCACCATCAGAATGTGCAATGCTTATTCCTTTGTGTAGTCACTATTCATGTCCCTGATAAGTTCCATGAGAGCAAGTGCCCTGCCCTATCTTATTCATTGCTGGGTCACTGATATCTTAAAGGAAAACTGGCATTTGATGTAAACAATAAGTACTTAGTGAATAAATGAAAAAAAAAATCCTAGTTGCAGAAATAAGTATTGCATGATAACACACACATATACATAAGCTCAGCTGTGCTACATGTTACAAAAGAGCACAGTCTTGTGTGTGTGTGTGTGTGTGTGTGGTCCACAGGAAGGTCTGATCTTTCTTATCTCACCCTGATGAAGGCTATCCTAGTAAGGTCATGACTGAGCTCAGGGCTTCAGGTCAGTTAAATTCAACTAGGTGAAGAGGGCAACATACATGTCTTCAAGCTTGGAGAATGTACAAAGACCCTGCAATGGGGATTTAAAAGAGATGACCAGTGTAGCTGGAATAAGCAGGAACTGAAAGACTGAAATAACAAGCTCAGTGGCTTTTCACTTTTTGTGATCATGACCCACAGTAAGAAGCCCATTTTACAGCATGAATCAGTGCACATACACACACCTACATACATATATAGATATAAAAAATGAAAAGTTATTATTCGTTAAATAATTTTATGACTCAGTAATGTGTCACATGCCTATTTTGAAAAATACTGGACTAGACTAGCCATATGAAGCACTCTCTTTTATCCTAAGAGGCTAAGAAGAACTTGTTGAGACGGGCAATTTTATTTTTTTTAAAGACTTTATTTATTTATTCATGAGAGACAGAAAGAGAGAGAGAGAGAGAGAGGCAGAGACACAGGCAGAGAGAGAAGCAGGCTCCATGCAGGGGGCCTGATGTGAGACTCAATCCGGGACTCCAGGATCACGCCCTGGGCCGAAGGCAGGCACTCAACCACTGAGCCACCCAGGAATCCTCAGAGACATGAAATTTTAAAAGATTGTTTTATTACAGTATGGAAATAAGATCAGTGTAGGAGATAGGTCTCTGGAGAATGGTCAACACTTCACACAAAAACTAATGGCAACAGAGATCAGGAAATAGGGTAAAAGGAGAATAACAGAACAAATCTGGTAAATATTTAAGAGGTAAAAATCAGCTCGACTTGGTCATGCACTGTATATGAAGAAGGGAGGGCATTAACGACAACTCATAGACTTCCATCTTGCACAACTGTATAGATGATGGTGCCATTCAGTAAAGTTGGAAACTCTGGAAGAAGACCAAATTTAATGGGCGAAAAAATATGTTCTGCATTTCCTGTGGTGAGTTTGAGGTGTCTTTGAGACATCAATGTGGTGATTTTGGAAAAGAAAAAAAACAGCTGGGTATATGGGTCTACAGTTCAAAAGCAAAGTCTCGACTAGAGATATCTAGACTTTGGAGTTATCTAAAATTGAAATCACAAATATGGATGATATCACATGGAGAAGTGAGTCAGGAGAGGACAGAACCAAGGACAGAGTCTTATGAAATCTCAACATTTAAAATTTAAATGCTAAGTGGAAGAAGATGAGCTTGTAAAGGAGAATGAGGAGTGACTACACAGATAAGGGGAGTGGAGAATATAGTGCCATGGAAAGCAAGAAAAGAACTTGATTTCAAGAGAATGTTTAATTTCTATTTTTATTATACTGAGAACTTCTACTCTGGCTACTTATTTTTTTTTAATTTTTTTAATTTATTTACCATAGTCACAGAGAGAGAGAGAGAGAGAGAGAGAGAGAGAGAGGCAGAGACACAGGCAGAGGGAGAAGCAGGCTCCATGCACCGGGAGCCCGACATGGGATTCAATCCCGGGTATCCAGGATCGCGCCCTGGACCAAAGGCAGGCACCAAACCGCTGCGCCACCCAGGGATCCCCTGGCTACTTATTTTATATGGTTTTTAATATTATTATTTTGCTAAGGGCATGAGAGTTAGTATCCACATATATCCTACATTATATATCCATATATCCTTACATTTTTCCTATCGCATCCTTTATAAATTCACTCCCTTTCCTTATCCTACTTATATAGCATGCTCCATCATTATGACCATTCTTTTGTCAATCTCTTTAATTTTCCTGCTTCTCTTTCTGCAACACCTTCCTAAGAAACGTTCAATCATGGAAAAATCTGTTTCACTTCTTTACCCCTAGTTAAAGTAAAAACCATTTAGATCATTACCTTTATAAGTTCCTGGATGTTATTAATATTTATTATGTTAAAATATTAATTACTAATATCTAACATATTAGTATCTATTGACCTACTGCTAAATAGCAATTCTTCCTTTTGCTTCATTCAAGTATTTATCCATTTTTCAACAAAAACCATGTTCAACCTTCAACAGTTACGTGTATGGTGGGCCACATGTCCTTCTCAATCTCAGGAAGTGATTCCACTTCTTGAGTTAGAGGGAAAACAACAACAAATTATGAATTTATTTGAAAAGAAAACTGTTCAACCTCTCATCCTCAATTCTGCAAGCAATTCCTAGAGATAGCCTAAGAGTCGAAAGTGTGGGCTTTGGATCCAGACACCTGTTGACCTTTGGAAAATTATTTTAACTTTCTATGCCTCAGCTTCCTTAATTGTGAAATAGACGCATTCCTAATATCTAACCTAAAAAGAAATTCTACTAGTGTCTAGATTGTATTCTTTGCGGTGGTTCTCAAACTTGGGCAAGTACCAGAATCACCCAGGCTTGCTATAACACAAGGGGACCCCCATTCCCAGAGTTTCTGATTCAGTAGACATAAGATTGAGCCCCAGAATTTGCATTTCTAACAATTTCCTAGGCATGCTGATTTTGCAGCACAGAATCAAGAACCACAGTTTCAGAACCACTGACCTAGTAAATGAGAAACACTTAGAAATATGGTTGGCATATCATCAGCACTCAAAAACTTTTTGTCATTTAGCTGTATCATTCCCTCCCTTTATCATGAGACAGTGGCAAGAGTCTCTACCCTTCATATTGCTGACCTCTCAGCCTGTTCGCTAGGACCAATAACTTCCTGCCTTCTCAGATAATTTGATCGATTATTTACTCAATGTCCTTTCTGTTCATCCTCTTTCTCTCTGCATACTTCTTTGAATTAACAAAATAGAATCTAAGTGTTTTTCTTCTGCATTAAAAGAAAATCAATGTCAATACTTTGGCCCCTTTTAACAACTATTCTAACACTCTTTCCCTTGCTGAGCCTAACAGTTTAAGAATTGTTTTCACTCATTTTCTCAACTCATACTAACTCCCCAGCCAATTGCTTTCTGGCTTATTTCCACACTGTTCCATGATATTGCTCAAAAAAATATCAGCACTAACTTCACTATTAGCTAAGGGCAGTAGGTATTTATCTACTGTAGAAGTGATTGATATTTCTGACCACTCCCTTCTTCCTGAAACCTCCTCTTCTTTTTTCATCTTAAATCCACACTTCCCTGGATTTTCTCCAATGGCTCAGCCACTTTTCCATCTTTTTCAGGAGTTTTTCTTTTTTGTGCTTTTAGATCCTGGTTTGGGTTTTGTATATTTGTTTAATTTAAATCTTATCCAGAGACTTTTTTCTCTTCTGATTCTTCATGAACTCTCCCTGAGCAAACTGTTGAGGAAGTAATACTGATCTGAAGGTATAATTCATTATACAAAAAAGGAAAGTATATCAGAGAGAGTGAGCAGAAATAAAATATCTGAAGTCAGTGTATTTAAAGGAATAAATATCTTGTCAAGATCTTATGGAGAAACAGATAGAGAAATATAGAATTTATATTATTCTGGCCATAAAAAAGAGATGAGACTAGAAGTTGAGGTTTGCAAGCAGGACTCCCCTGTATATTCGTATCCTTAATTCTCTTTGAAATGGAGACTATACTTTACACTAGTAGCCTATAACAGACAAAAAAAAAAAAGCACCCCACATCAATGAAATAAACAACTCTGAGAGGTAAAGAAGCTCAAGGTATAATTAGCTCAACCTTGGGAAAAGGCCTCAGGAAGAATAGTTTAGATTGTGTAAAAATTAGTTAAATTGACTCAGAACACTGGGAGCTTGCAGAGACTGCATATCAATTATTTCTCACAAAATTTATTTTTAACCAGTGACAATAAATTGTATAGTTGCACACTGATGTTACCTCAGAATAACATCTCATATTCTCCTAGTAAGTATTACCACATCAGAGAAATCTGTGACTCGAGAATAACACAGTTCATTAGCTGGGTGATAGCCATAATAGGTTCTACTGCTTTGTTTCCTTTACCTCAGAAGGGTCCCTTAGCTTACTCACAGCACAGATCCTGCATGGTTCCAGATATGCACATCTAACTGACCATTAGAAAATTCTGCTTGAATGTTTCAGGCACTTCAAACTCCATATTTATAAAACTGAACTCACCATCTTTTCCTACACCTGCTTTTCTACTATTGTTTTCTGAGTGAATGGAAGCTTCCTCAAGCCAGTTGCCAGTGATCAAAAGAGATATATGATTTTTCTCCTTCCTTCCCCCTCAGACTGTTCATTTGTCATTATCACGTTCTATTGAGTTTATCTCCTATATATTTCTTAAGTCAACCCAGCCATAATCTCCAACTTACTTGTTCAGGCCATTCTCATTCTTCATGTAATAGCAGAGAATATGTCAGTTGATGCTGTCTGCTGTGGGCTGACCTAATCCTCACTGGCCCTTCAGAATGCCCAAGCTCTTTCTTATAGATAGTAATACCTGTCAAAGAATTTCAGAGAGCAAAGATTAACTCCTCCCTCATTATCTGCTATTAATCTTTAGTCAGGCCAAATTCTGACAAAACTATAGACATTTAAAAGATACGTAGTCTTTGGTAAAATTTAACCACTGCCTCTAGTTACCATAATGCAATCAGAAATATTCCTAAACCAATGCTTGGTTTGTAGGATCAATCAGAATTCAAACCTCAGGTATCATCCTTAAGGAATGATATACTGAGGTAAAGTTTTATATCCTGTTCAGGTAACATTTGGTAATGTCTAAAGTACTTTAGTCATTCTACATGTCTTGACAATCTTTCAGTACTAATAATCTCTTTCTTTCTCTACATCATGCTAATTAGTAGACCTTTGGTTACATCAATAAACACTATATTTCTAACACTCACTATGTTACTTAGCAAAGAATTGGTTGTTGAGAGCCATAGGATTAGAGAAGTGCTTTTGGTAGGTGGCTGTGGCCTTTTCTGATAGATTGTGAGCTGATATCCTTTTGACTGTGCACCCTCAGTGGTGTGTTGGTAATCAAGCCCAAAAATAGAGCCTCAACTAACTGGTATATATATATATCACATCGTATCAGCTATCCTAAAACGTTTTAAAGTAATTTTTACATATTGTAACCTGATGTTTCCAGTCTTTTGCCTCTCTACAACCTTGAAATATTTCTTAAAATGAAACTATGATCATACTTACTTCTTAAAATTTTTCAGTGGCTTCCCATTATTCTTATGATAAATAAAAATGTCCTGACACAGCCTCACCTGACACCTATCATCATCTTTCTCTTCCTCACCTTCATCCTTTGTGATTCAACAATGCTGAACATCTCTTAAAAATACCATAATTTCATCCAACTTTAGGACTTACCATATAGTCTTCCATTTACCTGGGAAACTCTTCCCAGTTCCCTCACCTGGCCAAATTGTTCACTTACCTCAATCACTCCAGCCACAATGGAGGCTGGTCACAATGCTGGGTTGGGTCTCTGGGCCTCATAGAAGCATTTGTAAAATCATTTTTACTTCTAACGGCTCAAGAAAAAATCCCCTTTCAAATAGCTAGTCCCAGGTTGTGTGTCTAGTCTCTCTGTTTCCTTAGGGTGGCTGATTTACCCAATGGCCATTAGGGTTGTTCAGGTTACCAACTGAGTACACCACTCCCCAACTGCAGAAGGAGAACATTGTCATGTTTTATGTGTACTGAAAAGAGAAGTAATGTCACTTAAGAATTATGTCAGTTATTCTCATATGCCATAAAAAATATAGATGCCATATTTTTGCCAAATTCCTGAAACAATTTTTCTTTTCCTTACTTATGGAAAATCTGGCACTAGTAGAAAAAATAAAGTTGATCAAATGGGGCCCACACTTGGGTGGCAGGCCAGAAAAACAGCAGAGGAGGCAAGTTTAGAAACACAAAAGGTAGAGACACAGGAAAACACACAAAAAATCATCAGCATGCACAGGTTAAATTTATCCTGAATACAATGATGCTTAAATTTTGGAGTCTTTCTATCTCTGATCACCAAGGATACAGGGACTTGTGGAAGACTCTAGGTAGGGAGGGAAATCTAGGAAGCCATCAGGATACAACTCTGGTAAATTACCTTGAAAGAGCTCAGATGAAATGTAATTGAATCTCCAAAGCTCCAGCAATGGTTCATTTTACACTTTTGCTCTTTTCACCTCATATTTGGTCAGTTTCAGGCTTCAGAGAACTTGGATCTGCCCTAAACATAGGTAACGACCACATTTCTACAGACAGAAAACTAAAGAAGTTTCATTTCACTTACATGGAGCTCCCATTGCTAATATTTTCATTTCAAGCTTAGAGCTCATGGTCTGGGTATATTGGCTTTCTCCACTAATTCACTGGTATTTCTTTTCAAAAATTAATAGTAAAATGAAAATAATCTGTAAACTTATTTGACCTGTTCGAGTTTCCTTTTTTCCTTACAATCAGTCCTACCAATGTCATTTTAGAAAAAAATGTAATTATTTTCACCTTTTATTCATATAATAGATGAGATGTGAAATGAGCTTCATGGATAATAAACACCTCAATGGCTACTAAGTTTTACAGTGTATAAACAAGCATTGAGTTGCTGCTACACAAAATTAACAATAAAATTTTACTGTGGATACTGGATATAAAGACAATGAAGTATCCTGAATTAAGGAAGGCCATTAGTTTTATAATGAAATACGAACATCATATGCATTTATGTACCTGTGAACAAAAGAGGAAATGAGTTTATTCCAATGCACAATTAGAACTAAATACCAAATTTTTATTTTAAATTATCAATTTAAAATCAAAATTATCTCTTGGGAAAACCAAAAAAAAGGCATCATAATTATAACAAAAGGTGTTATAGTTTTACGAAATATTTTGTGGAATTCATAAACACAGATGTCATTGTATTTTCCAAGTTCTGAAAAACACAAATAGAGGCTCATGAACTTCAAAAGAAATATAGGCAAGGATCAGCTGTAATTTTGCACATTTTAAAAAAAGAAATGTGCTTATTTTAAAATAAAAATAATCTTAAACAAGAAATGACCTAACTAAAAGAAAAAAAAAGAATTTTAAAGTGTTTTACCAGAGAGTAATTTACTTCAACAGGAAAATAAACTTGAACTCTCCAAAGAGAGCAACAAGGGACTATAGAATTATCAAAAATAAATGACATTTGGGGCATAAAAACAATACATATTAGCATTCATTTTCCTTGGACTACATGACCACATTCTTCTTAAATATTAAGAGGTTAATATTAATTTCCAGAAAATGGAAGCAAAATGCAAATATCATTCCAGAAAATGGAAGCAAAATACAAATATCATTTCCAGTGTTTTAATTGTGGTGGATGTGTTTGCTGAAAGTAGTGAAGAATGTAATTATTTCTCAGTAGTATTATAGACAATCTGCGTTGCACATCACTGGGATAGTCTATCTCAGTAAGAAATTTAAAAATGCATTAACGGGATCCCTGGGTGGCGCAGCGGTTTGGCGCCTGCCTTTGGCCCAGGGCGCGATCCTGGAGACCTGGGATCGAATCCCACGTCGGGCTCCCGGTGCATGGAGCCTGCTTCTCCCTCTGCCTGTGTCTCTGCCTCTCTCTCTCTCTCTCTCTCTCTGTGTGTGACTATCATAAATAAAGAAAAAAAAATTAAAAATTAAAAAAAATAAAAATAAAAATGCATTAACTTAAAGGTATAATATAGCATCTTCATATTGCCTGAAGTCTTTCACTTTGGTTCTCTCAATTCTCATTTTATAAGAAAACTTATAAAATGGGTATACTGTTTGTGGATACATCACAAGATGTAACTAATCCTCATTCAGTTGTCTAATTAATAATTGAATTATAGTTTTTCTGGAAAAAGTTCTCACATTGCTCACATCCATCTGAATAGCACACAACCTGGTACACAGCTCCAGAGTATTGAGTTTGAAATATACACCAGGAAATGATTATGTAGTAGTATCTAATACTCAGTTTTGAAATGACATATCACTGAAAATCATTTTAATACCTGTTTAAACTTATGAAATCTATCATGTTCCTTAAGCAATCTGTGTCACCAACTTGATAGTACATCAAAGTCAGGAAAAAAAACAGCTTCTAAGTTTGGGTCTTTTTTTAAAAAAAGATCTTCCCTGCCCCATATTACCTCTTAAAATTCTTCTGCTTTCTTTTAGTGTTTTCTATTTGTTAGAGGCAGGTGGGTAAAAAGGAGCTCCATCCTGATTTCAAAATAAGAGCATTCACTTATTTTATTCATCAGAGTAACACAGTTATTTCTCCTTCTTACTTTCACTGAAAGCAGAGCTTATCTGGCTTACGTAAATGCAATAAACAGCTGCTGCTACATTTTTACCCACTTAACCAAATGCCCACCCTTCCCAAAGGAAACTGAAGACATTAAAGGGGAGTCAAAGTTTCCTTTTCATACTTTATTATAACATTGGCCAGTTCCACAAACTAATCCTACAACATTTTTAAATAAACTTATTTTAGAACAGCTTTTAATTTACAAAATGGTTTCTAGGTGCAGATAGTGCATTCAATTTTCCCTATCTCACACTGCATTACATTATATTACAAACATTAAAATTAATGAACCAATACTGATACTCCATCATTTACAAAACTCATACTTTCATCAGATTTTGTTAGGGTTTGGTTTTTGTTTGTTTTGTTTTTGTTCTGACCTACTGTCCTTTTTCTTTTTCAGGATCCCATCCAGGGTACCACATTACTTTTAGCCATCAAGTCTCTTTTTGGCTCCTCTTGGCTGTGACAGCTTCTCAGACTGTTCTTGTTTTGGTGACTTTGACAGTTTTGAAAAAGTATTAGTCAGATGTTTTCCAAGTGTGCTTCAGTTGGGATTTGTCTGATTTTTTTTTTAATTAGAGGTTATATGTTTTGGGGAGGAAGATCATAGGGGTAACGTGCCATTTTTATCACACCATATCACAGCTCCATCCTATCAGTACTACTTGCTACACTATAGGCCTTGATTATCCGGCTGAGGCCCTACATTACTTTTGCTTTTGTGGTTTTCCATTCTTGGTCCTGTCAGTAGTGTTAATAACAGCAAAATCAAAACTGGTCAGTTAGCTTTGTTCTATTCTTTGAAATCTTAAACTCAACTAGTGGTTTTTCAAATATTTGAAGTAATATTCAAAAAAAAATTTTGCACCAAAATCCTTTATATAAACTAACACTTGGACATTTAAGAATTCTCAGGATCGGGGATCCCTGGGTGGCGCAGTGGTTTAGCGCCTGCCTTTGACCCAGGGCGCGATCCTGGAGACCTGGGATCGAATCCCACGTCGGGCTCCCAGTGCATGGAGACTGCTTCTCCCTCTCCCTATGTCTCTGCCTCTCTCTCTCTCTCTCTGTGTGACTATCATAAATAAAAAAATAAAAATAAAAAAAAAGAATTCTCAGGATCATCTTCACTGATCTTTTCCTAATTTCCTCTATTTGTTTATACATATACATATTTTCTTCTCTATGGAAAAAAATGAGTAGAAACATACAACTAAATTTCCAATTGCATTAAAGTGGTGATTGTTTAAATAAAAAGTTCTACATGGTAACAGAAATTTTTTAAGTTTTTTTTTTAAGATTTTATTTATTTATTTGACAGAGAGAGAGAGAGAGAGAGAGAGAGCGTGCACAGCAGTGGGAGTGGGAGAAGCAGTCTCCCCACTGAGCAGGAAGCCTGATGTGGGGCTCTATCTCAGGACCCTTGGATCACGACCTGAGCCAAAGGCAGACGCTTAACCAACTGAGCCACCCAGGCACCCCTTAAGTTTTAATTTCAGTTAGTTAATATACAGTGTTATAGTTGTCTCAGGCATACAATACACTGATTCAATAGTTCCATACAACACCTGTGCTCATAAGGACATGTGTACTCCTCAGTCCCCATTACAGATTTCCCCCATCCTCCTACTCACCAACCTTCTGGTAACCATGAGTTTGTTACTTACAATTAAAAATGGAAAGCAGAGTAATTTTAAGAAATATAGTAGTCATGGGGTAGAAAATAACATCTTTTAAGACCTATTTCAGAATCAATAAACACAGCAATTACAAGCTTGATCATTTAAATGTTAAAAACTACTGGACAACCAAAATAAAATTTCTATAAAGAGAGTTAAAAAGGAAATGACAGAGTGGGAAAAATATTTGCATCATGTGTAAAAATATTAGTAATCATAATTTCCCCCACCCTCCTCTTAAGTTTTGCCGAAATAATTTAGGACTTTTAGTTTCAGTGTATTCCTTGTGGTATGTCTCTTCTGTCTCAATCTTTATTTATATCTTAACCATGACATTCACAGTCATTCTATCACTTTCCATTTAGAATTAACTATACATGTTACAAGATTGATCATTCACCACAGTTTCCTTTCTACTTCACCTTATCAGAGGTCTCTGTTCTGACTCATTTGTCTTGTACAGCCTTTTCTCCAATATTTTACTTAGATATGATGCATGGTGATATATTTTCAGAATTCTCTCATAGCCTCAACTATCTTTTTTTCCCACTATGATAGGTAAATAAAATCTTGAAAGTATATAGGAAGGATCTTTACATTGCAATTCTTCTCTCTTAGTGGTCTAATTCCACCACCTTCCAACTTGGTAAGTCCAAAGCCAGAAGTCACACTTTTGTGAATCTATTTCATAAAAACAAAAACAACATAACATGAATACACGTGTATGTTTCTTGTGAAATTTTTAATGAAGGCAGGAAAGAAGCTGAGGGTAAAAGGTATACAAAGTGATAGAGGATTTGGTGAATAATTATGTAATTATTGTATATTTATACTATGAAATATTCAGAATTTTAAAAGAATAAATTAAGGGGCACCTGGGTGGCTCAGTCGGTTAAGTGTCAGATTCTTGATTTCCACTCAGGTCACGATCTCAGGATCGTGAAATGGAGCCCTGCATCAAGCTCTGCACTAAGTGTGGAGTCTGCTTGTTCCCCTCCCACCTTTTTACCCCTCCCTCCACTCACACTCTCTCAAATAAATAAAATCTTCCCGAGAGAGAGAGAGAGAGAGAAAGGAACAAATTAAGTTTTTACTGGCTCACCTGGAGATTTCAAATATGTGTGGATCAAACTGCAAAAGCCAAAGAAAGAGTACAACTTTATTTTTTTATAGCAATGACAAAAGTATCTGTTTATGACTGTGTGTTTTGTGATTAAATACTTAGATAAATATGAAGAAGAGTATAGAATACACACTAGGCTATTACTATTCTTTAGGTAGAGTAAGGGAAATTTGGATGAGAGAAGGAAGGATTTATTAACTAAAAAATGAATGAAGGTGTGATTATAAAAGTAGTATTTGTGGGAATCTCTGGGTGGCTCAGCAGTTAAGTGCCTGCCTTTGGCCCAGGGTGTGATCCTGGAGACCAGGATGGAGTCCCACATCAGGCTCCCTGCAAGGAGCCTGCTTCTCCCTCTGCCTGTATCTCTGCCTCTCTCTCTCTCTGTGTCTCTCATGAATAAATAAATAAAATCTTTTTTTAAAAAAGTAGTATTTGTGATATTATCATGTATGTGTAAATTTTCATGTATGTATATATGTCAGAATATAAATCTGTAAGTTCCTACATGGAATTTAAAAGAGCCACTAAAAGGTTCATGGTGGTTTTTCACAAGGTGTTGGGATTTCAGGTGATCTTTACTTTCTTCCTAATAATGGTATATTCTCTTTGGTACATAAAATGAGCTATGTATACCATCAAACTAGTACAATAAAGCTGTTTTCATTTTTGTTAAAAATAAAAGATAAAAAAGCATATCAAATTTTGAAGGCATCATATAGATGTGTGTGTGTGTGTGTGTGTGTGTATATATATATATATATATCCATGATTGTATTTGAATTATAGAAAAGCAACACCTGAGATAATTAAAAGTATAAAACTGAGTTAACATAATGGTCCATTCATTAGGAATATGGACAATTTGGAGACTAGAGCTATTACATAGCATCACACTTACAAATTTAGATATCCATTCCGTGCACAAGTATTTTCTTTTGCTATTTCATTAATCTACCCATTTACCCAAATATTGCTAATAGCTTCATTCCAACAATATTTTCCAACAGAAACATTTATCAAAACATTTTAATAAGAATATTTTGTTTGTAACATATTTCCTCTAAATATTCTAAAATTACCTTTTTCAAATAGCCCAGCTACATTTTGTATAGTCTAGAATTCTGTCATTAATTATAAATTCACAGACTGTTAATATTTGTGGTTTTGTAGATCTTTATTTTAATTTTCCAGAATACCGACTCTATACTCTAACATCTATAAATCTAACTCCACCGTGATTTTTCTCTGGGTGACAATAATCTAGAATTGACAGATTTGTAGATAGTAGAATAGAAGAGCACTCAGTGTTGATGGACTAAAGTGAACATACAAAAAGTAATACGATATGAAGCAGAGAAGTAATGGGGAATGAGATCATAGAGGATCTTGCAGGTAATTTTCAGGACTTTGGCTTTTGCTTGATTGGAAAGAGAAGCCATCAACAATGTTTTGTGTAGCATGATCTGACAGGTTTTAAAGGATCACTACTATGCAGAGTAAAAACTCTAAGAGACAAAGACAGAAGCAGAAAGACTCTGAGGCTATGGCAATAATCAAAGTGAGAGGGAACGGTGGTTTACACCAGGGTGATAGCAGCAGAGAGAGCAAGAAGTGGTGGATTCTGAATATATTTTGAAAGGAGAGTTAAAAGAGATTCCTGACAGATTGAATCTGTGATGTGAGAAAAAGAAGTCTCTGATAAATACAAGATTTTTGGCTGACACCACTAACATGGGAAAACTATGAGGAAAGCAACTTTGTGGCAGGGAGTGGGGAATCAGAATTTTAGTTGGGACTTGCATTTGAGCCTTTTGAAATTCGTACACTAGTGTTTTTAATAACTGCAAGAATTCTTAGACACTCTGTTTAATGCTAGGTTGGAATTTAACTTAATACCTCAGAAATCACCTACAGAAATTTTCCAGGCAAATTCCAGTGGCCACTTGACAATTACTTCCCACTGCTCTTCTGCAGTGTCTACTAAACAACCACACTACACCCTATGGTTTCATGAGACACAAAGCTAGAAAATACTTCTCTCTTTCAATATTTTTCTAATTTTGTACAGTTGCCTACAGCAAAGTCTCCCTTTTATTATTATAATTAGGCATTATAGACATATTTCAGCATATTTTCAAATTATAGCAGTTACACAATGTCACATATGCAAGTTCTATGTCATCCTAATTTCTCTGGTCTCATCTCAGGTTTTATGAAGAGTGACCACCATAATCTGTTCTCTGAAAGATATTTCCCTACATATAAATTCTCATTTTTCCTTTTGAAATGTTTTCTGGTTATTCCAAGAAGATATAGCCAGACTGCTGTTGAAGAAAATCAGCATTTTCTAAACAATCCTAGTAATAAAAAGAGTCCTGAAAACAAGATGGAAGATTCCCCTCATCCAGAATGAGTGCTTCTGTAGTGAGGGGGACAATTCTGGAGTCTACAGTCACTGAGGCCTTAGCCACCTTCTTGGCACAGTTTGGACGCTGTGCTCAACAAGGAGAGGTGACTGAGTCCCTTTCAAAAAGATCCATACATTTCAAGGGTAATCACTTTCAATAACCCCTAAGCTTGTTGGCAGATGAATTGACAAGAACAGTGAAAACTTTCAAACCAAAGAAAAACACTCATGAAAAACTTTGAGTACTTAGTTTGTAATTTATCATGGTTTAACACATATTCATTACAGAGTGTTGTTAATGTTTAGCAATGGAAAGAATACCGATAGTGCTATCGCTTAGTTTTTTCAAGATTTCTTTATTTGAGGGGCGTGGAAGTGGCAGAGGGAGAGAATCTTCAAGCAGACTTCCTGCTGGGCAGGGAACCAAACTTGGGGATTGATCACAACCCATGAGATCATGACCTGTGCCTGAGTGGAAACCAAGAGTTGGATGCTTAACCAACTGAGCCACCCAGGATCCCTGTACTATCACTTAAATTGATAGCTACCGTTTATTAAGCATTGAGAAATGCTTTTTTTTTTTTAAATTTCATTTAATTTCAAAACTACTCTGTGAGGCAGGAGTTTTATTGTCATATTTAGAAAGAGAAGAAAGTAATGGTAGATCTGGGACCAAAGGTAGGTTTATCTGATTCCAAACCCAATACTCTTAAATACCACACAATGTTGTCTATTGTTTATCGAGCTGCTATCAATGACGTTTAATCCTAACAAGAACAGAGATTATGATTCCCATTTTACAAATTTGAAAACTCGACCTTGAAGAGGTTAAAAACTGAGAATAGTAAACTGTAGAGCCAGGATTCAAACACAGGATGATCTGACCCAAGTATCTGTGTTCTTTTCACTATGTTGTGCTACTGAATATCAGCAGGATCCTCCAATATTTTAAGAGTTAATCTGTTCCTAAGAGAGGTAATAAAATCATAGCAAAAGCCACCCCTAGGAAGCAGAGTGGCTCCCAGTTCACAAGCTGGCTGCAACGCAAAGTATTGGTCGTATTAATACATCAAAATCAAACTGTAGGCTCCTATGGCAGCCAAGTCCTAATGACAGCAGCAAATGCATTGGGTTATACTAAGTTGGCACTATGAGCTATTTTAATCATGCAACAAGCTCCTCATGGTCTGACTGCTCATCAAGCAAGCAATATTCTGGCTTTAATTTGGCTTCCCATGTGGCTTTCTTACGGCAACACTAGTTCCTCTGGTCTCTATGAAAATTGTATTTCTCATTTTAATTAACTACTAGGCAACCAGGTAAACTGATCGATTTCCTTGTGAATTTGGTAACATAAGTCACCTAGAGTCAGTAACTGATTAGCCAACTTCTAAAGATCTACTCTAGTAATCTGCCCCTGAGCTACATACAGAGACTTCATATAGTAATGCCATCATGTAAATCACTCTAAAGGGGCCACCCCTCAGACACACTGTGAACCTATTATCTCAAATGTGATGCTAAAACTACAGCAAAGAAAGAAAAAAAACTACAGCAAAGACAAATTGGTGACCTGTTATTGATCACTGTGGATACATAACGAGTAAATCTTTTTAATTTTCCTAATTGAAATTTTTTTTGAGTATAATGCCAGTAAATAAATGTTATATTTGGATTCCTAAAGATAAATTTCATTTGGTTATTCATATGTATTTATAATGAATGCATATGGCCTAATATAATTCACAAGTTACCATTGTTCTTCTTTATATTTTTTTACTGGTAAATATATTTTCCACAACATTGTACAGGTCTTATGCTTGGTGATTATCTATGTCATATAACACTATTTTTTTCCTATTTGGTTCAGAAAATGGAGGGAAAGTGGGCTGTTTGGCTACCATAACCTTCCTGGCAATATACCACAACTATACATGCATTTTTTTTTTCAAGTAGAATAGGTTCTAGCATAAGGCAAGTCATTTCATCAGGCCTGAGTTAATAAAGAATGAAAAATCCATGCCCACTTGTTTCAAACTGTCAAATAGGAAACGATTAAACTTTAATCAAAAGAAATAGCATTCAGTATCATTATTAGGTGAAATAATTTCACTCTGCACTTACTCATGGTTCCTTTATAAACCAAGAGAATGTTAATTTGATGCTCCACTAAGTGTTTTGAATCATCTAAAATATTTTGCCACCCTCATATTTCTGAAGCTAATTTATTAATACACTGAGTATTTTTTCCACTAACTAAAGGTATACTTACAGAAAGATAACATTCAAACTGTAATCTGAAAAGACCAATTCATTAGAAGTGTATCTAAAAGCACCATCTACTTTCTTGGTCTTGTTATTCTTAAATTTTTATTAGAAATGAGGTTCTACATATTAGTGAGAATGTACCAAATATAGCATCAAGTATTACACTGTCCAGTGAAGCCATTCTGATATCTCAAATACTGAAGAAAAACTCCTTGATATGTTCAGGAAATATATGCTTTTTGAGGATAATTGAGCTTATGTTGAATACTTTATATCAAGTCACTATATTATTACTGTAGCTAGTGAAATTTTAACTAGATAAAAATGAGGAAAAAAATTTGGTGCAGGCATAAGAAACCTTAAAGAAATGTTAAAGCACAATTGTGTGAAAACTCTAAACTGCCCCACTCCCCACTTCTGCAAAGTTATAATTGATATTTATCACAGAAAACAATGAAAAAGCAAAAAAATGTAAATAATTACAAGAAATCTAATAGTTAATTATAAAGCAGAAAATGCCAAAGGTTTTTCTCTTGATCAGTGTGGGCTCTCCTCCTGGAAGCATTCAGGTTTGAGCAGCACTTGTGGACATAAGACACACATGGGGTTTGTATGTAGACTTCTATGCCATTAAATTCAAATTCCTTTTCATTTTGTAAAGGTTAATATTTGGGGGGAAAAAACCTTCCACATTGGTCTTTCCATTCTGGTCTCTCCAAGCTCTTGAGAAAGTTTGCTATGGCAGTGTTAAAATGTTGATTGAGGATAATACATGGTAGGTGAGCTTTTTTTTTTTTTCCCCTGATATGTAAACAAAGTCACAAGGTGGGTATATCAACTCTTAAGACTTCTTTGGAGTCAGTAAATGAAGTGGTACATCTAGCTTCTAACAAGCAACTCACTTGCCAGAAAAAGCATGGTTTTGAAAGTGCATTTTCTCTGCTCACTTCTCAGGGATTTCACATTATGGACTGTAAATTTGCTCCCTAAAGAAAAGCTTCCTGTTGCTGCATTCATTCCAGATTCCTCAGCAATCTTGGAAACATTGCCAATGCCTTTCCTACAGTGAGGCACTGCTCTGTCTGACCCGGGCTCCAATGATCTGATCAGTGACTTGACGAGTGTACTGGCTCTACTAACACAGTCCAAAACACACGTGCTTTTGACAACCACATCACATTCTTGACTCCTGCTAATCTTCTGGTCAGGTGATCCTTCCAGGTCTCTTTAGTATGAATCACTGCTTAGTGTGAATCGAATCCACTTTGATCTACTTTAGGGAAATAAACAAAACTGTGAAATGCCCATTGTTCATCAGTGTTAGTGCTTTAGAAATCAAGCCACCCTGAGTCATCAAAGTGGGGAAGGTGCTATTTATCACAGAACTGTGAATTCCCAGGATAGTCATTAGGTGCAAATGTACTATGGAGCTGCAGTTTCACTAGGTTTATGCCTGAGTGCCAATAATAAAATTAACCGTGACGGCTACAATAAACTGTCAGAGATGAAAGACCTTCCAAAAGGAGGTTTCTGCTATCATTTATACGGTTGACTACCATTCAGCACATAAACACACAGAACACACAAAGGCCAGGGGCTCTTATTCTCTCTGCTTTTGTTCAAGAAAGTGGTTGAAGGCATTAAAAGGGAAGGTACACCTGGCATATTTCAGGGAGACAGAAAAACAGAAATATTTGTGTTAACATACTGAAATGTAATCATTTCAAAATTATTATGTCACTTTCATACCATAGAAGGGTCTTGATTATCAATGTGAATGGAAAGAGATAAAGATAAAAATTCATAACACTGATCAGAGATTGATAATTTATTTTCAATACTCACACATTAATTTCACTCTGGGTTCGGCCCAGATCCTCTCCTGCTTGGTTTATAAAAGTTGGGCAGTTTAAAACATGGCCATCTGTGAGCATCAGTAGTAATATGCCTTTGAAAATACATATACATATATATATTTGATAATTCAATAGAAGAATATATATTAGATATACATTCTCTTATATTATTAAGTCTAAACTAATATTGATAATTTTCTGATGAGAATTTTTTATTTAAAGTTAATTTCTTTTTCAAAGAATATAAAAACCAGTCTTAATTCAGCAAATAAGGAGACTATATTGCTTTGAAATAAAATGAAATATCTAACTTGTATGCTGAATTCGAAAGATTTTTTTTTAATTTAAAGCTCTATAAATCTGAGAAAAGAGAGCTACATGCTTTGTTATTTCTAAAATTCAGGGTTTCCAGAAATCAAGGAAATTGCCAAAAAAAAAAAAAAAAAAAAACCCTTACCTAAAATTAACTGAGAATAACAGTGACAGAAGAAGGAAGCAAATCAAGATTTCTCTACTTAAGAGATCTAGCCCAGCAAAAATCACATGGTCTATAATTTTCCATCTAATGTTTCTCATGTAGCATCTGGTATAAACTCCATTCTTATTAAATATACTGGCAGCCCCTTATTTATAAGCAGAATGTGATCCAAAGTCCATTTATTCCTTAGAAACAATGCAATAAATGCCTTGGTTTCTTGGCAGTTACACAAAATATGTTAAGGAAGTAGCTGAATTACTATAGTTCTCCAATTTTAAAATAGATTCATATACGGTTGCAATAACAAAACTAAATGAAACCAAAATACAATTGTTGAAATTTTGAAAACGTAGCTTCAATTCCACTGCTGGCAGAGGAGTTTAATGGGAAACAGAGGAGATAAAATGGGTATCTCTAGAGTCTAAAGTACCATCCAGTGACTTTCAATGTTGTTAGAAGATAGTGCCACTGCTATTATATTATGTTGCTATACGCATTACAATATTCTAGTACATCTTCAAGACTATTATTGTATCCTAAATATCATTAGAGTATTTTTTTACTGGCTTTAAAAAATTTTTTTTGGTTTGTTTTGGTTGATGGGCATAGGTGTTCAGCAGGTCTCAGCTAACAAATTGAATGATATAAAGGGAAAGAAACCTAAAAGGAAATATAAAGATGGTTTCTTTAGAAGCCCCTGAGAAAAAGAAGATGGAGAAAGAAAAAAATAAAGTGAATAGTTGCAGACACACTTAACAGCTTTATAAAGGACAGTCGTGAGTATAGCATTCACAAGTTAATCCCTTTTCCTTCCTCAGACACCATGTCATGAACCCAGCCAGGTTCAGTGTCTGCAAAGTCATTCCATACCAACTCAAGAAATACCAAAAAGTACTTACAAAATAGGGCAAAAATAAAAACAAATGTATATTTTAGAAACATACAGTATAATCACCTGAAACACTATAAAGCTGCTATGATTTTTTTTTTTAAATATGGACTAGACTAGCTGAGGCTTCAAATTTCACTTAACGGTCATTTACTGAGCTACAGTAAATGCTACAGTAAGTGCTACATACCTGCTACATATCAAGGATTGTTCTAGGCACTTGGAATCCATTAGTAAACAATAGTCACATCTCTTCATGGAGATTCTTTTTTTTTTTTCCTGATTCCATACTCTTCTCTTTCAATGAAGTTGCATTGCTGAGCTCCTGTAAACAAGGTCCTGTGTATGTGCTCTGTAAACAGCAATGCTTTTTTCCTTCCTTGATAATGTAATGTAGTTTTGCCAGAGTCCTGGCTTTCCCAAAGTCCTCTTTCATCAGTTTTAAATGTAAATAAAATAGTTGCCTTCTCTTTCAATGACCTAAACAAAATTTTCTGAAAAAAATCTTAGCTACTTCTAGAGCTGTGCTTCAAGTTTTCTCTTAAATGCTAACACGAAGCCAACAATTTCCCTTTTGGAAGCAATCACACCATTCCTTTATTGACTCAAGCACCTATGCTGAAATTCATTGCTTGGTTTAGACTTTAAACTTTGGAGGCATAGGTATTTTCTGACCAGGCATCCACAAAATTGCATATGTTTCCACCTCATTGCTCAGCCAATGCATTTTCATGCCATCAGCAATTGAATTGACTTAGCATTTTCTTCTCACTTCAAATATTTCCCCTTGTTCTAAAAAATTACACTCATACCCAAATGAGACAACTTGAAGTGAGTTCATTCACTTTTATTCCAGCCTTCATGTCTCAAGTAAGGTTTTTCTTCACTTTTGTAGTGATTTGACATCCTGAAATTCGTATCTCCTTTTCTAAGACACAAAGTAGAAGAATTGTACTTTAAAAATCGAAGGAAATACAAAAGTGAAGAGCAGTATAAAAGACACATACTTGTTGTAAGTGCAATGGTCCACATAGCCAGACAAAACCGTGGCTAGCAGCCAGCTCAACTGTGCCTTGCTGGATCTTCCAAGGCATCACCTGACATGGGGTCAGTGGCACAGACTCAGGGACTTAGAAGTTCACTTTCTGTGCTGGGGATGTGAGAGAACAGAGGTCATTTCATGATGCTTCTCATAATTCAAGGTAATTTGTATTCAAATAAAATGCTTACTTTCAACAGTGGTATGAACTGCTATTAAGAGGCCAAAGGCAAGACATCTGGTGGCTCAATGGTTGAGCACCTGCCTTTGGCTCCAACCCTGATCCCAGGATCCTGGGATCAAGTCCTGCACCAGGATCCTCATTAGGGACCTGCTTCTCCCTCTGCCTATGTCTCCACTTCCCCCTCTGTCTGTCATAAATAAATAAAATCTTTAAAAAAAAAAAGAGGCCAAAAGCAAAATAAAGACTCAGGTGTGATAAAGAGAAGACCACAGTGACATAGGGAAGTGAGGTCTTTTTACCTCTGGCCTGAGTGATTACCTCAGCATCTTTCTCATCAATTATCCATAATTACCAAATATCATTAGTAGCTCTCTAAAACATAAATGAGATTGAAGAAAGAATAAGAAAGCATAGTTAGAGGCACACACCTTGGAATAGTTTAGACAACCTGCCATGTAAATCTAAGAGTGGTTACATATACCATTTTCACTATTTTGACAGGCATTTGAAATTCTTTAACTGTGGGATTTCAAGTTTGTAAAAGGGATGTGTCAGTTAAAAGTTTTTTACTATATTAATTTTTATAACTATCAGGTATATGGATTAAGTATCAGGCATTAGAATTGGCTATTTCACGTTTTATAAATTGTTTGCAATAGTAATATCTGCTTCTTTTTTTTTAGTTTCTATCTTTCTTCTATTCTTTTTCTTCTTTCATTTCTTATAAATGCCCCAATCTCTCAGAAGAAATCATTTAGCAATGCTCACTAAATAATTGAAATTGCTCCAGGTACTTCAAATTAAATTTTTTTTCTATTAAGTGTTTTTAAAATACTGGCATTGGTTTGCAAAACAGATGTCCAGAACCTTTCAAGACAGTTGAAATTTGAACCTATCATCATTATCTTACCCCATAAAAAAATCCATTTATCTTACCTATGGGGTGTCAAAATCTTAGAAACGTAGAAGTTCAAAAGGAAAGATACTGGTATGAGCTAAAAGCATTCTAGGAGTTCAGTAGAAGACCAGGAAGTTTATACAATTTAGGGAATTTAGTCTAATTAATGCCCCCCCCCAAAGAAACCTCTCCATTTGTAATGCAACCGTTCCCAAAGTATCAAAGCAAATTATAGAATTGTTTTCATCGATGTTAATAGGATCAATTTGAAATGTTTTTAAAAGATAAAAATGACCTAAGAAATAATTCTCCAAATTCCAAAAACATGGAAACACAATCAAGTATAAATTAGATGTAGCTATATTGTTAGTTTTTTGCCATATCCTATACTTTAAGCCAACCCACCTATTTCTTCTTGTCTCCAAATGTGACACTCAAAGCAAGTTTCAAATAATATATGATACTCAAAGTGTAAGAGCACTTTCTCCGATTGGCTTCTAGCTTAATTTTTACCAATTCTGATTTCCCTGATTCTAATTTATTAGTTCTAAACCCCATTTCACCTCAGTCCTGCTTCCTTCCCCCTAACTCCCTTACTAAATTTGATAGCACTCTGCATGGTTCTGTCCCAAGGAATAAATAAGCTTTAAGTGACCATTCAAGATTTTTTAACAATTAGTACAGCATAGGACTTAAGCTATCAGAACAAACGCTGGTTATAAATAATGGGTACTTCTATACTGGCACATAACTGCTCAAAAATACTCTGTCTCCTCTGTACTTGGATTTAATCTAAGGTTCTGTTTTTATACTCACTGGTTCTAGTATCTGTTGTTGATATGCTGAGTTCCTACCGTGGTTCAAAGTTGTATGTAATTTAGGTACCATGATCAGTTCATTTCTACTTGGATTAACCCTCCAAGTCCCCCGCCTTTTTTTTTTTTTTTTTTTTGAAGATTTTACATAAATTCAATTTAGTTAACATAGTATATTTTTAGTTTCAGGAGTGGAATTTAGTGATTCATTAGTTGCATATAACACCCTGTGATCATTACATCAGTGCCCTCCTTAATGCCCATCACAGCAGTTACCCCATTCCCCCACCCACCTCCCCTCCAGCAACCCTTTGTCCCTAGAGTTGAATCTCAGGATTTGCCTCCCTCTCTGTCTTTATCTTATTTTATTTTTCCTTCCCTTCCCCTATGTTCATTTGTTTTTTGAAATTCCACATGAGTGAAATTATATGGTATTTGTCTTTCTCTTTTTTCTCTTAGCATAACACCTTCTAGTTCCATCCATATCATTGCAGTGTATATGTATATAAACCACATCTTCTTTATCCATTCATCTGTCGAAGGACATCTGCACTCTTTCCATAGTTTGGCTATTGTGGACATTGCTGCTCTAAACATTGGGGTGCCTCCAAGTTCCTTTTAAAGGACAGGGGATAAAGGCTGACAGCAGAGATTGGGGACAAATGGGTGAAAATATATCTCCTTTTTATGATTTATAAGGTTCTTCATTTAAATGTTTTCTCAATGATTATCCTTCAATTTACAATTGTTTTTCAATTTCTATTGAGCAGCTGCATGATTAGCAACAACTGAAATGCCATAAGCTGTCCTTAAGCATTAGAGATTCTCAATGGAATCCAATATTGGAGAATAAGCACACCCATAGTTATGATATTTGATAAGAACAGGACACTTCTGTCATTTTTCTCTTTTTCTGTTTTACAGATCTACTTCAAAATAATTTAGCATGATGTGTGTAATTGATCTAATAAATCATATCTCATAACACATACCACTTAAAGTAAAAAGAAAACAAGTGATTTATTAGCCATCCCCTTCAGTTATTGAAAGTGAATACATTCGGACTTACAGGAAAGAGAAATAAGACCCTTCCACTAACTAAGAAGAAAGGAAATTAACATTTGTTTAGTGACTAAAGTATGCTAGAAAGCATAATTAGCACTTCAATTATACATTATCTCATTAAATTTTTACACAAATTCTGCAGGTAGATGTTATTAACTCCCTGAGTTTTTTTCTCTGTTGTAGCCACAGGTACTTTGCAGTCCAGTGCCAGGAGCCAAATAGATATCTATTGACTGAACAGATTCCTAATTGAGATGAGGACACTAAGACTCAGGGTTGAGAAATCTTAGTCAAAGTAACAATTTTAGTCAATTTGTAACAATTACTAATATTTATTGTATATCCAATCTATTCTATGCCAAGTAATTTACATGAATCTTCTCATTAATCTTCACAACAATCTTCACAACCTTTACTTTCATTTTATTTATAAAAGAATTGAGGCTCAGATGGGGTAAGCAACTACACCCGTTTACACAGCCAGGAAGCAGCAGAAATTCCAGAATCTGGACCAGGAAGTCATAGGCTAGAAAAGGCCTGTTTCACCACAGAAATACTGTTTCTCTTAGAAGCAAAGGTAGAGATTTGACACCAGCTCTAACAGTGCCCAAGCCCAAACTCTTGTATAACTCTAATCTCATGCTGAAAGACATAAGCAACCCCAGTCTTTTAGTATCTCCAAGGCTGACAAGCTTTGATCGTCTAGTCAAAATATCCCCTTTTTCTAGGTAGAAATTATCATTCTTAATTACCCTTGTAATATGCAAAGTAAGCTTAAAATTCTACCTCTCAAAACTTTTTAAAGTCACTTAATCCTCAGAAAACCCTAATAGTATAGGCATTAGTTCTACAGAGATTAAAGACATGCTCAAAGTTATAGGTGGTAGATGGAAGAGCAGAGACTATTCTCCTGACTACTACATGTGTCTTATAGAATCACAAATTGAGAGGTTCAAAAGACAATTTTAGGGTTCTGCGAAGAGTTTGACTAGGGGATCTAACTTTCTGAGGATGAAAGCAATCACTTCGTTTTAGTGAGCTATAGAATGTTCCAGGCAGGGAGAATATATTTGAAGTTTCTAAGGTAGGCAAGCATTTGGCCCAAAGGAGGATCTTGAAGCAGACCCATGTGACCAAAGTGCAGTGATTAGGGGAAGGTAGGCAGCTGGAGAGGGAGTCCTGTCAGCATAAAAGGCTGTTTAGAATTTTGGGTGTTTTTTTCCTGAGAGTAGCAGAAAGCCATTAGGGTTCTGAGCAGAGTGATGAACTCCAATTTCTGTCTTAAAACAAGTGCTGGCTGATGTGTGAAGATTAGACCAGAAGAAGTGAAGGGCAGGAGCAACTCAGTCAGAGGTCCAGGTAAGAGGTAAGGCTGGCTAAGCATGAGTTACTGTGGAGAGGAGTGGACAGTCAAGCAATGGCACGTGGAATTGACAAGAGATTGGGCATGCATTAAACAGGTCCATAAAGTTGGGAGACAAGACAGTACCATGTAGGACTATAAATAAAGGTCCACCAGATATAAAGTACCATTTTTATGAGAGGCCATCCATTGTCTCCATTTCTCAGGGAAATTCTCAGGTCACCCACTTCCCTCCTCCTAAATCTCTTAGAAAATGGATGGGCCCACACTACTGCATTGCCACTAGAAGTTCTCTTTTTTCCCTCCTCAGATGGCACGCCATTTTGTGAAATCAAACAACTCATTTATTTTTCATAGATATAGCTGGAGGAGACTCCCATCTCATGTAGATAAAAGAGGGAATGAGGATAAATGACTCTATCCTGTGCAGTGCCACATTTAATCCTAAGACAATTTGAATTTGCATTGCTACTTCTTTTTGTTTAAGCAAAATCTTTGCATGCTGTTAGGGTAAGGCTCTGGTCTATCTGTCTGTCTCTCTCTCTCTCCATTTTTTTTTTTTTTTTTTCATATTGGAGTCCTCTTCTGTTTTAGGAGTGAAGGGATGTGTGCCAAGTCCACCTCTTCTTACTAAAAATATGGATTTGTTATTATTTTTGTAATATTCTGTAGAGTTTTAATATCTAAAAATAAAAATAAATGCTGTACCCTCCAAAAATCATACTAAAATAACCTATAATCTATTATTGAAATATGCTAGTCAAGGGAAATATTATAATGTGATAGGCTGAACATGGCCCCTCAAAGATATCTATACTTTAATCCTTAGGATCTTTGAATACATTACCTCCCACAGCAAAAAGGAATTTGTAGGTGTAATTGAGTTAAGGACCTTGAGATGGATTACCCTGGATTATCCAAGCAAACCAAATATAATCAAAAAGGCTTTCCTGGGATCCCTGGGTGGCGCAGCGGTTTGGCGCCTGCCTTTGGCCCAGGGCGCGATCCTGGAGACCCGGGATCGAATCCCACATCAGGCTCCCGGTGCATGGAGCCTGCTTCTCCCTCTGCCTGTGTCTCTGCCTCTCTCTCTCTCTCTCTATCATAAATAAATAAAAAAAAAAAAATTAAAAAAAAAAAAAAAAAGGCTTTCCTAAGAGGGAGACAGAATGCTAAGTATTAGGTAGAGGTACTGAAAGCTGTTACACTGCTGACTTTGAATGAATATGAAGGATAAGGTCACTAGCCAAGAAATGCTGGCCATATCCAGAAGCTAGAAAAGAAAAGGAAATTGGTTCTCTCCCTGAGCCTCCAGAAGGCAAGAAGTCCTGTCACCATCTTGATTTTAGCCCACTGAAATGATTTCAGACTTACCTCTAGAAATGTAAGATAACAAATTTGTATGATTTTTTAAGCCATTAACTTACGGAAATTGTTACAGCAGCAACTGGAAACAAATAGATATTGTTAAACTTGAACTAAGCCATTTAAATTGATAGTAAAGCATTAGCATTTGTATCAGATACACTCAAGAATAAATCTAAGGTTGCCACTTATTCTGTGTAATCTTACAAAGTTACTTATACTTTCTGAACCTCGATTTTCTCATTCATAATATAAGTAAAATGATAACTACTCTCAAAAGATGCTATAAATACTTTGGTCTGAGTGTACTAATCTTTCCTCTAGTGTTATGCCTAATAGTATATACACAAAAGGATCTATAGCCAAATAAGAAATAATGTGCATGTTTAAGTTCAAAATATTAATTATCCTAAATTCTTAAAAGTACAATGTGACAGAAGCAGCTAGTTATCAGTCAGCTCTCAGTTCTACAATTGCCACTAATTTCAATGGTACTGAAATTGTGGTTCATGGATTGTTGCTGGTCAGAAAGCCCACTGATCTCCAATGAGGTTAGTACAGAAATTAAACTTAAGGTTCTATATGTTATATTTGTAATAATTAAATGCATTTTGTTCCTTGGGTATTATCATCAGTAAATAAAATATTCAGTTCTGTGTTTGGTTTTCACTACCTCAGCTACCAACTAGAGCTGATGCCCAGCTTGGTTTTGAAAATAAGTTCACTTTGGTTTACCTTAGAGCTTAAATCATCAAAGCTCTGGGAGAAGCTCCAGCCATGAGTAGGAAATATTTAATGTACATATAAATTCCACATTCTATATCTACTCTGACTCAAGGTCAGGATTTAAAGCCTACCCCAATAGGTCCAGCATAATTTACTCCTGGGGGAGAATCCTCTTATATTCCAAAGTGCTACTCTGTTATAACATATTCTATGATTCTGCAGCCATCCACAATATAACTAACTATTGAACAAGATGGCATAATATTTATCTAATTGGGATCCCAAGTTCAAAATGTCCAAGAATGAGAATGGCAGGATAAGGCAAAATAGCATTAACACTAGACTCTCTGAATGGTCTTCTCAGTGCACTAAAGAAAGCATAATGAAGACACTACTTAAGTAGCAGTGTAAGCTAAGTGGCTTGACCCTTTCCCAAGTCCCTTCTAGCTTTAAAACTCAAATTTGGAATTCAATTTTGAAACAGAGATAGTATTGCAAATCAAATATTCCATATGTTCCCCACATTTCATCTTCTTGAATTCAGGTAGGGCCGAATGACTTATTCTGATCACTGTACTGTGAGCAGGGGTTGGCCAGACACTGAAGAAAAGGTGTGAGTTCCCTTCTCATTCTTAGGAAGCCTGGAGCTCAAAAGTTGAGATGGCTGAGTCATAGGTCAAAGGAGACTACACTGTTGAGGCATCACCTAAAGGACAGGGTAGTGAAGAGTTATTTGACCTACAGATGTCTTTACAGGAGAAGAAATAAGCTTTAGGTATTAAGCCCTTGAGATTCTGTGTTTGCCTGGTACTGAAGCATAAGCTTATCCTCATCTGTCTGCTGAATAATTAACCATCAAAAAGAAAGAGTAATGAAAATCATAAATAAGATGAGAAAATATACTTGGCCAAATGTAAGATCTTGTTAAAATTCCTAAGTTTTAGAATCATCTAAATCTTTCAAGTTTTTATTTCTCATCACAAAACACAACTTTATGTTCTATGTAAAAGGTTGCAAAATCTCAGAAAAAATTCTCTTGAGGCTTTCTAAACATCAAAAAGATCTTTAAGCAACACTTTGAAAAGTTAACAGAAAATTAATTTTAAACACACAGTTCTTTGTTCTTATCTCTAAAGTGAGTGAGTTTAAACTTTCAGTGAAAAGGTGCTGACAAAATGCATTTTGACAGATGATAATACTGTAAATTAGAAACAAATGTAGATTTGAAGGGTCACAATAAGACTGAGTAAAAACTGGAATGCAAATGCATTTTAAACATCTCCTACATCTCTACTGTGGAAAGTCTCTCTTAACTTCTATTTAAAGTTTTTTTTTTTTTGACATGTTAATTCACAATCACATAAACATATACACTGGAGATACTTTAAAGGTGTTTCTCCTTGTTAAAAAAAAAAGTCAGCTGAAAATTCATAGACTTGACTATTCTTATTTTTTAAATGTAAGTACTACTTTTTTTCTCGAAAAATATGTTTTTAATGAATTAAACAGCACAATGATAGTATAGTTTATTCAGAAACAGGTCACAAAAAGTGGTCCTGTTTTATTCAGGATGTCATGTCCCAGATGTTAGAATCTCAATTCTATTTCAATGTGACATTTTCAAAACCAGAAAGCACCCCGAGGGCCTGGCACAAGGAACAAAGAGAAGAAATTTTTCAGATAAAATGAAAAGACCTAATACTACTCAAGGCTGCCTATTTTATAGCTAAAGGTATATTGACAATCACTCTGAGGCAGTTGTACCTACTCTACTGGAATAAACTGATGATATGAGATCCTCTACCTACTGCTGGAGATGTCTTGAGGATTATTCCATAATAGAGAGAATGAACACCATATGCTTGCAATTTAAGAATAAATTAAAAGTGGGCCATTCTATAATTTGTAAACAATGACTAGTGAAGAGGAGAAGAGGCAGCCAGAATGGGGAAGATCAAGATTAGAAAAGATAAGGAATGACAAAAGGCAGGATAAATAATGAAGCTGAAATAGCTTCTTTCACTTCTCATCCAAATGAAAGAGCTTAGTCAGATCTTGGAGCAGGTGTTTGTAACTCAAGGATTTCTGAGGGGGCATCGATGCCTATTCAGGGGATAGTAAAACCTCCACATTTGAAGTAAATACAGAATATATTTGTGAGTTTTTCTAAAGAGAGAAATATAATTTTTGTCAGATTTTTTTCAAAGTTGAAAACTGACTCTAAAGTGGACAATATGTTATAGTCTGATACCAGGCTTAAGCAAGAATCAAATGAAGCATAACATTCACGGCAATCACATCTGAAAGTGGCCCATCATCCAGATCCAGTGGAGACAGAGCAAAATCAGCTGCATTTCTCCCCACCCAGATGAAACTTCAGCTGTCCTTCAAGGCTCAAATTAAATAGGTACTAGTTCTTCAGCACTATCCTTCAGGGATATTAGAAAAAAAGGCACATACATTCTTTTAAATGAAATAAATATAATAATTATGAATTTGTTACTGGAGCAACTGGAGCCCTTAGGCACTGCCTGTAGAAATGCAAAATGGTATGACCACTATGGAAAAAAAGTGTGGTTCTTCAAAAAATTAAAAATGGAATTGCCATACAATTCATCAATCCCCCTTCTAGATATATACCCAACAGTATTAAAAGCAGTGTCCCAAAGAGGTTTTTGGACAACCACGTTCACTGCAACATTTTTCACAGTAGACAAAAGGTAGAAGCAACTCAAATGTCTCTCAAAAGACGAATAAACAAAATGTGCTATAAACATAGAATATTATTCATCCTTATAAAGGAAGGAAATTCTGACACATACTACAACATGAATCAACTCTGAGGACATTATAATAAGTAAAATAAGGCAGTCCGAAAGACAAATACTGTATGATTTCACTTTATATGAAGTGAAGTATCTAGAATACTTAAACTTGTAAGGTCAAAAAAATAAAATGGTGGTTGCCATAGGCTGGAGGGAGGTGAGAGTGGGCAGTTGTTTAATGGTTGATATAGTTTCAGTTCTGTAAGATAAAAAGATTTCTGGAAATCAGTTACACAATAATTCAAATATATTTAATATTGCTATTTATTTGAATATGATTAAATGATAAATTTATATATATATTTTACCACAGTTAAATTGTTTTACTTTTTTTAAAAACATGGTTTAATTCTATATCTATTAACTTACAGGGATTTCCATGCTGTATTTTTAAGTGAGACAAGCAGGTATTGAAATAATGTCTTACAACCTCATTTTTGAAAAAAAGTAAATATTTTAAATGCGTTTATAAAAGTCATATAGTCATATAAATAATGATATACATCAAATTATCAGCTAATTTGAAGCAGGCAATGGCAACTGATTAACTCTGTCTTGTATGTTTTGTTTTTTCACTTCTACAAAGAGCATTTTCTTCAATAACTAAAAATAATAATTAGCAAAGAAAAATGACACAATGTAATAAGGATTCAAGCGGATACAGACATCAAAATCTATGTGAGATGAAGACAGGAGAAAATCTGTGGCTGTAGGAGATGGTTTCTGAAAAGGCTTGTAGCCAAGATCACATAAGAGCTGGACCTTGACCTCTGAGTGACTAAAGAGAGGTTGTCCAGATCTGGAATGCAGGAAAATAAAGACGGCAAGCTTGATGAAGATGGCATCTGTTGCTGTTGTTAAAATAATTCCATGCATATCAGTTTTTCCCTATTCAACTCATGAAGTTTGTGAGCATATCTGATTTATGTGCAACTATGACTAACATTTTAATGACATAGAACATAATTCATAACTCCAAATATTTAACCCCAAATGTGCTTTTCTCATTTAACAATAGACTGTGAACATGCCTCCAGGACAATAAAGATTCAACTGCTTCTTTTTGACAAATTCACATTTAAAAAAAAAAAATCCTATTCATAAATAGAAGGAATAAAAATCAATGAATTAAGCATTCAATTCAATAAATTAAAAATAATAAAATCGACTTTAGAAAACACAAATGAAGATAGATAACATTAAAAATTTAAGGAATTGATAGATCCAAGATGAGAGGGAAAACTAATGAGCATAAAAGAAAACTTTGCAAAACTCTATCCAAAAGAACTTAAAATCCAAGTGAAATAGATTTTTTAGGAAAATGCAAATTTCTGAAATTGTATCCAGAAATTGGAAAACTGAACTACATCGACTGCCATGTAAGAAACTGAGAAATTCAAAGAGGTAAAAAACAAAACAAAACAAAACAAAACAAAAACCTCTAATGCTCAGAACTCACACAGGTAATTAAAAACAAGAAGATGGGATTCATGTAACAAGACATGAGTAACCAAGGATCCCAATTCCTAGCATATGACATTTGTTTAGTTGTGATATGACCACTGATGCAAGAAAAAAGCATTTGTAAGCGTAAGGATGTGTTTAGATGGAAAGGCAACACAGAAAAGTTGTTCTCTCCCTACTCTTAACCTTTAATGCCAACTCAACTACACTGGCTTAACAAAGTTCCTGACTAGCTGTCAGTTGGTTTCTGCTAAGGGAGTTCTAGGAAGCCCTGATTGTTGATGGAGATGATGAGTGCCATGTGACCCCCCATTACTGACTGCAACCTGGATGAACATCTGATAAAGGACAGTTAACATATATTATGACTAATGTTCTACAAAACTTTATTGGTCAATCACAATCACTTTGGAAATTTTACTATTACCAAAAAAAAATCCCAGTTGTTCAGTGAGTCATAGAGGCAGCGGTAGATAAGGGTGGCCAAGTCATGTTAATTAGTATACTGTATTAGTAAAACAGAAACATAAAGGATCGCCAAACTCAGCTGCAAGAAGGCAACACTGAAATCCACCCAGAGTGGCTTTGGATCTTTTTTTTTTAAGGTTTTATTTATTTATTTATTCATGAGAGACACAGAGAGAGAAAGAGAGAGAGAGAGAGGCAGAGACACAGGCAGAGGGAGAAACAGGCTCCATGCAGGGAGCCTGACGTGGGACTCAATTCTGGGTCTCCAGGATCAGGTGCTGGGCTGAAGACTGCGCTAAACCACTGAGCGACCCAGGCAGCCCGGCTTTGGATCTTAACAGCCTTTCAGTAATCACCTCAGAAAAGTCTGGGTAGGCTAGGGTTCCTGTTCTTCTGGTGAGGCCCAACGGATTGTGTTTCCTTAGCTTCTCACGAGGCCTCACAACACAGCTGGAATCCCTGTCTTTGTCATTTCCACTTCCATCCAGATCATGAAATTCACCCCTGCCCCTCCCCATTTAGCTGAGAAAGTTTCTGTTCTGGGCTCTGGCCTCAGAAACAATTCTCAGAAAACATTTTGAATTCCTGAACTGGTGGCTCGATTTACCACTTTGGAAAGATTAAAGAAATTGGTCTTTTTCTAAGGCTGAAAAGATAGTGAGGAAATTTATTAATGGTATTCAAGAACATGATGGATTCTTACATAGGTGGTACTGACCAGCTGTTCTCCATCTCTACTGAGAGCAGAACAAAGGGAAATGGTGTTAAATTGCAAAATTAGGGATTTTGTCAATTTAATAAATCACCGGGTCCTCATTCTCTCATCTCCCACTCCCTGTCCCAGTTGCTAACCTTTATCAGCTAAGTGTTCATTACTAGGCATTTCATTTTCAATTCCATTTATTCCTAAGTAGGAGGACCTAAGCAGTCCTGCTCTTTGATTTATGGATGTACAGTGTACTGCCCAAGTCCTTCTCAAATCTGCGTCTGTGATGAAGCATCGCTTGTCAGAAGCACTATACAGAGCAGTAGAATGAGGGCAAATGCTGACACACTTTTCAGTTCCAATCACGCCGGACCTCTGATGCCAAATAACACAGAGGTGCACAATTTCTCCACATCGTTTTGTCGATTTCCCTCCAAACTGCATGGTTATGGGACACTTTGTTATCAGTTCTAAGGCAGCCCTGACAGCAGGGAGTGTGAGTATTATAAGGAGCAATTTAATTCTATGAAATGAACCTAATGAAAGTACACAGGTAGAGCAGAGTCATGGGGCCAAGAAACCAATGGAAGAGATACCAAGAGGATCTGTCTAGGGAGAGTGGACTGTGCTTAGCAGGGATGGCAACACAAGACAGTGATAAAGACTTGGCAATGACTTCAAGCTGAGATGTGCTGAGGATATGAAGACTCATTTGCCCAGCATCTACCCCTTTAGATTAAAAAAAAAAAAAAAGTAGGCTCTTTTTAAGTTTTAAGAAAGTTATCTCCCAAGGTGCCCAGTGCAGTCAAACAAGAAAGACTGTGATATGTTCCACCCAGAGACGCCTAACAACAAGATGTTACAGCACATACATTGGAATTTTCTAAGACGTTTCTGTAGAAATAAAACCCACACAGACTATCCTATATACAAAGGAGGAGAAAAGCTAACCAAGTCCTCAAGGACATCACACCCATCAAATTAGAAAGAAGCTCCTTTCACTTACATAAAGCTTTTGATTTTTTCAATCTGATTGTTTCCCTGGGAGTGAAACTGCTATCAATGAAGAGATATCAGTCTTCCAGAGGCCCTGTCACCAGATAACTGTCCGCATATTATGCAGAACAAGAAAATATGTTTGTGCTCTTTACAAAAACCATCAGTATCTCAGTACCACCCAATTCATTTGGCTTTGATTTTGTCATTTTCCAAGATTGTGAAAAGTGAAACAGTCATATGGATTTATGGTTGTGCCAATGCTATTTGCAGTAAATAATCACACTCCCTGAAAGGCACAAACAGAGAAAGTAATGGAGTCAATGTGAGAGGGCAGCTCTTTTTTTTTTTTATTCTTTTTTAAATTTAAATTCCATTTGCCAACATCTAGAACATCATTAGTTTCTATGTAGTTTTCAATAATTCATCAGTTGCATATAACACCCATGCTCATCAGATCACATGCCCTCCTTAATGACCATCACCCTATTTACACCATCCCCCCAGAAACCTCCCTTTCAGCAACCAGCAGTTTGTTTCCCAGAGCTAAGAGTCTTTCATGGTTTGTTTCCCTCTCTGATTTTTTTCCCATTCAGTTTCCCGTCTTTCCCTGGAGCTCTTCTGCATTATTTCTTATATTCCCCATATGAGTGAAACCATGTGATAATTGTCTTTCTCTGATTGACTTATTTTAACTTAGCATAATACCCTCCAGTTCCATCCATGTCAAAGTAAATGGTATGTATTCACCCTTTCTAATGGATGAGTAATATTCCAGTATGTGTAATATGTGTGTATATATATACACACACCGCATCTTCTTTATCTATTCATCTGTCAAAGGACATCATGGTTCCTTCCACAGTTTGGCTATTGTAGACATTGCTGCTATGAACCTTGAGGTGCAGGAGCCCTTTTGTTTCACTACATCTGTATTTTTTGGGTAAATACCCAGTAGTGCAATTGCTGGGTCATAGAGTAGCTTTATTTTTAACTTCTTGAGGAACCTCTACAGTTTTCCAAAGTGGCTGTACCAGCTTGCATTCCTACCAACAGTAAAGAGGGTTCCCCTTTTACCACATTCTTGCCAACATTTGTTGTTTCCTCTCTTGTTTTTAGCCATTCTAACTGGCGTAAAGTGGTATTTCATTGTGGTTTTGATTTGTATTTCCCTGATGATAAGTGATGTTGAGCATTTTTTCATGTGTCTGTTGGCCATTTGTTTGTCTTCTTTGGAGAAAAGTCTGTTCATGTCTACTTCCCATTTCTTGCCTGGATTATTTATTTTTTGGATGTTGAGATTGATTAAGTTTTTATAGATCTTGGATACTAGCCCTTTATCTGATATGTTATTTGCAAATATCTTCTCCCATTCTGTAGATCGTCTTTTAGTTTTGTTGACTGTTTCCTTTGCTGTGCAGAAGCTTTTTATCTTGATGAAGTCCCAGTAGGTCATTTTTACTTTTGGTTCCTTTGCCTTTAGAGACATGTCTTGCAAGAAGTTGCTTCAGCCGAGGTGGAAAGGTAGCTGCCTGTGTTCTCCTCTAGGATTCTGATGGATTCCTGTCTCACATTTAGGTCTTTCATCCATTTTCAGTTTATCTTTGTGTATAGTATAGTATAGTATAGTATAGTATAACAGAATGGTATAGTTTCATTCTTCTGCATATGGCTGTCCAATTTTCCTAGTACTATTTATTGAAGAGTGTCTTTTTTCCATTGGATAGTCTTTCCTGCTTTGTCAGAGATTAGTTGACCATAGAGTTGAGGGTCCATTTCTGGGTTCTCTATTCTGTTCCACTGATCTATGTGTCTGTTTTTGTGCCAGTACCAGGATGTCTTGATGATCCATGGCTTTGTAACAGAGCTTGAAGTCAGGCATTGTGATGCCTCCAGCACTGATTTCCTTTTTCAACATTCCTCTGGCTATTCAGGGTCTTTTCTGGCTCCATATAAATCTTAGGACTATTTGTTCCAACTCTGTGAAAAATGTCAATGTTATTTTGATAGCAATTGCATTGAATGTATGGATTAATCTGGGTAGCATACACATTTTAACAATATTTATTTTTACAATCCATGGCAGCTCTCTTCATAGAACTTAAATTCTACTAGAACCACATCATCATAAGCTTAGTGGTTTTACACTGAATTTTGAGCATGAGACACTCAGGATGAAAAGAAAACTATAAAAAATACTTAAACTCATCTTTAACTATTTATAATCATATTATCAAAAATTCAGATGAGCAAGCAATTTAAAACTTGTTTTTATTATTTAAAACTGGATAGCATTCCTTCAATAATGGCTTTAGGGATGTATATATATATACTTATACATATAATCTGTAATATATATAAATATATACAGATATATTCATATAATGTGTGTGTATATATAATCATTACTTCATCACTTTGACTTTTTCAATCAGTAATTTATCCTATCCCCTACTATGGATCTGTAAGTATGAAAGAAATCCGTAACAGAGGCTGAAGTAAAATGTTGACTTGAAAAGTCAAAACAAGGGCAGCCCCCATGGCTTAGCAGTTTAGCGCCGCCTTCAGCCCATGGCGTAACCCTAGAGACCAGGGAACAAGTCCCACATCAGACTCCCTGCATGGAGCCTGCTTCTCCCTCTGCCTCTCTCTCTAAAATAAATAAATAAATAAATAATAAACAAACAAACAAATTTAAAAAAAAAAAAGTCAAAACAAAACAATACAATAATAAGTCTGATTCCACAAATTCCAGATACCTCATTCTTTTGCATCACATCTCATATTTTTTGCCTGCTATAGGAAACATCACTGAAAGAATCAGAAGATCTGAAAAACAGTCTTGGATTCTCAACCTCGGAAATTTAGGTCAGAGACAAGCTGGATCCATATCTGATACTTAACCCGGAAATATGAACAGACCAGGAGCTGACTCAAGTCTGCACACCACATGCCTTGTCTTACTCTGAATGTGCTTGACAGCCTGAGCCTTAGTGGAATATTCTGGTCAAAGATTCCCATATTTTTAAATCAAGATGAATGTTTGAGGATTTATATAAGAAATGCCCATGTTTCTGGGCCATGCAACTGACACTGGCTTCAAGAGCTCATGAGTTATTCCTCAGAGCCTTTAAGGGCGACAGGTTGTAAATTTGCTTACTTTGTCCTGCGCTTCCCTCCAGCCTCACAGTAACTCTCTCAATTTGGCAAATTATCTTTCTCTAGCCATTAGAATTGACAAATAGGTAAAGGGGGTTGAGGAGCACTGGCGATCTATTTATCCTAGTGATCAAACTTCTAAAACTCTGGAATCTAATAAGAAAGGGTATAAATGCAAGACATTCTCCTTGATTATGTGGAGGAATGTCATTATATCCTCGAAAAGTATACTTAATGAGATAGTTTAAATACTCTGGAAAGAAAGGGGCTTGATTACTACAACAGTTGACATAGTTAAGAGCTCATTTATTGTGGTTTTATGTATCTAAAATGCACTTTCCATACATAAGAATGGAAATCTGCTGGCTGATAAACTCTTTAAAAGGAAGATTCTATCATATACTTAAATTCCTTTGAGGATACTGAGTGCTCCATATGATAACTATTATAATTATAAGCATTTGTCAAGATGGTTTAAAATACTCTTATCACAAAATGCTTGATTATAACAGTGGACTGATGTGGCTAGGAGCTCTATCATAGTGATTGTGTATAAAAGCCTACATCGTCTACATCGTACATTTGTGAAATGGAAGAAGGGTTTTTCCACTAAATGCTAAAAGTCTAGAAAAGCTCCATTTGTGATTTAAGCACCCTGAAGAAGGGCAGGGAGAGCTCAGACCTGGGCTTTGAGGCCCAAACTGAATCCTCATTATTAAAATCTCAGAGGATTAATAATACATCTGTGGCACTGGAAAAGATAGTAACAAACTTTGACATTGTTACCAACTGCTGACACTACAGAAGAGGGGTTTGCAAGCAGCTCAACATATCTGGATGTCATTCCCATCATAATGTGATACATTAATGACCTGCCATGAATTATGTTATAAATAGCTTCAAGTTTATTTTCACTTTTAGTAATACAACAAACTAAATGAGTCTTTAGACCCAGTTTCAAGTTTAACTGTTGCAATCACTCCAAGGGATTCCCTTATCTATTTGAGTTAAATTTAAAATCACAACTTAAAACCTTGTGGAATCTATTGAATGTTTCATAGGATGGTCATGTTGAAAGTGGATTTAATCAATGGTCATTTTATATGAACTTCCAAATACTTCCCTGAGCAAGGAAGAAAGAGTGGCAAAACAATAGAATCATCCAGAAGTAATAAAGTGCTTATGTACCAAAAACATTTAAAACACAACGCTATTTGATATATACAGCAAATCTGTGGAGAGAAATAATGATTTTAACAGGCCAACATACAGTTCTAGGAGCTATAGAAGGATGATTCTTTCACTAAAAAGCACTGGAAACTTCTCAGCTATAGCTTAAACTTTCAGAAGCTGAAGGAAGTAAATAATGAAAGACTATGATATCACATCAGGAAACACTCAAGTTCAACTTAACAAGAAGCTACATCACCTCTCCATATCCATTTCTTACCCAGGAGCAGGAAGAGTACATATTATTACATTGCCATCCATTCTGTAGCTACTACATTCTCAAAATTCATCAGCTGATGAAATATGATGGAAGATGCTTCATGTCATTTTACCTGAAAAAATAGGCAGTTATTGAAAAAACAGTGATGTATTTTATAGTTAGAAGTCTAATGGAATTTTTAGGCTCGAAGCTTCCAGAAGGATAGGTACCACTTTTTCCAGCTCCTGGAGAATATTTGCTTTTAAAATGTCACCCAAACCATCTCTCAGCAGGTTTTTTTAAATATTAATATTCTCCTATTGTATCATTACATTGTACTATATCATTACTATTGTTGTTATTCTTACTATCCTTAGTCTGTCTAACTTGTCTCCAAGACTAGGGAATCATGAAATTTTATACAGCACTCTCAGAAAATCATACATATACATGTCACACAGGTGTAAGTGGAGGAGCTTGCCTGGCTGCCCTGATTGCTGAGGTGTCTTAGTTCAGCTTACCTGTGACCCACTCAGGTATCAAATGAGAAATCTCTGTGCTAGGTTCTGGGCTCATTAAAAGCAGGGTATTTATCTTCATGTCCATAGTTCCAGATAGTGCACTCGATAAGTACATGTCAAAGAAAAAAAAAACAAAACAAAAAACAAATTTATTAAGGTAGATTATAAAGTGTTTCACAGCCCTGGCTCTAAACCAAGTTCTGTATTATCTTCAGCCACTCATCCCCACTTGTAATTCATCCTAGGCTCTGAAGTATTCTAATATATATTTATGCCCTAGTCCTGTGCTTACTAACGTGGTCCATGGCAAGCATTCAATTAAAAAAAAAAAAAAAAATCTAAGACCTTCAACAGAGCAATGCCAGAATGTTACTGTTGCAGAAACACTTGCAATCCTCCCACACACATTATCAGAGTCTGAGGTAAAACCCCACCCTTCCCTCTCCTATCCTTGTATCCAGTCAAGTGCTAGGTCCTACCAATCTAACTCCCTAATATCTCTCCAATCCATGCATTTCTCTCCATATCTGGATCACCAGATCACATTAGGCCCTCATTATCTCTCACCTAGACAGTTCCCATATTCTCTTGATCTTTTTTCATTTTATTTATTTATTCACGAGAGACACAGAGCACACGCGAAAGAGACAGAGACACATGCAGAGGGAAAAGCAGACTCCACACAGGGAGCCCGAAACGGGACTCAATCCCAGGGAGCCCAAAACGGGACTCAATCCCGGGTGTCCAGGATCACAACCTGGGCTGAAGGCGGCAATAAACCACTGAGCCACCCAGGCTGCTCTCTCCTGATCTTTCTTAAAGCATTTACCTGCCTTTCTTCACACAGCAGCCCAAAGAAGCTTCAAAAATACAAATATGATGCCAACAAACTGGACAATCTAGAAGAAACTGTTAAATTCCTAGAAACATGTAACCTCTTAAAACCGAATCAGGAAGAAATAGAAAATTTGAACAGACCGATTGCCAGCAGTGGAATTGAATCAGTAATCAAAACACTCCCAACAAAGTCCAGGCCAGATGGATTCACATGTGAATTCTCCCAAACATTTAAAGAAACATTAATATCTATTCTCAATTTTTTTTCCAAAAAAGCAGAAGAGGAAGACTTCCAAATTCATTCTATGAGGCCAGTACTATCCTGATACCAAAACCAGACAAAGACACCACAAAAACAAAACAAAACTAGAAGCCAATATCTGATGAACATAGATGCAAAAAATCCTCAACAAATACTAGCAAAACAAATCCAACAATACATTAAAAAAATCATTTACCACAATCAGGTGAGACTTATTCCTAGATTCAAAGGTAATCCAATATCCACAAATCAATTGACATGATACATCATATCAATAAAAGAAAGGGTAAAAATTATATGATTAATTCAATAGATGCAGAGAAAGCATTTGACAAAGTACAATATTACATTCATGATAAAAACCCTCACCAATGTAGGTTTAGAGGGAATATACCTCAACATAATAGATGTTTTATATGAAAAACCCATGGCTAACATCATACTCAATGGGGAGAACTGAGAGCTTTTCCCCTAAAATCAGGAACAAGACAAGGATGTCCACTCTTACCACTTTGATTCAACATAGTACTGGAAGTCCTAACCTCAGCAATTTGACAAGAAAAAGAAATAAAAGGCCATCCAAATTGGTAAGGAAGAAGTAAAACTTTCACTCTTTGCAGATGACATGATACTATACACAGAAAACCATAAACACTCCAAAATAACTACTAGGACTGATAAATGAATTAAATAAAGTTGCAGGATACAAAATCAATGTGTAGAAATCTGTTGCATTTCTATATGCTAATAATGAAGCAGCAGAAAGAGAAATTAAGAAAACAATCTCATTTGTAATTGCACCAAAAATAATAAAACATCTAGGTAAAACTTAACCAAAGAGGTGAAAGATCTGTACTCTGAAAACTATAAAACACTGATGAAAGAGATGAAGGCAACACAAGGAAATAGACATTCCATGCTCATGGATTGGAAGAACAAATACTATTTAAAAAGAGAGAGAGAAAGAGAGAACAAATACTGTTAAAATGTCTATATTACCCAAAGCAATCTAAAGATTTAATGCAATCCCTATCAAAATACCAACAGTATTCTTCACAGAATCAGAATAAACAATCCTAAACTTTGTATGGAATCATAAAAGATTCTAATAACCAAAGAAATTTTGAAAAAGAAAAGCAGAACTAGAGGTATCACAATTCCAGACTTCAAATTATATTTCAAAGCTGTAGTAATTCAAACACTATGGTATTGGCACAAAAACAGATACATAAAACAATAAAACAGAATACAAAAGCCATATGTAAACCCACAATTACATGGTCAATTGATCATCAACACAGGAGGCAAGAATATACACTGGAAAAAAAAAAAACATCTCTTCAATAAATGGTACTGGGAAATGGACATCTACAAGCAAAAGAATGAAACTTAATCGTTTTCTTATACTATACACAAAAATAAACTCAAAATGGATTAAAGACTTAAATTGAGACCTGAAACAATAAAAATCCTAGAGTGGAACACAGGCAGTCATTTCTCTGACACTGGCCATAGCAACATCCTTCTGGATAAATCTCCTGAGGCAAGGGAAACAAAAGCAAAGAAACTACTGGGATGACATCAAAGTAAAAAGCTTCTACACAGAGAAGGAAACAACCAACAAAACTAAAAAACAATTTACTGAATGGGAAAAAATATTTGCACATCATGTATCTGATAAAGGGTTATTATTCAAAATATACAAAGAACTTATACAGCACAACACTAAAAAACAATTAAAAAATGGTCAGAGACATGAACAACCATTTCTCCAAAGACGACATGAAAAGATTTTCAACATCACTCCTCATCAGGTAAATACAGATCAAAACTACAATCTGAGATATCACCTCACATCTGTCAGAGTGGCTAAAATCAAAAACAGGAAAAAAGAATTGGCAAGGGTATGGGAAAGAAGGAACCCTTTTGCACTGTTGATGGGAACACAAACTAGTGCAGCCACTGTGGAAGACAGTATGGAGGTTCCTCAAAAAATTAAAAATAGAGCCACCCTATGATCCACTAACCACACTACTGGGTATTTACCCAAAAAATATAAAAAACATTAATTTGGAAAGATATACACAACCCTATGTTTATAGCAGCATTATCTACAATAGCCAAATTATGGAAGCAGCCCGAGTGTCCACTGATAGATGAATGGATACAGAAGATGTAGTGTGTACACACACACACACACACACACTAGAATATTATTCAGCCATAAAAAAATGTTATCTTGCCCTTTGCAACAACATGGATGGATCTACAAAATATAATGCTAAGTGAAATAAGCCAGTCAGAGAAAGACAAATGTCATAGGATTTCACTTGTATGTGGAATTTAAGAAACAAAACAAGTGAACAAAAGGAAAAAGAAGAAAAATAAAAAATCAGACCCTTAACTATAGGGAACAAATGGATGGGTTACCAGAGGAAGGGTGCATGGGGAGAATGGGTGAAATAGGTGAAAAGGAATGTACTTGTCTTCTTGAGCACTGAATAATGTATGGAGCTGTTGGATCACTATACTGTACACCTAAAAATATCATAGCACTATATGTTAACTACACTACAAAGAAAATGCTTAAAAACGCAAATATGAGAATCTCACTAAAATCTGTCAGGCTCTTATCGATATACTTAGAATTAGGAAAAAAAAAAAAAAAAAGAAATCCTTAACATGGCCTATGGTGGTCTTGTGTGATCTGTGCGCAGATCTTTCCCATTATTTTATACTCAACACTTTTTATTATTTCCCTAAATATAAGTTCACCCCCACTTCAGAACATTGACAAATAGTTTGTTTCAGATGTCTACTCACTCTTTCTTCTTAAACTAGTTAATGTCCAGTTACTCTTTAGGTACAGATCAATAGTCGAAATCTCAAGAGAAATTTAACTAAGGTTAATTTATTTATTAATTAGGATTCCTAACAGATGTTATGTTCTGCCCTGGGCTTTGGAAATACAGGTGTAAACAAGGAAAAAAAATGTGCCTGCTTCCATAGAGGCTATGAAGTAAGATTTCATGTGGCTGTAAGTAATTAAAAAGCCTAGTAGAATAGTGAAAGCACATAATGAATATTTTTTCTCAAGTACATGAAGTCCAAGAGAGGCAAGCCTTGGATTGATACAATAGGTGAGCTAAACAATGTCATCAGTGACCAAAGCTCTTTTCATGTTTTTACTTCTTTTCCTTAATACAGAAGCTTTTGGTGTTTTCATTCCTACCATTCTTGGCCACATGATGATAATTCTTTAGACTCTAAGGCAGCACTACAAGGATAAAAGGGTGATACTTCTTATCAGGATAGTAAAATCTCCGCAGGAATTGCTCAACAGACTTCCTCGTATAACTCCTTTGCCAGAACAGTGCTACATTATGCCCCTGTACTACTGTGAAGGTCAAGGAATTGAAAGTTATTAGCTGAGCAACTGCCACACAGGGTATAACAAAGCCTCTGTAATTAAAAAAGGAGAGCGGATACAGAGTTTGCTACATGAAATTTATATGTTGGGGGAAAAAAAAAAAACACTTTGGTGAGCAGAATAATGGCCCTCAACAGTGTCCACATTCTGCTCCCTCAAATCTGTAAATATGTTAGTTACATGATGAAGGACAATAGGGGAGAAGATCGACTTAACTTTGCTAATCAGCTGACCTTAAAATAAGATTATCCTGGATCATCTGGGTGGGCCCAGGGTAAAGGGACCTTAAATGTGGAAAAGACATCCAGAGAGATGGCAGGAGTACTTGACAACCAGAGTGTGGTTTTGAAGACTGAGGAGAGAAGGCACGAGCTAAGAAAACAAGCAGTTCTAGAAATGGAAAAGGCAAGAAAACATGTTCTCCCCTAGAATTTACAGGAGAAATGTACCCTGCCAACACCTTGATCTTAGCTCAGTGAGACTCACACCAGATTTCTGACCTACAGAACCATAAAATAATAATCCAAAGTTGTTTTAAAAGCCACTAAGCGTGTAGTAATTTGTCACAGCTGCAAAAGAAAACTAATGCAGACGCTAAATAAAATAATCACTTCAATAGCTCATTAACTACGACTCTGATGAGTGTTAAAAGCAGAATGCTATGAGACTATTTAATAGGGGTATAGAATATAGACTGGAAATAAATGCCTCAAGCTTACATTTACACTTAAGAACCTTCAAAATGTAGACTTTTCATCCCTTTCCAATTCCTGCTTCAGTTCTTTTTTTTTTATTTTATTTTATTCATTTATTCATGAGAGACATAGAGAGAGAGAGAGAGAGAGAGAGAGAGGCAGAGATACAAGCAGAGGGAGAAGCAGGCTCCATGCAGGGAACCCAACATGGGACTCGATCCTGAGACTCCAGGATCATGCCCTGGGCCAAAGGCAGGCACCAAACTGCTGAGCCACCCAGGGATCCCTCCTCACCATCTTTTTTTTTAATTCAACTCTTGGTACTCAGAACACCACCCAACACATACTAAGATCTTCACGAATGAATTAACTCATTGATTATCAATATGTTAATACACTAATAGGCATCTAAATGGTTAATATTTGAATATGTAAAATCTGAAACATAAGTGCAGATTTGTAATTTGTAAAGTATTTCTGTATTAGCCATTCTGATAGAATTGAAAAAGACTGGGTAGGTTACAGAAAGAAAAAGAAGAGTCAAAACAAAATATAAGATGTATCTACCTCTAAAAGTTATGGGTGGCTTTATATATAATGTTAACATAAAAAGATATTTGGTATTTCATGAAGAATCAAGAATTCAAAAATTTATTTTTCTCTTCTTTTTTTAAAAAGATCCTATTTATTTATTAATGAAAGACAAGAGAGAGAGGTAGTGACATAGGCAGAGGGAGAAGCAGGCTCCCCGCAGGGAGCCCAATGCAGGACTCGATCAGGACCTGAGCCAAAGGCAGACGCTCAACCACTGAGCCACCCAGAGGCCCCAAGATTTCAAAAATGTAAATGAATAACACTGTATGTTAACTACACTGGAATTAAAATATAATAAAATAAATTTGAGTGGTTTGATTGCAGTACTGGAAACACATAATCACAAATACATATGAACATACATGCAGCCTGGGAAGAAACTGATCAAAATGTTAACTAGATTAAAAAAAAAGTTACCTAGTTGTGTTTGGATAGTGTGTATATTGGTCACACTATATTTTACCAGAAAAAAATATTGCTTTCTTCTTTCTATACTCCAATTTTAAGAGCTAAAATTCACTCATACTAAAAAGAAAAATGTTTCATGATCTCTTTTAAATTGACTCAAAGAGTTCTTCCTTTAAATGTCCAAAGGGATACCTCTGATCTTCTTATCTTGGCGGCAGAGCCCCTTGCACCTTGACCCTTAATGTCTGTCACCACTGATCCTTGTCCACTGCAACCCTCTCTATCTCACACACTCGGATCCGAGATATTCTAGGCCAAATACAGATTCCATTCAGTGCCTGGTCTAGTCATCACTCCCTTTCCAGAAAGCATTCCAAACTGTCGTCCACAATTTCAATGTTCTCCCTGTTCCACAGAAAAAGTCAATCTAGCTCAGTCCTTAGTAAGCAGGATATTTCTATTTAAAAACTGGATACAAGAACTGCATTTAAATATCTCCAATTCCTGAGTGCTATGAGGTTTGCCTGCTGTTTACCTAGGCATTGCCAAAGCTGTCAATCAACCCCCAGCCACTAGGCACGTCAGGAACCAGACAAGACACTTAAGCTGAGAATACGACTGAATCTATTCAGTCCTGTACTCGAGGATCAATATAAACTGAAAATAATCAGAGACATTTTGAAATCCAGATATTAATAGACAATATCCTTAATAAAACAATCATAATGCAGATCCAGGCATGAGGAATCATTATTATAAACACTAAATGGAAAGTCATTTTTAACTAATGATATTGCCTTGAGAGGATGGATGCAGTAACAAATAAATGAAAATTTATTTTTACCTTTCTTTCTCATTTCATGTCTTACTTCTATATGGTAAAGAATAATTGTAATTCTCTTGCTACATTACATACTTTAAGATATCTCCTAGCCCACTGTGACATACATAACAGGTGACATGGAGACATGAGGTTGAATGCACCCCAAATAAAATAAACTTTAATTGAAGTGCTTCTTTAATTTTATGGGCAAGTGTGGTTGAGTTTCATCTTAGAAACTGTATTATAAAGTACCCACTATAAATGTGTCTAAAATGTTTTTGTTTTGATTTTTATCTGACAGAGAAAACTAAGCCTGCCGTTTCCATTATACATTCAAAGAATTGAGATTATTTGGGTTGGGTGGTAAACCACATTTTTAAATATTTGGGAATTAATATTTTAGGGGATTAAAAAAACTGGAACAAATAAATACCAATAGTAATGCTGAATTAGATGAAGTCAATTGGTTACGTTGTTGTTAGATAAAAAGAGTAGAACCTTCCTTGTAAATATTGCTCAACTGTGTAAAAACAGTGATTGATCCCTGTGGTTTTCTGTAACTCTCCAGTGTTAAAATACTAAGATTCCATCACATACCTGTTCTTCTGCCCCCACCCACATCAATCATCTTATTGGCTTAACGTGCGCACGCTCTCTCTCTCTGGATGTTTTGTTTTTCAGTGACATATAAAGTCTTTAGATCTTGTTCCTATTCAGAGTAATAACTTTCATAGGTGTATCATTCATTGCATAATGCTGTCATTTATTATGGATGGAATTGTGTCCCTCCAAAATCTGTACATTGAAGCCTAACTCCCAATAACTCAAAATAGGACCTTATTTGGAAATGGGTTCATTGTAGACATAAAAAAAAGATGAGATATTAGGGTGGGCCCAAATCCAGTATAACTGGTGTCCTCATAAAAAAAAATTAAAAGAAAAAAAGAAAATTTGGACACAGAGATAGCCATAGAAGGAATAAAATATGAAGAGATATAGGAAGAAGAGGACCAGAAGATATTCTTTCTCACAACCCTTGAAGGAACCAATCCTGCTGACACTTTGATCTTGGACTTCTAACCTCCAGAACTGTGAGACAATAAATTTTGGCTTTTTAAGCTACCCAGTTTATGTGCTTTGTTATGGCGGCTCTAGAAACTGACACACTATTTTAAGCATCATACAATTTTTAAATTAAATCTGGAATTCTAGAACTTCACTCAAAAGCCATATTACATTCAGTATTCAAGTAATTTTTCCAGATGAAAGATTCCTTCTTTTTAAAATGTATTTTCCTATAGAAATCCCTTTTCCTCCCCAGTTTTTCAGATTCTCAATCCTTGTTTGAAATGTCCATTTCTGAACATTTGTCACTTTCATTTTCTTTAGAAACAGCATCCAGAACTAACTATACAAGCCTTGATGCCACTGAGCCCCCATTTCCTTACTTGTAAAATGCATTAAAAGTTATCACACAGGATTGTTTTTAGGATGAAATAGAAGAACATATGTGAAAGTGTTTGGATTGCTACTGATGTTTCTACGTCCTCTGCAATAGCCTAATAATTCATAGGATTATAGTAACTGTTTTTGTCACTGCAGACTTCAAGTGGAAGTTTCCAGAGAAAGAAGGTAACAACACTAGAATCTCTATACTGTGTCATCACTGATGCTCAAAGGTCATCATCCATATAGTGGGATTTATATTATTTTTCTTATTCTACAACATTCACACATCTCTGGTGATGTTCATCTTCATGTCCTGACCTCTCACATAAGCAGGAAAGATTTTTCTGCAGTTTATCCTTATCAGCCTGACATTTAATTACCCAGAGAAGCTTAGTGTCATCTGTGAACTTGAAGATTTTACTAGGCACTTCATCTTCCCAAACACTTACAAAAACCTTAAATGAAGCCAGTCCTGGCAATAATCCCTGAAACAGAGCCTCTAAACCTGAGAGCAGGGAATGGGCTACAGATGTGCTGTGGTGTAGATGTCTCAGGAGCCGCCTCTTCCACGGATTTGAGTAGACAATGACATTATCATTTTCCATAGGTGTCGTATAAGAATAATTGGGAAGGGACACCTCAAAGATAGCTTCTGATAAGATCATTTTATTCGTAAATGCATTTTTCCCATCAATAAACTGGGTTTCTAGACATGAAACCATATTCTCCTCAATTTCTGTGCAATTCTTTGAGTTGGTTGTGTGTGTGCATGTATGTGTCTTCTATGCCTAATTTTAGTGGACTTCAGAGACAATTTTCAGATGCACTGCAGTCATGACGATAAGAATCACAGGAGAGATGAAACTAAATGTAATGTGCAGACTCAGTCACACAAATCAATCAGAAGTGAAGGTCAAAGAGCTCATACAAGGTATCACTAGTGGTCAGATCTCAACAGATGAAAACATTTTAACTTATCATGTGGAACTGGATCATTATGGAATCTACATACATTCAGAAGCCTTGTAAATGTTACCTTTATTTTACATCTACTGGATATTCCTTGGGCCATTCCAAAAGGTCATCCCAACTGAATACTATTTGTTTTACATAAGCCTGGCCAAAGCAAAGCTTTCTGAAAAGATAACTCTTCTTTCAGAAGATAATGAAGTGGGGAGGAGCAGTCCTCTAGTGTGAGGATAGGAATTCCCAGAGTAAAGCTGAAGGGGGAGCAAACCCAAGCAAAGCTGGGACATGTGTTAGAAATCTAACTGCCTGGACAGTGCAGTGAGTGGCAGGCTCCTCCAATGACTTGAAACCTAAACTTGCCATAGGAGGAGTTCAACAAACAAACAAACAAACATAAATAAATAAATAGAAACAGTGAGAGAGAGGACAAAAATGAAAGCAAGAGCAAAAGTAAGATAGTGGGGAAAAAAAAATCCTCAGTAAGGCTATCCAAATCATGTCTTGTAGTAACATCTGTTGCTATGTGAAGACAGCTCCTATATATGCCAGGGGCAAAATTCTGTCTGAAATCTAAAAACCATGTGTTGTATTTGTGTGCGCACACATGTACCCTCAATATTCTAGATAGATATCTATTTTGTGTCTAAAAAAACTATAAGCATTATTTGGAAAGACAATTATTAATGCATACTGGGCTGTCATAATCACTGTGCTTTTTGCTTTGTGTCAGAAGCAACAAATTCAAGCATATAATCTCTCCAGGGTAGGATCCCAGGTGAGAGGAGGTTGAAGAGAAGACAATATTGAGCAATTTGTGAAATAATGTCCTTGTCCTATGAGACTTGCATATGTGCCAAGCTGAATTTTCCACTAAATGCCTTTGTGGGAGTCTTTGAAATTCCCTCTCTACCACCTCCTACTATAATACCAATAATGCACAGGGTGCCTGCATCATCCTCAGCCTCAGAACCCACAGAGAGGCCCTCACTGGGCTATGTCAACCCAGAATTATTTTGAATGGATTTCCTTTCAAAATGGCTTCACTCAGCCTCCCTCCCAGATGGATGGATGGGAATTCCCTCTAAAATTCTTCCCACTTGTGAGCTGTGAAAGGAATCTACCCCCACAACAGAAGGGAGAACCTACAGTGGACCCATAATGTCTCCAAGAAAATTTCACTCACTCATTTTCTAGCCTCTATGTTTTTATGGCTAGAGGTGAGTGATCATTAGCATGAGAGAAATCAAATTAGCTCTCTTTTATAGCACATCTTGGTTAAAAGGTCTGGCACCTTTCTTTGAAACTTGTGGGATACTTGTTAACATCTACTGCATTATTCTTGGTCTTAGGGGCTTCAACCAAAAATGAAACAGAAGGAGTTCTATTCAATCTTAAATTGCCATATTTGATGTTAAACATGGTCTGTTTAGGTAACTTCATATATTTTCAACATAATGAACATCTTATGTATCAGCTTTCCCCTCTGTCCTATAACCAAAGTTACCAAGATGGAACTTGTCAGGCAGTACTTCTGTCAACCACAAATTTTTAAGAGTGACCCAAGAAAAACATATATACTAAACTCAATTCTCCTTCCTGAAGTGGTGGTTCTGCAAACAAATGGACAAAACACATAACTCATTCAATGTTCTCACAATTACAATCTTCTAAGGTGTCTCTTTTACTGTAAAATAAAAGAACAAGTTGCCATGTCCCAAACTGGAAGGATTACCAGATGTACCAGGAAGAAATAAGTTTTCCTATTCCTTACAGAAGAGATGTGACTTTTCTTCACTGACTGAAGGAACTCGCCTTAGAGAAGCTTTGTGATGGTACTAGGTCAGATTCACACTCTGATGTCATGATGCCATTTAATAATGACGATCACAGGGGCACCTGGGTGACTCAGTTGGTTAAATGTCCAACTCTTGGTTTTGGTTCAGGTCATGACTTCATGGGTTGTGGGATCTAGTCCCTGTGTGGTTGGGCTCCTTGCTCAGTGGGGAGTCGGCTTGAAAGATTCTTTCCCTCTGCCCCTCCCCACCTCTCTAAAAATAAATAAATAAACCTTTAAAAAATAATAATGGTCACAACTGCTGGCCTGTGACTTTTACTTAAGCTCAAATGTCTTCAAAATGTGTCTTCTATGATCTTCTACAACTTTTATTTATGCCTCTAACTTACTAAAATGAGAGGTACAAATGTGTTACTTTCTTTCTCTTTCTGACTTATGTTGCAATTAAATTGTCACATTTATTTCTGGTCTCTAATTTCTGTAGACTCTGTGCTCCTTGCCTAGAGCAACCTGCAAAACACTGCAGTACATACAGATCTCTATTCCCCTTTGTGGTTCTCTGACCTTTACACAGTGGAAAATCTCAGTAAATGCATGTTGAGTGAGCTAATGAAGGCTACTGCTCTTGAATGCTGAATTTCCAGTGTTTGCATTATTCTATTTAGTGAAGTATCAATTTGTGAGATTATTCGAATCAATCTATCACAATAGCTGGACAAAGTTACCTTTTTATAGTGCTGGGAGAGTAATAGGCATTATGTTCAATTTTAGGAGCTCTTTGATTTATTCTTCTGACCTTTTAATTCCTTGCAAAAATGAGATCCTTTAGACATACTCATTTTAAGCTAAAACCAATAAGAGAATCTGCCTAATGTTTCGTTCAAAGAAAATGGAAGTGTTGTGAAGCTCAGTGTGACCTCTAAGAATGCCTTTGTCACCTCAATATATAAGAAGTTGAATAATCATATTAGAATGACAAAGATAATAAGTGTAGGATTGTACCACAGCTTTTGCAAGATAGACTATTCCAAGAACATGAAGAAACTATTGTTTGTTCTCTTCCTTTAGCTGTTATGAAAGGAACAGTTTTAAGAGCAAATACTGCATTGTTAAGCTCCAAAAATTTATATCATACTTAAAGTAATTTGTGTGTTCATTTAGAATCAAACTACAGATTTTCCCAGAATGAATAACTACAATTTAGAAATAGAGACAATCTTATAAAAGACTAGATTAAAAACAAGATACTTTATTCATGATTGCTTGTTATTTTTCTAATAGATATTTTTTTCTTCTGTAGCTCAAAGGAGAGTTAGTCAAATTGTTTCATCTGCATGGTTTTTAATGAAATTTACTGATTAAGTTGATGATTATATTTTCAGCAATCAATGAGTGTTACATAATGTAGACCTCAATGCAGCTTCTTTGCAAGAACTCCAGGAACTAATTCTTTACAGAACATCTGTGCTAAACAGAAACCGTGAAAGAGAAAAATGAAAGAAACTAAAACAAATATTCACAAATGGATGAATTTTTATAAATGGCAAATGTTTTGCAGGACTAGTAGAAATTTGCTTATATTTATAAGAAAACATGCTATCAAAAAATTGAATGTATGAACATTGTCTTTATTATCCAAGCAATACCTGCTTTTGTCAGTAAGATATTTAAATGAGACAAATCAGAAGAATTTGGAAATAAGAGAAATAGATTATACTGGAAAGCCCTATCGACAAATCCACTCAGAGGAAATCAGCAGAGATAAGCAATGTCACATAAAAGAAACAGAAATGCTTCCAGGCATATAAATCCAATTATAATCAAACTGAAGTTGTGAGTAGAAAAAAAAAAAAAAAAAGAAAAGAAAGAAAGAAAAGAAAAAAAGAATGTCAGTCAAAATGGAGTTGCTATAGAAAACGAGAATCATGAAGGTAAACATCTTAGTGTGAAAATTACATTCATCAACTGCACTGGAGTATGCAAGAAAGATTGGCAAAAATATTCCTATCACTGTGTAAATAAATGAATCAGAATTAGCTATAAACTATTACGCATTTAAGTTATTAACTAACTATCCTTGTTGTAATTCTATGATCACAAAAAAATCCACTTCATATTTTGGCTACCCAGAATGAGCTGGTTTTGCTATCACCAATACTGTGATCCATACAACAGTTACTTTGCTTATTACAAACCAATCCACTGGCATTCAGGGTTTATTCACCAGTTTTAAGGACTCTGGTGAATTCACCAATATGATATCTGTTCTTTATGAAGTCTCTTGAAAACCAGGCAGCAGCCTTCTGGCTTTTATAAACTTTTTCAAAGTGTTACGGGAAAACTAAGCCTTTTAGACATGCAAATTTCTCTATCTGTATTCTAGTCTAACCTATAAAATCCTACAATACGTTGTCTATCTAAAATGAAGAGTAATCACAATCCATTAATCATACTAGTATTCCAAATTCAATTTAAGTTTTATTTACAGTTTTCTGAGAACTATTGTGTAACATTTTTTAAATTATCAAAAAAGGTATTACATGAAAACATTAATGAACTTAAAAAGGTTTCAGCTTATGTATATGTTTTATATTGGGGGATAAAAAAGAATGCCAAAAGCAATTCAAATTCAGGTGTCCATTTGTTACACTTGAGCAAGCCGAATATGTGTACATACTATATGTGTATGTTATCAACAAAACATATCTAAAATTTAAGTATTTGAATTTATTATGTCTTAGAATACAAGTTTGTAAAAGGTGAGGAGACTGTCAGGTATGTCTCCCACAAACAATCTGCTCATAAAAGAGGTTTATAAAGTAGAAAATTATTTTACAAAACCTAAAATTATATACCTACATTGAAAAAAATTGGAAAACTTAGGTTTGTAATACTTGGCATAATAACATAAAGAGGAAAAGCCTTCTAAAATTTGAACATTTCAAGCCTTTCTTCAGTCCATACAAATTATACATATTAGTAAAGACTACTAAAATCATGGAATGGTTTGGACAAACCAGAGACACTTAAAATTGCCCTGACCATGCAGAAGTCAGGATAGTCTCAGTTGTAATACAATAACAAATAAGTTCAAAAATCTCAGCACAAGTATATTACTTATACTATACATCCACAGCAAGTTGGCTAGGCTTCTGCTCACATATTTGGCTTCCTTAGTCTATGTCTCAGGCTGATGGAGCAGTCATTGCCAAATGGAAAGGCAGAAGAAAAGAGAACATAGTAAGGCATCTATTGATGGGGAAGTGAGATCCTACCACGTGCCCAGGAGAGAAAAAAAAGAAAAACAAAAAACAAAAAACCTAAACACAGCATTTGTTAACAGCACTAATGACTATGAGAGGATAAAAAGCAATGATAATGTGTATAATTACATGTCACAATTTCAACAAAGAACTGTTGAATTGAATGGGAAAAGCTCTAGGAATGAGAAAAGACCATTAGTGTTTAAACAGAAATAAAATGTGAGCAAGGTCTTTCTTGTTATGAAACAACTTATAGAGTTGAAATTGTGCACTAGGTAAAAGCAAAAAGTAAACAGGGCCAAATTTAAGGCTGTTTATATTCTCTTCACAGGATGACACTAGAATTCTTTTAAGTCCAATAAGCGGAACTTCTAGGATATCAAAGAACAGGAGCCAGCTGCATGGTTTCCCTCCCCTTTCATTCCTTAACACATGACATGCCAACATTACTCTCTTCTCTGCTGGAAGCCCTCACCCAAAGTGATATTCAAATGTTCACAGCTGCCCTGGGCCCCAAGTATGTACCTTGTTTAGGGGCTGGAAACATATGGGGATATTGCCTAAGGCTCCAAGAAAAAACACTGCAAGGCTGACCTTTCTAGCAATGGAAGACAGCAGGTGTTCTGACCCCCATTCTGATTTCTGCCAGAACAGAAATTATAAATGATTTATAAGTGGCACCTGATCACATTTTATTTCTGCTTTTATTTGAGATATAAATAGACATGTTTCTAAATTTTCTAGGAAGAGAAAAGCAAACAATCAAGCATAATTTCTAGATCAAAGGACCCTCAATAAAGAACTTGCAGGTGTTATATATTCTCCTCCCTCATACAAATATGCAGTCTATCTTAAAGAAGAGCACATAGACATTGATATACATATGTAGAATTATAGACCACACTCAAAGTCCATATATCCCATTTGCTTTCTAAAAAATAAACAAAGAAAAAGGAAATTTGTTACATGACATCTGTCATCTGATTTTACTAAGGATATTCTTTAATGTAGGTCAGATAAATATAATCAGCTGTAAGGAAAAGACTTTAGAAATGTTCAAAATGTTCAAAAGAATGTAATGTGGATAGTATCCATAAACAACTGCAAGGATCAGTAAATGAGACTGACCACTGATTTTCTATAAGGTACACAATAAATGCATAAAAGCTTTGCTCTGAGTCTTTGCTACCTTTGTGTATATGCACATATGTATGCACTTCTCGAGTATGTATGTAGGGTAGAATTTGGGAGTTACAGGGCATTCATGCATACGTTCTACCCATAGTGTTTCAAGGTAGTGATGTCACTACCTACTCCTTCTAGCAGCATGTGAGTTTCCACGACATCTTCATGTACACTTGGTATCTTTATACATACAATGGTTAAGAAGATCATTGCTAACTGTCATAGAATTTTAAAATGGCCTGGCAGTTCCTTTCAATTCCAATGTTCCATGATCTACTAAACGAATGTTATAAACACTTTCCCTTTTTGTTTTAAATGACAAATATTGTTAACGTTTTAATATTCTAAACAGCTCCTAACTTTTCTTCCGGATAAAAGATTTATGATCGTTAATGCATTATTCTCCCTTTATTATGAGATCTCTTCCTGCACAGGAATTGAAGTTTACATTAAAATTTCGCTACAGTAAACCATCAAACAGTAAATATTTACATTGATATACATTTTCTTTTTTAATGGAAATAAGTAACTAATCCATATAAAGAAAGGAATAGCTGTATTTTTCTTCTCATCCACAGAAGTGGTAGTTAAGAGTGTGATCCTGGGCAAGTTCCTTAACCTGTGTCAAATTTCTTGATATATAAAATGAATTTATAGTAATAACCAACTAATAGGGTTTTCATAAGATTTATGTATGTCTAAAGTACTTAGAATGTTGACTAGAATATAGTGTTCAACAAATATTAGTAATTAGTAATTTGTGAACAGCGGCATGGGAGTTCTAAGTGTAGAGGAGATCATGCCTTGGTAAGGGATATTCAGTAACTTGATGTTGCTTCTATACTCCTCTGTGTGGCTTTCAATCTAGCTTCAGTGTACCTTTTCAGGTCCCTTGTCTGCTTTAGTGCAAACTGTATAAATCCAAGACCCAACTGCTCAACATTTCCTAGCCCCATGATGCATCCTCTCATTTAGATCCCACAGTCTGAAAGACCAAGAGTCCGGTTTCTCTTTGTCCATCCTCCAAAGCAAAACTATAGACAAGTCCTCCACAAAACTTCCCCAGATTCTACAGAGACTCAACTACCTATTTCCATAGTAAGTGTTTAAACTTCAGGTAAAAGTGCATGGCTAATATCATGCATTATACTCAATTACATATTCATCTGTTTCATTTATGGATACATTCCTCACAAAAAAAAAAGTATATTTTAGTTATGTTCCTACAGGGCTTGGTATAAGGACTTCTATATGTTAAGAACTCAGTAAATGTTAATTGAATTTAAATGTTCAAAAGAAGCTGACAGACCATTCAACAATGAACAAAGATAAAAGAAGAAAGAGATCATTCAATATTTATATATCATAAATTTAAACAGGTTTTGGTCTGCCCATTTTTAGAATTTTGTGTTTGCTTTGCTGTTTGTGTGTTTACTTGAATATTCACCTTTACAGGCTTAGAAGCAAAATAACTACCAGGATAAGAAGCCTGAATGAAATCATTCCAAACAACATAATTATGTTTATATCCTCTTGAATTTCTCAGTTTCCTACCCTTAAATAAGACAGACTTCCATCACAGTACAATAGCCTTGTAGCAGCAGCAACTTAACTTGGGATTCTAATTCAGTACTTCATTTGGAAACAGCTATTGCTAACTAAATTTCCACCTCTCTGCAAATAAACAATCGCAGAATAGTCTGCCAATTTATTTTTTTTAAGATTTTTATTTATTTATGAGAGACACAGAGAGAGAGAGAATCAGAGACACAGGCAGAAGGAGAAGCAGGCTCCATGCAGGGAGCCCGATGTGGGATTCGATCCTGGGACTCCAGGATCACTCCCTGAGCCGAAGGCAGGTGCTCAACAGCTGAGCCACCCAGTGGCTCGTCACTAGTCTGCCGATTTGGACATGGATTCTAATAATTTTCTTTGCTCTCTGTCCACTGTAGGTAAAAATACCAGATTCTCACTTCCTGGGCCTTGCTTCCAGCCAGGTTACAGATTTACAAGCAGTGCTGGTCAAGGGGACCTTGCTCTTAAGTCTGCTGGGGTATGTGTTTCCATCCACAGTAAAAAAAAAAAAAAAAAAAAAAAAAAAAAAAGACCTCTTTCTGCCTTTGAATATGTTGTGTGAGGGTCAACCCATTGCTCAGAGGTTATTTTTTAGTCACAAGAGGATATATCTGAAAACCAAAACCATGTCACCAAAAATAGAAGCCAGAAGAACAGGAAAACACTGGTGTCCTGAATAACAGTGCTTTGCCAGAAATTAAATCCCAAGACCTGACAATTCTGGACGTCTTTTTAAGTTAGATCATCTAAGTCCTTATTGTTTGTCCTTTTATGTTTGGTATACTTGCAGCTGAAACCATTCTCAGAGATATGCAATTTCCTCCACATAGTCCAGATCTTGCAATAAGGATACCAACTCCAAAATGTTTCCCAAATGATACAGTATTTATCACAATCCTAGCCAACTAAAACCGGTGTTTCTCAATTGGAATTTTTTTCCTCTATAAAGTCCCAGTTAACAGTAATACTCAGTCCTAATAAAATGATGACTTAAGGGACATTTAAACTGAAATTATGTGACTGTCTTTACAAACTGTGATACTTTGAAAGATAAAATGAACAGCGGCAATCTTGTGCAGTTAAACATTAATATCTTGCTAATCCTGGACCTCCCTGGTGATTTACAGCTCACTGAATACTAATAAATATTCTAGTGTAATGCATGTCGATAATACTTACTATGTGAGGACTGTATCACCTTACCTCCAAATGAAACAGCAAGACATTTGAGCTAGAAATCTTTCAATTATTTTATGACAAAGAAATTGAAGAAGTTTCTATTTCAAAACTCAATTGATGTATATTGCTCAATTTTGGTTTGTTTGCCCTGAGTACTTATTCAGCCAGTCTAGAAATATATAGGGCACCTTTTTATGTATAGAGCCATGCTTATGCAGTTCTGTTCACTTCAGGCAAATTAACGAGACTCTGAACTCTAACATTCCTATCATCTAAGGCAGATATCCCCTGCCTGTACTAACATAAAGCATACAGACCAGCGGAAATAGAATATATATTTGACTTACGAAAAAAATGGAAATTCTTTAAGATGTACAACTAGCAGTGTCAGGATTTACTGTTTGTATATTTTACCTATTAACAGACCTTAATTTGTCCTTTTAAAAGGAAAGTCGTACAATAACTGCTTATGATAGAATGGGGGCAGACAAGTGGCTAACTACACATTAAATAAAGTACATGGACCTCACTTTTTCTTTTGAAAGAGAGACAATGACAATTTTAACACAACACCTCTCTTTTTTGGTAAAAGAAGATGGTTAGAAGTATGATTACACATGACAGAAATTTTAACTCAGACCAAGTTAAGCTAAAAAAGGAAACCGATTGGTATCTGAAGAGATTAAACAAGGTTCTTGTTCAGTTTGGCCCAAGAATGCACTCCACATCATCTGGACTTGATTCCTCTGAGTTTGTTCTTAGGTTCCTTATGTAGTCTCTCATGGCTCCATGTTCATATCCTCCTCATTACTAACAAGATTGGAAGAGAAGCACCATGCCCTTCTTTTAGGGATTCCAGAAAAAGTCTCCTTGAATTTCATTTCCTCTGATTATCCATTCCTAAAAACTGACCAGATAGTTCCAGTGATCCAGGAGCCATATGTGCAGATTCCTGCACTGAATTATATGAGGTGAGAATAAGAGAGCACTGTTCACCAGAATCAAACTGTGGATTTATCACTAAGAAGAGAAACAATAGTTGCTGCATATCAAAGACAAAGATGTCCACTCTCATCTTTTCTTTCTAAACTAGAGTCAAAATAAAACTAAATTAACATATTGACGTACAGTCTTTGGATATACAAAGAAGTCGTCATTTAATTGTCCAGCGACAACAATCACTTTAAGTTTGATTGAAGTTACTCATTATTCCCAAACCTTTCAGTGTAAAACTAAATATAAAACCTATTTTATACAAATCCTTAATCTATTTACTTTCTTTTCGTCAAAAAATAAACGATGTGGGGGCACTTGGGTGGCTCCGTTGATTAGGCATCTGCCTTTGGCTCAGGCTCAGGACCCTAGGATCAAGTCTCACATCAGGCTCCCTGCTCAGTGGCTGCTTCTCCCTCTGCCTCTGTCTCCTGCTCTGGAGCTTGTGCTCTCTCATGCTTTCTATCAAATAAATAAATTTTTAAAAAATGATTTGGTGTGTTGAAGTCTACCATGAGGTCAACACTACAAAGGTGTTTTCATAGAGTTATATAAGAGAAGACATGACTCCAGATCCCAAATTAAATAACTGGGGTGAAAAGACATACTTACATGAAGTGGTGTTGACCAATGAAATGTTAGACTCAACTGTATAAAATGTGTGTTCTTTCTGTGAAATAAGTGGGATGAATACAGAAAATGTTAAAGATTGAGGCTTGAAATGGAATCTTCAAGGAATTTTAGGATTTAATTGTATGACAGGCTAAAAGATAGTCAAGGTGGAAGGAACAATAGCCATCCCCTTCAAAGAAATAATAATAATAATAATAATAATAATAATAATACCCAAAACTGTGGGGCACCTGGGTGGCCCAGTGGTTGAGCATCTGCTTTCAGTTCAGGGCATGATCCTGGGGTCCTGGGATCAAGTCCCACATTGGTCTCCTGAAGGGATCCTGCTTCTCCCTCTGCCTAGGTCTTTGCCTCTGTCTAAATAAAATATTTTTAAAAAAACTGAATAAAATTGCTTTTTAGTGAGACAGCAAGGATGTCAGTTTTATAAAAACAGAAGAATAAGTGAGACACAAAGTTCTACATCAGGAAATTGTGGAGTCCAGGTAAAGAATGACCACCAGAATATGATAAAAATGTGAATCATACAGACCAGAGCTCAAATCCCAGTGCTACCATTTAACAAGTATGTGACCTTGAACCAATTACTAAGCCTCTCTGTGCCTCATTGCTTTATCTGTTAATGAAGGTTAAGAAAACTCATTTGACAATACTGTGAGGACTAAATGAGACAATGCATTTGAATTCTGCACAGCTCCTGGTATGTGTGATACATGTAACAACTGTTGGTAGTTATTATTATTACTATATGAGTTAATGTGATGAAAAGCAAAGATCCTGTGTTAGGCTCTTTTCAGAAAACAAAACAAAACAAAAACTAAAACACTGCCTTACTCAATTCCTTCAGGTACCCTGAAGCTGTTGTGTGTTTTTAAGGAGTAAACATAGAGAGGCACCTGGATGGCTCAGTGGTTGAGCATCTGTCTTTGGCTCAAGTCATGATCTCAGTGTCCTGGGATCGAGTCCCACATCAGGCCCCCCGCAGGGAGCCTGCTTCTCCCCTCCCTCTGCCTATGTCTCTGCCTCTCTCTGGGTCTCTCATGAATAAATAAATAAAAATTTAAAAAAAGAAAATAAGGAGCAAACATAGAAAAGAAAACAATGCATAGCAAGGTCTCAAAAGAACCCAGGGACCATCAGAGAATAGAAATCAGTCAACCTGGCTTCACAATAACCAGATCACCATATCTCCGTGTGATTCAAGATCCAGGGCTCTGAGAGACAAGCGTTAAATGTGTTGCCTTCTCATACAACCTAACTCCTTTCTCTGATGAATCCTTTTATGAAGATTCTCTGCTTTTCTCTCCCTCTCAGTTTCTGTACCTACTTCCACTGAGCTGACTCTTCTCACATGGCCAGTCATATCCTGAGAGAGAAGGCTGATTCAATAAGCCATTCTTTGGGTAGAGCATTCTCCCCTTCACCTCTCTAAGCTGCTGGCCTAAAGATTGTCCGTCCTTGAATCAGATGCCTTTATAGCTAGCAGTTGCCAGTTAATGGAGTGGTATTTAGAGAGTATGTAGTTGTAGCAAGGAGAAATTTGCAGAAGAAATCCTATAGATGAGACTGTGTATAGAAAGTGGGGGTGGGGCACCTGGGTGTCTCAGTCAGGATCCAGTCCCATATCAGGTTGCCTGCTCAGCCTGTTTCTTCCTCTCCCTCTGCTGCTCCCTTCGCTTTTGCTCTCTGTGAAATAAATAAATAAAACGTTAAAAAAAAAAAAAAAAGAAAAGAAAGTTGGATATAAAACTTAGTAGATTGTATGAGGCTTGGTCTACCCAAGACATAGCAATTTAAAAAATTAGCTAAGGAAGTGATAATAAAAGTGGTCACTTAGAACAATTATTCAGGTATTAATATGCTGAATGCATTAAAGAGAAGTGTGCTTGAGAAAGGCAGGTCAGCAAGGAAGTTGCTATTTATATTTATGATGTGTACACACCTCATCCAGGACTATCAGAGTGGAAATGGGGGAGATAAGTTGAAATGAATTACCTAAACGATACTACTATGACTTGAGAGCTGACCAGTTAAGTGGTCAAAGGCTTTCAGCAGAGTGGGTAAGAGCATAAACCCAGTGCTTTGGGAGTCTGAACAACATTGTTTCATGTTCATATTTTGTTATTTATTAATTATTGTGTATCTACTCCAAAGCTCAGTTTCTTCACCCATAAACTAGGCTTATTCACATGAGCAAATGTACTCTATTAGTGTGTGAATGAATGAGATCATGCAGGTGAAATGCTGAACGCAGAGTGTCATTTAGTAAATGCTTGACTCATGTTACCTGTTTTCATTAACTCTCTAAGAAGAGAAGCAGTCTGAGAACTCCAAGAGATTTAGACTGAATCCATCAAAGAGCCTGAAGCCTCAGGAGGGAAACTGAGCTTAATGCAGCAGAGACTGGGTTCTGCTTTGGATGTGCTGGGGGATTTGTGGTACAAAAATAGCTCCATCTGAAAAGGCTGCGTGCGAGGGCATGAAATGCACGGAAGGTCATTAACTTAGAAGAAGAGACAGAACAAGAGAATGATACTGGGAGGAAAAGATGATGATGTTGAAAGAATACAGGTAAGCTCCCTAAAGAAAAAATGCAGGGAGATCAGAGAGAAGAGGCCTGCTCCTTCCCCTAGCTAGATGTTGAAGAGATGTGCCAGGAAAGAGAATAGAGAAGGCTCTATGGGACAGAATCCCAAGATTCATTTATAGGAACGTGTAATTTAAATAATTTGAACTATGCTTAAAATTATGTGTTTGTTGTTGGCCTTTTATCTCACTGCAAGAATATAATACTCCATAATTAACTGGAAAGTTCAATAAAAATTATTTTAATTTATATGAAGTGTTCTGTGAACACTTTCCTTCAAAATAAATTATGCAGAAGTAATGCTCCTTAAGCACTACATTGTACCTAAGAATATTTAAGGGATTCTAATACCATGATACACATTTTGAATTTGCTTACTTCTGTATATTGTGTCATTTAATGCCATAACAGAAAATGGAATTCATTCTCATTGAAATCTATCAACAATTCTGTAATATTTGCTAAAGAAATACCTTTACCTATTTTTCAGACCATAACCTCAATAGGAATTTCCTTCCTTTTTTCTCACTGATGCTACTTACCACATGCACATAATCAGTCACCATGACTCACTGCTTCTATAGTTAAATACCTGTCAGAATATCCACATTTCTGCACTCCCACTGTCACTGCCCTAATCCAAGCCAAGCCAACCATCTTCCCTTGTCGGGACCACTGGCCTTGGCCCGTAAGCCAGTACTGCCACTTCCACTCTTGTTCTTTTCAATCCTTCTCCAGGTCATTATCTAGAGATACCTTGTGAAAACACACACATAATAGCAAATGCCCACTACTTACAACCCAAGTTTCTTCCCTAGACTTTAGATGAATTCATATGTATTTGATAGGATCTATATGGTCCTTCTCATCTGGCTCCTATCTACTTCTAAAGCTTCATTTTTCACCACTCTCTGATTGGTACTCTCTGCCCCAGTCATACTCAACTCTTTCCAGTTTGTGCTTCAACTCTAATCATCTCCCTTACCTTCTCACTTTAAATGCACCTAAGATAACTCTATTCCACTTAGGTACTCTTCAAGTCTAAGCTTCAATTTCTCTTTCTCCAGTAAACCCTGACCCCCAAATCAGGATAGATCTACAAGGCTATCCATTCTGTTTTTCCTCTTATAACACCCATCACACTCCTGACTACTTGTTTATTGTCTTTCTTATTAAGCTGCTCACCTATTAAAGGCTGAGACCATTATCAGTTTTGTTTATAGCCCAAGTTGCAATAATAGAATCTATTGCTTATAAAGAACACAATAAATATTTATTGGCTAAATTGGATTTTTGGAAGAAAAATATTAAATGAAATGGTAGTGGGGAACCCTGGTGGCTCAGCGGTTTAGCGCCACCTTCGGCCCAGGGTGTGATCCTGAAGACCCAGGATTGAGTTCCACATCGGGTTCCCTGCATGGAGTCTGCTTCTCCATGTGTCAGGAGAGCAGGCACAGCCTGCTCTGCCTGTATCTCTGCCTCTCTCTCTCTCTCTCTGTGTCTCTCATGAATAAATAAATACAAACTTAAATAAATAAATAAATAAATAAATAAATAAATAAATAAATAGTAAACATTTATATTATTGCTGAGTAACTCCATTAATCATTTCAGTTACTTGTCTGTGGAGCACATTTACATCACATGCTATATATATTACAAAATAGAAACTAAAGGGCTTATACACACACACACACACACACACTTCAAATCAGAAAATATTTATTCTTTAAAATGGAGGTATATGTTTTAAGATTGTGATTTCACATGTAAATTGGTTTCATAACAATTTTAATGATTTTAGAACTATGCAAAAATGTTTTCTACAAATATATCCTCTTTGTTACTAATTTCTTGGCCAAAAAGAAACTTGGTAGAATCTCTTCTGGATTATTTCCCCCAACCTTCTCTATGATTCAAATACGTTCTTTATAATCCTAAATTAATACAATCTTTCCACTATAGAAGTAATTTCTCAAGGAAGAAAAAAACTGTGTGACTTGGTGCTTGGATATTTCCACTTATGCTAGTAAAAGAGAAATAGCAGGAGACATGTCACAAATGAAAATGATGATTTATTGTCAAATGTGAGCCGTATGATATGACAAGTATGAATGTTTGAAGCCAAGAGATATGGGAATTTCCTAGGAAATACATACCCCAGATATTCAAAGGTTATTGCAATTCAATCCTAAAATAATGGAGCCTAAATTATTAAATAGCATCTGTCTCAGACACCCAGAATTAGACTAGAAGCCAATTAAGTGTTTAATGCTATTGGGTATCATGAACTAATTCTCCCAAACTCTAGGGACAAGTTTCATTCCAACCCCGTCCTAAAAATAAGAAGCCAGAGACAGTCTCTGAATATTTTATTTTGTCTCAGGTTATTAATTGACTTGATTTGTGCCCTTGTAAGGGGGTGAGGGCAGTAGGATACAGGCTATTATAGGATAAAAAGGCACTTTAATGGTTTTCATATGGTGCTCAATGGGAGGTGTTTCTTTCTTTAGAAGATTTACTTCAAAAATTAAAGCTCAGTAAATTTTCATGGTTGATGTTAAAAAAGATTAAAAATACCATTTCACTCTAGCTAATGTCCACAGACCAAGAGCAAGAGTCCAGCAAGTCCCCAACTTCCCAGCCACCCAGCTTTTCCAATTATGCAAGTGTTTCAGGCTTAGACTAGAGTGAAATTTCAGATTTGATTCAAGGTTAAAGCTTAACATCCAGAATAGTGCAGAAGTCAACATCAGAGACCAGAGACCTACATAATCTTTACCCCATAGTTTTGGACTAATTTTAGGAAAAGGATCAAAGCCCTACCTTTGTCCATTGGGAGTAAGACAGACAAATGAAAAAGTGATTATTCCTGCTTACCCTTCCAAACACCCTTCTCTGTAAGCAGATTACACCTTTACCCATTATCAGCTTGAGGTCCCAGCCCCCAGGGGCCTCTCATATCTCCCTGTCTGGACTCAAGGACAGAGATGTTTTAATGTCATCTGTTAACTCTGCTATAGTGTTAGCTCTGCCTGCTGAGGGTGCAGATCTCACTTATGCCTTCATTTCAATTGCCCATACCTCCATCCCATTTGCTTCTATCTGGAAGCAATTATATCCTCTCTTAAGGACATGGCTTCTCTACTTGGTTCAGCTGGCAACTTCACATGATGCTGAACACTGCCTTCATAACCACTCCAGTTATTTTAGAAGTATATGAAATAAGCACCTTCTTCTAATATAGGGAGTCTGCTCTCCCTGCTGGACCAGAGATTCAAGAAAAATCATCCTCCCTGGGCCAGGGAGGAAACTGTCCTGACCAAGGCAGCCAATGATACCCTAAAATCAATATGAAAAGCTTCTGGGCTTTCAGCTTTCTATGATATATCACTCCTGACGAATACGTTCCTCCTGGAATTCTTTCCTCCTTTGGTTTCCAGCATCACATACTCCTCTGATGCTCCTCTAACTCAACAAATAGTGAACCACTTATTCTTAGTCACAGGTGCTTTCTTTTCTGTCTAGCCCATAAATGACACTGAAGCATTACACTGGCTCCTCTTCTGTTTTTATCCAATGCACTGTCCTTACCCCTAAGGTGTCAGTTACCCAGAGATCTAGAATTCCTCATCTCTATTTTCAGTACAGACCTCCTTCTAGAACTCCATGCTTATGTATCCAACTGTCTATTCAATAGTTTGCTCAACTGTGTTACAGAAAATTCAAACTCCACATATTCAAAAGAGTGTCTTTTACCCACTTCTGTGCTCCCCGTCTTATGAATGGCACCACTTTCCACCATCAAGTCATGAAAGTTAAAAGTATAGCAGATATCAGGGTCTTCCGTTTTCTCTTAATCAAGTCTCATTGATTTGATCTCCTTCCTGGTATTTCATATGGATGCACCTTCATGGTTTCTCAACCATGTGATCTTAAATGGACTCCCTTCTCATTTTATCTTCCTCTAATCAAGTCTTTACTAAAATAATTTTTAAAAACACTGATCTGAGCATATTATCACCAGCTTAATGCTATTTGGTGGCTCTCTTAGCCCTGTAGTTCTCAAACTTTAGCATGCATTGATCACCTAAAAGTCTTCTTGAAACAGATTCTTGGGCCCTACCCATAGAACTTCTGAATCAGTAAGACTGGGATGGGCCTGAAAATGGACATCTCTAACAAGTTCCCAGGTGGTGGCACTGATTATAAACCAAAATCGCACTTTGAGAACCACTGCATAGTTTATAGTATACATTTTACACTTCATAGCATGTGTACAGGGCTTTGTCAAACCATCTCTACAGACATATCTTCCTACCACCATTATATTGGTCTGATAAATGGTCTCCAGACATATAAAAGTGCCTCACTGCTTCTTACTTCTTTGCCTTTGCTCAGTTATTCCCTCTTCCCATTCTCCTTTCCCTTTGCCTATTTAATATCCACTCAACTTTCAAGATCCTGCTCAAGTGTTTTCATCTCATTGAGGATATTTCCCAAAAGTGTCTCCATTCCGTCACTACACAAACACCTATAATATTGTAGAAATGCAACAGTTGATGATTGAATTAAGAGTATATGAGTTAAGCAATTTTAATTTTTTAAATATTTTACTTATTTATTCATGATAGACACATGGAAAGAGAGAGGCAGAGACATAGGTAGAGGGAGAGGGTCCTCGCTGGGAGCCCGATATGGGACTTGATCCCAGAACTCCGGGATCACACCCTGAGCCAAAGGCAGATGCTCAACCACTGAGCTACCCAGGCATCCCTGAGTTAAGCAATTTTAAAAGCCTATGTACTTTCCCACATAGCTTATTCTGTATCTTTGTGTAAAGAAAACTTATTAGGAAAAAAAATCCAACAGTATTTTATATTTTTTAGTATAAGACCAACATGGAGAAGAGAAACAAAGATGATTAAACTTTCTTTCTTCTATTTAATGAATATAGACACTAGGAATAATTTGGCTAATGGAATATATATTAGGCCATACAACTGCCTACATAGCAATTCCACAAGAATAAAAAGACTCCAGTAATTCTATTATATTCTTGGCTATACTGGGTAAGGCCAGCGTTAATTTACAGTGCATTTACTATCCCTAAATAAAAAGGATCTAGTGCATCTTTACAATGAAAAGAAACAATTCATTTTTAAAGAGGGCATGGAGTGGGTGGAAGGATAGGTTCAGACTATAAATTATTAAATGACCAATTAAAATGAAACTTTATATTCCTATGGGTTATTGACATAAATTCCAGCGTGTTTTATAACACATTACCCAAATATTTTGAATAGTTCATGTATTTATACATTCATTATTTTAAAAACACAACACAAAATATAACAGCCAACAGCTGGAGTATAAAGTATTATACTAAGTACACTGGAAGATTCAAAGAAAGGTCAAAATCATCCCCACCCTATATTTCAACAGGGGCACTAGTGGTCTGGACTCTATGGTTGGACAACCAGTATACATCAGATAAATCATATGTTTTGCAATAAAATGCCACAATTTCAAAAGGTAAAATATTGGATGGAATGTGCTCTGACCAAATTAAATTAAATAAGCAAATCAATAATAAATAGCTGACAAATCAAGTATCTAAAAATTAAATAAGACACTTATCACAAAAATTACAGATCAACGAAGAAATCATAAAAAATAGAAAATATTTCGAACTGAATAATGAAAATAAAGATCAAAATTTGTGGGATGCAGCTAAAGCAGAGGAAAATGTATAGCTTTAAATGCCTATACTGAAAAAGACGAGATTTAAAAATCAATGATTTCTGTCTTATGAAGCTAATAAAAAATGGAGCAAATTATGAAGCAAAAACAATAAAAAGAGAATATATTAAATATAAAATAATAGAGAAAATTGACTGCAGTAAAAAGAATGCCCCCATACACACAAAGATGTCTATGTCTATGCCCTAATCCCTGAAACCTGCAAATGTGTTAGTTTATGTAGCAAACGGAATTTTGCAAGGGAGATTAAAATTGTGGACCTAAAAACAGGGAGCTAATCCTGAGTTATCCAGGTGGACCCAACTGTTTTTACATGAGCCCTTAAAAGCAAAGAACTTTCTCCAACTACAGTGAGATAGATGTGGTAGTGGGAGAGTCAGAGAGGCTGGAAGCCTAAGAAGAAACCTAACATGCCACTGCTGATCTGAAATAAAGAGGGCAATATGCAAGAAATTCGGACACCTTAGGGAAGGCTCCCAATAACAGCCAGTGAAGAAACAAGAGAATCTCAGCTGTGCCAAGGACCTAATTCTGCCAACAATCTGAATGACCTTAATAGTGGATTCTTTCCCAGGGCACCCAAAAAGGAGCACGGTCCAGCCAACACCTAGATTTTGTCCTTGTGAGATGAAGCTGAGAAGCAGCTGAGCTGTGCTGCCACATGAATACTGTAAGAAAATAAAGGGGTGCTGTTTAAGCTACCCTGTGACAATTTGTTATGAAAGCAGAAGATTCATACAGTTAAAAAATAGAAAAGCAGGTTTTTTGAATGATTAACACAATTGAAAAATACCTAGGAAAACCAATCAAGATAAAAAGGAGAAAACACAAATTGCCAATAGGAAAAACAAAAGAAAGGTCATTACTACAAATCATATAAACATTAAAGTGTCAATAAGGTAATTTCATGTAAAACATTATGCCAAAAATTTAAAAACTTAGATTAAAAACTTTCTCAAGAAGCACAACTTAACAAAACTGATATAAAATATATTGGGAGATTTTTATATTAAATAATATGTTAATATATAATAATATATGAATATCCCTATATTTGCCAAAGAAATTGAATTTGTAGAAAAAATTCTTCCAATAAACAAACTCTAAGTCCTGGTAATTTCACTGGTGAATTGTATGGAATATTTGAGAAAAAAATATTAGCAATCTTACTTGAACTCTTTCAGAATATAAAGAAGGAAGTAACTTTGCCTGACTCATAAGACCAGTGTCCACCCAAAACTAAAGCTTGACAAAATATAAGAAAAATTATTTATCTATAATTTTGTACATGGATAGAAAATAAGTCTTAAGAAAATGTTAGCAAAAGAAGTCCAGAAATACAAATACATAATGTACACAATGACCAGGTGGGACTTCTCCCATGAAGACAACTGATCAAGTAATTCACCTTATGAACAGTTTTAAGAAAAGAAAAGCCATGTTATCTTCATAGATACAGGAAAAGCACTGAGAAAAAAACATTTATTCATAACAAAAATCATAAACAGGAATAGAAGAGAACTTTCTCAAACTGATAAAAAGCATCCTTAACCTACATCTAACATTGATACATATTTGGTTAAAAACTGACACTCTTTCTCTAAGGTTGGGAATAAGGCAAGGATATCTACAGTCACCACTTCTATTCAACATTGTACTGAAGCTCCAGTCTGGTTTTATTCAGAAATGACATGATTATACTTTTAAAATCCCAAATAATCAAAGAAAAAGATATCAGTACTAATAACTAAATTTAGTAAGGTGGATAGCATAAAAAGGTCAATTTACAAAACCAATTATATTTCTATACACTAACTTAAAATAGAAATGAAATTAAGCAAACAATGACATTCACAATGGCATTAAAAAGCAAAATACTAGAAATAAATCTAACAAGGAACAGGTAAGATCTTCACATCAAGACCTACTAAACACTGCTATGACAAATTTAAAAATACTTAAATGAATGGAGAGTTCTACCCTCTTCATAGCTCAAAGGAGTCAACATTATTGAAGTGATTTCTTTCCAAATTAACCTGTAAATATAATACAGTCCAAACAAAATTCCAGTGAGTTTTTAGCTGAAATCTGTAAGCTGACTATATGGAAGTAAAAGGATTTGGAACAGCAAAATCAAAACAAAAAACTGAACCCTGAAAAAAATCATAATGAAGTTAGATTTTTTTTGTTTTGTTGTTCCTATCAAGCTTCAATACTTGCTAATAAAACTACAGTGAAAAGGACAGTGCAATATGGGCATAGGAAGAGACAAATAGATCAATGGATCAGAAAAGAGGCCAGAGATCAACTTATATATACATGGTCAACTGATATTTAACAAAGACACAAAGGCAATTCAAAGAAGTAAAGGAAGATCTTTTTAACCAATGGTAGTGTTACTAGATATCTATATGGGGGAAAAAATTTTCCCCCAATGTTATACCATAACCCAAAATGATGTCCAGATGATCACTGACATGACTAACAACTTAAAATCTAAAACTGATGGCATATCATATAATCTTGTTGAATCCCTAAGGTTGCACACCGGAAACTAATGTAATGAGTGTCAACTAGACTTCAATTTTAAAAATGCTAAAATTGTAAATCTCTCAGAGGAAAACAGAATATTTTAATAATCCTAAAGTAGGCAATACTTTCTCAATGAGTATCAAAAACACTAAAGATAAATGAAAAATATATAATCTAAATTTCATCAAATTAAAAACTGCTTATCAAATGGTATGCCTAACAAAGATAAGAAAGCACAGACTGGAGAATATTTTCTCAATACAATGTCCAGGGACTTGGATCCAGAATGCAATATAGGACACTTATGTGGAATTAGAAAACACAACTTAAACTTAAGAGACTTGAACAAATATTTCACAAAAAAAGGGTACAGAATGGTTCAATAAGCACATGGAAAGATGTTGAACATCTTAAATCTTTAGGAAAATGGAAATTAAAATCACAATAATAAACCACTTTGCACATCATCAACATCAAATATTGGCAGAGGCGTGAAACAAGTGGAACTCTATTACATTCAAGTGGGAATGCAATATGAGTCAACCAATTTGGAAAATTGTTAATGGCCAATCATGTTAAATACATATCTAACACTTTTAAATATTTAAGCCAAAGGATTTGCAAAATAGTGTTCATAGTAGCTTTATTTATAATAATAAAATACTGGAAACAATCCAAAAATCCATCAATGGGAGAAGAAAAAAATTATGGTATTTTTTTTTAACAGAATGTTACGCAGCAATAAGAATTAACTAATGATATATGCAATAACATGTTTGAATCTCAAAACAGGTAGTGTCCATAAGAAGTCAGATGAAAGAATGATTTTATGATTCTATTTATACAATATTCAAGAGAAGGCAAAAATAATTTATACCCATAGAAATCATAACTGTGAATGCCTATGAAAGTGAAGATTAATTAGAAGTTGGGGGAAGAATTTTCTGGTTGAGATAGTGTTTACATGGATGTAGACATTTGTCGAAACTCATTAAATTATGTATGTAAGATCTGTATATTATAAAAAATTCACCTCCATAAAAATATATTCCTTTTGTAAGTCCAAAAAGGGGAAAGTAGTAATTATCCAGTGAAATGCAGTAGAATGGAGAAACAATGTTTAAAGTCTATTTGAACATAAAGATCATAAACTTTTAGCTATAACCCAAAAAGAACAGTGAATCAAGGAATACAGGTATAAATTTTACTGCGCTTTCTCAGAACACTAACATTTTAGCTGATTCTTCAAATAAAATATAGTAACCCATTAAAATGTTTAAATTCTTGTGACTGACATCCATCCCATGATTTATATATTCACAAAACAAAAATAATATAGAGCATTTCCTTGAATTAACTTACTAATCTATAAGAGAGTTTGGGATGAGAGATTAATTTAACCCTCAAAACTGGAATGTGAAATGTTTTAGAAATGTTTCTCCTCTAATAAATATATTCTTAAGGTTTGAATCTACTAATGGTATTAGTTTTGTGGATTTGTAGAGATCTGGGCAAATGAGAGCACCATGTATAAATACATAAAATATAACTTCTGTTTTAGGATATATCATGCAGCCCAATTTGCAAGGGAGATGACATTCTGAATGAAGCATGGGTTGTGAGGAATGAGCTGAATAGCATCATTTATTTCATTGTGGAAGAGCTCAAGATTTTCTTTCTTAATATGGCAAGTTAGAAAAACGAGGGATGTATGAATTAAGACTTGCCTCTTGATCTGTAAGAGAAACCTACGTGTGGATTTCTTTGACACACATAGAAGAGTGAAAAATAGCTACACTTGAAAGTTAATCATGCAAAAAAGTACCATTTCAATATATAAAGGGTTAGCATCCTGCATTAGCAAGCCAAAAGTCAAGCACTAAGGATGAGAGCTAAAGCTGAAAGAACTTTCACTATGACAGGGATGAGCCTGAAGTTTCCACGATTCATTGCGATCGAATTTTTTTTTTCCTCTACTTTTCTCTTAATTTCTAATTTCTCCTCTTAGGATGAAACAGTACTAGTTGGGTGTTGAATGAATTGCTGAAACAAATGAGAGAGTGGATAGGGAAGAGAGAAAGAGGGCTGCCACGGTGTGCCTCTGGAAGAATGGCAATACCTTGGTCACAGAAAACCTCTAACTTGAGAAGGATTGACACAGGAGAGGGTAAACAAATTCCGAAAGAATGTCTTCTCACAGAATCAAACAGTAAATACTAAAATTAGATACCCAACCCCTGCCTTCGGAGAATACTTCAATAGAATGTCCTTTCCTAGTGCTATCAGGCTGAGAATATTTGGGAAAATTATCATCTGTGTCATCAGATGTTCTAGCATCAGAGTCAGAAAATCAACTTAGCTGGCAGATGTCTCTTAGAGCTCAACCTCAATGATGCACCTGATGTTAAGGACATTGATGCTCGAATAATGAAATGGACTTGAATAATCAACTGATTAAAAGAGGAAATAAGTGGGCAGGCTTCAGTTCTAATTATAGGTATGTCCTTCAGGGGCACCTGGGTGGCTCAGTCAGTTAAGCATCTGCCTTCAGTTCAGGTCATGATCTCAACGTCTTTGGCTCCCTGCTGCTTCTTCCTCTCTTTCTCCCCTGGCTTATTTCTCTCTCTCACCCAGTCTCTCTAATAAATAAACAAAATCTTAAAACAAAAAACAAACAAATAAATAAAGCTATATCCTTCAGAAATCTGTCCAATATACAAGATCATTTTTATGGCATGGTGTTATGGTGGTAGAACTTTGGGGTAGCTAAATAGAAATATCTTCCCATAATCCGCCAGAAATAAGGCTATTCTTTTTCAGCTCAGAAATTCATATCTGGGCAAATTTCAGTTTGGATATTTGCAGCCTATCAAAGATCATGATCTCATCCTTTGAGCTCTAGACTCTTTTAAGTCATGAGGATATTTATTTTCTTTTGGAAAGAGCAAGGAGATTGAGGAGAGTTCTTATGGTCCCTCAAAAGTGATAACTTACTCCCCAGCAGAGATGCCAGCTTCTGCCTTTTTTAAGCAAATAATTTACATATATGGGCTTTATTTTTTTTTTTCACTTGAAAACCAGTATCATTAGAATCAATGGCGTTTTTCAAGGTAGGGGTGCAAATACTAACCCTGTGTGGTATTCAATAACCAACTGCATTGTTGGAATTTTTAAAAAGATGTTCCTATTTACAAGACCTGTATCATAGAGGAGAAAGGGGATCATTTCTCATCCAGAAGTTGGCAACTCCACACTCCAGTTCCTTACCACACCAGAACCAGGATTCTTTGTGTATATGACTACAACCTCAAACCTCCACCCCTGGCCAGCAGTGAGGAGGGCACTCATCTCTCAGCAGCAGATGGGAAGGTTGATCTTATAATCATAAGTCAGCAACTTACAAAAAGGCTATTTAGAAAGGGTTCTGCTAAGGTACAGATTAAAAAGGCCACACTATATAGGAAAATAATAATAAAGTTTTTTTATCAGTAAAGGGGTCACAGTGTGCTTCTAGAGGACAATAATCTATTAGCTGAGATTTTAATGGTCTGAATATGTGACATGAAGTTCTACTGCTTTTGGAGTCCACTTATCTCTTTAATGATTCTTTAAGTGTAAAGGATTCAGGTTCAAAGAATTCTGGTAAACAATGCTTGAAGAGTGTACTTTAGCAAACTGAAGGCTCTTTATAAACTGTGTTTAACTCCATGATTCCCCAAACATGCGTAACCATGCAGCTCATAACATGTACTCACTTAACATGGAAATAACCTCCTTAGAAGAGTCTTTGAAAAACACTTACCTCCTAAAATCTAAAGATTCCTAGAGATTCCTCAAATCTTTTCTGAAAAAAGACTCAACCTGAATAGACTTTGATCTGTAGCCTTCTAAATTAGTGCAAAACTAACAGAATAGTATTTCACTGGCTCCTTATATGTTTCACATTTCCTCTTTCGAATGTTTTCGTTGATCTTCACAGCTCCACAAAATGGGTTTTATCTTAGAATTGAGTTTTGCCATTCTAACCTGACACCAGGAAACCACAACCCACTCCAAAGACTTCTGAAAATGATTTCAGTGGAAAATCTTCTGACATCAGAACAATAGTACAATGACTCAATTTGCAAGACATTCTCTGGCTAGAGCCATACCACCCTCCTGTATCCCCAAGATATTAATTCCTTGAAAATTGCCATCCCAAATCCTCCCATGCTTCTCACATAGGCATATGCAGTCACTACCCTTATGCTCCAAATGACACCTGCTTCACTCACTTTCTCAAGATTTGGAGAACTGCTGTACTATGGGAAGACCACTGGTTAGAACTAGGCGCTCTTGGGATCCAATTCTTACTCTGAAATCATCAACCTGAGGACCCTACAAGTTTCTTTCTGTAATTTCATATACTCCTCTGAAAAGGAGAAATAGGAAATCTATGCCTCTCAGTGACAATAGTATCCTGATGGAGAACAGAGAATCTGGTGGACTGATTTTCTCTTTACCACCAGCCCCCTCATTTTCTTACACCATTATCAGAACTGCCAACAACCAAAAATAAAGATTGCATTGATATTTATTGTAATAAACCTTTATCTTGGAAAATAATGGTGAATAGCTTAAGAAGAAGAGCCATCATCTCTGCACCACCATTACCCACAGTCCTTTCTGAAGAATGTAATCTTCACTACAGGACAAAAACAGTATTTTCCAAGACTCTGCAGGGTATTTGTGACTATAATGGGGTAGAGAGCTTTGCAATAGACTCCCATTTCTCAGGCAGAAAGGCCTTAGGACTGTACTTAGAAAGGAGTTGATAAGTGAACAAAGAAGGCCAAAAATTCACACCACTTCAGTGAAACTCAGGAGCACTGCATGGTGCTATTTCAAAAAACAAAGGATATTCATTCTTTCATTCATTCATAAATAGACACTAACTACTTTTCAGCAGTCAGAGGAAAAGGAAATTGGGATTTGGCCCTCTATGTCCTTAATTGCTGCTGCCAGTTGAAGGGTGGGAGATTGTCTTCCTATGTTCCAGGCGCAGTGGGGTGGCCAGCACCATAGTGAACAGTGGCTCATGGCAGCACTGGGACAGCAGAGGGGCATGAGGACTGGCATGGCTGTGAGACAACCTCCCTTCTTACTGAATAAGCCAGGGGCTTAATTACTCTCCCTCACAAAGGGGTTTACTAACTCCAATGGATTTTCAAACAATGAGTCTGGGTGATCGATTTTTTTTTTTTTTTTTTTTTTTTTTGGTAGGAGAGATTCCATCAAGTTAAGGTTCATGTACTGTGCATTATTTAGCAAAAGATGGCCACTTTATTATTATTACTGGATGCATACCTCACTGAAAAAATTAACTATTTCTTTGGAAAATTATGCGCTATAGCACTGAATGCTAAGTGTCAGAGAAATGGAGCTGTCTCTATTATTTATGTCAAACTTATTTATCACCAAAGCCAATTCCAAAATAAAAGATTTTTGGTTCTTTCTTTTTATGTTTGCATAGAAAGAACCTTCCCCCAAATTACTGGTGGCTTAGTGTGTAGGCAGTGCAGTCATGAGTGTTTTAGTTAATGTATGGTTTGTTTTGCAAAGACTTTTGAGCATTTAAAAGGAATGTTCATGAATTTCCAAATGCTATGTTTGCTGTAGCAAGACACTCAGAGTAATCATTACCTCCAGCTGTGATTTCCATCTTCCCCACCGCTGCTCCCCTGTGTACTTCTTTTATATTTGACAGACATTCTGCATTTTTAGCTTCCCTGACAATAATTATGTAGTTGGTGAGCAGCAACCATTAAGCTTAGGTGCATTTAGTTCCTACTTAGTCCCAATTATATGATCATGAAGCACTTCAAGAGGTAACAGAAAGTCAAGCATTATAACAATGTAAAACTGGGAATTTAAATAAAAAAGGAGGGGAAAAAAGTTATTTTGAATGAAGTAGAAGCTAAAACACATTTTCTATGGAGGTTCTTTTTAAATGTAATGTAACCTTAGAAAAAATTATTTGAAAATAATTATGAAATTACCATTAGAACACATGCATAAGCTAGAGTAAACTGTGAGATTTTTAAATCTTCTGAATCTTTTTCTCAAATATTAAAACATTTTAACAAGACTGTCCCTAAACAGTTACCTCTTAGTAACTCAAGAGTTGTTTTTTGTTTTGCTTTTCTGTAGTATCTCAGAAGCTTATCTCTCATTTTAAGACTCCTTTCAACCTCTCCTTCATAGCAGTTTAGGAATAAAACACAATTTAGATGCAATTCTATATTAATTTACTTGAAATATGCAAATAAAACCAGAAGCTTAATATATTACAACTATGTAGCAATGTCTTCAGAGGCATATTATGTATAAGTGTGTGTATTTTAGCTTATATTCTTGGGAGCCAGACATAGCTGATCAAGCTAGACATCGCTGAACCTAGTAATGATCATTTTCTTTCTTTTCACTGTTTTTTTTTTTTCTTGGTAAAAATATTTTTATGGAAACTCTTAATAAGAAAAAAAAAAACAAGTAGTATTTTCTTAACCATCAAATTCCAAATTAGCTTTGGGAGCTGTGAGATGCATATCACGTACACACACAAAAACTTTTCTCCAAAAAGTATGAGACCTACCATTCAAGTGTCAAATGAGACAGCAGACCTAAATTTATTTCTTCTAACTCCCTGACAATTTGGAATTTGACGGATTAAAAAAAGTACTACCTGTTGTTTTTCTTATTAAGAGTTTTCATGGAAATAGCTTTACCCTCCCACAAAAGAATGCAATGACAAGTAAGGAAATAATCATTATTAGTATCAGCTATGTCTAGCTCCCAAAAATGTAAGCTCAGAGGAAGTCTGACTCCATTATATAGCTCTTGGTTGCATATAATTCAGATGTCAGATAGACTCAAAAACATATATATATACATATTTTTATACTTTAGATATTAGGATTGCAAAGACGCAGCTTTGGAAACAAAATGATGGAAAATACTAAATAGTATCTTCATAACATAGTAAAATTTTTTCATTTGGGTCCCTTCTCATTGACTATAGGTAATTGGCTGAATAGAAAATAATGGGAGAAGCTAAAGTGAGATTACATCCAAGCAATTATTACTGAACCATTTTCTAATGGGAACTAACGAGTTATCCATCATAACTTTATCCTTAATTTATATTGATGATCTTTTTATGTCAACCATTTCTATCATCCTTTGTTATATTTATATGTATTTATAACTTTTCTAGAATTTAATTATGATTGATCTATACTTCCTTTTAGATATGGTGAGTTCCACTTTTTTATTAATTCCATTGTCTTCTCAAATGTAGGGGTAATTCCTTCATAAGCAACAATCATCACAATTCAAAGCCATTAAATAAATCTCTTACATCCTATGAGTTGGGGTATTCATCTTGGAAACCTAACTTCACACCAAAAATTACCAAAACTGGTCATTAACATGAATAGAGAGTAAATAGGTTAAAAATGTAAGGCTTACAAACTTTTTTTTTTAGTATATAAAACTGAACATAGTACAGTGAAATCCAGCTCAGGGTGTTCTTTTTCCACCCTTTTTAATCTCCCTATATTAAATATCACATTTTTTCTTACTCTAACATACATTCAAATTTAGAGCCATCCATCTTAAAATTTCTTTTGCTGATATACATAAAAAACATAAAAAATCTCCAAATGTAATACTACAAAATTAGTTTCTCTAGTGTCTTGTGTATTACTAAGAGTGAATGTATCACTAAGAGGTTGGTTGTGGACACTTCTGGGGAGAGGGAGACCATTACAATGAACTGCCCTCAAATTGGTATCCACAAGCCAAATTGCTTCAAGTCTGCAGATGTGGTTTTAAAAGTATACTTCATGGTCCACTCTCTCATCCAAACATATTTCAGAACTCTTCAGATAAACTTATGGTCAAGATTTTGAAATTGGTTAAAATGTTAATTTTCTCTAAAACTTATGTATGAAGTCCAAGGAGACTTCACTCAATAGGTGTTAGTCAGGAGCCTATGTTTCTCACTATTGTCCCTGGCATTGCCTCACTTTCTATTACAAGAGCATGTCCCTGGGGATCCCTGGGTGGCTCAGTGGTTTAGCACCTGCCTTTGGCCCAGGGCGTGATCCTGGAGTCCCGGGATCGAGTCCCACGTCGGGCTCCCGACATGGAGCCTGCTTCTCCCTCCTCCTGTGTCTCTGCCTCTCTATCATAAATAAAAAACAAAAAAAAAAAAAAAAAAGAGCATGTCCCTGAAGAGGAACCATCACCAACTGGGCTAAAGAACAGCCTGACCTCTTCTGGCATACTAGCAGGCAGAAAAAGGGAAGCAAAGACAAAATTAGGGCGACATACCCCACACTCTAGCCTGTCAGCATTCTCCTTGGGCTCTGATGGAGAAATGAGGGTTGTGTCCTTCATCTGCATTTTACAGATGGGCACATTCAGATTCACTATGGGAAAGAAACCTTCCATTTGATACCAAGCCTTTAATCTTTAGCTAAAGCATGGGATCCCTCCTTGGAAAATATGTGTTAGAGTCAGGGAGAGACATAGATTCAAGAACAAACTCAGCTCCACTCCCATTTCTCTCTGGACTAGCAGTAAAGCAAAAGTGCTATTTTTTGAGGGCTGCCATGATCTTGTTACTTAATGCATTTTAATTTTTCCATAACACTTTATTAGAGAAGCTTTAAATTTGTCCTTTTTCTGACAGAAAATAAGCAGCTATGTGGTTTAAATAAAATTTACATAAAGTGTTCCTATTTAAAGCTCAACATTTAGTAACCCAAATAAAGGGAAAGGTACTAAAAATACTTACCAGTGGGATATATATTTTGTTTCCTTCAATTTCAGAATGAAAGTTCTTACTTTCAATGAAGTACCACAGACCATGTAAGCAGTATCTTGTACTTTAAAATCTCTTAACCAGGCTTTTGGGAGAAATAATGGATCCAAATGCTGTGTCTTATCAGTAAAATGCATTTCATGGTAAATTCAGAAAGCATTGAGTGGAACAGATGTATGGTCTTTAAGGGCCATTTATTACACCAATCCTATTAGAAATAATAATGATGCAGCTTCTCTCTCTTAATAATATTTTGATCCTTGTCCTTTTGCTACACATAATACCATAAGTTAATACTTTACATGAAAATCCATTTCCAGGACAATCCTATTGGGCTGCTGTACTACAGTAAACTCTAATCTCTGGAAAAGAGGGAAATTGCCATAAGAGCTAACAATGTCTATCTTTTAAATATAGGTTGCTATTTTCTTTTGCATTTAGTAGAAGAGAAAAGAAATAAAGGTGGCACCTTTCAAAAGACCTATTAGGATACCAAAAAAAAAGACTAAATAAAGATAATCCCTCCAAGTAGGAGACCAAACCACCCAATCCTGGGATAATGAAAATAGATGTCATTTTATTCAACTGAATAAGTGAATGCTAAACAGGAATATGCACATAATGAAAGATGACATTGTAGCCTTTAAGAACCTTTCAATCCAAGGCAGACAGTTTATAAAAATATGGCTATATGTAATCATGCAGTGCAAGATTTGTCAAATTGTTTACAAGTAATTTTATAGCTTCCTCCTACACAAACGTTCATAGGGCACAGATGAATCCCATTAACAGAAGAAAGGCTGTTACAAACGATGGGGAGCATGGGTTTCTACTTCCCTGCTAGCTCCCTTACCCCAACTCTTCTAAAAAAGGGAAAAGAGACAAAACCATTTCTGAAAAACAGAGCTCAGGAGGACAGCTCACTCTACATGAGTCCCTCTTTGTCTCAATCATTCATTCAGTAAATACTTACTGAGTGTACACGATGCACCAGGCAAGCAGCTACGGCTGAGGATACAATAAGGAGCATAACAAGGTCCCTCCCTTCAAGGAAATTGTTGTCTAGGGGGAAGAGAAATCTACAGACTATTACAATACAGCACACTAAATCTCTGCTTTGAATGCTGTGCTCTGCGATAGAAATTCAAAAAGCTGAGAGCACCTGGAATTCAAAAAGACAAAAAGGGCCTGCATGCAGAGGGGGAGATGCGACTGGCATAAATGTTGTAATTTCCATTATCACTTTAGATCACGGAATGCAGGAAGATATTCCACAACCTTCAAGACTTTCTCCCCACTCCCACATTCTTCCCATCTATCCCTCATATCCTCCTAACATAGACCCCAAAACAGTTGTCCTAATTTTTTTGTATCCTATAAATAGTTCTCCAAAAATAACCAAATAAAATCATTCTGAGAAATATTCAGTTGAGTGCAATGTGACTGCAAGATTGTGTCTCTCAGGGACTCATAGTCCCCTAAAACCAGTAACATGGGCTATTAAAGTAGAAATTTCATCTGAGACATTAGAATAGATAGGTATCAGACACCAAAGCAAGATAGATACAAGACCAACAAATGAATTTTCTAGGGAACCTGGCATGTATAGTATAAATTTAAAATGGTGTTTTACTTCTATTCAAATTAAGAATATAAAAGAGTCAAGTGAGAATTTCAGGGGAGGATTTACAAGAAAGGTTTGTATGGCAAGAGGAACTCTATAGAAACCATGTACCCCAAAGGGAGGGAGGAAAGACTTTTCTCTTCAACTCAAGTCAAAAGGGAGGAACTTCAAAGGGACCTCTCCTCACAGTGAAAGGGACTCAATAAACTATTATCTGCCTTCCACCTAAGAGGCTTAGTAAGCAGGAGAGGTGGCACAGGAAGGTGCTTTGATGGTGCAGAGAATGAGAGTTGCTTCTGTATTAAGACTGGTCTGCCGTCCCAGAAATTGCACAGGCAAAAAGGGCACAAATGTTTTCTTTGATCAGATGTGGGCCTTACAAAAAAGGCACCAATCAAAATTGCTAGAGAGGACTGCCCTGCGAGAAAACCATCTGGGCAGTCATGGGAACTCCACAGAGAGAATGAAGTGAAGACCTCTGAAATTTTAGAACTTAGAAGGACGGGATCCCTGAGTGGCGCAGCGGTTTAGCGGCTGCCTTTGGCCCAGGGCGCGATCCTGGAGACCCAGGATCGAATCCCACTTCGGGCTCCCTGCATGGAGCCTGCTTCTCCCTCTGCCTATGTCTCTGTCTCTGCCTCTCTCTCTCTGTGTGACTATCATAAATAAAAAAAAAAAAAAAAAAAAAAAAAAGAACTTAGAAGGACAACATAAAACAAGAAGAAAAAGCAGCCCTCACAGTAGGGAGAGTATCATCCTTTGTGTCGTGGGGCAGGGGTGCCTCTGGGAACCCAGAAGAGCACCCTTCTGAGAGTCAACTCTAGACAGCCACCAAGCTCCCAGGGCAAAATGCTAGTGCGTGACATTACCAATCAAGAAAACCTTTCTCACCAAGCGCCCTCCATAGTGCACTTGATGGGATGAGCACTGGGTGTTACACTGTATGTTGGCAAACTGAATTTAAATAAAGTATTTTAAGAAAAGAAAAGAAAACCTTTCTCACACGTCCTCTTCCTCTTTCCTCAGACTTCATGGTGAGAAACAAAAAAGAGCAAACAATAAAACAAAAGCCTGAAAAAAGGATCTTAGGGAAAAAGGTTCACAACTTGGGAAAAAGGGCAAAAGGAAGACTGCTTTACCTTTCAGGGTCACCCTGGAGCAGTGGCTAATAGGTTTCCTCGAGGGGAATCATTATGTCACTTACTAGCTACTGATTAGGGCCCAGATTCTGGAATTAACATTAACTTATAGATTTCTGTCCAAGAGAAAATATAACCCAAAAGTTACAGTTCTAGGACAACTTGTCAGTAATTTAGGAAACTTTTTTTTTTTTTTTTAATTTAGGAAACTTAATTCCGCTTTCTTCACCTTAGTGACAATATCTATTCCAGAAGCATCTTTATCATCCTGCTCATTTTATAATCATGTGTGAGTCATGTTTTAAAGTTCTGAAAAAATACTTTGCTGGAGAGACAAACTTTCTGTTTCTCACTGCTAACCATAGTCTGCTGCAGAACCCCAGCCAAGAAATAAGATTTAACTGTAATTCAGCTCCAAAGTTTTCATTAGTACACATGACTATTCCTTCTAATTTCCGAGCTGAGACTATATTAACAATACAGAATGACTTTAAAGGTTTTAGTATCCTGAAAGTGATCATAAATGTCACGTATCTGTCAAAATGACCTTTCCAGGGATAGAAGAATACTTCTGTCAATATTTTTAAAGAAAATCAATAACAGAAAATAAAAATGATGTTGTCTTTGATAAAAATCCCACAAGTTCTGTTTGTTCTGCTTCCATTAAGCTACACCATATTGTGGTCTTCTAATACTACAGAAGGATGATAGGTTCATATGGGCCACTAGAAGAAAATCAGAACATATATTTCTTTGTTCTTCTCTCTAATCATTATGTCTCAGTTTCGGTTTTAAAAAAAGATTTTTATATATAATTGATGTATGCTTCTTTTAACTACAGATAGCATATTTAAATTCAAAAGCACTTTACGTGCTAGAAAATATACTGCACTGAATCAGGTATTCATAAGAATATGAAAAGCAAGCTCCAAAAGTAATAATTTTCATCAGGACAATTTCATTTGAATTCCACTTCACCCAAATGATACCAATAATGTATTTTTCTTGAGCAATTATAAAAGCAGATGGAATCTTATTATAGATTTTTGCATAGCAACAGTAAGATTAACTATAACCAAAGTTGAGATGACCTATAAAACCTGGCACAGTTTGTGCTATAAAGATTTTAACATTTTAACACCCTAAACACAGACATTCAAATGAAATAAAATTCAGAACTATGAATAAATAAATGAAATTTGTTAGAACACACTTTCATTAAACACAACCTTTGAACGTCATACAAAAAATTAATATATCTAATTCAATAAGAGTAGCAATGCATAATAACTTCATGTTATACACATTTCACAGTTCACACAGGAATGAGTATAATCTCTGAAATCAAGTCTGAAATTTGGGGTCTGCACAGATTCAAAATCAACATAGAGTCAAGCTCTAAACCTACTTCTTACTGGCTGTAGAATTTGGGGAGAAAAGTCACCTAGGCTATTTTAATCCCCTTTCCATCATAATGCTCTACTGCAAAGTGTTTTGAGTACCAAATATAATTAAAACAATTTATGTGAATTACTCTGTACACTTCTAAATCCTATGTTTGTGTTAATATTAGAGTTTCTGTTAAATACATGTTTTCTCTTCTTGGGGAAGGAGTACCATTATAATGTAAAAGTTCTTCCTGAAACCTAATAGATCATAGGAAGAAGGTATAACGTGCCATCTGGGAAAGCTCCAACATGATTAACGGAGATTCTAAACTTGAGAAATGAAGGAGGAAATGGAGAACCCATAAATGGATGTCTCTCTGCTACTGCTTCTTCTCATTTCCGGCCAGTGGAATGAGAAGGCAAGGATCACATTATTCCCAGTGCATGCAAGAGGGAGCCCAAGTGCAGCAGATTTTACCACCACTGGCAATGGCGCTCAGAGAGCAGAGGTCCCAGCAAGACTCCCGGGGCTGAAGCCAGGCTGACACTCAGGGTTCTAGACTGCAAGGAAAGCCCTGCTCATCCTCCTTTTTTTATTTATTTTTTCTTTTTTTCTACTGCTCTGGACCCACTGAAGGCCAATTGCAGAGCATCAGAAATCTAGGAGTTGAAGACTCACCATTCCATGAGACTGACACTGCTGAGGGTGACAGAGTAGCCCTTGTCAACATTTAGCTTTACAGAAACTGATGGAAAGCAACTTGATAACATCTCCCTTTTTCAAACTGCAGCTTTGTTAAGTGTAGCACAGAGAATAAATAATTTAAAAATCAGAAAAAAGATGAATAGAAGATTCTTCATATTTTAATATCTTGTTCTTTGAAGTTACAAGATAAAAAAAATTTGACTCAAAATCATGTTAATCATTCCATTGCATAAGCAGATACGCTGTAGCTCCTGAAGTAAAAATTGAAACAACAAATGCAAATAGACATGAGGGTATTTATAAGTAGCAAATGGTCACTTTGAACTATTAAATAATAGATTGTATTAAACTAGTTTCTCCTGCACTTTCTTGTGTGGTTTTGAGAAACAGAACATGAAAGATAAATACTGAAAGGTAAACACTAAGTAATATTAGATGATAAGCACATTGCATATTCATAACTACTGCTTATAACTTTGGAAAACAGTGCCACTTACTCATGCTATTCAAGAAGCCACCTCCATACACAACTAACTTTTCAGCTTTGGAGAATAGCTACTCTTCAAATGATCTATGTGGTCAATCAACAATTTAAGAAAAAGTGTACACATGGTATCTAGCAGTTTCTGATGTTTTTGGTACTAAGCATGGTCATATGAAAGTGATAAATTCCAGCCTGCAGCTGCCATGATAATAAAGTTGCCAGTAAGTCAAGTTCTATCTAAATATATGCACATGTATTTCTATTACAATTACATTTACCCAGATGACATCAATTATCTCAAGAGTTAAAGGGCATTTCTTCACACCCCTGTAAAAAAAAAAAAAAAAAAATTACTCAGAGTAAATTATGCTTTCAACAAATCCCCAAATCTACCCAATATGCTCCAGGATACCATTCAGATTTTATTTGAAAGAATAGATTCTGGACCTTGACTTGAATGTTCCCAGCCATCACAACTGAGAAAATAAAGGTTTTTACTATGCAATACTATTACATGGGATTTTTGTCTCTCAAGATTTTGGTGATCACTAAAAGAAACAATACTTTTAACCCAACATTTGTTCACAATCATATCCTTAAACCTAAGGTAAATAGAATCATTTTTCCTTAATATTTTTTCAAAATAATGATACTATGTAGTCATAATATCTTCTTTCTATGTGTATGCATAACAGAATTCAGGATTAAAAATATAGAATCCAACAAATCAGGTGTGCTTGGGTGGCTCAGTCAATTAAGCATCTGCCTTTAGCTCAGGTCATGAGCCTGGAGTCCCTGATCGATCCCCGAATTGGGCTCCCTGCTCAGAGGGTTGTCTGCTTCTCTCTCTGCCCCTTACTTCACTTGTGCTCTCTTTCTCTCTCAAATAAATAAAATCTCTAAAAAAAATTTTTTAAAGAATCCAACAAATTATTATTTTAGTTTACCCAGGAAAATCCTGAAGATAACCATGATAAAAACAGCCAATAAACAGAGGAATTGAGATTCCACTCTGCAGTCATCTCTAGTTAAAACCAACTGCAAAACACGAAACCACAAGAGCCAAAAGCCAGACCAGAGCACTAGTTCTGCCAATGAGGAATGGCCCACTCCACTTGTGTCCTTTGGTGAATGGAGCCTCCACTGATGGACCTCAAATCTGAGAAGGTTTGGGAAGGTGATTTCAAAAGTCTTCTTAGTTTTAAAATACTATACTTGAGTAAGGATGGTGCAGAATTACATTACAACTTGCAAAAGTAGTGACAATCCACCCCCCCCTCCAAAAATCACAACTTTCATGAATACTTTTCCCTCTCCAAAAAACTCACCTTCAAAAATAGAAAAGCTGTACATCAGGAAAAAAAGCAAAAACTTCTTATAACACATACATAGCACAATTATAAAATTATGTTAATCCTATACAGTAATTTCACACGTGCATATAAAATTATGTGCATATACACTACATATAAACTCCCCATTCTATTCCTGCCTGTGTCCATTTCTCCTAGGTGTGAACCAAGAGTCAGATGTTGAATCAAATACATGTTGATATAATGAATCGCTGGCTGCCACCCATATGTTTCATGGTACAGAATATAGTATACCACAGAGTGATCCACTATTTCAAAAACGTTTTCTATTCAGACATGATACAAACACCTCCTCTTGTTCACAGGATCTACAATCTGATTATGAGTTATAAACTTGGAACATTTAATGTCTAAGCTGCCTGCATTTAAATATAAAGCACAATCTGAATAACTAAGTGCGTCAACCATATTAATTTGCAGTCCTGGTAGGAACTATAAATTCAGAGGAAAGTAATCAATTCACCAAGGAAATAATGTTGATCTCTTAGCCTTATATCATATTCAGCCTGGAATTATCCCACTGCCATTTATTAGAAAGAGAAATATAGCATATGAGGCAGCAGAAACCATCAACCATTCCTAAATAGAAGCAATCTCTACATATGGTTTTCTAGAAATAATGTAGTGAACAGGTTGTAAACAGCAAGAAAACACTGAGTCATTATACTTTGTAATTCTCAGTTCAGGGAATGAGATGAAAGCTTTTTCTCGGTATTCACCCCCCCCCCCCAATTTGTGACAAGAAAAAAAAGAAAGATGAGTGGGATACCCTGTAAGGGTCTAAAAGATCATTTCCTTTGTTCATGAAATGGTATCAGGAACTTATCTAGTGGCCACATCACCGTCTCCTCTATTACTAAGACCGTCAGTCACTTGCGGCACTAGTGTCATCATTTTCTAATGTAGATACTGTACTTAGCACATTGGGGGTAGGTGTGTTGCCAGAGGAAGTCATGAGCATTGAGAAATGACAGAACCCACCATAAAGACGCATCACAAAGGTTTCCACAGCCTTACCATGATAAGTAGGAGAGCAAACAACCTTGTCCACCCCCTCTTTAAGAACCTGCCTTGTGAGGATTTCCCTGAATGACAGCTTTCAAGGTGTCCTTCTGCATTTTTTTTTTTTTTGCACTGCTTTTAACATGCATCATGTTTAGCAGAAATCTGGAAATGTTATTCCTCAGAAAGTACTTGTAGACTCCGAAAGAGTTGGGTTGTTCTTCAGGAAAACCAAGAAAATATTCAAAAACAAATTGAACAGTCAGTAAATAGGCCTTGTAGCAAAGTCTAAGATATAGACCACTGATTGTAAAGGAGAAAAGATGAAAAAGTGATGAAGGCACACTTCTGAATGCCTGACTTATTTTAAGATGAAAGTGGAAACCAGATAACTTGATATTTATACTTAGCTATGTTGTAAAAAAGACATAAAAGCTGTTGAATATTTCTGTAGCTGGCACAAAATTATAGTCACTTTACCTGGAATTCATCAGGCATAGGCCAAATAACCTCATATAATGAAGACTTAGAATAAAATAAAAATGCACTTGATTGGATTTTTATTAACTACTCACCTGTTTTCAATCTTCCCAATTCAGTTCATGTGAGAGTAGACAGAGAATCTTGACATAGCATGAGTTTTTCCCATTCAATGCTCAGCAAACTAGAAACTGGAAAGATGTGCTCATTTTAAACTTATGGTTTATGAAAGATTGGGGAAGCCTGGACCCCACAAAACTCATGGCAACCTAAAGAAATTTCATTCTTCAGTATGTATCTGAGAGAGAGAAAGAGAAAGAGAGAGAGAGAGAGAGAGAGAGACACCAGAGAGGAATTTCCTTAACCATAACCACCATAATTAACCAATCCATTAATGAGAGGGCTGCCCAGAAGCAATTAGGGAATGAAATCAATCTTCTTTGGCTTAAGATTCAGGCTCTCTCTCCTTTCTATTGTGCCAGTTGCTTCCTGTCATCATTTACTCATAAAATTGGCACACGGATTAGATTAGAGTTGAGGCTAGTGTGTTTAGTGTTTAGTGTTTCAGTTCAGGTTCAAGCTAGCTATAAGGAACTTCTCTTAAACCATAGTGATCCCAGTACCTACAAGTGCCAGCAGGACATTAACTAGTGGGTGTCCCTCCACTAGTTCAGCATTATCAAAACCTAATTCACAATCTTCCTAAAACACAGACTTTCTTCCCAATTTATCAGGAGAGTGTCATATTATGCTGTCTTCCAAAGCAGACACACTGGAGTTTGCCTGTCTTCCTCCAAAATTTGTGTATCATTAAGTCCTATTTTATAATTGCCTAAAATGCTTCTTAGTTATATCCCCACTGCCAGTCTTCCTTACCTCATTCCCAGAATGACCGACTATAGACTCTCACATTATGTGCTGCATCAAAAACTGCTAAATAAGTTTTCCCTTTCCATCCAATTTATTCCACACACAACCAATGGATAAAAGGCATATATATCACTGTTTTACTCTTGAATGTGTATTACGTCCTTGCTGTCTTTGAATCAAAGTTAAATCTCACCTGGTTCTGAAAGCTCTTTAGAATGTGCATCCTTCCTGCCAAAGAGCCAAGTGCTCTCTCATGTCCTTATGCTCTAAACCCAACCTTGGCTCAAGGACAGCAAGCTCATCATGGCACAATCACATACATGTTGACATGTGTGTCCCACTCTTACCACGCCCCACCCTGGAAGGCTGAATCTTCTCCACTCTGCCTACCTTCATCCAATTCATCTTTGTAGCCTCAACTGAAGTCACCTTGTATCCTTCATATCTTCTTACACTATCTGAATTTCTAAGAGTCTTTTTACTAGGATCTTCCTGCAATTTACAATCTATATCTCCCCACTTAACACTTTCTAAGCTGTGTCCTTACACTCCTTGCTGCCTGCATCTTGGTTTCTGCACGGCAGCTAATTCAATATGCAAAATCTATTCTCTACATGCTTAAATCATTAATCTATTAATACCAAAAGTGCTCTATGACACACGAATACAAAAGCATAAAGTACAGATAGAAATGGAGATTGAGGGTTTACAACAATGAAGTTATTTGGGGACAACAAAGAACATTGTCATTTTTCCAATTATACTTTGAGTACCTAGCATATGCAGGAAAAACACTGTGCAAAAGTTCTTCTCCAAATAGTGTATCTTATTTAAACCTAACAACAACCTTGATAGTTGGACAGTTTACTGCATTCATTTAATAGCAAAGAAATTGATTTTAGGAAAGGCTATCTGACTAGCCCAAGACGGTCCATCTGGTAAAACCAAGATGCATCTCCAGGTTTGCCTGACCCTAAATCTAGTGCTATTTTCTCTGGCCCATAAAATAGAGTTTAAAGACATAAAAACAGAGCAGACTTTTAAAATAGAGAATATATATATAAATTACAGCATGAAATACTAGCCTCTGTTATCCTTTCTGTGCGTGAAAGGACACTAGCCATGATCTTTCCCAGGCACAGACTTTGCCCTGTCACCTCCCACGCCGTGATTTATGCCTAGACAAAAGAAAGTGTGGTTCTCTAGCTGCCAGCTGATGAATACCCCTCTGGGAGATCAGCAGCAGCTGCTTGGAGAAGTATCTATATATTAAAACGGTATCTTTGGTATTTCTAAATCAGTGCCCCTTCCACAGATGCATACAGGCAAGACAGTTTTCTCTTTGAGGATTCCTTATAATTTTTAATAGAGGAATTGCATGTATGAATTAAGAGTACTCCATTTCTAATATTCTACGCCATCTACCCTGTACTCACAGTGATTACGGGGACAGGGAAGGGAATGCTACAGAAATGCTAGAGGGGTAGGTAAATGGAAGCCCGGAAGAAACAGGACAGGAGAGAATGTGGCCCTTTGAGCCCAGGCTGAGGAGTCTGGAATTTGATTGGCAATCAGGAGGTGCTGAATCCATTATGCAGGAGAGTGAAATTATCCTAAGGGGATGGACAAAACCTTCCCAGTAGCCATAAATAAAAATAAGTAATCTATCCTTGTTGCAAACTCCTATTACAGTTGAACAGCAAATTGGATCAAAATGTTTAATTTAAAAAGCATCAGATTTAATACTATCTATTTGATCTTAGGCAAGACACTTAAGATGCTGGCGTTCTAGTTTCTTCATCTGAAGCACACACAAGAAATGCTAAAGCCAGTCTCCCATTCTCAAGGGGTATTGTGGAAAAAGTAAAATAAGGTATGTGAAATTAAAAGTAAAAACAAATTTGTAAACAGTGAGGCTCTACACTGAGGCAAGTAGTGTGTGCTACATTTTTATAATGAGTAAAATGGAAAAGTAAAGAATGGAACCAGTAAAATAAAATCCCAAATGTTTAGAAGGGTTGAAATTCACTCTCTTTATATTCATGGATATTCAGAGGTTTATTACTGCTCACGACTAGAAGGATCCTCTTTATGTCTCGATTCCTTAATTCTAAAGTTTTTATCCACCTTCTGACGTGTTCTCTTGTCAAGTTGCAAAGGCTTAGCATCCTCTAGATAATAAGCTCTCACATTCTTGAATAATTTTTAATGGCCCTGTGCTTTGAAAAGCAAATTAGTTAAGATTTATTTATTTATTTATTTATTTATTTATTTATGATGGGAGACACAGGAGGAGGGAGAAGCAGGCTCCATGCCGGGAGCTCGATGTGGGACTCGATCCCGGGACTCCAGGATCACGCCCTGGGCCAAAGGCAGGCGCTAAACCGCTGAGCCACCCAGGGATCCCTGACGCTGTGTTTTGTAGTCTAATTTATTCTAGTTTATTTAGCCTTTTCTCCTAACACATATTCTACCTCCCCCAAATTTGCCTAATCCAGAATTAGGAAAGGAAAATTTCTGGTTCCCTGACCTTCATTAAAATTTGGTGAGCTCTCTGAAGCATGTGCACTTTGATGAAATGAGGATGAATCAGATGTCGTTTATTCAGATTAATAATAATGAAGAGGATCGATATATTCCCAAGAGTTTAGATAACCACCAAACGTTTTAATAATCCGCATAGCCTCTTTAAGGACTCCAGTGATGAGAGGAGGCCGGCACTGACAGGACTAGGGGCACCAGTGGGAGGCAGGAGGCAGCGGTACTTTCTGCTCAAGTTGCATGCACTGTCAGAGCAACATCCTCCGTCACAGGATGCAGTGCAGCATCTGTAACAAGTTTCATCCACTTTTCAACTGAATTTTTAATTTGCTTGTGCCTGAGGGATAACGTGTCTGATTCTCTTTTAGGTTTTGCTCCGTGTTATTCTGCTCTTCTGCCTCTGAATTCTGCCTTTGGCTTTAAAATTTAAATTATTTTCCTACAAATGTGTCCACGATTTTGCCCTAAATTTCTGTCTTCTGTGTGCTGCACACTGCTCTATTTTTAATATCAGGAACCGCTTTGAAATTTAAAATAGGAGGGTCATTAATCCCTGTCCAGAGTTGAGAAGTCTGAGCTCCATCAATTGATCTCTCCCCATGTACGGGGTGGAAGGATGCCCCATTACCATTCCCTATTAGAAGCCAGGATGCTACTTTGTCTTATTAGATTTATTGGTGCCCTGGAATCTGTTGAATGACAACCGAGAAGAACTTGGCCTAGTCTTTTTTTTTTTTTTTTTTTTGGCCTAGTCTTAACACACATGCGGTGGTGTTTATGAAAGTAGCCCAGGTTCTTCCCCTGCCCCTTGCTCTTGATCTTGCAGCTCTTCCCACCAGGTGGCATCTATTTCCCCACCCACTGAATCCAAGGTGGCCTTCTGGATTACTTTGGACAAAACAGAATGTGGCAGAACTGACAATGTGGCAAAGAGGAACTGGGGCCTCAAGAGGCCTTGTGCACTTCCACTCTCTTTGATACCTTCCACCACCACGACAACAAGCATGGGCTACCCTGCTGGAAGATAAGAAACCATAAAGGATAGCCTCATCCCAGTTGAGGCCATTCTAGACCAGCCATCCTTCAGCTTGACCTAGTGGCCCACTGCCACTTCCCTATGAGGGAACCCAGGAGAGTATCCAGACCCAGCCAACCCATTGACTCATGAGAAATAGCAAATGGCAATTGTTTTAAATCACAAAGTTTTGGAGTGGTTTCTTACATAGTATTATTGCAGCAGGCTAGCTCTGCTAAGAAGTAAGCAAGTGAAGTGCTGGTGATGACAAAGTATTAGTCCTTAGTGAACAAAGACAGGGAGAAAATTGGCATAGCTTTGGAGCTTAGACTGTGGAAGGTGTTTGTTCGTGAGGGCTAGGAAATCCAAGGGTTTTGTCTCAGTCCCACTAAGCTACAGGGAACTTGAACAACGCTGCTCAGGATCTTACTTCCTACAGCCCATCCAAACATTTTGGGGGCCCCTATCATATCTTAGAACCTCTCTCAAAAACAGCTCCCAGGATCCCAAAGCTACTCTTGTAGCTAATCCCTCCTTCCCATGAGCTCTCTTTAGAAAATTCTCTTTCTTTCCTAAGAAAGTAGTTCTTTCTTTTACTTCTAAGGTCTATTCTTTTCTCAGTCTTTCCAAGTAGGAATCAAGGGCCCAATTATCCTAGATCCCAAACCACTGAGAACTCAAACGGGCAGGAAGGTTTAATCTTCAGATATTGAGGCTCTATTTAGTGCAGCAAAGAAGGACAAGAAAAAGAAAAAAGATTTTATGTTAAAGATTTAATGTTTATATCCTGCCATTTGGTATCAAAAGTTGTCTCCCAAGAATATATCAGATAACTGTAAGATAATGTCACCAAAGCCAGCTTTCCTAATTTTGTTTGGTGTACACATGCCTTTAATTATGGTTTATCATATTCCTTCCAGGTGAAGCTAAACCACACAAAAAATGAATTTTCACTGTGATTCTATGATCCTTGGATTATACTTCTATTGTATTCTTACCTTCCTATATCACAATTATAAACTTCAGTTTGTTTATTCAAGTCTGTAAACAGACCATTTTTGATCCATTTGAACATCCTTGATGTTCACCATAGTCCCTAGAATACATAAGTGTATTTTATGTTTTCTGATTGTCCTCTTCCATCCTTGCCTTGCATGATACTGTGCCTCATTTTCTTCATAACCTCTCATTACTTGATCTCCACACTTTTCCTAAGAACTTTCTTTTTTTTTTTTTTTTTTAAGATTTTATTTATTTATTCATGAGAGACACACAGAGAGAGGCAGAGACATAAGCAGAGAGAGAAGCAGGCTCCATGCAGGAAGCCCGATGTGGGACTCAATCCTGGGACTCCAGGATCACACCCTGGGCCAAAGGTAGGTGCTCAACCTCTGAGCCACCCAGGTGTCCCTCCTAAGAATTTCAATTAGATTTAACTTCTCTATTTGATCGTCCCTGCTTGCTTATGAACAGAGACTGAAAGTACTTTTTATAGCCCCTTATATACCTACTGGGTCCAATAAATACCAATTTGGAGCTATACTAATACTGCTTTTTACAAACACTGATCAAATGGCTTTATCATAAGACTTTGCTGATCCTTTAGGTAGAACCACTCTGTGAACCAATTTTTCAAATGTATTAAGAGAATTTGTTACACAATATCTCATAAAACTTTTCTTCAGAATGCATTCTGAGTTGCACTTCTCTGGACTATTTATCAGTTGTCCTAAAGTTAGATTCAGGACTCAGACAACAATGACCTCTTTTCCACAAATGCATGCCCAGTATATTCTTTGCACCTCTGCTATCTCCTTATAAATAACAATAGAGTCTCCAGTTTCAGACATTAGGGAATGGGTACAACTAGAAAAGATAGCCCAGATAGTTAAAAAAAAATAAATAAATAAATAAAAAAAATTTTTAAGCAAATTTTTTCTTATTAAAGGCTTTTTATTCTCTTTAACATTTCATTTCAAAAAGTCAGTGACTATAGGGGGGTTCCTGGATGGCTCAGTCAGTTGAACGTCCAACTCCTGATTTTGGCTCAGATTATGATCTTAGAGTCCTGAGATCAAGCCCTGCACTTGGCTCTGCGCTCAACACAGAGTGTGCGCTTATCCCTCTTCCTTTGCTTCTGCTCCCACTCACACACTGTCTCTCTCAAATAAACAAAATCGTTTTAGAAAGTCAGTGACTATATAAGAAGGTTGATCATTAAACTACTAGAAAACTTTCAAAACCTTCTGCAGAAATGGAGGTACTCTGCACACTTTCTTCCATAGTTCATAATGACTAGTTCTTGGTATTCTTTCTCTTTTTATCCTTCCTTGAATAACGTGGGGTTTTGTGTCTTTTTTTGTTTGTTTTTTGAATGAATGAATTCATGAATGGCAGTAATTTTATACTAACATCACAAAGCAGAGACCTATACTCACCTATACTAGCTGACACAGCTATATAAATATGAAAACTTAGTCTCCGAGATATTTCATATCTGTGGTATCAAGTGTTATGGGCTGACCTGCATCCCCCAAAATTCATATGCTGAAGCCCTAATGCCCGGCACACCCAATGTGACTTGAAGATAAGATCTTTATAGAGATAATTAAGGTTAAATGATGTCATAAGTTGGGTCCTAATCAAATATAACTGGTGACTCTATAAGAAAAAGAAGAGGACCAGAAGGGGCCATGCACAAAGACCAAGTGAGGACACAGTGAGAAAGTGGCCAACTACAGCACTGAAAGAAGCATCTCAGAAGAAACCAGCTGCCGACACCTTGATTTTGGGCATGCTAGCCTCCAGGACTATGGGAACATAAATGGCTGCTGTTTAAGTCACCCAGTCTGTGGTACTTTGCTATAGCAGCCCTAGCTAGCAGGATGTAACCAACCAATTGCCCAAACATCCAAGAAATATAATTGCTTGGACTTTTGCCTTTTACTTAGACACTGATGAAAATTTAGAACCTAGAATGAGACTGTAGGTTTTAAGACTAAACTCCCCATTACTAACTGTACAATGCTGAGTAAGCTATTTAGAATCTTGCACTAGGTGTTATACCATATGTTGGCAAATTGAACTTCAATAAAAAAAAAAAATACAAAAAAAAAAAAAGAATTTCCAAATCTCATCAGTAAGAGGGAATTGTTAAGAACGCTATTGTGTTGTTATAAAGATTGAATGAGATAATAAATGCTTAAAGTGTTTATTAAGCACAGTTCCCAGAAGCATATTATAAGACTCAATACTTACATATTACAAGACTCAATACATCATCATCATTAGTTACTATATTAGCATGACTTACTAAAACCAGAAAATTCAATTCCCCTATACAGATTCCTATCTTTGTTTGACTTTCAAAATACAAAGGGGCAGAAAGTCCCAGCCTTAGACTGTTCCTTCTATTATGAAACTAGAAATACATTTATTAGAATAAATTTATAGAAGTTTGGAACTCTTCTGAGCAGTGGTGGGCAATGAGGGGCTAGTAACATTTCCCAAGCCTTTGATTAAATTTAATCTATAATATTTGCAGTGATACACCAATAGAGTCAACAATTATTTGTAAGCTTCTATAATCAAAGAGCCTGGTATCTTCTTAAAATAGGCTCAGAGTGTTCTAAAAATCTGTGACCCCTTCAGAAGAGAGTTTTGCAATAGCTCAACTACACATTTCCTGGTTTGTCACCTACTTGTCACTCTCACAATGAAAGCAGAAGGGTCAATATCTAAACAATGGTTGGAACCTAAAATTTTACAATTCTGGGAGCAAATATGAGGCCACAGGAATACAAAATGAGAAAGAGAAATAATCTACTCAACAAAAGCTTTTCCCAGGCATCCTAGAATTCAGAGCAGATCTGTTTAGTGCTAGGTGAACTGGGTTTCAAATCAATGCCCTAATTTACATAAAATAAGTAAAGCAGAAAGACAAGAGCACATAAATATGAAGGTAAAACTGCAGAGCATCTTATGTATTTAAAATAAGAGCACTTACTGGGCTTATTTTGGAGACAATGATTAGTTCAGTTTTCATCAATAGCATAAGAATCTGTCTGTGACCATATTTTCCACCATCCTTGCCCTGTCTCTACTATACTGTGAATCCCTAATTTGAGAACCTGGGATCTGGATTCAGTCTGAGTTAAAATAACTAACCTGTGTGGCATTGCACAAGGCTTTTAATCTTGTATCACTTGATGTATTTACCTGTGAAATGGGCATACATATCATAATGTTACAGGAATAGTAATCTAATATTGCCTCATTTATGTATTGAGCATGTTGACTAAATGAAAAGGGCTTAATAAGCATTAGGGATTATTATTGTCAAGATATGTTCATACCCAAATCCCTATCTTTGATCCTATAAACTCACTTGCATACATCTTATATGCACAGAATCCTTTTCCTGAACATGTCTGATTCTACCTCCTAGATTTCAATATATGGTCTGATATTAGGAAGAAAATTCATATGATATGTGGCCAGTGTGATTTTTACCACTAATTATCTTAAGTGTTTAAAGAATAAAGTATTTATTAATTATTTAGTAGGCTTAGAGGAAATACATCTACTACCTACATATGAAAGATTAGAATTTAGTAAAACAAAACAAAAAAAAAAACAATAAAACCACTAATTTCTGAATCCTGATTTGAGGATATAGAAGATACTTCAGTATTTTAAAGTAATTGAGACAGTAAAACAGAAAAAAAAAATCACTGAGTAATGTGAAAATGTAAAGGAGCTTTCTGAAATTCAAGATTACTTGCAACTAAGGTCATTTGGAATTTTAAATATAGAAGTAAAATATCTGCCATCAGCTTTTTCGTCCTGCTGACATATTTTCTAATTCTCCTACTAATGAATGTAGTGTGGGCACAATCTCTGTTGTCAGAATCTACAGGGACGGACAGCAGCTATTTCTGATGACTATCATTAATTTTCAAGAAAACTCATGACAAATATGTAGAAAGAATGGCATTTTGCAAATAATGTATTGTTCTCCTTGATATAGACATGACCTCTATATGCCCAAAGGTCCCAGGTCTTCAAATAGGCTTTACTCTGTTTTTGAGAGCTGAGCATTTCATTAAATTAATCAAGAAATCGATCTAATCTATCTTTGAAACGACCCCCAATTTTTTAACAGCCAGCTTTTTATTTTTAAATATCTGGATGATAATTTGTATTCCCTATTTCCTTAAAAAAAAAAAAAAAGGATTGATACTTCACAGTTGCTGTGAATTTGCAAGGAATTGCTTTTACATGTATTTCTAAACACTACGTAAAAAGATTCACTATAGCCTAATACTTTAAAAAGTCATAATTGGCTATTTTAAATTGTAAAATTTCATAATATGCTAAATTTTTCAAATAGCTTGGATGCTGCTATTAGGTTCAGCATATTAAACCTTTCATACAATTAAAATGGATTCTGGTATTATTGTGCTGGCTTCAGTACCTGCCATTAACTGTCTGAATTTTTGCTTTATCCTAATACTGCATGCACTCCTTTACAAAGACTTAAGAGACTTCGGTAATTTTTGAATCCTAACTTCATTTTGGTTTTATTACACACAAATATTTCCCTCTGGCTATCTTTTTTTCTTAAGTCATGTTTTTGTGAATATTCTAATCAACCTTAAAATTCTTAGAAGTTAGTGCCTTTGGTTAATAGCTTTAGAGGCAAGTGCACTTCACCAAGCCATTAAAGTGTAAAGTAGCCAGTAACAGCATTTAACAAAAGAACAAAAGGAGCAACCTCACAGACCCGTGGGAAGCCAGGAGATGACCATCAGTGATATTTATACAAGTCATCACTTTGGCTCCCACAGAGGTGAGTAGAAGTTCTACCAAGACCTGGAGAGAATACTCCAACACCCAGTCTAATGCCCCTGAAAAGTCTCTTTCAGATGCTTCAAACCATTGAAACCTTGTGGTCAAAACTTAATAAAGGAAAAACTTCATCAATCCAGCGAAGTCTCTACACCAATAAGACGAGTCACTCTGAACTGCAGGAAAGTAAGACAGGCTTGTTGGTATGTCAGTAACAGAAATAAAAGCATTTTTCCTTTGTGGGGGGTGGGGAGGGTTCCCCTTGAGACAAGGAAACTACTTTCATCGGGAAAGCTGAGGCACTGAAAATATTCTGGGGGAAAAAAAAAAGTCAACAAGAAAGACATACTGATTTAAAATCTGAGGCTGTCGTTTTGTGACAGTTTGTGCTGTATGGGGGAGGGGAGTAGTGGCAAGGAGAGGTTGCCTAGGATACAGAATATACAATGCAAAGGAAAGTAAGGCTGCGTTCTGTAAAGCAATTGAGAAAGAAAAAAGCGACTCAATATTTTAGCATAACAACCCTTACAATGCTAAGCAAAGTTGGCAATAAAACTGGCAGTAAACCTGCAAGACTGTCTTGGAGACCTCGGACTTTGAGGTTGTACTCCTGGGAGGAGTTTGTCTCAAACTACCTTCTCCAAATACTAACATCAGGAGCACTCTCTAGAATGAAGGGGCAGGTGAGGGTCACAAGACAGCACAGAATTAATGCTAGAGGAGGAAAGGTTAATGCTAGAGGAGGAAAGGAGACAAGATCAGTGCTCTGAGAAGCCAAGACAGCAATATGAATAGCGTGAAGACCTGACCCCTAATCCATCCCTGGTGTACTTTGGATGCATAAAAATTACTGAGATTAAGAAGAGCCACTCCACACACCTTTCTGGCTTCCTGGTGCATATACTGATTGGCTAAAAGTAATACAGCCTTTTTTAGATTATAAACTAGCCTTTCTCTCTTTTGAGTCCCGAGGGCATGGTAAGGACAGTACTTAGAGAATCATGGTAAAATGCCCCCCCTCACCCCAATTCAACATGAGAAACTGAAGAATTTAGAGTTTAGAATGTTAAACTTCCCTTGCACTTTCCCTGGTACCATTTCCTTGATCCCCCAGATCTCATTTCAATGATCTGACCTATTCCTAATCTTCCTCTTATACAGAATCACTAATACTAGTTACATATTCCTATACGTGCATGTTGACTAGGTGTGTTTTGTGCTTCACATGATATAGGTTGGGATACTAAGATGGCTGAGAAGCAGGACATAAGGTTCTTGTCCCATGGAGTCAAAGAATGAATCCTGTGGACAAGGAAAGTGAGCAAAGCAATAAAATTTTATTAAGGATAGAGAAGAAGCTCTCAGAAGTGAGAGGGGTCCAGACCAGTTTGCCAACATGGGCATTCTTTTGTACAGAACTGACCAGGGAGCCTGTGGCCTTATCATTCTTATGATGTCTTAATTTGGGTAAGGACTGGTGGTAACATCTTTAATGGCTTACTTTTTCTTTGGGGCGTGGTAATTCTTTGTTGGTCACAATGTGATTGCCATAAAAAGACCCCCACCTCTGACACCCAGGGCAGGCTGGTCTGATTTGTTCCCTTATCTCTGATTTCATTACCCTTCAGCATTTCTGGGATTTCTGTGAGCCTGATCAACCAACCAGCCCCCTACCTATCATTCTCTACATAGCCCCACCTGTCCCTTACTCATTGAGACCCTTCAGATGTATATCGGTAGGTCATATATTTGGGGATGATTGCCAACATGTATCTTGGAGGGGAGGTGGGGTAGTGATGAAGTTTCCAAAGGAATTTTTATGTTAAAGTAGACTTACAGGATCCTGGGGGTCGGGCTAAGATTGCCTTTTGCCCTTAGCAAAGTGTCAATATCCAGGCAGTTGAGTCCCTAGAGGAATGTCTCTCTGCCCACTTCAAGGACTTGTCAATAGGCTGCAAGTAGTAAGACAATTTGATAATTTTTCTTCTGACCTTGTTTCCCACATCAGGTATGAGGTCCAAAAGGCCTGCTTCATACAGCAGGAAATTCACACAGTTCCATTTGGGAGCTCAGTTGGAGCTAAAAGGCAGAGGCCCTGGTTCTCCTCCATGTGGACCTATCTATATGGCTACTGGACCTCCTCAAAGAATGACCGCTGAGTTCTAAACAGAAGAAATAGGAAACCCCTAGTGCGTGTAAGGCCTGGACCCAGAAGACCTGGAATGCCACTTATGCCACATTCTATTGATTAGAGCACTCAGATGGCCAGCCCAGAATTATGGAGAGAAGAATTACACTCCACTTTTGGATGGAGGAGTGGCATCTATGCACAGAAACAGAAGAAATAGATGCCAGTCATCTCTAGAGACTATCACACAGACTTAATTTCATTCCATTTTTGAACAGGTGAAGCAAGAAAAGCTTTCAGAATCTTTCTACACTATAATAGTTCTGTAAGATCCAAATAAACACAACAAACCTACTCTTAGTGTAATGTTTTTTTAGGTGTGTGTGTTTTTTTACTTAGTCCTTAGAACTAAAAAGCATTGTACATTTTTTTTTTGGCTTAATTGTATTATCTTGAGGCAAACAGAGCATTTAAAACCCTCCAAAGTAAAAAGTTAGCTACTATTCTTTCTCTAGTGTTACTACTATACCCACCAACAATTTGTTGAACAAAAATAATTTTCAAGGATTTATGCTGAAAATAAATGAAACTTTAAAGGCAACAGACATTGTCTGAAAAGCTGACTTTAAAAAAGAAATACATTGTATGATAGCAACCAAATGATTATGAAGAAGAACTACTAAATATTTACCATTTTAGTCACACTTTGAGACTGAAAGACAAAAATCTCTTTGAACTAACATAATGCAGTCTAAAGAGAAAAAAAAAAAAGATGAGAGGGGCACGTGGGAGGCTCAGTGGCTGACTGCAGGAGGGAGCCTGCTTCTCCCTCTTCCTATGTCTCTGCCTCTCTCTGTGTGTCTCTCTCATGAATAATAATAAAAAAAAATAATAAATAAAATAAAATAAAATAAAATAAAATGTAAAAGGCTAGCAGAAAAAAAAGGGGGAGACTAAAATTGGTAAAATTTGGCATTTGGGAGAAAATTTTTGCGTCAAAAAATAATTGAAAAATCTTTACTGGAAGATCACTGGTTTATTTACCCAAAATGAAATATGGCTATAACATATGTCAACTCCAAATCTGTTTAATTAAGTATGCCCAGAAATCTACTTAAGAAACTAAAAAGATTCTGAACTATTTGTCTTATGTATTAGTATTACAGTCTGACACTGCACATCTCCAACTGGAAGAAAACTAAAAACCCACGTACCAAGGTGCCAGACTGAGAAACATATGGCATTTTCTAATAACCAAAGCTTGGCTATTTGTAGGTGGTGAAAATCTATGTGGGGATCTCCTTAGAGCTTGATGAGAAAAAGCATCATATGTTTACTTTTAGGAGTTTCAGTAAGAAGAAATTTTAGATTTATTTATAACATGGAGGGAAAGGTATTACCTATATTCATGAAATGTGGGCATCTTATGGATACTGGAGGGAATTCTTTTAATAGGTTTCTTTAGAAAAGCTTGGCAGCTCAGAAAGAAAACTTTGTAGGGTTTTTAAATATTTAATATCCCATTGCTGCTTTGCAGCCTGAGAAAAACTTGTGGTTCTTTATTGGCAAATATTTCAGAGCTTATCTCAACTTGTATGAAATTAAAAAAAAAAAAGTGTTTAATACTTCTAAACTTTAAAGCTAGATGGAAAAAACAACAGCTTAGGGCAACAAGGTAATTCTTTGCAAAATTAAAAAACTAAATATTAAAATTTCAAAATCATAGCTTTTTCACAGCTAGATAAAAATGTTATTGGGGTTTCAATTCATTATCTTTTCATTAATATTTGTTAGTTGTCTACTGCATATGAATTATTTCAATTAAGGAGTTTAAGTGACTCATATAATTATGAAGCCCCTATTTTTAACAGTGGATAATTTAGTAGATAGACATGGTTATCAGACCAAAGATAGCAACGGGCATTTTAGCCTTGGGGAGTGTCAGTATTTTATGAAGATAGAGACAGAACTAATTAAAATAGGTTGATTACAGAAATATTTTTTAAGAAATGCTGGAAAGTCTCTCTTAATATATTGAATTATTCTAGATCTTGAATATATATTAACTTTATAAAGTTAGGTCACTAATAGAATAATGTGTATTACCTGAAAGACAAAGCATATTATTTATATTTGATCCTTTATATATGTATGTACATATTAAATTATGTAATCTCCATCAACTGTGAAGACAGTGGTGATAAAAGGCACAATATATGGAAATTTCTAAGTCATAATGCATTTTTTTAAAGTTAAATATTCAATTCTATAATTGAATAATGGCAGTGGCTAGTAGTAGGCCAGAATACCTGGGCTTTCATCCTTCTACTGTTTAGCAGCCAGGCCTTTGGAAACTTAATTAAACTTAACATGGTTCAAATTCCTCATCTTTATAGTAGAGATATACCAGACTTTATCGAAGATGTGCTTCATTGCAAGACTACTACAAAAGAAAAACCACCAAAGCAGGAAGTTAAAAAGAAGATCCCATGTAAAGTGGTTATGACCTCAATATGACAAATGAGAAAAAGACCGGACATACAGAGCAGGAGATCAGAAACTTGCATGACTCTACTCTGACAAACTGCAAAGGGAAGAAATATGTTCCCTGGAATATAAATAAGAAGTCAGGGGTGCCTGAGTGGCTCAGTAGGTTAAATTTCTGTCTTGGGCTCAGGTCATGCTCCCAGGGTCCTGGGGAGGAGCCTGCATTGTTGGGCCCCCTACTTAGCTGGGAGCCTGCTTCTCTCTCTCCTCCCCACTCCTGCCCCCTCTCACTAGCTCTGTCTCTCTCGAATAAATGAAATCTTTAAAACACAAAAATTTAAAGAAATAAGAAGTCAGTATCCTTGTAGGCTGAATTCACGCTATCAGTATGGTCTGAAAAACCTCAAAAATGAATTTAATTGAAAGTGGCCTTAGATTGGTCATGCTCCAGGTGACTAGCAGAAGCAAACACAAATTGTCTCTGGAAGAGATGTTATAGTTCAGTGGGGCGGGGGTGGGGGGGTCTGGCAGCTTGATTATACATATGACACCAACTCTTCCCTTCCCTCAATCCACATCTTTTGCAACATGACTTCACAGCTTCTCCTATCAAGAAGTCTATTTCTCCAATACCTGAATCTCTGCTTGCCTTGTGACCAATTTGGGCCAGTATAATATGACAGACATAATAACGTGCCCATTGCAGACTGACACTCAAGAGGTCTTGTGCATTTCCACTTGGCCCTTGAACTCTGCCATCACTAGGAAAATGCACCTCCCCACCCCCCCAATTTGTTAGAAAGCGGAGAGACCACTTGGAACAAAGACAATTCATTCTACCCAAAATTTTACTAGATTACTCCACACCCAGCCTACCACCATTTGACTACAGATGCATGAGTGAGCTTTTGTAAAATTATCTGAGCCTACTCAGATCAGCAAAACCATTCTATAGGTTCCTGAGCAAGATTATTTATTATTTTAGACCACTTCATTTGGGGGAGCTTTGTTATGTAACAGCAGCTAAGTAAACAAGATAGATCTTAAAACTCAATGAAACACAGTACTTGTAGTAACCTTATGGGGCTGTGGTAAGAAATTAAATCATTCATTACTTGTTTAAGACACCCAGAATAAGGCTTCATATGTGGTAAGTCTGAAGAAATACTATCTAAATTATCGAGGTATTAACCACATTCAGAGACTGTTTTGTCTCCAATTTTATCTATATATACAATAGGAATTCTAATTTACAGAATGTGAAGACCAAATAGAAGTACATTTTTAACCATAAGATACTAAATATGATTACAACTATAATCACACATAAACAGCTAAAATACAATGATTTATATGTACAAAGAAACAAACATGTATTAAGTCAATACTAAAAATGCAAATGATGAAATTTGTCTGGGAGACTCAAGGATATAGAAGAGGAGGTATCTGAATTAAACACAGAAGAATACGGAGGATTTGGTTAAGGTAAAGGGTTATTACAAAGCAGAGAAGAGAAGGCATTCTAGGTTAAAGAAGCTTCATGTGCAAAGATCCAAAGACATAAAAGCATCTGTTCCATGGCCGTCTTACCTAACTGACTAGAGGAGTACGTAGTATAATAAGAAAAATGGTCAGGTAATAGGGCTAGGAAAATAGTTTAAAAAGCTAATCATGTGTCTGGTTACACAAAAGTGACTTTCTTCTGTAAACAGAGATGTTACCAATGATTTCTAAGAAGGCCAGAAATGTGCTAAAAATCTTTAGGAATTTTAATTCTGGTAGCAATATCAAGAAAACATTGGAAGGAGGGAAGTAAACACAATCATCTATGTAAAAAATGATCAGGGCAAGACCTAAGGTCTGTTGAAGTTAAAGAACTGGAGCCATATCTGAAGACAAATGAAACCCCTATGAAGCAAAAATAATTTAACTTTAATTAATATACAAGCTTATCATAGGGTTGAGTCTTAAGAATAGATCATGGTCAACTAAGATTTTATTGGGTGAAATTTAAAAAAAGTCACTAGTCAGGTGGGGTGCCATAAAGGGGATTCCTAATAATCCAAAAATTTTATGAGTGGGCTAAGGTCAGAGGAGGGAAAGTTCTGAAAGGAAAATGTTGGTAGTCAATATAAGGTATCTAGATACCAAACTATGGAGTAATTATTGACAAATGCTTCACTCTAAAAAGAGAAAAAGCACATAAACCATCTTCAAAATATGTGAGGAAATGCCACCAATCAATGTGTAGGAGTCACGGTGAGTTGCTGCAGAATTTGGAACCAGGAATAATGGGTGGAAGTGACAGGTGGCATGCTTTTGACTTACTAAAGTTAAGTATTTTCTATCATCTAGAGCTATCCAACTAGGAAATGAACTTATCATGGAGTTCTGATCCCTGACTCCAGAAATATTCAAGTACCGCTCATTTAAAAATATGCATTGAGCAACTAAAATTTGCCAAATTCCATGCTAGGCATTCAGGAACAACTGTGAGCAAAACCATCTATCAGGAGGGACTACAGAAAAGGATTCTGCGTCGTTTTATTTAGCCAACCTTTATGTAATGATTGCTATATTCTAGGTTCTGTTTGAAATTCTTAATATATTAATTCACCTAATTACTCAAAACAACCTTACACATGGGGAAACAGAGGCAAAAAAGACGTAATTTGCCCAAAAGCACACAAGTGTCAGCCCTGGGATTGATTGATTGATTGATTGATTTATTAGATTTTATTTATTTATTTATTCATGATAGTCACACAGAGAGAGACAGAGAGGCAGAGAGGCAGAGACACAGGCAGAGGGAGAAGCAGGCTCCATGCTGGGAGCCCGACGTGGGATTCGATCCCAGGTCTCCAGGATCGCGCCCCTGGCCAAAGGCAGGCGCCAAACCGCTGCGCCACCCAGGGATCCCAAGCCCTGGGATTTAAATTCAGATGGTCTGGCTCCCAGGTCTACACTCTTGGCCACAATGGCTACTGCCTTCAACCTGCCCCCACTGGGCAGAGCTAGGCAGTCAGACCAATAGGGTGCTTCTATCACCCCATTCCCAGAACACTGAGAGCACCTATTTAAACTGGTGGAAGACATGGGAGCCATTTTTTGTGCCATGTTCCCAGGGACTAGACTCGATTAGGTTTTGTTGTTTTCTTCTTTCTTCCAAATATGGGCACTCACATTAACAAAACCCACATACTTAGCACTCACTATTCCAGAATGTGGAATTCTTCTGTTTTACTCACACCTTAGATATAAGGAAATCTGGATGCCTATGGGAGAGAAATTTTGGGAATTGATTTTGTTAGGCAGAATTTTAAAGTGTCTATACAAATTTATGTTTCTTCTGGGGCAGGCCAGGTGGTTCAGCGGTTTAGAGCCACCTTCAGCTCAGGGCGTGATCCTGGAGTCCCGGGACAGAGTCCCATGTAGGGCTCCCCGCATGGAGCCTGCTTCTCCCTCTGCCTATGTCTCTGCCTCTCTCTCTTTGTCTCTCATGAATAAATAAGCAAAATCTTTTAAAAAATATGTTTCTTCTGGATATGAGATGAGCATGAGAGTAGGACTAGAAAGGGGATTTTTACATTTTAAAATTCTATACTATTTATTCTTTCATGAGCATGCTTTATTTTCCTAATTAAAAACTTACAGGAGACTTGTGTGAGTAAAAGTTTATCATAAAATATAAGAACATCTCTCATCTTCTACTCAACTAGAAATGAAAGCCAGAATTTGGAATTATGAACAAAATTCAAAAGACAGCCTCTATTTCACAGAATTAGAGAATGCTGGAGCTAGTAGCATGAAAACCCCGTATCATATCATCTAACCACTTGATGTTACAGGTGAGGAAATCCACGCCAATGAAGTTTATGAAACTTGAATAATGTCAAAAAGTAAACTGATTAAACCAAAATGCACATAAAATCCATTAAGACTAGAAAGCATTATCCGGATAACAGTAGTACCTGTATCATACTGCTGCTCTAAGATTAAGTGAAAAAAAATCATGTAAAGCACAGAGCCTGGAATATAGTTCCAATAAATGTTATCAATATTTATTATTACTATTACCACTATTATTGTTAGTTACCAGATCACTTAGCATGAGCGGCAGCTAGCTTCCCACAGCAAAATTAGTTTTTCCCTCTCAAAGTAATTTGCTTTTTTAAAGTATCCTGCTGACTACACATGATGGCATTGAGAAGATGATGAACTCTGAAATGAGATCTGAGCACAAATACCAGCACTGCCAATTACTGAGGAATTTTGAGCAAACTAGATTTCTAACATTCACTTTCCTCATTGAAGCAGTGATACTTGCATTGTGTTTTGTGAGGTTTGAGAAAGGCATGGAAACATTAGTCTACTCCTGACATTTATTCAAACCTTCTGTAAATTACAACAATTATAATTACTTATCATATCACATGTCATGAAGGCTTTTTGGTACAAGATAACCACGTAGTGTGGAGCAAAAGCCCGAGGTCAGCAAGATTACCGTACCTCGGTAAAAGCTTTGCGTCATTTCCTTTCTCTACCTTTGCTTTTACATTCTATTTGATATACAGCCACCTGTGTTTAAGTACAGATGCAGGAAAAATTTAAAGAGATGCATCAAAAATTCAATACCCCTTCCTTAGGAAAGAAGTAGGTGTAGATCCATCCAGGGATTCAACTCTTTGGTCAATTCTAATCTATGTGCTATAGCTAAGAGGAGGAAATGGGAAGTTGCCACACGTCTTGCATCCATTATTCTGTGTGAGATAAAAGGGTAAAAATATTGGATTCGGATTTTAAGGAGTTTCTGGGTCCACCCAAGATAGTTCTTCTGAAAGGAATCGTCAAGAAGATGAGAGATACAGTAGAAGCCCAACTAAGGGGAATGTGAACGTATGTTGAGGGTTTAGAGAAAGAACTTCTGAAGGGCTAAGGAGACAGTGGCTGAGACTTTGATGTTTTTTTGATATGTATGATCACAGATGCCACTGTCCTATACAGATGCCACTGTCCATTTAGAGATAGGACTGAGTAGATAGAAAAAGAAACTACATGGGATAGAAAAGCAAGGGGTTGAGGCAAAAATTTCAATTCAACACTACATTTGATTTAGAGCAGTGATTATCAAAGTGTGGTCTCCAGACCCACTGTATCACCTTACCTGGGAACTTGACATAAATATAATTTTCAGCCCCATTCCAGGTTATTGGATCAGAAACTCTGGTGGCAAAAGGGCTGGCAATGGTACAACAATTTATATTTGAACAAGCCCTCCTGGTCGTTCTGCTGGATATAGATTTTAGAGGAAAGTTCTCACCATCATTTGTACTTTTATTCTAATTCACAATGTCTTCTTCTAAAATCCCTATCTGAACCAAAAGATAAGGAAAAGGAGAGAGGTATAAAGGTTAGGGGACTGGAACAGGCCTATTTAAATAATTTGCAAATCTGGTATTAAATTATCATTATAACTAAAAAGTGAAGGCTAACAATTTTTAATCACAGTCAAACATTTTCATGCCATGCATGACTTTCACAAAAGAATAGACATATTAGTCCAATGGAATGAAGAAGATTAGAACAATACAGAACAGTATTTGTTAAGTGAAGAGGAAATGGCACTTGATGGGTTGCACAATGAAGGGGGAATGAGATGTCCTAAATAGAACCTTCCCTATCACCATAGCTCCTGCCACATCATTTCCGCCCCTATCACTGAAGGATGGTATTTGCTAAAGCCCAGTTGATCCAATGCAAACACGACAATGCTGCATAAGGACTGCTGAAGTTTTGTCACAGCCCTGATTACAGCAAAAGACTAGCATTATTGGAAAAATTCTGTAGTGGAAATAAATCAAAAATAAGCAAATAAAAGACTGGGGATCGATCTTGGAAGAAAAGATATAGGTTACTGGAAGGGCACTGAAGTGAATTTTCTGCACATCTCACCTCATCCATTCCTACCTGGCAAATCTTGCATTGTACCTCTTAGTAGAGTGAAGCTTGTCTTTCTTCACTGGAACCAGTAAGTAGCATGCTCTTTCAGATGGCCCAGTACTAGGAGAAGCTACTTTAAAAACCTATCAATTGAAAATGAGTACTTTTAACTTATTTTATATGCATTAATGAGCCTCCCATTTTATATAGTTACTAAAACCCTTGGTAATGTGCTAATATGAAATGTCAGCACAGGCACCAAAAATTTCCAACCAGGCTGCATTTACTATGTATTCCATAAAGCCTCATGGGATCATAAGGTTCAAGGAGATCTGAAAATACAGAATAATACTGTTGTATTCTGATATCCTAAGATATATTGCCTCTCATTCACTTTTGTGGTACTTTTAAAAATTAGCCTATAAAACTTTCATGGCAGTTTCAAGGCATTAAAGTGTAGGTAATGGAATAAAATGGCTTCCAGTGAAAAAAGCCACTGAGATTACGCCAGTGGCACAACTACAATTTAGAGCAAAGAACTGAGAATCAAAGAAAAATATTTGGGAAAACACTTTTTAAAGGTTGTTTTTGTTTTTTGTTTTTTTTTGTTTTTTTTTTTAAAAAAAGGTTGCTTTAACCATCTCATAAAGAGGATGTAGAATGGCAGGGATCAGACATTATGAATCAGGCTGTCCTGGTATGCAAATGCTGGTGAGTTTTCTCAGGCTGAGAATAGGAATCTCAACAGGAGATTCCTCTCATGTTTATAGTGGCACATTGGCTTAGTCAAGACCCAGCTTATGTGGTATAGGAGTTCCCACTCTCCAGAGTAAGGTGGCACAAAGAGTGGTAGATAGAAAGCTCATAACTAAAGGAGCTATGTGGTCAGTGCTAGAGCTGGGGCCAATGTGGTGTTGAGTGGAAGAGGAATAAACAGGCTGTGAGGGAGGAGTGTGGAGAGGAAAAAGAGAACAGAATGAAGCCATCTGGCTACCAACAGTGCTAGAAGAGAAAGAGTTCACTGCTTTGCTTGTAAACTCTCTCGACCCCCTACCTGAATAGTAACCACAGGAACCACAGCATCAAATGAAATGGTTTATTTGACAGGAAGTAGAATAAGCTAACCCCAGAGCCACCAAAGTCTGTGTAGCTCCCAGATCCTATCCAAAACCCATGTTTGTGGTATGTGTGTTGACTCGGGCAGCAAGTACCCATTTTGAAAGAGAAAGGTGGGGAGGCAGGTGAAAGGTCATGATGCACTAGCTTCAAAAGTTCTTCCAGACTTTCACTTTTCTCAAACATAGTTTCCTTTGATGACAGGAAGACACTCCAGTAGAGATTTCTCAGAGAAAAATCTTTGCTTTCTCAGAAGATTCCCACTGCCTTCGTTTTAAAGACTCACTCCAACTGGTTAAGGCAAGGACAGAATGCACATGAATTTGAGTGCCCAGTCTATCATATATTGTCAATTTACTTTGCTAATTAACCTCTTTAGTTCAGCTGCCTGGCTTTAAAACTAGGAGCAATAATATCAGCTCACACAGTCTTGCAAATCTCTCTTAGTAACAAATCTACATCATCAACTATCTCTTAAGCAACATTACTGGGAGGCTTCAGGCGGTCAAACTACACATTTTCCAAACAGATCATCTCTCCCCAAACCTACTGTCCTCTCTCATTAGCTGGTGCTACCACCATCTACCTACCAGGCCTCTGAGTCAGAAGATCAAGTCTTTCCGGATTTCTTATCACTCAGTTTAGACCTTCTGCTTGAAAAATTGACATTTTTCAAAACTACTCCCCTCCTATTCCTGTTGAGCCTATCTTCATTCAGACTCTCATCACTGGTCTGGGTGAATATAACACAATCACTTTCAAATTGACTGCCCTCATTCCAGTCTTGGATTCTCCATTCCTCCTGCCCAGAGAGACAATTTTATATCTTTTTATCCTCATTAGAGAGGAGGACTAGAAAGACATGGAGAGAGAAGCTGATAGAGGTGATCAGACATGGGGGCTGGGAGCAAAAAATTATTAAAATTGGCATGGAGACTTTTTCTCCTTCTAGTTTAAATTCATTATTTCATTCTAATGAATACCTCAAAATGAATGTCTTTAGAAATCAGGAAAAAAACAAAAGAAATGAAAAACTTTCTTCATCCTTTCCCAAATGTATAACACTTTATATGTTTGGAATCATCAATAAGAACAGAGAAGGCAAGCCTGGGTGGCTCAGTGGTTAGGCATCTGTCTTCAGCTTAGGGCATGATCCCAGGGTCCTGAGATCAAGTCCCACATCAGGCTCCCCGCAGGGAGTCTGCTTCTCCCTCTGCCCATGTCTCTGCCTTTCTCTGTGTCTCTCATGAATAAATAAATAAAATCTTAAAAAAAGAGAAAAGAAACAGAAGAACAGAGGAGTCATTCTTTTTTTTACTTGAGTTTTTAAACCCAAGTCGTGCATAACATTTTTCTCTATCTCACAGTTGTATGCTGGAAACATAGAAAACTTGAACAAACAACAAAAGCATTTTCTATTTTGCAGAGGTGGTGAAATGCAGTCTTGCTCTCTACATTTTGTCACCCAACTGGCTGACACAGTAATCTCATAAACAAGTATGTGACAACTCTGCTATGCATGTACTTGTCTCAGTAAACTAAGTTATGACCTCACTAAAACTACCTGCCTCTAAATGGAAGGCTCAGCTCTTACTGTTAAAGCACTAGAAATCTCCTGAGAATCTGTACCCTAGAATAAGGGCCAAGGACAGAGGCCTGATTTGGCCTAATTTGCCAAAAAGAAAATGACTAATAATAGGTGGTTTCTCGGTTCAGCAAGGAATGAGTAGATCCTGTACAGGTGGGTGTCTGAAATATTGCAGACCTGGTTCCTAAAATAGACTCACAAAACTTTGGAGCTAGAAAACACATCGGAAAAGCAATCTCGCTGTTTTAATAGAAGAGCATGCTGAAACTCAAAAAGCTGGAATAATCCTAGCTCAGCTAAGAGGGGGCAAATCCGAGCCTAGAACACTGGTCTCCTCATATACAATATACATTTGGTTAATCCACAAGTGGCAAATACTGAGAGGTCAACCCCTCATCTAAATCATGATGGGAGTTAAGAGACCTCAGCTTCCCAAATGTGAACCACTCTGGAGAGACTCCAATCATACTTTTTAACACGTAAAGATACTCCCAAGTGTACCTTATCTCTAACAAAATCCTGTGTCCAGCGTCAGAGGCAGAAATGCCACAGTTTACCAGTCCAAAACAGAAACATGATCATAAAACCAATACTCCTGAAGTTGTATCATCAGTACATTGGAAAAATAGTATTGCGTCTCCCATATGCCTCAACTTCAGATACCAGTTGTCCTCTGAGTCACAGATTCTTGACACGGAGTTGCTCACTCATTCAGCCATCCATTGACTCATTAAGGTGTCAACTGAGCCAGGCATCATGGTAGATACTAGAGCAAATCCGATACATATGTAGTCTCCACCTTTGGGGCCATTCACTGTAGCAAATCTTTTATGATTTGCCTGCTGCTGGTCCCCAAGTTCAACTCAAGGGTTTAAAAAATGCACTGATAAAACAAAAACTGGTCATATATGCAAAGACTAGAAAAACTAGCAAGTTACTTTTTTTCTGAAAAATGACACAAAGCATATGAAAATAAATTCCCCCTAAAAAACAACAGGCATATTTTCTTAATCACATGAATGTAAAAACTTCAGAAGAAAATTAAAGGAGAGTAAGTGCTTTAGGTCACAAAACACAGGATATTTAGCACAGGACAATGAGAAATTGAAGTGAAATACAAAACTGTAGGTTTCTGCTCTTCTCTAATTCCATCCCTGTCTTGTAAATGACTCGGCTACAGTGTTTCATATCTCTTGTTCCTTGCACATTTCATATTCTAATTTAAAAGACAATCTATTTCTCTGTGCTTTACTGTCTTACCATCTCATTTCTCAAATGTCTGAAATCCGGTCACCTTTTCATTGATACACTGATCCAGTAAAGTGACCAAATCCCCAAATCCTTGCTCAGTTCCTAATAGCTTCATGGTTTTTGCTAAAGGTTACACTTTTGAATGTGTCATTGTTCCTAAAATCCACTTTCTCTCAGCATTTTTCTCTTGTTAGCAGGTGGTCAATGCAGACCACCTGCTCTGAACATTTTATTCCTAATTACTCCATTATCTTAGGTTTATTTCATAAGATAGTTGAAATGTTTTTGGAAGAATAGGGGATATATATCCTAAATTCAAAAGGGAAGGTAAGAAGGGGGAGAACAGTTTTAATCATACTCATGAAGTAAAAGGCAAGTTGACATTACCCTTTGCTTGAAGTAAATGGCAATCTGGGTTGGGCACAGAACTGAGCTTCACATTTTCTGCCAGTTGAGACACAAAGGGAAACATGTTGAACAGCATTCTTTTCATTACCTGACAAACAAAGTACACACATTTGTCTCTGTAGTCTGTGCTACTTCCTGGAACAAAACTCAGGCAGGAATTTATGACATAAAACCCCATAGAAAACACACCGAGTAACACATCACTTCAATTATGTGATTATAAAATTACACGATTACAAGAATTCCACTCAGACCACACTTTGTAAAAACAACAAGCCTAAAGTTAAAGCAAAATTTTAAAAAAGTGCTTGGGAGGGAAGGCGAACAAAATACTCCAAAGCCTCCCATTCTCAGGATTAAATTAAGATATGAGATAATTTTAAAAACTGAAATAGTGGGGGCACCTGGGTGGCTCAGCACTTGAGCATCTGCTGAGTGCTCAGGGCCTGATGGGTCAAGGCATAATCCCAGGTCCGGGGATCAAGTCCCATATATCAGGCTTCCCATGAGGAGCCTACTTCTCCCTCTGCCTGTCTCTGCCTCTCTCTCTGTGCCTCTCATGAATAAATAAAATCTTAAAAAAAAAAAAAGACTGAAATATAGTGAACATATCTATTAGATTCTCTCAAATACCAGAGTCCTTAGGTAACACTAGCTGAGGTTATTGTCAGTTCATGATTTAACTCTCATGAAAACTGCAGTATAAATATTCTAGGTTGTCAGTTAATACAAAAACTGCCTGGCTTTAGTTATTACTTAAGACTTGTCATTTTTGTCAACAACCACATTTGTTCTCATCACAAACAAGTGGTCCTATGACAGTAGAAATACCAGCCCCAGAACGACTATTTTTCTTATAATTGGCATTGGACAGGTTCTCAGTAAAGACCCCATCATCTGGATCTTCTACTGTAAGGAAAGGAATTGCACTTTTTTTTTTTTAGCCTACATGATTTTTGTTTTCTTTTGAAATTAGTTATTCTCATCCGTGGAATAACCTCAGGGTATGCCTCTTAAAGAATATGTATGCCTCTTTTTTTTTTTTGAAGTATTTTATTTATTTATTCATGAGAAACACAGAAAGAGAGGCAGAGACATAGGCAGACAGAGAAGCAGGCTCCTCACAGAGAGCCTGATGCAGAACTTGATCCCAGGACCCCAGGATCACAGCCTGAGCCAAAGGCAGAACGCTCAACCACTGAGCCACCCACGTATCCCTGATTATGTATGCCTCTTAAATATTAAGAATAACACTACCCCAAAGATCCGATCATTCTAAGTGAGCTCAAAAAAGTTAACCTTAACCTAACTACCCAAACCCAACCTGTTAGATCAATTTTGATTAAATATTAGTAAGAGTGCAACTGATTTTCATTTATATTTAACTGATGCTGAGTTGTTCCTTTATGTAATAACCGTGAACAGTCTAAATCGTAAGGTCATTTCTGATTAAAGACAGTACAATGATCAATCTAGAGCAATGGGAAGTTTTTTGTCTGGTGTACTATATAGAACATGTACCTAGCTCTTCTACCGAAGTCCAAATGGAATGTTGGTTAAAAAGAAACACAAGAAATAGTATTGAGTTATATTACTGTCCACATTTTGCTCTAAGAGTATATCTGTTAGGTTTCCACTTCTGACCATAAATGTAGTAATCTGAATCAACTTGTCTTCCCACCAAAAACAATTAAAAAATTAGACAGTATATACAAAATAACTCTTTATAGATATTGGACCACATACAAGGCAGGACCTGTGATCCCTGAGAGAAAAACAAATGAGATGAGCCCTAAAGCCATTCCAGGTTTCTGCCTGGCAGCACTTTCTGGACGGCTGTGCAGGGAGAGAGATCCCATACAAAGCACAGTGGGGGCTCACCAGTTCACGGTAAATAGGAGTTCTAATATTTGTACTTACTATTTTACGCCAGCAGCTAAAATTTTAACTTATAATGAGATATAGTGGGACTTTAAATTCTTCAGATGATGCACTGTGGTAAAATAATTTGAACTTGGTAATAAGACTTTCAAATACAAGTAGGTTTAAAATTGGAAAATCGATTAGAGAAAACAGATCACTGGAAAAGAGTAAAGCAATTGATCAGTTCAACAGATATAGTTAAAGCATTTAAAAAAATTCTTCACTAAATCTTTTGTTCTAACTAGACATCAAGAATTTAGGAAGTGGAAATAGGAAGTGATTATGGAGCATGATAAAGAACATGTAAAACACTACTCAGTAGCACACCAAATAATGGAATCATTTCTTTACTCTCAATGTCACTGAAGACCAGAGATTTTCCAATTCAACGCAGCAATAAAACACAAGTGCAATTTCCTTTGTTCCTAATTATTCTAGGATTATTCTAGGATTATAAAAAGATCTCACAATCTGGAATCACTATGTTGTATACCTGAAACTAATGTAAACATTATGTGTTAACTATACTTCAATTAAAAACAAAAGTCTAACAATAAGGGGATGGCTTAAAAAATATATTATGTATATATAAAGTAACCATTATAACAATGTCTCTGAAGGGCACCTGAGTGGCTCAGTGTTTGATCATCTGCCTTTGGCTCAGGGCCTGGTCCAGGGTCTTGGGATCAAGTCCCGCATTGGGCTCCCAGCGAGGAGCCTGCTTCTCCCTCTGGCTATGTCTCTGCCTCTCTCTGTGTGTCTCTCATAAACAAATAAAATCTTTTAAAAAATAACAATGTTTTAATGGCTTCACAGTATTCAATTTTTTCTTATTAATTTGTGATAAGCATTTCCATAAAAAAACTGATGGAACAAAATATAGCAACTTTGATTATTTGAGTCATATAATATTATTTTAACCTACTAATTTTTCTAAATTAAGCAGGAATTATTTTTGTTAGGGTTATGTTTAAAGAAAAGATTTTAAAAACGCCACATATGTTTCTCTAAACATACAAAATATGTACAAGACTACACATCAAGCAGTTAATACTAGTTATCTTTTAAGATAGTGGCATTGTAAACATGTGGGCCAGGGACAAAGATTACTATATTATTCTATATGCTATAGGTACACATATTGTTTTAACTTAAAAAAAAATCCAATACTATAAATTCATTTGCAGAACTATCATAAATAAAATAAAAATTAAAAATGGCACATAGGGATAGATATTTGCCAAATATGATATATTGGTATTTTAAAAATATTAACAGCACAGATAACAATAGAAATGCTAACACACCACTAGAAAATGGCAATACTGAAATGAAAGCAATATTTTTTTTTCAAATTCTTTGCCTTGTTCATTATCCCTAAAACCATATAAAAACTGATCAACTGCATGTTTCAAAAAATGAGAAGTTCCAAAAAAGATACATGTTGAAATTAAGTTGAAAAGAACTGTACTATAAACTAGTGTGAAAAGCAAGAAACAAGTGTTGGTGAGGATGTGGGGAAAAAAGGAATCCTCATTCAATATTGGTGAGACTGCAAACTGGTACAGACACTATGGGAAACAGTATGGAGGTTCCTCAAAAATTAAAAACACAACTACTACAATCCACTAATTGCACTACCAGGTATTTACCCAAAGAATACAAAAACACTAATATAACATTATATGTTAACTATACTGGAATTAAAATAAGAAAACTTAAAAAAAAATAAGGTAAAGCAAGGTAATCAGTCTAGCCAGGGCAAAAATAAACAAAGGGCAAAAACCTAATGTAAAAAGATAAATTGGGATTTTTTTCCCAAAAATAATTTGACAATATACACATAGGCTATTAACATGTACTAATACTGACACCAGTAATTCCACTCAAAGGAATCTACCCAAAAGAAATAATAGATCTAAAGAAAAATGTTGTGTTGGGTCGCCTTGGTGGCTCAGTCAGTTAAGCATTTAAGTCATGATCCAGGGGTCCTGGGATAGAGTTCTGTGGCAGGCTCCCTGCTTCTCCCTCTCCCCTGCCTCTGCCATTCCCCTTGCTTGTGCTCACTAACAAATAAATATTTTTAAAATAAAGAAAAATGTATTTTTAAAATAATTATTATAGTACTATTATAAAAATAACCTAAAACCCAATAATAGAAAGAAAGCATACTAAGTATAATATATTCAAATTGTAACATTTTTACATAATATTACAGCCTACTGGTGGCTTAAGCTAATTTTCATTTTTAGTGTTAATCAGAAATCTTGACACCATAGAATGGCTTGCTTTAAGTCCTTTTTGGGCTTAGGGACCAGCTGGCTAAATTTCTGCTTTTTTTAGTCAAGGGCAATCATGTTTTGTTCCATGTCTCAGCCAAAAACTAACCACTGAAATCAGCCAATCTGAAAGAGAACTCCCCTTCCCTTCTAAGGTCAGGAGATACTGCAGTTATTAAGGAACTCCATTAGTGCTAGGGTTTCAACCTGTTCTCACCTTCCCTCAACTTTAGACTGAATCCCCAAACCTCCACAAAGCTATAAAGAAATGCTCACACTTGTGTATATGGGGGTGCTCCTAGATGCATGGCATGAACCTCTCAGTAAGCACTGCCAACCCCCCCCCCAAAAGAAACCCAAACAAAAACAAAAACAAACATATCTTTAAAATGCAAGTCTTTTTCAAACAAAAGTGATTTCAGCTCCTCTGGCATTTGGGTCTGCAATCTTGCAATGCCTCAGTCTTTCTACGCACGCCTCCTAGGGCTGCAGCATTCTCTGCAGGGGAGTAAAGACCATTCAAGAAGAGTCACTAGTGTATTAGTTTTGGACCATAGCCAATGTAAGATTTACACATTAGAATAAGATTCAATGCCATCAAAAAATGGTGGCATACACGGTTAGAAAAGCAGATGCCACATAGTCCTATTCACAAGAAGAAAAAAAAAAAATCAAGAAATCATTGTGCTGATGTAGCATCACGCCTAAACTGTATTTATCTAAAAATGTTTTGGGTTTTAAACTCCAGATAAACAAGGTTTTCAGAACTGGCAACTGGACCAACATTTTCTTCATCATGATTCATAGATTAAATGCTAAATTACTAAACAAAACCTACGCAAGTTTTATGGTAGTTTTCATTGCACGTGTACAACTGTGCAGTACTAATTAGAAATATGAGCTCCATGGGACACATTTTTCTAATATAAGAAGTCAGTAACCCTACAATTCAGTGATTCACTCATGCTATCTTGGTAGCCTCCAAAAAAATATATAATATCACACAAAGGATTTAATTATCTGGCATTTGAAAATATTACTGTTGATTATTATTCCCTCTATATGCAAAGTCCACTTTTGTCCAGCAAAATTTATACTATGTGTCTATCTTGGTTAGCACTGTTTTGGAGACTAGATGATGACATTGTCCTCATTCTTGAATTGCTCACCATCTTGTAGAAAGTAACTGTTTCCACTTTGATGTTGATATAAACATTTAATACCAAAATATCTTGAAGTATGGAGGTAACAAGAAGTGCTTAAGTTCAACCAGGTCATCTTTTTTCTCTGCTCTCTACTAAGTTAACATGTATACAGTTTTTGAAATTATTAGAACACGTGACAAAGTCTTTCTCTTTGCATAAAGGCTAGCAAAATGCCAAATCCATTAATAAAACCTGGATCACAAAAGAATTGTTTGATTTTTTTCTCCTTTTTTAAAATTTCAGGAGTAGGGAGTTGACTTACTCAGACTCCCTCCTTTCTAGCCTTATCTCATCTTTGCAAACTCCTCTCTTCCTTTATTTTAATGCATCTATTTCTCCTTGATCCCCATCTCCAACCCCATTCTCCACCTTGGTTACTGACTGTAACTAACAATTAGAATACTAATTGTTATGTCTGAAATACATAGTATTCTTGCATTTAACACTTAATTTACAGGAGTTAAACTGTACTATAAATTTCAACAGTTCTTTTTTTCCAACCCGACACTATATTTTTAGTTTATTTCTATTTTTTAAGATTTTATTTATTTATTCATGAGATACAGAGAGAGAGAAAGAGAGAGAGAGAGAGAGAGAGGCAGAGACACACAGGCAGAGGGAGAAGCAGGCTCCATGCAAGGAGCCCGACGTGGAACTCAATCCCGGGTCTCCAGGATCAGGTGCTGGGCTAAAGATGGTGCTAAACTGCTGAGCCACCCGGGCTGCCCATGTGCTGGGTCTAATTTACCCTCATATCTGATATAACCATAGCGAGTTCCATCATGTACATGTACATATACTACATTTTTGTTATCCACATCCCTAGTCCATCTACATTGCCTCCAATTTTTGCTCCTACAGGCAGTGCTGTAGTCAACATCTTCCTAGACGTCCCCTCATGGACTGGTGAAAACTCACCCTGGACAGATACATCCTGGAACAGGACTGCCAGGGTTGGGTATAAAATATACTAATTTTTCTAATTACTGCCATATTGCTCTTTAGAATAATGTCAACCATTTACTATCTTACCACTGGGACATAAAACATCCTATTTCAAAACAAACAAAAAAAGAAAATCCTATTTCTTCCCATTTTCTTAAACATCTGATATTATCTAACTTCTAATTTTCATGAATCTAATGGGATAAAGAAAAATACATGGTTATGACTTAATTTATCTGAAATGTGAGGCTAAAGTTGAACGTTTCTTTACATACTTAGTTATTTGGGTTTCCCTGTCAATAGTGCTCAAGTGTGAAGCTTGTCCATTAGTAGGGCTCCAGAATGAGTCTCACAGACATGCCTGCTAACACCTACCTCCTGCCTTTCACCTCTAGAGGGCAGCAGGAGGCCTCCTGTGTTCATGGCCCACCCTTCCCCTATCCCTTTCCATCTCTTAATGGGTCTATCCTAAATCTCATCTTTCCATATATTCTTCATCTTCTACTCTAATTCAGTCCTGAATGCCTTCAGAAGACACTACTTCCCATGCATCTCTCATGTGAAAGGCTTTTATTTCCCCCCAGCCCTTGAATCCCAATGTTTGGAGAAGGTATGGGTGTTTTCTTTGGCTCTTGTTCTGAGCCATTCTCTCCCTCCCTCCCCTAAAAATCTCCGTAACCCATGTTGTCACAGTGCATCACATACCACTGCTCATGGATGCTATCTTCTGCTTGTGTTTATTCTCCTCACTCCCAGAGACATTGGGCTTATTACCCTCTCCTCTGAAACTTCTAACATGTCTTTCCCCATTTCCCTCACAATGGGCCTCTCTACTTTAGCAAGAAAATGGAATGACTCAAAACTCTCTCATCCTTTTCCACATCTACCTAGCACATAGAAGCACATACTTACCTTCCCAAGAGTTTAGTGGATGAGCTCTTCAAGCTCATGTCAAAAGTTAGGGCTTTCAGCATGTACTAGACGCCACTTGTTCTCACCTGCTCAACATTGCTCTGGCAACTTTCTCTGTCACTTGTATTAGCAATCTTATCCACTTTACTGGGTTATTCCTGAGCACACACTCAAACTATTATTTCTCTGATGTTAGATTGTTCAAAGGAAGATAGGAAGAAGGGAGAGGGGGGAGGAAAAGAAAAGAGAAGAGCAAAAGAAATCTTCCTCTACATTGCTTTTCTTTTCAGCTATTCCCCTATTTCTGGTTACAGCAAAACTCCTTGAAAGAGTTGTCCATATGCAATCGAATGCATCTCCCTCCTATTCTTTCTTAACCCATGCAAGCAGACTTGTCCCACTACCACCCCAAGGCTTCTCTTGTTAAGGTCACAAGGACTTCTATGTTGCCAAATTTAATGGTCAATTTTTATCCCTTATCTTATTTGAACTATCAGCAACATTTTGCACAGTTACACACTTCTTCCTAAAACAATTTCCTTCAGTGGAATTCCAGGGCACTATTCTCCTGGTTTCTCACTTATCTCAATATTCTCTTTTAGTTTTTTTTAGCTGGGAATCTTTTCCTAACACCTCTGAATCACTATAGTTACTTAACCTCTCTGAGGGTTGCTTTGTCATCTATCTTGCATAGTTACCATGAAAATTCACTCAAACACTATGTCAAGAACCAAACGTTAAGCTTAGAACATAGACCTTCAATGATGATGACTAACCATTCATTGATCAATGAATGACCATTAACCATTAGCAGTAGCAAACAGGACATCATGGGACCATTAGAATTCCCAGGTAAGGAATAACAAAAAAGATGCCTACAGTAATTCCCAGTCAGCTTTCCCTAGGAGTGCATAAAAATAAAAGGTCACAACTTTAACCTTTAAAAGAAATACATGCCAATACAATAAAGACTGGTTTTATTTCTTGAAATGAGAAGTCCTCATTCTAACTCTTAAATATAATCAGGAAACCGAAATGAAAAATGTCACTTTAAATAGGAGCTTGTAAAAACACATTTTAGAAATATGGGATAACTTTTTTTTTTTAATTGTCAAAATAAAATTAAATAAATGCTAACAACAAAAACAAACTCACCATTATCCTAGTACATAAATACACAAGCCAAAAATTATTAAAGGCAATGATATACTGTTTTGTCTTGTTTTAAGCTTACAATGCCATTAAGAAATTTTAAGAGTTTGGATTAGGGAAAAATTATGTTACTAGGAAAATGTCATTAGTCCCAATGGGGCAGTGTGCTGCAGTTATAAACATCCCCAATGTCTTACAACACAGACTGTAGGGTCTTTTCCTCACCTCCATCACATGTTATCACACATGGGGCTCTGCCTCATGCTGCGTTTCCCCCTAAGACCTAGGCTGATAGAGTAGCCATTACCTGGAACATCATCTATCACTCTAATGGGAGAAAGATGTAGCAAGGAACATAGGGACTCTTAAAGATGTCCTCTAGAGTGACACACATCACTTTCTCCATATGTTAAAGGCTAAAGCAAATCACCTGACTACACATAACTATAATTGGGTACAGTCATGCAACCTTTCCCCGTGCTTCAAAGAGGAGAGAGAGCTTGAGATTTTAACAGCCCCAATAGCTGCCACTATTGAGTTCAATATTCAGAATTCAGGACCTAGATCTTTGATTCTTTGGATGGAAAGAGCCTCTTAACCCCCAACAGTCCCTAATAAAACAGGCAGGTAGGAACCTGCTCTAGAATTGCAAACCATATAATACTTTCAGAGTAGCAAATTTGAACTTAAACATGTAAAAGAAAAAGGTTCCTTTATGGTAGCAAGACTTGTTGATACAAGTACTAAACTAAGAATCAGTATTTCTGTCTAGGCTTTACAACTGCTATCTTCTGTGGCCTAAGGCAAGTTGTTTAATAACACCATCCTTCAAGAAAATAAGGAGACGTGATGACTGATTGACAGGAGAACATTTCTGAGTGGAGTAAGGAGGTGGTTGAGATTAATAGTGAAATCTTCCCATCAGATGGAAGCCTGAATTGCGTAGTGACTGACACTAAAGACGAAAAACACTGACATGCAAAGTGCTTCAAATCCTATGTGATGGGCTGTCTATATTGTAGAGTTATTATATATGAGCATGTCATATTCCCTTCTCTGTTTCACTCTGATGGAAAAAGGAAACCCACAAGCTCAAATCTGGATCCGAATTTTCCTGCAGTAAGAGAGGCATTATCAGAAACTAGCTACATAACATTATATTTATCACATATCCCAATGTGAATGTCTGCATTGCCTAGTGAAGAGTCCCAAGAGAAGGGAGAAATAATTTCTACAGTGACAAACTATTTCCTATGCAAAACTGCAAACAATGGCAGACTGGAAGCAGACATTGTTAGTAATAACTTGTGATGCTTTAAGTGATCACAAGTCAAACACTACCAAATCAAAATATTTGAACAATTATACATTTTTTTTAAACAAAGCATTTCAAAACACAGGCCTTATGCAGCATGACGCACTATAGATTTTAAGATTCATTTTTTTCCATTTTGTTTTTTTTTTCAAATCACATAATATATAAGTATTTTCTAAATGTAACAATTCGAAACTAGAAACATAAGGACACTCACATGATACTCAGATAGTGGTAAGCTCTAGTAAGTTTGATTAGCCTCATTTTATTTATATCATGCACACATACACACAACCCCTTTTCTAAGTTCTACATAAATCAGATGAAAGTCTATATATTATAGTTTACTTTCCCCTTAACAATATGACTTAAAGAGATCCATGTAAATACATATAGCTTTATCCTGTCTTTGAATTGGCTGCATATAGATATACATTATTTAACACTTCCATTGACAATTATGTGGGCCATTTCTGAATTTCTATTGTTAAAAATATGGTATAAGCTTTTAAAAATATAGAATTTTAGTAATGGACTTGCTGCATCAATGGTAGGTTTCTTTAAACTTTTTATAGATACTCTAAGATTGCCTTTCCAATAGTTTTCCCCATTTTAACTCTCTGTTCAGTGTATAAGAGAATTTGCTTGCTCTACAACCTCAATAGCTGTGCCAAGCTAATGTATGATAACAAAGTCTTTTTTTTTTTCCTGATTAGCAATATAGGTTAGCAGTTTCATTCCATTATTATACTATGGTGAACTGAAATTCATGTTTGGAGACATTTTTCAGTTGTGCAATTTGTATCTTCCTTACTAATTTGTAGAAACAGTTGAGCTATTCTAGATTAACAATCTGTTGTCTGTTAAATATGTTGTAAACATTTTTTCATTCTAACCCAATTTTTTAACTTTAGTGCATTTCGTTATGCAGAAGTCTAAACCTTCACATATCCAAATCTGATATTTAGGGAATCGGCCATCCCCAAATTAATCTGATTATTATCCTATTCTTTCTTCAAATCCTGTCCTTTAAAGCCAGGCTGACTGAGATATTATTTACAGGCAATAAAATTCATTTTATTTTTAGTCCACAAGTTTTGACAAATGCTTGAAATCATGATATAACTATTATCAAGATACAGAACAGTTTCATCTCCTAAAGAAATTTCCTCATGTCCCTTTTGTCAACCCTTGGCCCAATATCTAAACTCTGGCAACTACTAATGTTTTTTCTGTTCCTATAGTTTTATCCCTTGCATAAAGTCATATAAATGGAATTTTATACTCTATAGACTCGACTCTAGCATCTTTCACTTAGCATAATATACTTGAGAATCATTTCATGTAGTTGCAGGTGTCAGTACATGGTCCATGTGGACTGCTGAGTGATATTCTATTGTATGGATTTACCACATCTTATTTTAGCATTTACCAGTTGAAGGACATTTGGGTAGCCTTTGAATGATAACAAAACCACTAGGAATATTCACTACAAGATTTTTGGATCAACACAAGTTTTTATTTGTCCTAGATAAGTTCCAAGGGGTTAAATTATATGGTAAACTACGTGTAACTTTAAAAGAAATTCCTGGGGCACCTGGGTGGCTCAGTGGTTGAACGTCTGCCTTCGGCTCAGGGCATGGTCCCAGGATCAAGTTCTGCATTGAGCTCCCTTCAGGGACTCTGCTTCTCCCTTTGTCTGTGTCTCTGCCTCTTTCTCTGTGTCTCTCATGGATGGATGGATGGATGGATGGACGGACAGACGGATGGAATTCCTAAACTCTTTTCCAAAGGGACTGTACCGTGTTTGCATTCTCACCAGCAGCATGGGAAATTTCCAGTTTCTGTGCATCCTCCTCGGCATTTGGTATTATTGGGATTTTTAGTTATTTTGCTACTTCAGCCATTCCAGTAACTGTGTGGTGACAGAACAGTGTGGTCTTAAATCTGCATTTCCCCCTAAGTCTAATGATGTTTAGCATCTTTTTAGGTGTTTGCCATGCTTTTATTTTCTTGGGTTAAGTAACTGTTCAAATCTTGTGCCCATTTTTTGTGTGTGTGTGAAATTTTCTTACTGTGTTTTTAAAGTTATTTATATAGTTTAGATACAAGTTCTTTACCTGAGATGTACATTTTCTCCCAGTCTGTGGCTTGTCTTTGTACTCTGTAAACAACAGCTTTAAATCACCAGAGATTCTTAATTTTGATGAAGTCCTGATGATCAATTTGTTCTTTTAAGAGTTATACTTTTAGGGTCTTATCTAAGAAATCTTTGCCTAATCCAGGGTCATAAGGATTCTCTTACATTTTATTCTAGATGTTTTATAGTTTAGGTTTTATATTTAAGTCTATGATCTATTTTGAGTTATGAATGGCATGCTAGGACTGCCATAACAAATACCATAGACTGGGTAGCTTGAACAACAGGAATTTATGTTCTCACAGTTCTGGAAGCTAGAAGTCCAAAATTAAGACATCAAGCAGGTTTTGTTTCTTCTGAGACCTTGATCCTTACCTTGCAGATAGCCTTTCTTCTATGATCAGACTTCCCTGGTCTTTCTCTGTATCCTAATTTCTTTTTATAAGCACACCCATCAGATTGGATTAGGGCCTATCCTAAAGGCTTCGTTATAACTTAGTCACCTCTTCTAAGGCCCACTCTCCAGGAATAGTCGAATCCTGAATTTCTGGGTGTTAGGACTTCCAACATCTGATTTTGGGGTTGGGGGGTATGATACATTCAGTCCGGAAAATGAATCAAAATTCAGTTTTTGTATATGGATATCTAACTGTTCTAGCATCAGTTGGTGAAAAGACTATTCTTTCACTCTGATGATGAACCTGTTCTCCTTCTGTTCTACAAGTGAAATGGTTCTGACATCTGACTCCTTGGAGGGGTCCCTCTCTCAAATTCCTGGCTGGTTAGTTGCCCTGAAACCTCATTTGGGTCTCATTCCTGAATTTCTTTATGGGTTCAAGAAAAATGATGATTTTGTATATTTTTATATTTCTTGTTTGGATGAAATTCTCTATCCTTTCAAAATTCTATAACGTTATTTTAATTTTTCTATACTCATTTAATATGCTTTTAAGTCTCTCAGTAAAGATTCATATTTTTTCATAAAGTCCATAAATTTTATAAGGTTTATTTCTCAATATTTAGAATTTTGTTATTTTGCTGCTTTTAATAGTATCATTACTTTATTATGTTTTAAACTATTATCACCAGTATATAAAATAAATGATTTTGTAAACTGGCAAATTTACCAAAACTTTTAAAAATTAAATCCAAGGGTTAACCAGTTGATGCTCTTGAATTTTTGAGAAAAGATAGATTTTTGTTTTGAAGTTCCTAAAACTATTCTATAACCAGAGCAATATTTCCTGTGTGTTTGGACTGTAGTTTCATCTTATTTTTGTCCATAGATCTGATCTCATGTTCTCTTTCAGAAATTTGTAGCTTGTGTACGACACATTCTTGTTCTCTTATGCTTGTATACTTTTTCCCCCAAAAGTCCTTTTGTAATTTCATGACATATATTTGTTCTGTGTGGCAACTTGAACTCCACCCTTGCTTGCTCTCAGATTTCCCCTAACTTGATTCTGTTCCTGAGTAAACCTTGATGACAAATCAGGTGTATTTTGAAAACTGTACGTAAAACTTTCAGAGAATCAAATCATATTTTAAATCATATTTTAAATATAGTAAGTAAGCTTAATTTTAAATAGCTTCTTGCAAACTGGGTGATTAGTTGCCAAGTACAAACTCAAAATTACTTAAAAAATAAAATACTTATAGCATCCTTTTTATATCATTCGCATTAGGTTTTAAAACCAGAATAACTCTTAGCTCATTCATTGAGTCTGGGAGTCTCTTATTTTGTTCATTTCTAGAAAATTTTATCTAATATGGAAATTATACCACCTTGTAGGTTGTGAGTCTTTTCCAGGAAAATCTGCACTAGTGCCAATAATAGGAACAAATTTTAATCACTATTGCAAGTTTTTCCAATAGCATGGTCTATCCCAATGTTTTGGCTCTATTTGAGTTAATGTTAACAAAAAAAACTTATTCAATCTAGGTTTTCAAATTGCTTATATAAAGCTATTCATAGAATTCTTTTATCTTTTTAATTGCTTTAATTTCTGTGGTTATTTTTCGTTGCTCATGTTCTCTAATGTTCTATGAAACTTGTCAAGAGGATATCTTTTAATAATTATTTTTAAAACACTAGGTTCTGGTTTCTAACATCTTTTTGAAAGTTTTCTTTTTATCTTTTATATTTAGTAATTTCTACTTTCTTTGAGTTTATTTTGCTGTAATAACTTCTTGAGGTTAGCACATTTCATTCATTTTCATAATAAGTGTATTTAAGACTAAAATCTCTGTAGTTTCTTGTTGACGGCTTCTCACAGGTCTTATGCTTCCCTTGTCATTTATTTTCAAGTTATTATAGAACTGCTTTAGTGGGACCAAGACCTAGATCTCCTTCCAGTACTGATGCCACCACTGTGACCCCGGAGTCCTCACTGCACCTCACCTGGGCTACCTAGAGCTTCAGTTCACCCCAGACAGGAGCACCCCTTGCCAAAGTGGCATTTGCCTCCTTCTACCACCTTTACTGCTAGGTCTATTTTCCCTGACCCAAAAGAAAAGCTGCCTTTTGCTCCCAAATTGTCACAGAGATTCTATATATAACAATAGCTTGGTTTGTTTTTGTTTTACTCAAGTGCCACTTAACCCCTAGAACTCAAGTGTGTACACACGACCACTGGATCGGTGTTACACTCTATAATGCTTTAGAGTCACCCCTCGCATCTGATGCCAAGGCCTAGCTACATTTTAGACCAAGCCACTTCTCTTCCTTGCAGAAGGAGATTAAGACAGACCTCCCAAATTCCTGATGCAAAGAGAGCCCTGATTTCTACCCCATTCCCTGTCAGCGGTGGGTGCTCAAGGACTTCTCAATCCAAATGGATATACAGCTCAGATAAACCAAGATCTTCCCTATAAAATATAGACTACATTTAATCTCCTGGAAAATTAGCAAAGAAAATGTATAATAAGTAATAATCCTATTTGATAAGCATTCAGTAGAAATTTGCATAGAGCAGGGACCTGATGGAGCACAAAGCAGTGATTCATTTGTGAGGCTGGCTGATGTCATAAACCAGAAGAGGCAAGTAGGAGAAGTTTATGGGCAGTAGCAGTTCCCTCCGAGTAAATTATGGCTGTGTATTCATTCTGGGACATTTACTACTTTCTCCCATAAATACAATTAATGTGCTGAATTTATTTTCAAAGCACAAAGCAGAGTTATAACTTATCTTAAAGTTTTTCAGTAGAAAAAGCATATAAAACAACTTCAAAGGAAATTCTTTGGGACTGGCTTATTGAAGAATTTAGCCAACATCTTCATTTTCCTTTCGGAGACTGTAGCACACATAAGAATTTCCTTTCAGGATGTGGCACATTTTCAAAAGCAATAGACAGAAACTAGATGCTCAATTACTGCTTTCTCTTAACTTTATCATTCCTGCCTCTCTCCAAAAATCTGAATTTGATTTAAACATGGTGCTCTTACTTTTTGAAGGAACTTGTCATCATGAATAAAACGTGCTTACAAGTAACCAGAAGCCATCCAGATTTACTTAAATTAGTTTTCAATTATTTAAAAATACAGTTAAAAGGCAACATTCACAGATGTTTACCTGAAGCCCACAGGAATTTCCCATGTCCTTTTATAACTTTAGATATCCACCAATGTGCATAATTTCACACTAACTTTATATTCCATGGTCTTAAAAAAGATGAAGACACTGACTTTCATTGATTGAAAAGCTAAAAATACAGTGAAAGGAATTTTTTTTTTTTTTTTTTACAGATCCAATCTCCCTTTCCCAACACACACTCTCTTCGCTTTGTCTTTCCCACAATCTCAGTATTCATTCCATAGTGTTCCATCGAGAAGGGGAAACACTGTGCAGGTGGGGAATGGGTCCATCAGGCAGGCAATGGAGCATGTAGGCAGGCCACAGACCAAGTACTTAAGCATCCAGACAAAACCACATGGCCATAAATTACTGTCACTACTTTCCAAAAGTTCCCTGGATTGTACAGGATTGCCCATGCAATCATAATTACAAAGCAAGCTGTAGTAATCATTAAACAAACTCTGTGACTTCTGCAGTTTTAAGCAGAATGCTTGTTTTGCTATCTGATGCTCACGTACAATATAGAATTACAAGTGGGAGGTAATAGCTCACATTCGATCCTTATGACTCAGAGAATTATGCTCTCTCTGGACAATCACTCTTCTCACCAACAATGACACTCTGCATACTCATATTTCACCAAAGTGTTGAAACAAGCAAGCAGTAAAGATAGCTTTGAGGGCCATCTAACAAAACTCCTCAGGGAATTCAGCAAGAAATTCCCAAATTTGAGTTACCGTAGGATGAAGTTTTTTCACTTGGCACACCACTTACAGATGTTTTACTTTCTTGATCTTCATGAAGCAAAGTCAAATTTGGAAACTGGCATTAATGGATGCTTTATCATGTGGCAGGGTGCAAAGACTTCATCCATTATCTTCTTCTAGCATGCACAACAATCCTCCATATAAAATAGCTTAATTGCTTCCATTTTGCAGCAGAGGACACAGGCTCAGAGGAGTCAGTGATTTACCATTTGTTCATCACTGGTTCATGTTAGCACCACGACTGGACAAAAGAACAATCTGCTCGTGAAGGCAACACTACTTCCACTGCCCTGTGCTGATGCTAAAAAAGCTGGGAGAGCTTTTCTAAAGTAAATAAAATGCCACCCAACATGCTATCCAGCCTTTTTTTTTTTTTTTTTTTTAAGACTTCACTTTAAAGATGAGTCAGTTTACACAGATCCAATAAAACTACAACTGTTACCACAAACAAAAGCCAATCAATCCAACCGGCACCTGGAAGATCCCAGGTGAAGACGTTTACCACAGGCAGAGGCAAAACTGTGCTCTAAACATGATATTTACTTACACAGCTCTATTAAGTCCTAATTTGCAAAGCACTGTTAGGCCTTGGTGAGACAAAGATGAATAGGTCATGGCCTCTGCAGTCTTTGAGCTGAGAGGATAGTCAGGAAGATCATGAATACACAAAAGAACCAAGGCAGAGGAAAAACTACAATTAGTGTAGCTCTTATTTCTCAAGAAAGATAAAGGCCTGCCCTAACTTTGTTCCCAACCCACCCTCGCTCCTGTCCCTGCCCACCCCCCACATCCACCCCTGCCCCCTCGGCAGCAATTCCAAATTCACATGGTGGAGAAACCCAAGAAGTAGTGTCTTGCAAATCCCAGTTGGAAAAATAACTTTTGGTTTTCCTGAAATATAAATGTAGTCACTCTCAGCCCCTGCATAAGACCTTACTTGATGATGGGATTCATGGATGCTGGGCCAGCCTGCCCTTTCACCAGCACTATGTGCTTCCACTCCTGCAATACTGGACCTTGTGCAGTTTTTGGAGCACATCTACAGACTGCTCTCTCTACCTGCATGCCCTCCTAGATGCTTCTTGTCCTAATGTTTAAAAATTCAGCTCAGGCATCTCCAGTTTTAGCAAGACTCTTCTAATTCCACCAAGAGGGTATTAGTGCACCTGTGTGATTTCATTCCTGATTTTATTCAGAAAACACTGAGGATTCAGCAGTGAAAAAGACAGCTTCTTCCCTCAATGAGTTTAGATCACAAATAAATGGACAGGATAATCTCAGATATTGGTGAGCACTATGAGAAAAATAAAACATGAAGGCAAAACCGTAAGCTAATAACACAGGAGGCTATATGGGAGAGTGAGCAGATAGTGGTAGCCTGCTTTACCTGGAGCTCCACTCAGGGAACTGACAAATGAGCTGAGCTGTGAGCTACAAGAGACTTCCAAAAAAATGAGGATTGAGGTAGTTTCCAGGCAATAACAAAAACAAGTTTGAGTGCCATATCACAGCACTTCCCAAACAGCACTCTAATTACCTCCAAGCTGCAATCTGAATTTTCTGAGGGCAAGGTCCATGTCTTATTCAACTGTGCATCACCAGCATATACCTCAGGACCTGGCAAATGGACATGCAATAAATGCTGAATGAAAGACGACAAAAATATTCCCAGCCTTACAGAAAAAAGAAAAGAAAGAAAAGAAAAGAAAAGAAAAGAAAAGAAAAGAAAAGAAAAGAAAAGAAAAGAAAAGAAAAAAGAAAGAACATGGTGTCTTTATACACAGAACACTGAACAGCATAATGGACAAACAATACTCTGATTCTGCAAATCCAAGAGCGTGGTGTCCTGGAAGAGCAGGTACTCTAAATGGCTTTGGGTGTGCCAAGTTAGACACACTCATCCTACACTTATCCAATTGTGCCTACTGATGTGCACTGAGGGTTTGAAAACCTTCCAGAAGGGGAAAAAGCCTTCCACCAGAAAACTTTCTGGAAGGGAAAAAAGCAAGCCTTCCACAAACAGCACCAATGTTCAAACACATCAACTGGTCTAATGAGCCAGAAGGGGCTGAGCCCAAGCCAGACTATAGACAAGGACTATGAGAGCACTGAAAAAGAACTTGCTCAAAGGGCGAAAGAAATCCGGCTCTTAGTCTCCAGCCAAGGCAGGCATGTCCAGGGAAGTGGTGGTTCCTGGCCATGAAAACCTGTCTTCAGCCAACAACTCTAGAGACACTCCAGAGAAAGGGTCATACACATGAGCTAAAAGTACACTTACTGAACTTCACATTTTGTGACCAAAACGCCCCACGGTGGCAAACCCTAACAGCATAATTTAGAAGAATAAAACATTCTCTCTACATTTATGAGAGCTGACTAAACTGCTATAGTATTATAAAGATTGAGAACAGTATTGGGCACAATGACACCCTACGGGAACCCAAAGTAGCATAGTTGGTGAGAACTGAGCTCCAGAGCCACAGTGGTATTTCTGCCATGGAGACAGTGGCTGGGGGAATCTGGCTTTCTGGGTGCCCCAGTAAGCAAAAAAAAAAAAAAAAAAAAAAAAAAAAAAAAACAGGGATCCCTGGGTGGTGCAGCGGTTTGGCGCCTGCCTTTGGCCCAGGGTGCGGTCCTGGATATCCGGGATCGAGTCCCATGTCGGGCTCCCGGTGCATGGAGCCTGCTTCTCCCTCTGCCTGTGTCTCTGCCTCTCTCTCTCTCACTGTGTGCCTATCATAAATAAATAAAAGTTAAAAAAAAAATTAAAAAAAAAAACAAAAAAAACATTGGATTTGTAAAGATACATTAAGTGTCCTAAAAAACCCTAGAAATTCTTGGAGACAGGAAACTGTACAAAATATGTATTTAATATCCAAGTATGTGGATATTTGTGAAGGTTGAAGACAATGTTAAGTCACTGTTCTGTAAGGGAAGTTGTTGGAGGCAGATACAGTTTAATACAAGTTAATAATCTAGTTATTTCTAGACTGTAACAGACTAGTTATTTCTTGTGGTCTGGCTTACTATAGAGTTGAAATTTAAAGACTCTTCTGGTTCAAATGATTAGTACCTAAGCAAATATTTCTTAGATGATAAGCATGTAAAAACATACCTACCTAAATCATGGAATTTTTTCAAAATGTTTCCTTAGTTCTCCTCCTGCCTATAATACCCACCCCCCCATGATTCCAATATACTTCATCTCCCAAAGAGCTGAGATGGGATATGTGTCTCTTTTTGTAAAATCCCCCTAGATGATTATAATTATACCTTCTCCCTACCCAAGGCTATCTATCTTCTGAATTGAAAATGCCCTAATCGCTCTGTAATCAGCTGTCTCAGTCTAAGCTTCGACTAGAACCATATAGTAAGTCGGTGTTAGTACTACATGTAGGTTCCCGAAAGGTAGAAAAATTGACCATTATACTTCTGGCTGCAGGTAACAAAAAACAATGGAAAATACCTTATAGGGCAGCCTGGGTGGCTCAGCAGTTTAAGCGCTGCCTTCAGCCCAGGGCGTGATTCTGGAGTCCCGGGATTGAGTCCCACATCGGGCTCCCTACATGGAGCCTGTTTCTCCCTCTGCCTGCGTCTCTGCCTCTCTGCCTCTCTCTCTCTCTCTCTCTCTCTCTCTCTCTCATGGATAAATAAATAAAATCTTTTAAAAAATAAAAAAAGAAAATACCTTATAATCCAAGGGGTATATATTATTGCACACAAAAATAGATCTGAAGATAGGGTGGCTCTAGGGCAATATCAATAATAAAGGTTCCTTACCTTCTTCATCAATGCCATCCACAGCACATCAGCTTGTCCTCTTGGGCTGGGCACCCCATGGTCTCAAGATGGCTGTGATAGTTCCAGGTACCAATGGCAAACATAATACCGTCCAGAGTTAGAAACGGTGTTTCTTCCTGTAAACTTCCTTTGTAAAAATATAAGGCAAAGTTTTCAACAAACCTCAGCTACATTCGCCTATCTCATCGCCAGCATTTTATCAAGAGCACAGCACCAATCACTGGCAAGGGGCTAACCCTGTGACCAGCTCAACAAATCCTGACTGCTCCTTAGAATCAGGAGGAAGCCCACCTCCAGAGGTCAAGTTTTAATTAAATGGGGTGGGACCTGAACACTAAAGAGGTTTAAGTTCCCCCTAGGTGATCCTTATTTGTAGTTAAGGCTATATCAATCACGATTTACCCCAGCACTGATGCATGTAATGCCTCAAACACCTGCCCACACAGAGAACATAATTGAATAAAAGCAGGGTTGTGTTAAGAAAGAGGGAGAAGGAAATGGATACTAGGCAGACCACAAAATATACCACAGGTATTCTGAGTTGTTCCTTGAAAGAAGGTCCCTGAGAGAGCTGAGTGGTCGATCTGAATTCCAAAGGAAAAAACAAAACAACAATAACAAAAAACAACCTTCTTCATTCAAATTCATATTTTAAAAAACATGTCCCATAACTGAAAGATAAAACATTTTCAAATGACTACAGTCTCCTCTATGAAGCTCTCTTCCAAATACAAATGTTCTAACCTCCCCCTCCTAAACATAAACTTTGAAATAGAAATGTTTGCTACCTGCTTCTGGCAACCTTAGGGATGACCTTATGACTAGCATCCTGGTGACCTCTAGAGGGAGCTCCAGCTTGCTCTTGGCTCCCCTGTGAAGCCAGGGAAGGGCAGATGCTAAAAGGGATAGGCACTGAAGCAGGGGGAAGGATGTTGAACTTGGCGTGCTCACATTAAGAGTTTAAGCTCTAGGCCCAGTTGGAAGCAGTTTCTCTTCCTTTGCAAACCTCCTCAGAATTGTTTCTTGAAAACTGTCTTTTCCTGAAAAATTGGTGGGAAGAAGTCCAGGTCTAGAAAATGTGCACAATTTCTGGAGAGAAGGGACTTTGGGGCTCCATCATTGATTATACTTTCCTCCAGTCCACCTTCTCTTGACATTAAAAATGAGAAGCTGGCGTGAACTGAGATTTGGGTGAGGGTTTACAAAGAAATGGGCTGAAAATATTCTCCTCTTCCTCACTCTCTGGTTTTTAGTTGTGATACTGAGGCTGCCTTGAAGCTAATAAAGTCCTCATGGGAACCATGTAATTTAGGTCAGCTCATTAGAGCTAAAGATTGACACTGGTATTTGGAGCCAAAGCCACCATTCCCTACCTGGCCTGGTCACCTGGGCCAATTTCTTACTCAGGAATCACTTGTGGAATTAACCAAATTTTGGCATTAAGACAAGATAATGTCTGGGATCCCAGACAGAAACCAGCCCTTTTGAGTCTTCATCTCAACACAGCACATGCTACGATTTAGGTTGAAGATGAAGAGAGAAAAAGAAGAGCAACGGATTCTCAGGTTAAATAGTGGTTGTGTGTACTGGCTTAGAAGCAGAGAGACATGAATTCGTGCCCCAGATCCAGTACGTACTTAACTCCTGCTCTTGGACAAGATGCTTAGAATCTCCAAGCTTTAGTTTCCTCGGCTATGCAATAAGGATAGTGACAGTAGCCTCAAATGTTACAATGAGGCCAATTTAAATCAGCTGTTCTCAAATGGACCCCCAAAAGTATCACCTAGAGGGAACAGTGAACTACAGGTTCTGATTCCCCTAGAAGTCTGAGAAAAAGGAGGGCCCTAGGACTTACAAGTTGCTAGATGAGGCTGATGCTGCTGGCCTAGAAACCAGACTTTGAGAATCAGTGATTGAGATATATAATCAGGGGGGCACCTGGGTGGCTCAGGTCATGATCCCAGAGCCCCAAGACCAAGCCCTGCGTCGGACTCCCTGCTTGGTGGGGAGTCTGCTTTTCCCTCTCCCTCTGCCTGCCCCTCCCTATGCTTGTACTCCCCCCCCCCCTTTCTTTTTGTCAAATAAATAGATAAAATCTTTAATATATATATAATTGAGCTCCTTAGCACAATTCTTGGGAAACCGCAAACAAGCAGTAAACATGTTTTAGCTATTATTTTTAAGTTACATTTTGGATTTATTTTTAATGAAAAAAAGTATGCTCTAAAGTTTTTAAGATGAAGCATCTGTTATACCATCTCTAATGCTGGCAGAGTTTGTCCTGGTGTTAATTATCTTTCATAATGTAATTAAAGCTCCACATCAAGGCACGTAAGAGGTTTTCACGGTATGATTATTGTCCTATTCCATGTTTATTTGCTGCTATGACTAAATTGCTGAAGCTATATACCCAGAAAATTCTAACTTGAGTGTCTCCTCATTCTGATTATTCTTGTATTATGAAATCCAAACTTTCACTAAATTGTTGGCTAACAGTGGCAGATCGCTGAGTACTTGGGTTCTTCCTACCCGCCTCACAAGATGACAGGGTATTATCTGAAGAATCCTGCGAAACCGCACAGACTGCAAAAACTGGGCTGAAATGAATCATATCATCTTGGCTGTTCAATCATACCCGATTCCTCAGAGTTAAGTGAATTACTCTTCAAGATTAATAACAAGTTCCAAATTATACTTGTACAAGCTTCAAACACTTTCACATTCAGTATTTTATCTGATCTACACAGCCTCACGGCGGCAATTTAATCGTCACCGTAGCCATCCCTCAGAGGAGGAAATGAAGACTGGGAGCGCTTGTAATTGTACAAAGTCTCCTTCACTATCAGTCGCAGAACCTAGACTAGAACTTAGATCTCTAGAAGCCAAGAACTACATACACCATGCTCTCAGAATGTTTTCAGAACATTTAAACATCAAACCTAAGATGCTTTTTGAGTATTCACATTTTTTCACTTGACAGTGCAGTGAAAACTGAAAAACTTGTCCACTATGAGAAATGGTAATATAGAGACAAAAAAGAAAAAAAAAATGAAAAACACATCTAATCTTACTCAAAAAGGACCACTGTAACATCTTGCTGTGCAACTCTCTAAGCTTACCTTTCTAGGACACTGCAAATCAAACCCTGATGCTTTTGAAGCTGCTGTTTTCATTTACTGGCATATCATGATCATCTTTCCATGCTGATTTTTTTTTTTTTTTTTTTACAACATAGTGATCCATTGTTTGAAATCACTATAGTTTGCCTAACCAAAAGAGTGTTAGGTGATTTCCAACTTTTGCTTTTTCAAAGAGCAGTCTGTTGAATATTCTTGGAGCTCAATCTTTCCCACATCCTTAGTTATGTCCTTGGGAACAACTCCCAAAAGTGGAATTACTACGTCAAAAAGCATGCACATTTTCAGTCTTTTAATATACATTGCCAAATTGACCTTGAGAAAGGTTCTACTAAATTACTTGCCATTCCTCAGCTCCTGGGCATGCCACTTCCTTCTTTTATTGGTATTACATATCATTTATTTGGCTACTGGTAGATTTCCCCTGCCCAAAGCATCCTGTGTTCTGTACTTTCACAAAAGAAGCCTTAAAGAGCTCAATAAAAGCACCTGAAAATCTCTTCTCATGGACATGATTTGAGGATTGGAAAAAAAAAAAATTGGTAGAGGTCTTGCCTCAAAATACCTTCCACCTCCCCATTCTACCCATGACAGCCAACCTTTATTGTGGGCCACGCATTATTCTAAATTTTTTATGTGTGCCAAATCCATAATCTCTCACTACCTTTCTAAAAGGAGATGCTATTATATCATCCCCTTTTTACAGATGAAGAAATGGAAACCTATCTCTGCCCAAGATCACAAGGGAAATAGCAAAACTGATATTTGAACTCAGGTAGTCAGTCATTCAAGTAAGAAAAAGTAAATAAAAAATGGAGAGGCAAATAAGAAGGCAGTATACGAAGAGAAACAAGAGGTGGTGTTCCCAAATGCAGAATGGACAGCCCTAAGATTGTCACAGAAGACAATAAAATATGAACATGTTTTGGATCTTTCACTCCTACTAAAATACAAAAGAAGTTAAACTAACAGAATCCAAAGTGGAACTAGAAGCACTGCCCAGCCAATTTCTGAAGTACCATTTCATGGGCCTTGGAAGGAAGAAACCCAGGCCCAATGAAACGCAAGGCCTCCACATCAAAGTGAATTATTTCAGAAGCCTCAGCCTGTAAACAGAGCTATTCCATCTCTGCCTCCACCAATTTATGGCTCAAAGTGGGCAAACTAAATCATTAAAAGCTCTGATAGAACAAACCTATTTTCTTGACCTATCATGTTTTCAGGTCAGGAAATAGAACAGAATAAGACATGATAATTTAAAAAGAAGAAAAAGTCAGACAAGCTATTATGTCTATATCCAAATTCTGGAGGAGACTGCATAAAACTGCTCATTAATTCTGGTACAGAATGAATATAAACTGCACTAATCCAAATGTTGCTAACCTTTGGGAACTTCGATGCATTTTGGAATAGTAGTGCTTCTTGAAAGAAAATAAATAAATGTGTCCCTGTGTTGATATTCTATTGAGTTGTGTACTACTGAAGATGTGGCATAAACTCATAGTATGATTCATTAAAGCAAGTGAGACGATTATCAGCCCTTCACAAGAAGAGCTTTGTCCAGAAACAGCAGATGCTGGACATCTTCCCTTTGTCATGCATGGCTTGACTCCGCTAGCCCTCACCCAGTCTCAACATACTTTTTTCCTAAAGCACTATTTGCTACTGTCTTGTTTTTTTGTTTTTGTTGGTTGATTGTTTGTGTTTCTTGGGGTCTGGGGTAGGGGGCTTTTTTGATCCATGCCTTCTAAATTGGAAATCATCTTGTACCACTTCCTAAAATCACAGTATCACAGCAACTAGATCTGTGGAAGTCTAGTAAGGCAAGGAGTAAAGTCAGGGTACAGAGGTAAAAACAAGACACTAACATTGTTTTTTGCTTGTTTTATTATTCCCAACTTAAATATGCCTCGAGTTTCTCCAGATGCATATCTCTTCGCCCTAGAATTAACTAAAGAAGTCAGAAAGAAGGTAACACAACTGATAGAACTGCTTGTCCTAATGGCTTCATTCTGATGTAAGAGAGACTCAAGTGTGTACGCTTCTACTGTCAATAAACATGTTGCATGCAAGCAGAGATTCCTTTGGGCAAGAAGTAATCGGTCTTCTCCCTGAAGGAGATAGTCATTCTACTTTTTCTTCTTGTTGCAATCTCATTTCTTTGTCCTCAGTCTAATTCTAACATAGCCTATTTTAAATTCATGGTTTAATTTTCCTATCATATTTTCAAGAGCCAGTAAAATTCTGAAGCAGACAGAAAATGTAAACCAGATGTTTAAGGCTACAGGCAACAGCATAGAGTACACTCAATTTTTGCTGTAATTTCTTTCTTTTTCTTTCTTTCTTTTCTTTCTTTCTTTCTTTCTTTCTTTCTTTCTTTCTTTCTTTCTTTCTTTCTTTCTTTCTTTCTTTCTTTCTTTCTCTATTTTTTTTTTTTTGGAAGTAGCCACAGATAAATAACCAACTCAAACAATAGCAATGGAAATGATGGAAGAGATGCTGGAATAGTGTATTCAAATGCAATATCCTTCATTTCTTCCTTTTAGTTGAAAAATTATTCCAGCTGGTTTTATCATGAAACTTTGCCCCAAAGGAGCAAAGAAGTAAAAGCTAAAACCTCACATAAACTCTTCTAGAATAGCTGGAAAAATGCCTTCAAATAAAAAATAACCGAATATTGGAAACGTGCTAAAGTGTTGTGGTAAAATACTGTGTGCCCATTGTAAGCTTTCCAAAGTAATTACACTTTGTTCAATACAAGCCCATCAATCTCCAGGATCATATTATTTGTTGTTCTCACCAAAATCCCTAAATAAAAATGAAATATACTATGACTACTATCTCTTCATGAAAACATTTCCTTTGAAGACTAATCCTTCAGAGATACCTCTACAGTTGATGAACCAAGTTTCATTCATGTTTGACTTGGCCCAGATTATAGGCTTCTTTAGTCTCTTTGAAACATCTAAGAGCTTAGTTATGGAATACGGTAAGACTTTACTAATTCAGATTATTTGTGGGGAGGCTAGTATGTTTAAGTGATAAAGTTTTCACTAAAATTTAGTTGTGTTGTCATGAGACTATATGCATGAATAGTCACTGCCACATCAAAGTACTGCCAATTTGACCTTAGGCAAGTATTTTATTGGGTACAATAACATCCCTTTCTTAGCTATTACTTTTTATTAAAGACTAAGATCTGTTCTTCTACCTGAGTAACATAGATAGTCATGACTTTATACATAGAAGATTAAAAAATGAAAGCATATAATGACATGGCCTTTAAAAAAGCTAATGTATTTTCCTAACCACAAATGCCATAGCGTATTTACAGTTGTCCCCTCTTTAACGCTAGCTGCCTGGAGAGCATAATTTGGAAATAAATACTTATAAGATGATCCCCCTACCTCTTTGATGAGAAAGCTTTACATGGTATGCAAGCAAGGGCCTTGTATCGCCAACCTCATTATTACACTAATTGGGAAGAGGGCTATAACCTAGGTAATATTAGAATTCCAAAAGAGTGAAAACCTTGAGAAGCAGTCAAAAATTGAAAGTGAATTTTAATTTTCATGAGCAAGTTTTATATATATCAAGCATATTCACAAACCAACTTTGAGCCAAAAATATAATTTTTTAAGCATGTTAAAGTACAATATTAAGTCATGCGCTGCCCACAAGCAAAAAATGGAGACACAATTTTCACATCTATTTTGTAAAGCTAAAGTGGCTACTTGAAACCAAGATCTTTTGGAATGAATGAAAAATCAACCTAGTGAGGTTCTTCAAATCCATTAGCACAGTATGATCTATAATAGAGAACAAGTTACTGCCTATGAGAAATATAAGTGATTACTGACCACCTAGAAGAGAAATCAACACCACTCGCTCAGGTTACATCCATTTCTTTGCAGTTATCATATTATGAGGATGTCTGAAAAACTGCATATACCATTCAGCTGAAAGAATTTCAAGCTGCCTAAGTTTCTCTGATTGGAGAATCTCTCAACAGTGTTTTCCATACAGTGCCTTTCACTTGAACAACAGGAGACTTAAATTCCCCAGGGAATCATACTACGCTGATGCTTCTCCTTGAATACACATCAAATTTCCATTTCTTATTTGAAAAGCCATTTGAAGAAAAATTACATACATTTTTGAGAAAAGAAGAGCTTGATCAAATTTTTTCAATGTGTTCTTGAATGAAAACAAAAAACTAAGAGCAATACTTATTGATAAATATATCTATGGCAGAAATAAAGAGAAACCTTCCAATGTCTTAAGAGAAACCTTGCCCTTTCAAAAAGACCCAAGCTAGGCATCAAAGAATCAGATTCAACTGGCTGAAGGGATATTTATTTGTGTTCTGAGACAGCCAGAAACTTATTCTATTCTGGAACAATTTTATAGCTAACTAAAACTTTTTCAACCTGATTCACATTATCTTTGCCCCAGTACTTTAACTTTATTTTTTCCTTGTCACTGGCCAAAGTTCAATCATTTATTGCCTTCAGAAGAACTCAGAACATGCAACTGAGGTCCATTTTGGGAAAGAAATTGCAAGGTAAGGGAGTCAGGAGAAAACAGAAAAAAATCTCACCATTTTGGCTTCTTCCTCCTGGAACCTTATGACTTCTAAGTTAGAAACCACAAACCTACATATGGGTATAATTGGCTCTTCTCTAAAGCATTGTTTACCTTACTAAGCATATGACCCAGAAAAATTATTGCCAAAGATTTTAACTCCAGAAAATGGAAAAACTGTTGAAAAGGGAATGAGTTTAACATAAAATATATACAACTTCTCCCCCAGGAGATACATTTTTATGAAGAAACAGCAAACTGTGCTTATATATAGCAAATCCTTATTTACTCAGCATTAACAGGAAATCTGTCCCGTTTCTCACAACCAAAGCTTTTGGCACTTAAAAATATTACACCTTTTATTTTGAGACCCAGATTTTATTTTGTTTTGTTTTTCTCAAGATCCTTGGTATTACTTGTTCTACAGTGATATACTTACCAATGAAGAGTGTTTATACCCACAGAATGTAACATTGTTGTTTTAATGACCTTTGTTTCTAATCTTTTTATCATCACCATAACAGCCAAGCTGTCATCTCTCCCTCACTATATAGGCGAGCACCTAACAAACTCTGTAAGTATCTAAAGAGTACCACTTTCTAATTTGTTACTGTGATCTGCTGTATTTCCAGAAACCAAATAAACAAGCTTATTAAAATTTCCTCAAAGAGGAACTCAAAGAGTTAAAAATAGAGCTACCCTACAACCCAGCAGTTTGCACTACTGGGGATTTACCCCAAAGATACAGATACAGTGAAATGGTAGGACACCTGCACCACAATGTTTATAGCAGCAATGTCCATAATAGCCAAACTGTGGAAGGAACCTTGGTGTCCATTGAAAGATGAATGGATAAAGAAGATGTGGTATATATATTCAATGGAATATTACTCAGCCATTAGAAATGACGAATACCCACCTTTTGCTTCAACATGGATGTAACTGGAGGGTATTATGCTGAGTGACATAAGTCAATCAGAGGACAATAATCATATGGTTTCACCCATATGGGGAATATTAAAAATAGTGAAATGGATTATAGGGGAAAGGAGAGAAAATGAGTGGGAAAAATTTGAGAGGGTGACCAAACATGAGAGACTCCTAACTCTGGGAAATGAACAAGGGGTAGTGGAAGGGGAGATGGGCAGGGGGATGGGGTGACTAGGTGACAGGCACTGAGGGGGGCACTTGATGGGATGAGCACTGGGTGTTATACTATATGTTGGCAAATTGAACTCCAATTATACACACACACACACACACAAATATATAAATTATAAATAAATTATTAAATAAATAAATAAATAAATAAATAAATAAATAAATGCTAGGTGAGGAATTTTTTGGTTAGCAAAGACCATAATATCTGGCTACTCAGAAGCCTTTCCAAGTCTTACTGTTAGCATATTGACTATTTCCTGAGTGGTAGAATGTGCTGCTTACCTTTCATATAAGTGAGGTGTTGTGTGGTATACGTGTTTGTGGGTTGTGTTGTTACCCAAAACAAATTTCACCATTCTAATAATTTTTAGTCTTAAACAAATTGAGCAGTGGATCTTTCTAATCACAGACTGCACATGTATTTCAGACTTCAATGATCTTCTATCAACAAACTAAATTAACTTAAGACAGAACATATGTAACGGGGATGAGGGAATGCTTTCACACATTTGGAAGAAGCCAAGGTCAATGTTTGGCTTCTGGTCATATACTAGATTGATGTGTGTAATCTTGCACAAGTTGAGAGCACAAACACACTCATGCCACATGCATGCACTCACTCATGCACACATTGACCCTCAGAGGCCTGTGTGGTTTGTTATTCTAGTAACTAAATCCAGTTCCCTTTCCTAACCTGAGTACACTCAAGGCTGAGTCTCTCTACTTTCCACGTTATACACACGATATGTTGTATAGAGAGTGCTTTGTTCTTGGATATTATTATGAAAAGCAAAAGATTCCTGGGACTGACAAAGAGATGATGCTCTCACAGCATCTGTCAAATGAAGAAAGCAAAAAGAGAGCACTGTTTTAGAAATGACATATTCTATTTTGAAGAAAATTTGTAATCTCACTCTAACAATCTACTCTTTTTTACTCGACTCCTAGAAATGGCTCCTTTTTCACATTTCTGCCTCTCCTTCCTCTATTTTTAATTATTATTATTATTATTTTTATTCTTCAACCATCAGAGCATTCTGCTCTCTCCAGCCAATACTGAAAGTAATTTCAGGCAATGGCATGATTCGAGGCTGCATCATTACTCTAGTGAAAAATGAAAAGCATTACATTGGCCATTATCATCATGCCAAAAAGGGAAAAAGCACACTTAAATAACTGCTGAGTTAAGCCCTAATCTTCATTGCCTAGACAGTTGCTATCCAAGCAAAGATTCTGTCATCGACTTATCTTCAAATATATATTAAAAGCTTAGTTTCATTTTCATTTCCGAAGATTATATCTAATCAGTAACCATCCTGGAGCACAGAGTAAAAATATAAAGCCTCTTATCTTACATGCTAATCATAAGGCTGGGATGATCTCCACCTATTCCAAACTACTGCTAAGTATCTCTGAGATGAGGAGGAGCCATTAAGTCTACAGTGAGAGTATGAATTGATGAGGAAGCTCTAAAATACTTGGGAACATTTATAACTAACTCAGAGCTGCTTATCCATTTTAATATTGTTGTAGATGTCAATTAGTCCCATGCCCTAAGAGATTTAATGTTCACACAAAGACATTTCTCCCCACACTCACATTTCTATCCCTTCACTTATTAGGTAATTTGACTAAGACTTAAGAAACTAAATTTGAGGGCTTAACTTTGAAACCTGAATTTGGAGAATATCAGTTTTCCTTAATGCTTCATTCATTGCCTAAACACTGACTAGTACAAAGCACACAGACTCAACAAATGACGTTAAAATCTTATTGATTCTGCAGTAGGATGCAGAAATAATCCAAAAATGGGGTTACCTTTGGGAAAAGTTTTAAAATAGGTGATTTGTTTTTGTAACCTTCTCTTCTCACCTCATTTCCTCATTATGTTTCTTTACATTTACTCACTCTTTCTTCACCAAACATTCTTAGGGAAGCCTTGTATTTTACCTAAAGCTTCTATTCAATATTTAATTTCTTTAGACCCAAATGTTACATTCTTCATCAACTTAAACAGCAGAAAGAAGTTGGGGCACCCAGGTGCCTCAGTTGGTTAAGTGGCCAACTCTTGATTTCCATGGGTCATGTTCTCAGGGTTCCGGGATCAAGTGCTTCACTGGGCTCTATACTCAGGAGGAAATAGGATTGAGGATTTCTTTTGCTCTCCCTCTGCCCTTCCCCACACTCATGTGCATTTGTACTCTCTCCCTCTCTAAGTAAATAATTTTCTTTAAAGGATCTGTAGAAAGAAGGAAGGAAGGGAGGGAGAGCATGAGGCAGATAATTGCCCAAACTCAATCTGATTTCCCAGCCCAGAATACTTAGAATACTTAGTTCTTAGACCCTTTCTTCCAATTCAGCAGCAAGATATGTAGAGAATAAAAGGAATTGTATATTAAGAAAGTAGAAGTATAGAGAAAATATATTTTGAGATACTCTCTTTCTCTATTCCTTTTGGTTCCAAAGAAATAGAAGAGAGAGTCATGATTTCATGACTGAGTTTATTTTGTAAGCAGAAGTTTAGAACTAAAAGGGACCAGCTCACATCTCCTTGGGGCTAATTAGTCCATTTGGTTTCCATTTATATGTGATCATCATTCATCATATTCTTCATTTATTTTGGTTCAGATTCCTCTACTGTGACTGTATATTTCCTCTTTCTATTTTACAAAGAGCCTTCTTTTTCCATGAGAAAAAACTAGCCATACTCCAGGCCATGCTGAGGCCCTCTTCCAAATTCTGCTCTCTATGGCCAAGCCCCATCAATATCCCCCAGTGAAGGTCCACCTGTACTGCCTTGATCTGACAATGATTGAGTGGCCATTTAAACATCCAAGGCCTATTCATATTATTTTCCCCTTCCCCACTTTCCTTCCTTCAGAGTTGTTTTGAGCCAAGAAAGAAGCTTCTAATATAGCTTATCATCTTAACATACCTTGTGGAACTGAAGAAATCACACAGTATGCTCCAGCACCTCAGAAATAGAAATTATCAAGTTTTGAGATAATACATTTAATAATCACCATAGCTTCAATTAAGGACATCCACTAATAGAGGCATTTCTTTCTGCTTAATCATCTTTTCTTTGCATTAGTAAGTTATTTCTGGCAGGAAACCCAAGATTATTAAGCTGCTGCATTCCCCTACTTCATTTATAAGTATTTCCACCTGGACTGGATTTGTGAAGATTCAAAAAAAAAAAAAAAAAAAAACACACACACAAAATATCTTGCCTCTCAACAAAATATTTGGACCCTGGAATGAACTGAAGCTCTGAACAGAGAGAAAATGACAGCATCAGCTCAATATTTTTAGGGATGTGTTCATTTTAATCTCTCTAAGTCTAGTTACCAAAAACACCTTGGGAGCCAGTCCACCAGCCTCCATAACAGCAGTGCAACTTAAAACTGTCTTCACTGAATCTCATGTCACTCTGCTTCAACATAATAAGATAAAAGGCTAAACCAACTCATCTCTCAATTCCAAAGAAGAAAAATTATTTTTCAGAGCTATGTTCTTAACTTATCTAAGAAATTACTGCAGCCTTTTGTAATGTTTTCTCCCATAGCTAATAATTCTGGATATTCATTAGTGGTAGTATTGTCGATGATTGCTAATGAAGAAGAGATTTAGTTTCTTACATCTTCTACTTGTGCTGCATTATAAAATATTACTTGAGGGTTTGAAGTGTTTCTTAAATCCTAAAATTAGAAATCAATCTGATTTGAATGAAGAATGCTTCTGTTTAGTTCAACAATAATTCTTTGTATTAAAACATATTTCTATTAGTGTAGTAATAGAAACTTTGATATGAAGATTAATCCTTAATCCTTAAAATAGATTAATCCCAATCCTTAAAATAGAAAGCATATGCAAAAGAGGATGCTATTTACAACCACAATCTTCTATATCTCTGAACAATGCTGAAATAGTACAAGAGAAAGAAACTAGATTAATATGGCTGCCACTCAAATTCGGTAGGATATATACTTAGCTAGATATTTAAGTAAGTTTATCTTAAATTATATCCATAACATCATTGCTAAACAAGAAATAAGGTCAATAGAGAATTGGAAATTTGGATGAATCTGTGAAAAACAGAAGCCAAGATAAGATTAATAAAGGAAACCACAGATCAAACACACACAGGCATGGACTCCTGCAGAGGTGAGGGTGTCTCTAAGGTTATCCAGACTTGTTTTCAGCAATTCATGAGAGGCCCCAGGGCAATTACTGGAAATGAGAAATTGCATTGGAAGCAAATATGCCCCTTGGCTCCTCTTTCCTTCAATGCTGAGCAAGTGGCTACAGCAGAACATATCCATGAAGGAAAACAGGAAGGACAGAAGTGTTAACACCTAGTTTTAAACTACAGAAGACAAGCTATGGGTAAAACCCACCCATTGAAACTCTAACCCTTCCACCCCCTTCCACACAAAATAGTATTCACCATGGACAACCTCTGGTTATCAGAACAGCCTCCGGCGACAGGGGAATAGAGATTCTGAGATACAAAGATGAACAGATGATTGAAAATCACATGTGGTTCAGGAAAAACACCACCATGAAAAACAGGCACAAATAACAAAAGAACACAACCCCAGAAAATCAGAGATACAATAACAAACAGAAGAAACTTTAAAATAACTACAACTGATAACTTCAAAGAAAGTTGAAAAGATAAACAATTAGAGATCATAAATGTTTAAAATATTTCAAAAGTGAAATGAGCAAAAGGACTAATAATAGAAGGTAACAAAACCATGGAACTAGAAAGTAAACTATAAAAGAAAAGCTAGGAAAGATGAGAATAAAATAAGAAATCAGAGAGGCTAGATACAAGTAAACAAGAAATTTCTAAATATATCCGAAAGACCTGGTGAAACAGGTCTTCAGTTTAACATGGACCATGAAGTACCAACCAAGATGCAAACTGCCCCACCCTCCCAAAATATCATCCAGTAATTTCAAAGCACAATAAAAACCAACAGGTCAACTTTTACTAAGGAAAGATTTTACCTTTCTTAGAAATCTATACTATTCTTAGAAATCAACAAATCATGTATATTTTTTAAAGTGAATTATAAAAGATTTAGATTAACGAACAAGCTTAATTCAGGAGAGATATATAGAACACTCTCTTGAATATACTTAAAGGAACATATACTCAAAACTTCAAAAGAAATCAACAAAATTTCACTTACTTCCTGAAATTTTCAATAATTGCTGATGGTCCAATGCTACGCCCCTCAAAACCAGAAAACCCACCTTAAAATACAGAAATAAATAAAACATAAAAAATTTAAAACATAATTACCATAATCCTAGAGGATATGAAAACATCAACAAAAACCTCTTAAATTCAACATGTGAATAGTTTCTTTAGGGAAAACACACACTGGTTATCTTTTCCAAACATTTCTTACAGAATGCAATGCTCTCTTTGTCATGTTTCTGTTTCCTATACCAAAAGGGAATATTGGCACAAACAAAAATCCCACATAGAAACAAAATATTTTTGATAAAGCAAGCCACTTAAAGAACAACCAGGCTCTCTGGCAAGAACAGAAATACAATAAAGGCTGATGATACCACTGATGAGACAGGTACAATTTATAGCCACAAACTGCCTTGGCAACACTAATCTGCACTCTCTTCCCCTACAGCAGATTTTGAAGTGGTTAGATCTTATCAATATTCCAGTTGTGCAAATTCCTATTGAAGCCAGTTATTAAAGGAGAAATTCACAGAGGCAGTCTGGCAATCAACAAGCCCAGGACTCCACTCCAGCTTTTTATATTAGGTCTTCCTGGTTGGGTTTCCTTCTCCAGGCTCCCGTGAAGGAAATGTTTTTTAAGCCTTATAGAGCTTCTGCATTGTAGGAGACAGAAACCTTAAAATTTATGCACTACTGGAATGATCTAGCAGCAAGTTCACTGATTTTAGGTCAGTACGAAGGAGAAGGACTGGGACTCACACCTGAGGCAGCCAGAAGCGGTTGTCTGCTTTCCAAATGTCCAAGTTCCTTGGTTCCAGTCTACCAGCTTGCCCTGAAGAATTACAGGTGAAGCATTTCTCCCTAAATCCAGTTTGCAAAACAGTAGCCACACCTATACAGATTGGTCAAAGAGAAATGAGTGGCGTGTGGGAAAACCATACTTTGCATGTAGTGATATCTTTTCTCACAAACACATAGGTTACTTGCTGACAAATTCTCAGTAACTTGAAAACAAGACACCCATGAAAGTGTTTTTTAAAATTCTGAGTAAGGGGCAACTGGGTGGTCAGTGTTTGCCTTTGGCTCAGGTAGTGATCCCAGGGTTGTGGGATCGAGTCCTGCATCAAGCTCCCCACAGGGAGCCTGCTTCTCCCTCTATGTCTCTGCCTCTCTGTGTCTCTCATGAATAAATAAATAAATAAAACCTTTTAAAATGAATAAGTAAATTCTGAATCAATTTTAGTATAGTGAATTGAAGAAGATATATATATTATAATAATAACATATGATTTTTTTAATTGTAATACAGGAATGGCAAACCAGAGCAATGTTATTCACAAAGGTGATTAAAAGTTGGGGGTGCTCATCAAGGTCTTTTGAAATGAGTAGTAAGTTTGGCCACAGTAGGATGAATTCAGAAAAGCTGCCTTATTTTTGTAACTATACTAACAATTTTTTTAAAAACTTGAGAACCTTCACTAATTATAAATATGCCTCCGTTTTTCTAACATAAACCATATAACATAATTCTCAGGATCAATCTGAAGAGAACCACAGAAAAAAAGGGAAAACGTCAGTAAATACTAATGATGACATAACATTAATTAAGCTACATTCCTTAAGTAAAATCACCAAGGTATAGATATGGAGCCCGCGGACTACTGTTTCACAGATAAGAGTGAAATCCATTCACATAATTGATATTTAATAGTGACTATATGATTATATTTGCTTAAATCATACCAGAAAATAATAATTGTTTTTAAGTTAAGGAAGGCATAAAAAGGAATACAAATATGCAAATTTAGAGACTGACTAAAAGAGGAAACTAAATAAAGTATAAAAGTATGAAAAAGTATGCAGCTAAGTCCAGATATAAATTACCAAGACTACACATTCAAGTATTCCAATAAAAGTAAATCTGTGAAGAAAATAAGACAAATATGGAATGATACACAAAAGGAATGAGACACAAGAGGAATGACACACAAAAGGAATATAACTAGAATTGACAGAAATGACAAAATAATCAAATACAAAATGGAAGAAACAACCGAAGCCCATAATTTGGTTTATTCAAACTCAGCTATAGCCAAAGTCTAGAAAGTCAGGATAAAGAGAGCCCCTGGGTGCTCAGTCGACTTGATTTCAGCTCAGGTCATAATCTCTGGGTCATGGGATAGAACTTCACATCAGGCTCCAGGCTGGGCACGGATTCTACCTAAAACTCTCTCTCTCTCTTTCCATCTGCTCCTCCCCCTGCTCATGCACTAAATAAATAAATAATTGTCCTACAAGAAGAGTGATCTCATACTGAAAAGAAGACTCTCACAAGTAGAAATAATTTGACATTTTATGTGTAGAGCAGGGTGCTCTGGAATAAGGAAAGTGTCAAAGTAAGATTATTTTCTTTTTTCTTAAGATTTTATTTATTTATACATGAGACACACAAAGAGAGAGAAAGAGGCAGAGACACAGGCAGAGGGAGAAGCAGGCTCCACGCAGGGAGCCCGACACGGGAATCGACCGGGGGCTCCAGGATCCCACCCTGGGCTGAAGGTGGCGCTAAACCGCTGAGCTACCATGGCTGCCCTCGAAGTAAGATTCTAATAACATCGCTCTATTTCCATCTTCTCATAACCATTTAGATTTATTTTAAAAATTAGTGACATATCATGAACATAACAATGGGAGGCTGTTTTCCCAGCAAAAAAAAAAAACAACACCTGTTCGGTCTTGCAATTGGATTCATCACTTGAGTCCACAACTGGGATAGAACAAACAGGGTGGTGTGGCCACATCTCTTCTCCCCATTACATTTTCTTTCTCTCCCTCCTTCGAGAAAAAATTAATTTTTTACATGGAAAGTCACAGATAAGACCTTATCTTAAGCAGTTAGATGCTTCCATCTACTCACTTTCAACCTCCCTCCTCTCCCTGCTCCCAGGATGGTGTGCTCTATGCCCCTCAACATGTTTTACAAATATTCTTTATTCCTCAAACCATGTTCATCCATGTTATAAAGTACAACACTCTTTGTCAGGTCTCAGCTGAGGCTCTAAGCCGAGGGTTGGCATGATAAAATTTTCTTTTAAAAATATGGGAAGCAGGAATGGAATAGAAGGCAATTATTACAGAAAGTTGTCATCCCTGTATGCTCACAGGGACCGGGGACTCATTCCATTCTCTTTACGGAAGGAGCTATGCAGATTGTGCCCATGCATAAGGATGGGGGATCTCAGAAACCATACAACTGGCCAGCTAATTGCTAAGGGGGCTTTTGTTTATTTGGCTGAGTCAGAGGCTTTTCCTATCTTTTGAAAAGAATAAATTATAATCGTGTCTGGCATCTTACTCGACTACAGGGGTAAAGACTGGAAGTTAAGATAGGTATGAGTAAATGTTATGCCAAAGGAAAAAAACAGCAAGAAGATAGTGACATACTGCAATCTGTGGGCTCCGCTTACACGTTTCTTCCTGTTTTCACTTAAATCCATTACTGACAGCAATGAGCAGGAGTAACTCAGAAAGAAGAAAAGGATTATTAGTCGAGCAAACCTTATCCAAAGGTTTCCTGGTTTGTTTAGAAAGGTCTAGTTTTCAGGGTGAGCAACTGAGTGTTGAGAATTATGAGGAATATTCTTCCTGTTATCTGCTACATGTATTGCTCTAAACACAACATGGATAAATTTCAGTGTATTTTTCTTTCATTTAGTAAAGACAATCCATTTTGAGCATCTCTTTATGAAAATAACTCAGAACACTTTCTGTTGTGTACCTTCTTTCTTTTTAAAGGGTTTGAATAAATTTTTAGCATTAAAACATTTGCAAAGCTTTTAAAACAAGCTTTCTTTCCTTTACAGGCAAAAATGCCATTTTAGTATGCGATTCTTTGATATCACTGATGTCTCTGATAAGTATCATCATGGTAGAACCTAGGAATATCATTTAAAATTCTTATTTTCCCGGTAGTATTTCATGGAGAGAGGAATGTAATTAATATTTAATCACCATGAATGTGAACATAGTTCTATAGGAATTGAAGTATAGTCTGTTTTAAATACATTTGCCCCTTATTATAACAGATCAGTGGTCAACACATTTCTATCCTGTAACAAGTGTGCAGAACAATAGAATGCCCTAAGTCAGGCACCTGGGTGTTTCAGTTGGTTAATCATTCAACTCAGAGTTATGGCTTAGCTCAGAATTTCGGGTCCTGGGATTGAGTCCCATGTCAGGCTTTGTGCTCAGTGTGAGGTCTACTTGTCTGTCCCTCTCTCTCCTCTGCCTCTTCCCTTGTTCTCTCTCTCTAATAAATAAATAAAATCTTGGGTTGCCTGGGTAGCTCAGTGGTTAAGTATCTGCCTTCGGCTTAAGGCGTGATCCTGGGATCTGGGATCGAGTCCCACATCGGGCTCCCTGCACAGAGCCTGCCTCTCCCTCTGCCTATGTCTCTGCCTCTCTCTCTGTGTGTGTCTCTCATGAATAATAAAATCTTTTTTAACAAATTCTTAAAAAAAAGAAAAAAGAATACCCTAAGTCATGACTATATTAAGGAAAATTGAACAGGGTCATAACTTTAATTTCCTCTCTGAAATTGGTTAAAGCTAGGTATTATAAGGAGAAAAGCTATAGATTATTCTTACTTCTTCAAAAGCCATTTATTTGTAAAGCATACTAACCAACTTAGCCCAATAATTGAGATGCAGCAGGGCAATTATTGGTAGTGAAAGCTTGATCACAGCCTTGCAGCTTCCTGGCCTTTAAACCTGGATCTCTATCAGATTCTGAATGAAGTATTGTTTTAATAGTTATTGGTCCATTTAAACATTATTGGATCAGTCGTGATCATTGCCTGCCAAGATGCCCTACTCCCTCTTCTTTTTGACTTGTAGAGTTTTTTTGATCATTGCTCTGGATCTTTCCTTTTGTTGAGAAAATCACAGCTCTTGACAAGATTTGGATTTCTCTAGAGCCATGCTTTGCTATTTGGATTGCTTATCACAGGAACAAATTTATATGTCAATCTTGCTCTACCCTGGATCATAACACTACTCTGACCTGTACTTGACAAGAGACCAGCAGTTAATTACCACAATCAAGAGAGAAAATACAGAGCCTACACCATCTCTTAGGCTCTGTATTGCAGAGACTGACTAAACATTGGTCCTTGTAATAGGAATCTTAACAAATGAGAGCTTTGTCTACTGCAGATAAAATTTCCTAATTTGAGTTACTATGAATAGGAAGTATCTCAAGAGCTCTGAAGTCTGAACCTTTTTCATAATGACCCAAGGAACCAATCTTTCATGACTGCAAGTCCTGTAGCAATCTCAATTCATAGACCATAACCATAGGCGTCACCATAATTACCCTAATGGGACGTTGAAAGTCTGACATTATTACTTTTAGTTGAAGCCACCACTTAGACTGCTTTTTGAGCCAATTGTTTCCATATTTGGTCGAGCATAATCATCTAAACCATATCTAGAGTTCTGTCTTATTAAAATGGAGCCTCAGTATAAAATAGCATGTCATTTTAGATTTTCATAGTATTATAAAATAACAGATATTCATTTTGCTTTTCCTCCCCAAAAGAACCCCCCTTAACATAGACAAACAGACTATATAAGGTTAGACCTTATGTGTGCAGAACATAATAATAATACAAGAAAAAGGAATTTTATGGATGTAAACAGCTTTGATATTTTTTTTAAAAAACTTTTTATTACAAATTCAACTTTTCCACTACTATTTGTTTAAAATAAATCCCTTGAAATTCAGTTGTCATTGATCCTTGGTTCCTTTCTTAGGGTCAGAAATTTTTAAATTCAATTTAATATGGAAGCTTTCTTCCATTTAGTAAGGAGAAGCACCACATAAGAGCTAAATTTTCAGATGTCTCACTGAATTCACGCACAGCCATTTTAAGAATGTCTGAACACTTGCTGGTTACCTGGTTTGGACATCCTTCAAATGAAACAAGGAGGAAAGTTCTCCTCACTGAAAGAGTTATTTTCTCTTCCTTTTGCTTCAAGGAAATAGTGCCTACACTCAGTCCATGGTCCCCCCTATTTTCCTATAACATCACATCTCATTTTGTAGCTCAGCTTTTTTTAAAGAAAAATGAAATGAGTGAAGAGACTATTATTTCTCATCAATTTCTCTGGAAAAGCAGACATTTAAAACTGTTTCACTGACTGAAAACATTCCTTTATTTCTCCTGTCAGCTTTACTGTCTTTATACAAGTTTCCTGAGCACGTTATGAAGCCTTGGAGGCTTGTCTCAGATGAAACCGCTGCTCCTGGCCAAAAGGAGTCTCTTATTCTCCACATTTCTACCACCGTCCCTGGGCAGAGTATCAGTGAGCACAGACTTCTGCCTATCTGCAGGGTTAGGGCTTCCTATGTCCAACAGCACATCAGTCTGAAAAAATCCATTAATTCTAAAGCCAAGCACTATTTTTCAACTCCACTATCACCTTCTACCCTTTTTAAGAAAAAATGTTTATTGTACAAATGTTTGAGAATACAATACAAAAATAAAAGTCACCAATAGCCTCAAATCCAAAGATGACCACTGTGGTTCATAACTTCAGGTTTATCTTTCAGAAATAAAATATATGTCATCTCTTTGTTTTCAAAATTTATATCACACTATAGCACAGTTTCAGAAATTAACTTTGTTCATTTAATGCATTTTTGTACTTGCCCATGACTTTTTAGTAACCATGCCATGTTTCATTGGACAATGGCCCATAATTCCCTTGAACTGCCCCCTTTTTTTGGGACATTAAGGTTTTCTTTTATTTAAAATTTTATTTATTCATGAGAGACACACAGAGAGAGGCAGAGACACAGGCAGAGGGAGAACCAGGTTCCCTGCAGAGAGCCTGATGCAGGACTCTATCCTAGGACCCCGAGATCCAACCTGAGCCAAAGGCAGACACTAAACCACTGAGCCACCCAGGTGCCCCAAGGTTTTCTTAAATTGTTTGCTATTATAGAGCAGAGGTAATGTCACAGTCTGGAAGTTCACCAGCAAGGGAGGAAGGTTCCTGTCCCTTTGACAACATTAGGCTTTATGACTGATGATTAATAGCACTTTTAGTTCTGCTTGCTTGTGTTCTTAATATTAGGCATGTGGATCTTCAGTGAAAGAGGAAGAGGTAGAAAGAGAAGTTACAGAAAGGAAGGAAGGAGAACAGAGAAGAAACAACCATAGAGTGCTTTCCTTGGGTCACATTCCACTGAAAGCTTTTCATCACTAACTCGTTTAACCTTTACAATAAGTCTTGACTTACCACCTTATGTGGTACAATTATTATCTCATCTTAAAGATGATAAATTTGAGAAAAGAGAGGTTATTGGGCCCACAGGCTATATACAGTTTGAGTATCTTTATACCAAAAAGTTGTCTAACCTAGGAAGATTTGCTTAACTTCTCAGAAACTTTATTTTCTCATTTATGAAATTAGGAAGATGTTCAGCTCTCTTAAAATTCGAAGAGTCTATGACTCTAGAAAGAAGTGCCAAAAGTACATTGCAGTCAGGCATCTCCACAATCGAATAGGAAAGTGCCAGGCCACTTACAGAGGACTCACAAAAGGGGACAAAAACTTGTTCTACAATCATTAGTCAATACCCACCCTGAGGAAGTAAAAAGATGAAGGTTGCAGAAGGAAGTGTTTCCCTGGAAAAGGTCCTCTGTGTGCTACAGCAACGTCCCTAACATACCCCTTCCGCTCCACCTACACCTTTTCCCACTTTGGAGAGGGGAGTCCTTTCTTCTGACCTTCAGTTACATGAGAGGATTTTCCTGGGGGCAACTCAGAGTTGTCTTTTGGAATTTAAGGAATTACAGTAAAATGGTGCCTCGTTTTTGGCCAACTGCTAGCTGAAACCCTTTGTGGCAATAATGAAAAGGTAGAATTCAGGAAATGCCTGCATTACCACCCACAGAAGTTCAAGTGTGTGTTTTGTGTTGTCTGTTAAGTCCAAATGTGAAGCCCGCTATAAGACATCTGCCTGGGCACTGGCCAGGGTAAGGCTATCTCAGCAGAGAGAGGCCAGAGTAGTAATGGGACGGAGGAGGGTGTTACAAGCTATTTGCATGGGAGCTTCTTACTACTCAAAGGATTTAGGGGCAGCCCAGGTAGCTCAGTGGTTTAGCGCCGCCTGCAGCCCAGGGCCTGATCCTAGAGACCGGGAATCAAGTCCCACGTCAGGCTCTCTGCATGGAGCTTACTTCTCCCTCTGCCTGTGTTTAAAAAAATAATAATAACAAAATAAAGGTCTTATTTAAAAAAACAAAGGATTTAGTCTGAGAACTCAGGAAAGATGATCACAGATGTTCCCATAAGACAATACTTCAGTTTCAAATGCCTTCCAAGGCCAAGAGAAACGAATGGCAGTTTTCCTCAGTACCATCTTCACCCCTTACCTCCTCTGCCTACTAGCTTCCAACCCTGGAGGGCCAGGGCAGCCTAGCAAGTAGGGGAGGAACAGACATGAAGCAGGTAAATGAAAAAGTTGGCCACATGGTCATTCTGTGTCAGCTTGCAGCCACAGCTGACACAAGCCGAAAAAACAGAACAAAGTCTAGGATTGGGATTTGATACTGCACTGAACATGTTAATTAGTGAAATGAAGTTATCCTAATATACAATAGTGACTGGCAGACATTCCATTATCTGAAAGTGACAAGAAAAGTCACCAAACCTACTCAATTTTTTATCCAAAGAGAAAAAAAAAAAAAAAAACTAGTGCCCCGAGCAGGTTAAAAGAGGCAGTCGGAGGAAAACAAAGTGGCTTTACAGTGGTACCCTACCCTACGGAGTTCCATTTTTTTCCACAAATAGGTTGATTTACATGTATCAAAAGAATCAAAAGACCTCCTCGGCTTGAACATGAATATGTCTACTGCTGGTTTTAAGTGGGTTTCAGCATACTCAACGAACTGGTGGGGTAGGCCTGCTAGGCATCCCTTTGCTGGGACACTCTCAGGAAGATAAACTATCTTAGAAAAAGAGGAAAAATAGGTTGACACAGTGACAAAGCTCTGTTCCTCAGGGTGAAGAGGAGATTCCAATATGGTGTTTGTCAGATTTTTCTGCTGCCCTCTCCAGACTCATGTAGTATATAAGTAGAGAATGAAGGAGAAGGCTGTATAAAAGTGAAAGATTTGGGGCAGCCTGGGTGGCTCAGCGGTTTAGCGCCGCCTTCAGCCCAGGGCATGATCCTGGAGTCCCGGGATCGAGTCCCACATCGGGCTCCCTGCATGGAGCCTGCTTCTCCCTCTGCCTCTCTCTGTGGGTGTGTCTCTCATGAATAAATAAAATTAAAAAAAAAAGTGAAAGATCTGTCTCTAAGGATTCCTCTCCTTTTTGTCCTTGCCATGGCTCACTAGGACTGGAGTGTATTAAATTATGGGCTTAATTAATTAATTCTGGGCCATAAATAAATAAATTCTGGGCGATTAATTAATTAATTAATTCTGGGCCATATGACATGCTTGGGCCAAAGGGATGCGGCCCGAAGTTACAGTATTTTCTTAAGTCTTAGGGGGCATCATGTCTCCACTCAGTACTCAGTCCACCGTTTCCACAAAACATTCCCCAGGTGACTACTACTGGACCCAAAGGAGATGATGTGACGCATGATACATGGAGTAACCGAATCTCAACCTGCAAACTGCGCCCAGACAATGCGGCCTGAATCCGGCAGAGCCAGAGCCAAGCCACGAACTCGGGAGTAAAGGGGAAATGTTGATCGTTGAGAGCCGCACATATGTTGGCGTTGTTTGCTGGGCAGCACGGCCACAGTGAAACACAAAACTGATCAATACAAGCGATTTGTATAAAAGCGCTGCCAGGCATCGGGGCCTCTAACCGGAGGGCCTGTGTCTTGCTTCAACGCCGTCTGACGGAACAGGCCCGGCTTTCCCCTCCTCCGGCCTCCACACTCTTTTCCAGTCGCAGCCTTTGGAGCCATCTTCTCGGCCATCCTCCGCCTCTGGGACCAGCCGACGCCGCACTCTGCGCTTAGCTCGTCGCTGCCCATCAGCCTGTCCACCGAGGCTCCCCGGGTTCCCCACAGCCTTACCGCACTGAGGCGAGTGCTGACAACCGTCTGCTCAACACGCGCGTGCGGCCTCCACGCCTACCTCTCCCTGGGCCTCCGGGCCTCTGTGGAGACGTAGTAGCTGCGGTGGCCGGGCAGCGGGTGGGGTGAGGGCAGCTTCTTCTTCACAGGGGGGCCGAGCGTCTCTCCAGGACGTGGGGTCAGCGCGGGGCCGCGCCCTCTTCCAGGCGGGGAGGCAGCGAATCCCAGGCCGCGGAAGCCGGAGCGCCTGAAAACGGGCCCTCGAGCGCCAGCAACGTCACTTCCGGGAAATGGCGGCCGCCTGAGTGGCGGGGGCTGCCGGGCGCGGGGGCTGCCGGGCACTAGCCGCGGGGGCTGCCGGGCACTAGCCGCAGAGGCCCAGGTCTCCCGGAAACGTCCGCCATCAAGCACCACTAGGAGCCACTCCTGCAGCACGCGGCAGCTTTTATTTTATTTTATTTTTTAAGATTTTATTTATTTATCCATGAGACACAGAGAGATGCAGAGAAAGAGGCAGAGGCACAGGCAGAGGGAGAAGCAGGCCCCACGCAGGGAGCCCGACGCGGGACTCGATCCCGGGTCTCCAGGACCACCACCCGGGCCGAAGGCAGGCGCTACACCGCTGAGCCCCCCGGGCTGCCCACGAGGCAGCTTTTAAACTACCCCGGGCTGTCGCCCAGGCCGTGGGCCAAATGGGAGCAATGAAGCTCCTGCCACACTGCAGTCGGGAGGGGTTCGCCCCTCGTGTCGTTGCTGAACGCTCAGAGCTGTGGCATCCTGGGTAATCCAGGGCTGTCGCGGTGGCAGGAGGGCCTGGGGGTGAACATAGTGTCCGGGAAAGTGCAAGGCCTCTGCCGCACCAGCACCCAGTGCCTGCTGCCTGGAAACAGGTGGCAATGACCTACAAGCTTTCATGGGCATTCAGTGACAAGAAGTGGTGGAAATGTGTGTACTGAGATGCTTAACAGACACATAGAAGGTGGGAAATGGGGAGGACAACCCTACAGATGCCACACTGTGGCTGACCATGCTTCTGCATGACCTGATGTGGTACACGCACTATGATCTTCCCCCATAGACATGTGGTCCTGCAATACCGGAAAGAGCCAGAAGCAAAGAAATACAGGTTGCATGTCTGTCACTGCAATGGATTTTACCAAAAGCACCAAAGTCTCGGATAAAGGCAAAAGACAAATCCATTGCATTTATAAATGCCCATGTTTATATATGTGCATTCCAAATAGTAGCCGGAAGCCTGGTATTTCCAACGATGGATTCAAGATCTCAAAAGGGTGAAAAAAAAATGGGATGAAATAAACAAAATGAAATTTACGAAAACTTTGCATTGAGGTTCAGGAAATCAGGCGACCAAATTCACATGAAGGAATGTGAGATTATAAGAAAAAAGGTCAGGAGACATTATACTATAAGCCCATGCGATTTATAATAAAGCTAATGCAGTCTTATATTGTATTAATAAAAGTGTAATGTCCAGATGAAAGATGGGAATAGTTTTTCAGGACTCAGCACTGGATATAGTATGGTTCTCAGTTAAATTAAATTGTCAGCATTTATCCATCTACTTTGTGCAAGTCATTCTGCTAGATGTGGCATTATGAGAGTGTACAGTGGCAAAACGGAATGACTCCAAAGTACTACAATCAGGAAGGTAAGGGGTCTGGAAGCTATAACATAACAGGAATTGTTGAAGGGAAAAAAGGTGGTTAGCCTGAAAAGGGATGATTTGATGAGGAAATTAATGACAATTATTTTCAAATATATGAACCTCTATTCTTTGAAATATTGAATAAACTTAGGTTTTGAGACTCCAGAGAATAACCCAAGGCCAATGAGTAGATATTATAAAGTCAAATTTTCATACCATATAAAGGGAACATTTACAGTTAAGACTATTGAAAAAGTCTGGGCAGCCCGGGTGGCTCAGCGGTTTAGCGCCTGCCTTCAGCCCAGGGTGTGATCCTGGAGACCCAGGATCAAGTCCCTCATAGGGGTCCCTGCATGGAGCCTGCTTCTCCCTCTGCCTGTGTCTCTCTGCCTCTCTCTCTCTCTCTCTCTCTCTCTCTCTCTCTGCGTCTCTCATGAATAAATAAATAAAATCTTAAAAAAAAAAAAAGACTATTGAAAAAGTCAAATTGGCCCTCTCACAAAGGAGTGAGGCTTCTATGCCTAGAGGTATATAAGCAGATGTACAGTGGCCATATTGTAAAGGGATTTCTGTATAGAGTACCCTCTGTATGGCTCTCTCTCTCCAAACTCAAGCAAACCATGAAGATTTCTTTTCATTTACCACTTCCCTGGTGGTAAAACAATCTTCATAGAATCCCTCTGCTTTGTCATCCAGAGGGATATACATGAGAAACAATCCATATAAGAATTTTCCCACGTTTACAAGAGCATTTAATTTGCTTGTGTGATATTTTCTTATGTGCCCCTTGGAGAAGTAAGCTCAGGAACAGCCAGGGTTGTGTTTGAGTGTATGTGTGTGTGAGCTTTGTAATTCTGTATAGATGGATGGTGGGTTGATAGAGACAGAAGAGCTAGTGGGTGGGGTGGGGGGAGGGGGTTGAGTAAGAGACCAATACAAAGAGGAGAGGAGAGGAGAGGAGAGGGAAGGAGAGGAAAGAAGGGAAGAGAGAGCATATGTAGCCAAGAGGGTAAAAATTGCCATTTAAATCTGCACAACTAGAGTCCTCATCTCCTAGGAGAATGGAATAATTTTCCCCCCATGTGTGTTTAAAAAAAACGACTTCCTAAATATAAAAAAGTGAAGCATTCAGGCACCATCAGCCAGAGAAGTTGAACAAATAAAACTGAATTATTTAGCAGAATATTTAAGAAGTTTAAGATTCCAGAATAGGGACATGACAAAGGGTCTGGGGAAGAAAAAGGAGAGGAAAATGCTCAGTGAGGACACTGGATACCGTGGCCCCCTGTGAGCAAAGCTGGTGGGGTGAGCTGAGGATAGGGATGTCCTAGAGGTAATTATAGCAGGGATGAAATAATTATTCTTTACTCCCAAAACACCAGCACAGGTCAGCTGTTCATGCAATCATGTTAGGAAAGGCCTTTTGGGGGGTGAAACAATATGTTTGGTATTATAGGACAGTCCTAGGCATGATGGTTACAGAATGCCCAAGAGTTGAGAATGTGGCAGACACAGAAAAGTAGAGTAAGAGAAGACAATGATAAATTTAGATCCCACAAAGATCTCTGAAGTATTGAGATGTATAGAGCTTCTCATAGGGTTTCCTGGTCTCATGATGGGAGTTAGAGTAATTTATTTAAATCCTAATGGTCAAGGCTATCCCCACAAACTAGAGGATTTGGAACATGCCACCAATGGCAATTGTTTTTAATAGAGCAAAAAAACCAAGAGGTACCACTATCTGTAAGCAGGCTGATGCACTATCTGGTTCCCCTAAGCTGAGCAAGTAAGAAAATGAGAAAGAAATCAAATAATCAGGGTCTACTTTGAAATAGTTTGCAGGCCTACATTTATTGTTAATGGATTGTTCACGAGAACTACAAGTAAATAAAAGAAATCCAATAAACATCATTCATATTTTTGAGAACTTTGTTTTGCTGCGTAGGAGAGTTACAAAAAGTATATGAAACTTGGTGCAGACATTATGGAAAACAGCATGAAAGTATCTCAGAAAATTAAAAATGAACTACCATATGATCCAGAAATTCTACTTCTGAGTATTTATCTGGAGGAAATGAAAACACTAATTCAAAAAGATATCTGCACTTCCGTAGTCATTGCAGCATTATTTACAGTAGCTAAGACATGGAAGCAATCTAACTGTCCATTGATAGATGAATGGATAAAGAAAATGTGTGCTTATGTATATATGAATGAGTGTGTGTATATGTATGTAAATGTATATATGTGTATATATATGTATACATATGTATGTATATATGTATGTATACATATATATACATACATACATACAATGGAATATTTTTCAAGATTTTTTTTTAAAAAGGAACTCTTGTCATTTGTAACAACATAGAATGGAGCTTGAGGGCATTATGCTAAGTGAAATAAGAGAAAGACAAATACCTTATGATCTCACCTATATGCAGAATCACAAACAAACAAACAAGAACAACAATAAAAAATGAGATCACAGGGGATCCCTGGTGGCTCAGTGGTTTAGTGCCTGCTTTGGGCCCAGGGGTGATCCTGGAGTCCTGGCATCGAGTCCCGTGTCGGGCTCCCTGTGAGGGGCCTGCTTCTCCTTCTGCCTGTGTCTCTGACTCTCTCTCTCTCTCTCTTTCTCTCTCTCTCTCATGAATAAATAAATAATATCTTTTTAAAAAATGAGATCACAGATACAGTGAACACATTGGTGGTTGTCAGAGGTAGGCAGGTGGGGATGGGCAAAATGGGTGAAGGGGGTCAAAAGTTGCAAACTTCTATTTATAAAACAAATGTCATGGGATGCAATATACAGCATGGTGACTATAGTTAATAATATTGTTTTTGAAAGCTGCTAAGAGAGACAATATTAATAGTTCTCATTACAAGAAAAAAATTATAACTATGTGAGATAATAGTTGTTCATTATCATTGTGGTGATAATCTCACAATATATACAAATATGGAATCATTATGTTGTAAGCAAAACTAATACAATGCTATATGTCAACTATATCTCAATAAAATAAATAAAATTCTAAAATTAAACAAGTAAATAAATAAATGGGTTATCTTAGAAATAACTCTATTTTTTCCCCAGTAGCTGACAGTATGAGCAAATATTCAAAGTTAATTTGATTACTCCTATTTCCTGGCTATATCTAGTCCCATTTCCTCCTATTGATCTGGCCTACAACATCTTATAAAACTTGATTGGTCTCATGATGCTCACTAGACTGTGGGAACAGATAACATGATGGTCTTTTCCTGTGAAAGGGAAGGGTATTCTGACAGACTTTTTAAAGCCAAAACCTCCTCTCACATTGCAACATTTGGCCATCCTCCTCTGTGTCTGGCTCTCTCTTACTCATAACCCGTACATACCATGATAAGCAATAGGCTTATTATATGGACAAAGCTTGCATACTAATATGACCTTCACCAGGAAGCTGGAGATGTGTGTTTTTGTGATCTTGTTCATACACTATTGTGATAAAAAGCAGATGATTCATTCCCAAAAGTGAGTCTGCAGCTAGATGTCCAGGAATCATTTAGGGAAGTTTGTATTAAATAAACTTCTGTATAGCATCCCCTCAAAATTACAATTTGTAGATTTGAGTTAGGGTCTAACACAGTGATTTGTTTTTTTTTCTTTCAACTTTCTGGGTTATTTTGATCTGCAGACCAACTTGGAGATCATCCATTTATAGAATCCACCAAAATCCTGAAAAGGCTTCTGAGGATCCAGGCTCTCCTGATGTGTTGGAATCAATGGTATTCCTTGGAATTTCTCACAAGATTAAAATCAAAATTAAATTACCTCTATATACTCTAGGAAGAAAATTAAAGCCAAACATTTTGAGACAAAAGGGAACAGGTTATCACTTCTGACTCTGCTTAACAATTAAAAAATGTCATGTGTTAGAGGGATCCATAAAAGTCTAATCTAGAAGGAAACAGAAGACCTAATAGATAAGAGAAGCATAATTAGAATCCAATTTCTTAAAAAGGGAACCCAGTCCAATTCCAACCAAATATCCCATTTTAAATCTTCCTCAACAATATATTTGAAAATATTTTACAAAATGCAACATGTTCTTCCATAAAGCCCATTTATTTCATAAAAAGAACTAAGGATGTGAGAGATGGTTTCATCCTTAAAGTCATCCAAGGAAGAAGTAGCCTGAGAAATTTTTAACTCAATATTCTACAAATGGGTGAATAGAATAACTTCTGGCAATGCAACATGGACTTTGGGTCTTCACAGTGATTACTTCTCCTTCTTTCCTTCTTTCCTTCCCTCCTTGCTTCCTTTCTTCCTTCCTTCTTTCCTTTTTTCTTTCTTTCCTTCCCCCCTCATTCTCTTCCTTCCTCTCCTTCTTCAACTACCAAAGTAATGCATACTTAATGATTCAAACAAGTATATATGCTGAAAAAGGGAGAATTTCTCCCATTTCCTTACCTCATCTTCCCTTGAAGGTAATCAGGTAATATTTAGAGTCTACTTAGAATCTTTCTATATGGGATCCCTGGGTGGCGCAGCGGTTTGGCGCCTGCCTTTGGCCCAGGGCGCGATCCTGCAGACCCGGGATCGAATCCCACGTCGGGCTCCCGGTGCATGGAGCCTGCTTCTCCCTCTGCCTGTGTCTCTGCACCTCTCTCTCTCTCTCTGTGGCTATCATAAATAAATAAAAATTAAAAAAAAAAAAAACAAAGAATCTTTCTATATTATGTTAAGCCAAGCTGCTATAACAAAATACCATAGACCAAATACCTTAAACAATAGATATTTATTTCTCACAGTTCTGAAGTCTGGGAAGTCTGAGATCAGGGTATCACTATGGTTGGGTTCTGGTGAGATCTCTTTCCCTGTTTTGCAGATGGCTGACTGCTCACTTGTCCTCACATGGCAGAGAGAATGAGCTCTGCTCTCTTTCTCTTCTCATAGGGACATTAATTGATCATGACCACCCTCAGAACATCATCTAAATGTAACTACCTCCCAAAAGCCCAACCTTCAGATACTATCACATTAGAGATTAAGGCTTTAACATATGAATTTTGGGAAAATACATTCAGTCTATAACATACATCTTCTATTCATTTATACATGTAAATAAGTATATATTGTTTTTATTTAAAAATAGGAATATGCTGTACATACCCTTCTAAAGTAGCTTAAAAAATTTAAATATATATAATGGACACCTTTCCATGTCAGTTCTTATAGATTTATGTCACATTGTTAAATAGCTATGTGATATTCCACAGTATGGCATTTCCAAAATATGTTTAATCATTTGCCTATTGACTGAATTTAAATGGCTTTCTATTTCTGTCCATTACAAATAATCTTGCAATTAACATATATGACCTTATTAGTATGTGACAATATTTTATAAAATAGAATAGAGTCCTAGAAAAGAGATGAAGAGGTGGTGAGCAGTCCTAGGAAGCATGCATTTAAGTTTCAGATGGACACTGCCTAATGGTCCTCAGCACACCATCCCATTTTCATTCTCACCCAGAAGCCCTTCTGTTCATATCCTTGTACCAACAATCTTTTATACTTAAAACATATATCCCATTATATGACATAATTAATGTAAATATTCAAAAATAGTATTTTTATAATAAAATTGAGATAAAGATTTAATCCATAATGCATCATGCTTGTCAATATGTTGCTTTATGATTAACCACAATGATTTTGTGCTAAATGCCTTTCTGTGCATATGAGTTCTTACAAGACTATCACACGACACCACACAAACTACTAAAAATTGTAACTCTCAAAATGCTAGGACACATTTGGTATAATGAGAAAGTTAAGAAGAGCTGGATGTTACCAGCTGGGTCCCTGGATTTCAGGATCGGCAGCAAAGAACACAAAAACATGAGTACCTTCACCTATACCTCACATCTCGCAGCCAGGGGAGGCAATATACCAAATTTATTCTGACGGCAAAAAATGTCACTTGGTGGATAAAATTGAGAAAAAATATTAGCCTGAAGGAACATCTGCTGCCATCACAATGAAATACTGGCGCATAGACCATTTTAAGTTGACTCAACACCTACAACAATGAAACTAATATACAGACAGAAGGCCCAGTAACTGCCTCTATGTACCTGTGCTCTTTTTTGCTCCTTGCTAAAATCCTTAGTTCAAATTATTCTTTTCCTAGGTTTTTATTTAAATTCCAGTTAGTTAACATACAATGTAATATTAGTTTCAGGTATACAATATAGTGATTCAACACTTCCTTACATACATTGTCTGGTGCTCATCACATGTGTACTCCTTAATCCCCATCACCTCTTAAACCAATCCCTCTCAACCACCTCCCCTTTGGTAATCATTAGTTTGTTATCTATTAAAAAAAAAAAAAGAAAAAAAAAACATGAACAAGAGCAAGAAAAAGAAGAATTTTGGGCTTAATAAAATAAAACTAAAGAAAATCATAAAAAAAATCCTTAGCCCAGACCTGTGAATCACTGGAATTGCTGCAAAAATTGCCAAAATAACCTCTGAGAAGCAGATGGTTACGAAGGCTTCTGTCCAGATGCCAGAACCCCATATGCTTGCCAATCTGTGTTTCCAGCATGCACCATTATACTTAAAATTATATTTTTCCTTTTCCTGCCATGTTCGCTCTACCATAATTAACAAGGTTCTAATACTTTTCCAGGAAACTAGAAACATCACAGCCTGTTCACCTTCCTTTTAGAAATAGAAAGGTGAAAAGCAAGCGTTAGATGCCCCAAGCTTTCAACATAATCTGCGGCTCAACTATTTGGGACTCGTGTTGTCTTCATGAAGACTTTTTATAGTTTTTTATTTCAGCTGTACTATTGTCTCCCCAGGGCCTTCCAAGGATCTCAGTACTGAGAGGGCCACTCTGATTCCTTTCCAAGTTGACTAGCAAGCAAACACATGAAAAACCCCAATAGTTTCTGGAAAGAAACTCTTCACAGGTCTTCTGTTGTCTTTTTTTCCAGAAATATGAGGGAAGATGGTAAGGAAGCAGTTTTTCAGGACGATAGTAGGATTTCTCGAGCCAGCAATACCAATGAATAGACTCCATATACCATGACACCAGAACCTTTGGCACCAACCCAGAAGCTAAACTTCTAGATACCAACAACATAAGCACTTTGATCAGCACCTAAGGTTACACACTACAGGGAAAATTAAAATATTTGCCAAATCCAGTATTTGGCCCTTTGGAGAGTTCAGAGAAACACCATTGTTCAAAGGTCAGTCTTTCCAATGATCAGTTTCTCTATTGACTTGTTTATTTGGTTCTGGACTAGACTGCTCACCCCCTCCAGGGTCTGGCACTAATGAACATGGAAAATGTCCAAAATTCCACAAGTTGTCTATTTCTGTAATAGTCAATTTGGCATATTTACATGGTGTTCCATTGTAGGGCTTTGAAGCTACCAATCATTATACACAGCATTCTCTCACATTTTCTATTTTCCCTCTAACCTGTGTACCATAACTGTGATATTGGAAAGGAAATACCCTTAAACATTCGACCTTTTAACCAAAAAGAAGCTTAAATTCCTTTTACTGAGTATTTTGGAGTTGTAGAACTGAATGTTGATTTCATTAGTAAATCTATAAAAAAGGTGGGTTTTTTTTGTTTTTGTTTTTGTTTTTTTTTTTTGTCTCCTGTAAGGAGGCATGATGTTCCAGAAAATTTTCGATTACATTGCAATGTATAAATCTGAATCAGCAATTTTAAAATAAGCATTATGCACTTTAATCACATTTTAATGATTAAACCTTGGAAGTGATGCTGATAAAGTCAAAATAACTTTTGAAGGTGTTTTTCTTGCCTCCAGCTATCTGGATACCTGACAGGAAGGAAATAAAAAAAAAAGAGAGAGTAAAAAGAAAATGGTGTTCTAACCATGAAAAAAAAGTGGGTTTAGGGGTTCTGTTTAATAATTGAATTAGGGCGGATCCCTGGGTGGCGCAGCGGTTTAGTGCCTGCCTTTGGCCCAGGGCGCGATCCTGGAGACCCGCGATCGAATCCCACGTCGGGCTCCCGGTGCATGGAGCCTGCTTCTCCCTCTGCCTATGTCTCTCTCTCTCTCTCTCTCTCTCACTCACTCTCTCTGTGTGTGTGACTATCATAAATAAATAAAAAATAAATAAATAAAGAATGTATGTTTAAAAAGAAATAATTGAATTAGGGCTAATAACCACAATGGGAAGATCTAGTTACAAAGAGCAACATTTGGACATGTTTCAGCATGCAGGACACTATGTTTTCATTTACTTTATGAAAAGCCAACATTAAGGATAAAAAATTAATAACAAAGACAGGAACACATAATTTCTGTACATTTACACACCCTTCATCCCACTGTCCCATCATCTTATGTTTAGTTCTGCTTGGACCACTAAAAAAAGAAGAAAGATAAGTTTGGAAAGAGTTTCCTCATCAGAAAACTGAAACTAAAATTCAGGGGGATTACGTGCAAACACTGAAATCCTAGAACATTTTGTTCTCAGCATTTCTTCCTTAGGAAAGAGGCAGCAACTGCAGAAATATAAATGATAAAAAATGTTTACTTTTGAAAGGTAACAATATGTGTTAAAGGTAAAGCCTTCTTAAAACACTGCATTTAGGAGTGCTTGGGTGGCTCAATCAGTTAGATGACTATTGATTTCCGCCTAGATCATGATCTCAGGGTCTTTGAGATCAAGCCCCAAGACAGCCCCAAGTGTGGTTCCAAGCTCAGCAGGGCATCTGTTTAAGAATCCCTCTCTCCCTCTCTTTCTGCTCCTCCCCTCACTCGCACTCACTCATTCTCTCTCTCTCAAATAAGTAAATATTTTTTGAAAATTGCATTAAACATACTGGCTTTCTATAAAAACTAACAAAGGGCTAAAATGAGTCCAAGCATGAATAATCTAAAACAAATTGGAATGGATAGATAATATGCTTCCTTTGGAGACTGGTGTTTTATTTATGAAAAATTTTTCATTCATTTTGCTATGAACTTCCTAATGATATTTGTAATTTTGGTCATAAACTTAAGGCTACAACTGCTCTAAAATTTTGCATTTTATGAAGCACACTGCCCGTGCTTCTGGGCCTTTGTACATGTTAGTTCTTCTGTGGAGAATTTTACTCTATATAATCCCTGCCAGACAGAAGATTGACTAACAATGACATTTCTCATTCAGATGGAATGGAAGAGAACCCAAATAGTGATGTAGGTATAAGATAATTTTTTTATATTATAAAGATGGTAATTCAAATCAGTAGGTTGTTTAGTCCATAACTGGTATTTTTAAATTTGCTAATTACTTGGAAAATTAATAAATGTAGACCCCTGCCTTAAAACTAGATTCCAGAGGTTCAATGGTATGAATAAAGAACAAAATTATATCATAAAAATATTAGAACATGGTTTAGGGAAATAATTTTTATAATAGGCATGTACATGAGGAAATTCAAGGAAAAAAGCAAATAATTAATAAACATATGAGAAGACAAACTCAGTAATAATCAGTTAAATATAAATTGAAATACCTAATCTATACTAGCTTTCAGTTATTATAATAATCTTACTAATAAATGAGGAAATAAAAAAATCATCTCAAATGTTGTGTGTGAAATTCTAAATTGGTATGAGGACTTTAAAGGGCAATTAGACAATAACTTAAAATTCTGAATATGAATACATATTAACCCAAAGCTTTTAGTTTTGGAGAATCTATCTTATAAAAATACTCCTATATATCTATAAAGGCACACATGCACACACATACATTAATTATAATATCTTTTGTTATGGCAACAAAATGAAGACAATAAAAGTCCACCAACAGGAGGTTGGTTAAATCAATTAGAATTCAAATATACAACAACAACAACAACAAAATGGGACCACTATTAAAATGAATGAAGTACATCTGTATCTACCTAGTTGGAAAAATGTCCCAAAATACACTTTTAAGCCATAGAGAATGTTTCAGAACAATATACACTAAATCTTTATATATACAAACACAAAATGTATGGTTTGAATGTTTTATAGGTACACTTACAGCTGTTATAATTATATATGTATGCTTCAACCTGCATAAGTGCCATGTCCTTTTGTCCTTTCTTGATCCCCCTATGAATATGATCCTCACCTCTTCACTTAATTCCATACCTTATACATACACCTATAATTCCGCTACAATCACACCCTATAGTTTCTGATCAAATAACAATCAAATTTTTTTTCAAAAAAAAAAAGTTTTTCAGTGGGTATAGGGTGCTGAACTTTCAGAAATATATGCTAATTTACCACACTATAAATATCAAATCCATGTTGGAAATTTAAAAAATCAGAGACAATATCCCAACAAATAGTTGGATTCTTGAATGTTTGCCTAAACAGTCTCCATATGATACAAGAGGTAGGATAATGGACCACAGCATGCCCATGGGCATGGCACTCCACACCCCATAGAAAGCAGACAGATTCCTGGGAGGAGAGTGGGGGAAATCTCCCCTCTAGGAAGCCTGCCCTTTGTAATGGTCCCTGACTTTTAAATAGCTAGTCAAGGGTGGGCAGGTAAGAGCCAGAGAAGAAGAAAGAGTGTGAACACTTTCCTCACTCCCTCCAGCACCCTCAGCAAGGAACAGTGGGCAGTTCAAAGAGATGTTCCACAGCTATTCGCCTAACATCTGCTCCCATCAACTCAGTTGCCAGGCAAGATTTTACAGACATTAGGATTATGCTAGTGGCTATAAATCTAAAGATCTGCTTGGTTTGAGGAGGACTGACTAGAAAGTATATAGTATGAGGGAAAGAAAAGCAAATATGTTGAGTCAATCCAGAGTAACCATTCACATATACCTTACATTTTTAAATAGCACCAGTCTCATATATTAGAACATCTCAATGCTGAAACATCTCTGTAAAAGGACAGAATTAGGCAAGATATATGATGTCTTTAAGATTTCCTACAAATTTTCCTTTCCTATCTCTCTGTAAAAGCCAATGATGGGTCACTCACCTCCACCTAAGAAAACTACTGTAATATTAAAGCCTCAGAGGGGCTCCTGGGTGACTCAGTTAGGTGCCTTTGGCTTGGGTCATGGTTTCGTGGTCCTGGGATCAAGCCCCATGTGAGACTCCCTGCTAGGTGGGGAGTCTGCGTCTCCCTCTCCCTCTTTCCTTCCTACCCCCCTTGTGCTCTCCACTCTTTTTTGTGCTCTCTCAATGAATAAATAAATTTGTTTAAAATTAAAAATTTTTTAAAAGCCTTAGTGATTTTCCCCCAACTTCCAATCTGCTTCTAACCATTCATTTCCAACTTTAAGCTTAAAATCGCTAATATATTTAGAAGTTTAACAGAATGCAAATCAATACAGCATAAAATTATATTTTATAGATGATAGATATTATAAAAACATGTATATTTTGGTTATAAGTGATTCATTTTTTTGTTGGTAGATGAAACCCAATGTGAAAATAATTGCAGAGAGCATCTTACAGTGATGTTATAAAATGTTAAGGTCATTTTTTTCTGATGAATTACACAGAAAAAGTAAAAATTCTAGCCAAAGTGCAAACTGGAATAAAGCAAAGAAATCTTGTCTTAAAGTCAGAGGGATCTTCTAATGTAATGGTTCTCATAACGTGACCCCAGAAAGCAGTATCAGCAGTATCGACATCTCCTGGGAACTTGTTAGAAACGCTGAAGGTGGGGCCCAACAATATGGATTTAATGAGCCCTCTAGGTGATTCTGATGCTCACTCAAGTTTGAGAACCACTGTACTCATGTTTATGGTTTTTTAGGCACTGATAAGCTCAGCTAGGGGTAAAATTGACTATTTGTGTTTGGTTGAGTTGGCTTACTGGGCTTATTCAGTGTCTAAGAGGGAATCATTGGTCATTATAAATACATATATTTTTAAATGAGCAAGTATTTGAATATGAACAACTGCAACAGTGGAATATGTAGTCTAACTTTTTTCTGATTTATAAATGCTTAAATTTGAAGACATAAAACTATGACAATTGAATACATTGATTTCTAGTTAACAAATTATTTTTATTGAAAAAATATGTGGTAATTGGGCTTATCCCAGTATATTTCAATAGCCATATCTAAATGAAAAACTAGACAATATCTGTTCTCATTATAAAAGAAGGCTATTGGTAATATGTCTCTTCCTTGAATTCAACTCTACTTCTACAGCTCTTTCTTGCTATCAGAGTAAATGGATGATTATCTTTCTTGATATCCTCAAATTATTAACAGTCCTTTGTGGAGCGTACATTAAATTTATGACACAGATTAAAACCCAGTACTTTCTTATTACAAGTATGTTGGGGGAATTCTTCTTCCTATACAGCTTAGTGTGAGTTTTTCAAGTCTCTAAATGGTCTAAACCTCGGATGGATTTTATATAAAACCATGGTATAAAGTCAATGCTCACATTTCTTTCTCAAGTAGTTCAAAGGTTAATCAATAAGATGAAAGGCATAAAAATGTACATGTAAATTATTAGTATTTGCCATTGAGTCTAACTAAATTTGAAATCACAAATACCCCAGGCAATATTGTAATCTTGATTATGAAAGAAATAAGTTGTATTCTATTAACTCCAAATACTTTGATAGAAACACTAATTATATTGTAACTTAATTGAAATGGTCAGAAGTTCAGATGATTATATAGGGAAGCAAATAAAAGCAATAAATTAACAAACGCTTTATAGAATTACTACAGTGTTTAGGACACGATTAAAGTGATTTTATTCTTATTTCTGATTTGTCTTACATCCTTGCATTAATATTCCTAAAATGAAGGTTAAGTAATTGGACATTCCCATAGCTCTCTCTATTTTAACTTGCTGTTCATTTTGTCTCTTCAGTTTAGTCTTTTAACATAATATATATAAAATAAGCCATAAATATTACAAGCTATGGGTTAAAGTCTCCATTTGATTTCTGTACGTGTTATGTTCCTTTAGATTCAATTAATCTTAATTTTCATATTCAAAATCAAATAACTCGGTGATCCCTGGGTGGCTCAGCAGTTTAGCGCCTGCCTTTAGCCCAGGGCATGATCCTGGAGTCCTGGGATCGAGTCTCGCATTAGGCTTCGTGCTCAGAGTCTGCTCCTCCCTCTTCCTGTGTCTCTGCCTCTCTCTCTCTGTGTGTCTCTCATGAATAAATAAATAAAATCTTTTTTAAAAATCAAATAACTCAAAAAAAAAATCAAATAACTCAGCAATTATAATTAAAATTTTCTTTCAGCTGGGGTGCCTCGGTGGCTCAGTCAGTTAAGCAACCGACTTTTGATTTTGGCTAAAGTTATGATCTCAGGATTGTGAGATAGAACCCCACATTGGGATCTATACTGGGCATGGATCCAGCTTATAATTTTCTCTTTCCCTCTGCCCCACCCCCACTCTTTAAAAAGAAAAAATCTTTCACCTAATATCTCAATTTAAAATGCCAAACCATGGGTGCCTGGGTGGCTCAATCAATTAAGCATTTGCCTTCAGCTCAGGTCATAATCCTAGAGTCCTGGGATCGAGCCCCACATTGGATTTCCTACTTAATGGGGAGTTTGCTTCTCCCTCTCCCCCAAGTGCTCATTTTCTCTCTCTCAAACAAATAAATCTAAAAAAAAAAATAAAATGTCAAACCAAAAGTAATATTTATCTTTAGGGAAACATGACATGTTACAATGTTTTACATGATGTGGATTACATAGAGACTTGAATTCCACAAGCCCTAAGTGAAAAAAAAAATATCTGCCACCATATGAATATACATCTTAATTTTGAGGCAGGGGGTGATAAATAACTTCAAAATATTATTTAATGTCTATCTTCTAAGCTTTAGTACACCTCTGACTCTTTCTCATTCAGCAAAGCCAGTGCTGAGAATAGGTGGCAGTAAAAAAGAAAGGCTGCCTTTGCAGTTTGTTTCTACTCTTGGCTCCTCCTTGCCCTGAGCCTGACATAAGTTGCAGTTGTCACCAGCAGCTCAGGTAACAGACAGAAACCCCAGCCTGTTCTGAGACCTTGCCAAGAGCAGCAATTGTTTAGCACCAGTGGGTGCAGGAGTACGCCTGGCACCTCCATGGGAGCATTCTGAGCTGAAAGAGAAACCTCTATTAATGGTGCATACTAATGATCTTTACATTTTAATTAGAAATGCTTGAGTTAAGATCACTCGCTGAAACCTTAATGAGCAAAGGAAGGCTTACTACCTCTTGCTCCTCTGCTTTTCAACTGCAAGAAAAAGCAATAAGCTGACCTGAATCAGGTCAGAGCAAATATCAAGAAAACTCATTAGAAATCTGTGATTTAGTCCAAGCTGGAAATACCAGATATTTCCACTTCAAAGCCAGGAAAACATAAGGTTAGCAAAGGGAATAGTCCACAGAGGTCTCTCTCTCTGTTTCCATTCACTTGCACGCGCATACATTTTTGACTTTGCCATATCCAATCCTTTCAATATGCAGAAACCAAAGCCACATGCTTAAATCAATGTCTAGAGGCTCCATCAAGTTTGAATATTTTCCTAAGCAGTTTGAAGGTTTTTGTTTCCTTTGTCTAAAAGCACCAAGTTTATGCTAAATAAACTCAAATTTATTCCTTAGCTATTGAAATAACAAAAAAGGGTAGATTTAATACTTTGGAAAATATTTTTGGAAAATTTCCTTTAAACTGAAGACTAACAGGCCCCCTTTGAAAATGGAGACAAGACATAGGCAGTTTTAAAAGATGATTTTATTGGGGAAGAAAGTTCTATGAGGTTCTGCTTTCCTAATGCCAATGACTTCTAAAGCACCATCATCACCATGGAAGCTATTGAACACTTGGTAAAAAGCTCTCAAATGTGGAGAAGAAAGTATCAGCTCTCGGCTCCATACCAGGAAATGGCTTTGAGCTTCTCCACCAATAGAAATAAATGCATGATGAGCAGCATCTCTTAACTATTCCACTTCTGTACAATTTTAACCCAGATGTTGCCTCAACTTTTATTCCTCAAATTTGTGGAGGAGAGTTTCCTGAAGTGAAGTTTCCAGACATTTAGGGGTCAATCAAGTAGTCTTCAGCTAAACATGAAAGCTTTAGAAGAAAAAGCAAAGGGACAATTATGTTAACAAGCATTTCATAAACTTGTGATGTGAAACAATTTGATTTTCACAGAAATCTTATTACATGTAAAATCATCATCTTATGAAAATTTGTCATAGGCACCATAAGTGTGTTTATCAATTCTTCTTGCTTATTTTTCGGTTAACAGAATACATTTTTGTTTCTGCTGGTGAATCATTCCACTATTTGTGGTATATTTTTTCTAATCACGAATTTAATATTTTCTATTTTAAATATCATGCTGAGTTAATGCCCTTATTTGAAAATTTGGATCAATGACTCAAAAAGGGTTCAATGATGCATGAAAGTAATGATGACAATAATAATAATTTCTATATCTCAGAAGGTCATTCAAATAAAGAGAAAATGGAACTCCATGGCAAATAGAGATTATGAGTTAGTATGTATTCGAATCTGCTTTTGTGATGATTTTCTATAAGCAGATGAAAGGAGACGTGAATAACTGAAAATGGATATTTTAGGGAAACAACAAAGGTATTGGATCCTAGTCCAATTCTATTTTCTATTTTGAAACTTTTTCCCAAATAATGACATAAACCCACAGAAGTTTCATTTCTAAAAATAGCAAAGTGATTTCTTATGAAAACAACTTGACTTAACACAATACAAATATTTAACAATGCTTTTCAACATAAAGTTAATTTTGTCATCTGGCCAAAAGGGACCAAACTAGAGTGGCATCATTCACCTTCCCATAAGCCTAGATCTTTTTGTTCTAACAATAGTGTAAGTCTCTTAAACCATTAATAGTCTTAAACACTTGCTCATTAAATTCTTGATTTTCTATTTTAGATTATTGCATCATTTACATATAATGATTTTTGCCTCTGCCTTTCCAATAGTTCTCATTTCCAATAGTTCTCATTTCTACTTTTTTTTTTTAAAGATTTTATTTATTTATTCATAGAGACACAGAGAGAGAGAGAGAGAGGCAGAGACACAGGCAGAGGGAGAAGCAGGCTCCACGCAGGGAGCCCGATGTGGGACTCGATCCTGGGTCTCCAGGATCACACCTCAGGTTGCAGGTGGCACTAAACCACTGTGCCACTGGGGCTGCCCTACTTTTTTTTTTTTTTAATTCAAACGTATTGCTTGGGCTTAGTTCTTGAGTACAGTGTTGAAAAGCTGCAGTAGTAAGATCTTCATCTTATTCCTAAGAAAGCTTCAAAATTACACCATTTTCTGTGATGTTTGCTATAGTTAGCCCATGTTACCTGTTAACACATTAAGAAGCTTCCCTTCTTCAGAGGTGCCTGGGTGGCTCAGTCAGTTAAGTGCCTCCCTTTTGCACGGGTTATGATCTCAGGGTCCTGGGATCCAGCCCAGTGTTGGGCTCTCTGCTCAACGGGGAGTCTGCTTCTCCCTCTCCCTCTGCCCCTTACCCCACTGCTTGCATCTCTCTCTCAAATAAATAAATAAAATCTTTTTAAAAAAGAAACTTCCCTTCTTTTCCAAGTAAAGAGTTTTTAGTATTAATTGGTGTTAGATTTTATTAAATGTTTTTACAGGGCATCGATTGAAATCATTATATGGTTTTTTCCCCTTAATTTGTTTCTATGTAGAATTGCATTAAATTTCCTGATGAAAAATCTGAATTAAGTTATAACCCCTACCTACTCATACCTTCAATACTCTGCTGCAATTTCCTTGCTAATAACTTATTTGAATTTTTGCATCTTTATTTATAATTAAAATATACTAGAAGTTTACCCTTTTTTGTATTAAAATCATACTGTTTTGATATCACTCTAAAGCTAGCTTTGGAAGGTTGATTAGATAGCTTTCCACCTTTTTTTAAAATTTATGATAGTCACAGAGAGAGAGAGAGAGGCAGAGACATAGGCAAAGGGAGAAGCAGGCTCCGTGCACTGGGAGCCCTATGTGGGATTCGATCCCGGGTCTCCAGGATCGCGCCCTGGGCCAAAGGCAGGCGCTAGACAGCTGCGACACCCAGGGTTCCCAGCTTTCCACCTTTTTAAATCATCTGGAAGAATTTCTAAAACATGAGAATTAGTTATTCCTTAAAATTTTTATAAAACAGTAAACCATCTGGCATCAGTTTTTCCTTTGAGAGAAATTCCTGACTACGTTTCCAATTTCTTCTACAGTTATTTATTGCTGATTTTAAATTTTCTACCTATTTTTGAATCATTGCTGTTAATTTACATTCTCTTAGAAAAATAATAGCAATTTTATTGGCACAAATCTGTAAATAGTATTTTGTTCAATTTTGTTCGTCTTCACAGTTCCAGTTAATAGCCCTATATCTTATATTCTATCACTATTTTAGTATTCATGTTATTCCCCTTTGATCAAACTTAGCAAATATTTATCAATTTTGCCATCTATCGCTATTATTGATCAATAAGATTTTTATTCCATATATACTTCAAATTTTATGTGTATTAATTCTTTCTCATTATTTATTTCTTTATTCATCTCATATATAAGAATTGGGGCATAATTTCAATTTGATAATGCTATTCACTTAGATCACCTGATTAACATGGGATCTACCATGTTTCTCTAAAGTAAAACTTCTTCCTGTTTTATGAGAAGGTACTATGAAGCCATTTAAGTACCCTGTTTCTTATCAAGCTTTTAGTCCATTCATTTAATTGTATTATTATGGACTCATGATTTCCTATTTTATATGGGCTATAATCTACTAATTGTTTTGATACTCAAATTGAACTTTGTTTAGCCAATGGGAACCCCTCCGAGAAAGCTTTTATTTTTTTGTGTGTTATAAGATGACAGGCTTATCAAACTTCCCGCCTCAGGCCTAAAAGCAGCATTTCTCAAAGACCCCTGAATTCTTTCTGTGGAGAATGGTTGCTCCAGGGTACTCTCAGCAAACAGACCTAGGGAATATGTATACACAACACATTCATAGACACACACACACACACACACACACACACACACACACATATCAATATTCAGTGAGTTTATAAATATATAACTATATTTATTTTTAGTTATCTATCTTCTTCAATCTATACTGAGAGTCATAAATTCACACCAACAGTGAAAATCCAATCTACAGGGTCCATTCTAGTTTTCTCTCTTGCTATGTTTGTAATGCCTTTTCAACCATGGGGAACTGACTCCCATTATCTTTAATATATGCGTTTATTTAATTATTTCTTCTTTAGTATAGCTAATGTTCCATCTCTGCCACCACCCATTCCCTTTCTAGAGACTCAAACTGAGCCTGGATATTCTCTTCACCCCAACTGGGTCCTCACTTCCCATGCCGGCCACTCCACATACCACACACACACACACACACACACCCTCAGCTTGCTTGGACTCTGACACCCTACAAAAGGCTAGCCATCCACATGGATTTTTCAGGTTCTGAATAACCATGAGGGGCTACCCTTATATGTAGAATCTCTTCTTACCCTGTGAGACCCCTGACCCAGCCCACTCTGGACCACCATGGCTCCCCATTACTATTGACACCGACACCTTTATCAACCTCATCTGAATTATTAAGGAAGGAAAGGGAAACAGGAAAAAAACCTTCATTCTATCCTACATTGATATTTCTTAAATATTATTAAAAACTCAAGAAAAGTTTTTACAAGGATAAGTATTTATTCATATAGCTCAATCAACAAACATTTATGGAACACCTGTTTTGTGCTCAACTCAGGTAATGAGAAAGAAATATGAAAAGGTTCTTGTCATATAGCTACTTGAAATTAGATTGGAAACTGAATAAGGAACAGAATAATAAAGGTTCATTATATTTTCTATAACAACAGGAACACAAAAAGGAAAATATATAACTATTAGATTCTCAAATTGTTATAATACATAGTTTGCTTTGAGGTAACCTTTTCACACCTGATGTCTACGCCTTTTCTTCCAATTGCATGGAAGCTCACTTAGCACCAAGCTTTTTATTAATGCTTCAAAATGGATGGTGGTAAGTTTCACTCTGTTAAATTACTGGAGCAGACACTATTATTATTTTAGTAGTACTGTCATCAGAACTAAAGCATAATAAAGTCACAATACAATGCAAAAAATCATGACTTAAAAAATAAAAGAAGAAAAGAAATATATTGCAGAGTAATTCTTAAAATGTGCTTGCTGTAGGTTGGTCTGACTCAGAAATGCAATTTATATTTTAATCATTTCCATAAAGGTCTACATTTCATTTTAGAAGTATAAAGCCAAAAAGCATAGCTCCCTGTTCTGGCTGAGAGGATGGAGGTTGTGATTGTGGACACATGCAGTCCTCTACAGGAGGATTAAAAAACAGAACAGGTACCCGCAGGGAGAGGAAAAGGTGAGGAGCCAAAGGAAACAAAGGAAAAGAACAGTCTGCTGGGCAGCCCTGAGGAGTGGACAGAAAAAGGAAGTAGCTGCTGCCAATTGCTACTGTCACCACAGCTATCATCATTTTTGATGGTTCAAAGAGAATTGCGGTCACTGTGTCTTAGTCTACATGGATTTTTTTTTTTTTAAAGAGTGATTACAGTGGCTAAGCATATAACGTCATAGCTGAAGGCCAAATACTGACTAATGTCCACAGCAAGACATGACAACTGTTATGAAAATCATTAATTGTTGTCCTCAGATACTGCTTCTGTCAAGGTAAGTGTGCAGAAATGATCATAGAAGCAATTATTCATGCTTTTCTATTTTACAAGTATGTTTGAACATTACTCCCTTGCTTTCTACAGGAGTGAGTGAGACTCAGTATTTTTTTTTTTTTTGAGAGGGGATAAGGGCAGAGGGAGAGGGTGAAGGCAGGTGCTAAACCACTGAGCCACCCAGGCGTCCCAAGGGCACAGCTTTAATTAAGGTACAAAATATTTCCCCAAAAATATATCCTTCAAAGAGGAACTGAAAGCTGATTCCTGAATGCTCTGGTTGTCCTTCCTTGTAATGGACAAAAGCTCCCATCTGGTCTTCACTTACTGCAAATGTGTTCAGTCTTACATTCATTATATGAGATCTTTATAAATGCTGCCTCTACTAAAAGCCTTTCTCTGAAAGCCTACCTGGTAGTCAACCTCTAGGACTCCATCTCTTTTGCCTAATTTTTTCTGTTAGGTAGATACTCACCCAGGCTGGATTTATGTGATCCTCCCTCCTGTGAGTTTACATTAGGACTCAGGGACTCTCATCACTTACCTGATGACCCTGAATTTTTAAGAATCTCTAACTGTAGGGACTGAGGCAACATGCTTCATGTTTGTATTTGTAGTTTTTACATGAAGAAGCAAAGAAAAGTGATCTAAATGTGATTTGAAGGTGAAGCAGACAGGCATGCAGAAACAGGACCTCTGTCTCTCACGTTTCCATTCTGGAGCCTTCCAGGGGGTGAAATTCCACCAATTCCTATTTATTTATTTATTTATTTATTTATTTATTTATTTATTTATTTTTAATTTTTTAATAAATTTATTTTTTATTAGTGTTCAATTTACCAACATACAGAATAACACCCAGTGCTCATCTCATCAAGTGCCCCCCTCAGTGCCTGTCACCCATTCACCCCCACCCCCTGCCCTCCTCCCCTTCCACCTCCCCTAATTCGTTTCCCAGAGTTAGGAGTCTTTATGTTCTGTCTCCCTTTCTGATATTTCCCACACATTTCTTCTCCCTTCCCTTATATTCCTTTTTTATATTCCCTTATATTCCACTCTTATTTATATTCCCCAAATGAATGAAAACATATAATGTTTGTCCTTCTCCAATTGACTTACTTCACTCAGCGTAATACCCTCCAGTTCCATCCACGTTGAAGCAAATGTCCACCAATTCCTTGTAAACAACCCCCACCTTCATCCTGCCTTATATTTAATCTGACTAGAACTAGACAGAGTTGAGGAACCTTTTTGTTCCATGCATTTATTTGTCAGTGGTTTACAAGTCTAACCTCTCACTCATTGACCTATTGTTCTCACTGGTGGCAGCATGTACATGGAACACCAGTGAGATTTGTTTATAGACCTACAGGTGGCTATCAAAGGCTCCCTGAGCACCTGATCACAGCCTCATTGCTCAGGGCCTCCTTTCCACTCAAATTTAATACCATCAGTCCTGGAGCAGGTGATCCAAGTAGTAGCACCCAAGACTGGGAAGTTCTAATCAGCAGCTTAGAGTATCTCTGTTCGAGGTACTTACTGGAGATTTCAATGTTTCTTTCCTACTCAGGTCCTGAAAAGTCCATCTAATTTTATTAAGGCTATGGAATATGCTAGTTAATTATGCTAATCATCGGATTGATTATGCTAATTACCTAGTTCCTCAAAGAAAAGCCTCAACAAACAAGTTTTAATTACGTCAGAAACACTGTGCACCGTGTTCCCTTAGAATGAATGTACAGGAGATTGCCTTAATGAAGCTAGCTTTTTAGCTTTCTTTTCCCCAACCCATTTTTATTATTTGGCTCTTATTGTTTCACTTTGCTTTTCATGCTTCTTTGTTGTTTTTTAGTTTGGTTTTTATTGTTTCATTACTGTTTGTTTTTTGTTGTTATGTTCAGTTTTATTTTATCTATACTTTTTTATGGTTGATGTCCTCAAATTACTCTTGAGTAAAATAATAAAAACATAATAGTGAAGTTAACTATGAGAGGAGAATACTGTTTTCAGATTCATCCTCTTTGCTGATGAAATGGCCAGAGATGTTGGAGGCACCATGAGATGAAGCATCATGCAGAAAAGAAGCTACTGGATTCTTTTTCCTGCAAGAGTAATGATACCATGTGCTGCCATGTGCTTGGGCCTCTTTCAGGAAATTTTATCCATGTGAATAATTAGTGAATTAGTGAACAATTACTCTCTACACAGGAAACAGAAGTGAAGAAGAAAAATTCCTTGAACTTGAGGAATTTAGTCAGTGATAAAGACATGAAGTTACCTAATAAGAACATAAGAAAGAATGAAATGAGCTCTAGGAGCAAGGCACATTTGCATGATAAGATAGTGAATAAGCAGCTGTGTCATGGACCGGACAAACAGGGAATGGTATTTAAATCTGGCCAGAAAGGAAGGATACGTTGAGAATGGAGGAAAAAAAACCCTTAAGGAAATCAAGACATCCCAGAACAAAGAGATATTCTGAGCAAAAAGGTACAAATGCCTAAAGATTCATCTTCTGTTTGAGAAAGAGTGAAAAGCCAATCAGGAAAATCTTAATTTTTTAGACTTTGTTAGAAGTGTAATCTGTTCAGAAAGCTATGTTAGGATATTTAGACTGAAGACATATCAGATCATGAATCCTTCACTCATAAGGCTAAGCTTTTGTCATTTCAAGGGCTTCTGAAATAAAAAATAATCTAAAGAGAAGGAATAAAATGAGGAAACTCAAGCTGCATTGGTGGGAAGACAAGTGAAGAAAATACACGATAGGCCTCAGGACTGAAACCTGCTGTTGCTGTTTTTGCTGTTGTTGGGATCCCAACATCAGTTCAATCACGACCTGAATAGCTTCATGTTCTACCAACTGGGCGAGTCAGCTGAAACCCACTTTTTAAATACATTCGTATCCCTTATAAATCTTGAGATCAAATGTCTCCAAGGTAACTGATCTCCTCCCCTCATATGCCAGATGACCAATGTATAGCTATAGTGGCATCACATTGGGATTCTTAATCTTTCTGGAGTCATATACCATCCGAGAGTATAACATAAATACATAGAACAGTCATCTCCTTTGATAAAGTAAGCATCCCTATTTTCACTAATAAGACAAATTTGTACATAAATACAGGATGGACATTTAATGTAATAAAATCACTCATTTTTCTGTTTAAAACACTTCATTTCTTATAAACTAGATATTAAAACTTTTTTATATCACATAGACATGGTTCTTAATTCAACACAAAACAAATTAACTAAAAACTAATTTATAGTTTGTGCCCCAGGAGCTACTTCCGTCTTTTTCCTGGAGGATATATATTTAGCACATCACATCTCGTGTCAGTGTATGGGTGACAATATGCTACAAGGAGACACATAACTAAAACTGTCAAAACTAAGCTACTGACAGCACATTTGTGTGACAGGACAAATCTAGGTTGACATACTGTGATAAGAAAGGCAACCCAGTCAAAGGGCCACAGGGCAGCTATTCTAACACCCAGTGGATGGTATCTGTCCAAAGCACAAGGCAGTTCTCACATGTTGAGATAAATCCGTAATTTTTAAAGGGAGTTTATGGGATGGCCTTACATTGCAATTTTTCACAAGTACTCATTTAGAGGATACCTTATAATGTTGGGTAAGGTAAGAAGTGGTGGAATGGGGAGGAGAGAGAATTCCACTGCCAAACAACTACGGAGGCTACATAATCAATTCGGTGCAAAGGCAATTGCTCTTCAGTCATCTCACACTGTCCTCCAAGGCCTTCTCTCTCACTGCAGTCACAGAAAGTATACAAATCTGCAAGGAAAATCTGTACATGCACAAGCAAGCTCAAGGAGTTTCGGTTTAGTTCTTATCATTTATTTTGTTTCTGGAAACTACAGTGAAACAACACATACGATCTATCTACTGGAAATCAGCCAGACTTTGGCCCCCCTCTTAGCACCTTCACTTGTACAGCTGCCTTTGATCTATCTTCATACAAAAAAAGAAAAAAAAATAAGTCAACAGGAAACTTCAGAGGAACTGATTACTAAAGGATTTGAAGGCAGATATAAAGATTTATCAGTTCTTGCAGAGAATTTGCGTAGTGACACATTTATGATGTGTCCTTACAGAGAAGAAACTCCTATCCAGCCAAGCAGAGATTGGAATAGGATTAAAAAACAACCTCATAACAGCGTCCTTTGAGGCGCACTGTTCTCTTGCCAGCTGGGCTGCTCCCTTCTCCTGTTGAGGAAGCAAACAACTGGGTGGCAGAGGTGCTTCTGGACTCGTGTCTAGGGCTGGACTAAAACAGATCAGGGAAGAGTGCTCTGCCCATTGTCAAGTGTATCAGCATCCCCCGGCTGTATGGGAATCCCCCGCCCATCATCCTGCACCTCAGAGACTCTCCAGGCATAAATAAAAAACATTCCACCCACAATCTATTATTTACAGACCTGGGGCTTCTCCAAGTTTATCAGTAGAGGCACCAGATGCTCCATTAACCCCCTTATCTCTGAGTTCTTCCATGGACAGTAAGGGAGCATTAAGTATATGATTACCACAGCAATTATCTGACAGTCAGACTTCCAGCCACTCAACTATTAAAAACAGCTCCTCCCTGTATTAAACAAGGAGAGGTCTCTGAATGACAAGGAAAGACTTATTTCCTTTCCATATGGGAGAGACAGTGGAGCTATTATAAATATTCATTTGACCAAAAAACTATTGATTTAATATTGTACCTAAAATGAAGGTTATCGATTGAATAAATTAGATTATGTTCATGCTAAGCGTTCCCATTCTACCCTAACAGAGGAGCACACATTAGAAATGGCAAAGGTTGATTGAAGCAGAACCAACTGACAAAGGAAGCAATGATACTTGAGAACAAGAAAGGAAAGAGGAAAAACACCCAAGCTTGGTAGATAAGAATGTAGGGCCCAGAACCAGACTTTCTGTGTTCAAATCTGTCTTTACCATTGGCTGCTTTATGAATTGAACCAGGTACTAAACTTCTCTGTGCCTCAGTTTCCTCAGTTATAAAGTAGGAATAGAAGTTCACACCTCATCTGGTTGTTTTGAATGAGTTTAAATGAGTTAATTCCTGTGAAGTGCATAGAACTGCATTTGGCCCAGAGAAAGTTCTTGGTAATTATTAGCTATTAGTAAAGATGGTATCAAGGAAACACAGGGTTAAGAGAATTTGAGTAAGAGCAAAGGATCTTACACATCACAATAAAGCCAAAGGGGATCTCTGTGTTAGAGTCTACAACAGACAGTAGTTGGTATTTATAATACAGCTCCTGAGTCTACAACAGTAGTTGGTATTTATAATACAGCTCCTGAGTACTTCTGTAAAAAAAAAAAAAAAAAAAAAAAAAAAAAAAAAAAAAAAGGTTCAAACTGTAATTAATATTCTATAGTCTGATTTTTTTTTATTTAAGGTTTAGAGAACATATTCCTGTGACATTAAGCATAAAATTCATCATATGGTCATGGGCATATCTTGTGCCAGTTTCCTATTATCAAGTTTTTTTCAATTTTTGATATTGATAGATGTAGTGAGAAGAAAAATATCAATTTGAAAAAAAATATATTACACAGGGCTATTTCTATATACCAGCAAAGATGGTTCTTTATTTAGGAAAATATTTGGAAAAGTTTCTTTGGATATGAAAAATAATAATCCATTAATGATCTGAAAGAAGAGGAAATTTCAAGAAGAAAGGTGACTGCCTTGCATAGTAAGGTGAAAGGAATTTTGTTTTTCTTTGGTTGCCAGGGGAGAGTAGATGGGGCTTGGGATTGAAGAGGCTCCACAGGGGAGAAGTGCTCTGGCTCCATGACTAGAATACATGAAGTGTGGTAGGGCTCTATTGAGGACCTACTGGCAAGAAATTTCCCAAGGTGCAGGATGATTTTCTAGTCATGGTAAAATTTGACATTGACATTAAAGCTGTTTCTGGTTAGCATGCTATTACTTCCCACTGTTATCCCTAGACCCGATTACCTCCAAGCAATACCTTCAAATCGCTGGTAACAAAGGGAATTGAAGGAAGATCCATGTCTACTGTGGAGAAAAACAGTTCACCAAGAAAGGTCAACAGACAACTTTTCTAGCAGTGAGATCTTTAGGAGAGTCACTAAACTGCACTGTGCTTCAGTTTCCATCTTATAAAGTGATGATACTGACACTCATTTCAGATAGTTGCAATGTAAAGTTTAAATATTAGAAAGTGGCTGGCAATAGTTTGTGTTCAATAAACATTAACAATAAAATCTACTCCAGGGATCCCTGGGTGGCGCAGCGGTTTAGCACCTGCCTTTGGCCCAGGGCGCGATCCTGGAGACCCGGGATCGAATCCCACGTCGGGGTCCCGGTGCATGGAGCCTGCTTCTCCCTCTGCCTATGTCTCTGCATCTCTCTCTCTCTCTCTCTCTCTGTGTGGCTATCACAAGTAAATAAAAATTTAAAAAAAAATAAAACTTAAAAAAAAATAAAAAATAAAAATAAAATCTACTCCAATGATTGTACACATCCCTAATTCAATTACTGCCTACAAAGTTCCCAAAAGAATTTCTAATAAAAATTTCAGGTTTTTCTTCTTCTGCAGATAAAAACTGAGAAGGAGTCAAGAATTCAAGTGAATACACAAATACTAGAACAAATGTGATTAACTACATATAGTATATAATCTTTCCAAATTCTTTTCTGTAAGAAATATGCACATAAGATAAACATTGTGGAGATAAAGAATAGACTCCTAAAAAAAGAAAAGAAAAGAATAGACTCCTATTAAGGACCCTACTTCGTATCAATAGCCTTTGTTTACATGTGATATTTTTCAACCAAGCAAAAATTATAGAAAAGAAGACTCCTAAAATATCTAGAACTCTGCCTAATTCTAATTATTTCTAAAATACAGTTTTCACTAATAAATATTGAGTAATGTTAAATTATACAGTATATATTCAATTTAATAAGGCAGAGAAGTAGGCCACCTTTTAATTGTTACTTATTTTTTCTAGACTTTATATATATTTTTAAGATTTACTTATTTATTTGAGAGAGAGAAAAAGGAGAGAGTGGAGGAGTGACAGAAGAAGAGAATCAAGCAGACTCCCCGCTGAGCGTGGAGCCTGACACCGGGCTCAATCTCAGGAACCTGAGATCATAACCTGATCCAAAACCGAGAGTTGGTAACTCAACTGACTGAGCCACTCAAGTGCCCCAGGCCACCTTTTTAAAGAGGGCTTATTCAAAAAGCAAATATATGCTTTGAAGAGTAAGTTTCACTTATTCAGAAAATTTAGTTATCTAGAATAAGTCATCTCCTAAAAGTGCCAGCTAACTTAAGTTCTAGTTTACTACTCTTCTGAGCTTTGTGCATTTCATCCCCCTCATGAAAAAGCAACTTGCAGAAAGTTTTTCCAGCTATTTATTCTTTCACTGGCTGCAAGTATTCATTTACCCATTCATCATGAGGCCAACAAATACTTATTGTGTAGATACATATGTCAGGAATTGGGCACTGTGTGGGGATATATTCTGATTTCAGAGTTTGGTTTCACTGAACATAAGTCTACATATATATGCTGTTGTCCTTTGGTTATGCAGAGTACGTACCCTTTTTGCTTGCCAACTGTCATGAAGGATAGCTTGGGAAAATTTCAACAAGGTCATTAGTGCAGACTAAAGAAAGGGCTTCACTGGAGACATGTTCAAGCCAAGCCTGCAAGGCAAAGGCCCCACCTTTTCATCATTCAGCAGACATATGTGCCTGGACACACCATGGGTGAAGTTTCCAGACTTCCTATTTATTATTAAAGCTATCATATTATTATGTGAGCACAATATCAGTGTTGTCCAAAATGTGCAAGAGATGATTTTACTTTTATTTTGATGTATATTTAAAAAATATACAACCAGTGCTTCAAATTTTTGCAAATATTGCTTGGGATGAGGCCAAAGGAGCAATAAATTTTAAAAATAGGTGTGTGTGGGGGTAGTTGGTTGTTAAAATGTGTTAAGGAAATAATAAGACAAACAGAAGCCAGATATAACTTTAAAATGTTGCTCATATGGTATGTGAATTACAAGTATGGGAAACACCACTCCCGGCCACTGAATCCTAGCAAAATTCTGTGAGGCAGGCATTAATATATATTACTGTCAGAAAATGGACTCAGAGAAATCTAGAACACTCTTGAGTTCCTCAGGACATGAAGGACAGATTTCCTGGCTCCACAGCCCTGCACTGACATCAGGAATGCCAACGATCATCAAATATTCTAATTCATGTAGGATTTTCCCAAATGCTAACCCTGTGTAATTAACTCTCTATCCCACAGAGCAATCTGGAGCCATCATGCTGAGGACCATGAAACGAGTGGCAACTTGCTTCTCCCTGCCAGGAATCAATTGCTCCGTGCTAGTAGCATTTACTGTGTCTGTGCCTGTGCATCCCCAAAACCTGAGGGCAGTTACTTTAAAATTCAGGAAAACATCTACCAATAATCGGTGGTCCCATGGAGAGGTTTTCCACCATAGGAAAAATCAAGGAGAAGAGGAACTAAATATGGAGTGAGAGAAAACTGCTGAGCTGGCTTCTACCATGAAAGTCATTAACCAAGTTGGATTAGTAAACTCTTCCAAAGCCACATCTGCCCTATTAAAGCTTTAAGGGCCATATGCCAAAGTGAAAATTAAATAAAGCAACAAAAAGACTGTGCCCAAATGAATTTGGTTTTATTTTTACTACACAGAGTGAGGCTCTGCACTATAAAGCAACCACAGAGAGACCTTGCCAAGTTGTGGCGGTTTCCCAGAATGCATTAAAAACTCAGGAGTCTCCACCATCTCCACTAATGATGCTAGCTACTGGATCACAAAATGACTTCTATTCTGACTGTTACGGAAAAGCCCATCTAGTGAAAATTTCATCAAGCAGTGTGAAATTTGCACATCAATTTCAGGATAGTCTGTTAGACATGGCTTAGAATCCTGCAACAATAAAGGTTTTAAAATGCCTTGTTATAATCAAAAAGTCTTATTCCTGTCCTAATCATCTCTTTTGCTTCCAAGGTTACTTAGTGGTTCATCCCATAAGAGAAAAAAAATCTTGGCTCTACATTTGATAAAGGACAAAAGATATATAGCTCCACAGAATTAGATCCTATGCTCAAATGCTGCTATGATTGCAAAGAACCTTCCCTGTGTTGTTCATTGCTGGTGGAACGCAGCATCAGAACAACTGTAGCCCTAGAAGAGTTTTAATATTGCCAAGTATTGAAGCTTAAATTATTTTCAAATTATTTTCATAGTATAACTTTTGTGTATCTTCACCAATTTTGGCAGATGATAAATCTGAACTGTGAAATATTTGTTTTGCCTCGCTTTGCTTCTTTCATCATTTTTTTCTTTCAAGTATATGCAGTAACTCAAACCAGACCCCCAAATTTTCCTAACAATCTGTTTCAGTGAATAAGAATAATAAAAATGATTTCTAATTAGTGCAATAAATGTTCTTGCTCTCAAGCGCCAAGAATGGTTTGTTCACCAAATTATAAAGACGTTTTTAAACCAAATTATCCTTCCCAATCTTTGTTCTATAATCAGTAGAAAAATCAAATTGGTAGACTATTACATAAAAAAATTTCTAATATAAACATTTGGAAAAGCTGGATGAAATATAACAAGTTCATTTCTCAATACACATAATAGCTTAATAAAACATAAGGGTAGAATCTTAGGTGTTAAAACTCGAGAGAGTTCTGAAAACCAATGCAGTGTGTGTATGTGTGTGTGTGTGCGTGCGTGTGTGTGTGAAATAATACTGGAGGTATTCAGGGAGACAGCATCAGTCTTATTAATCTAGGGACTTGGCTTTTTATGTTCAAATAGGGACTAAAAAGTAGTGGCATTGGATTTCCCATGGTCTCAATGCTTGAGACCCCAGCAAAAAGTCATAATATTTGAATCACTGGCCACTCCATGAATTGGTGGCTTTAGAGTATAGGGGAAAAATTTTTAAATTCCTATGGAGGGACCCACTCACAACTTAAGCCACACAAAACTAGTGGAAAAGCCAACCTTGCTAAAACTTACTTTGCAACCAAAGGTAACATAATGCATGGAAAAAAATATATCCAAGCAAGACTCAAAAGACATGACAAATAAGATTTGATCCCATAGAATTTTATGTAATAGAACAATAACCCAGTTTCTAGGTAAGCTGGAGTCACTTATGGCAGACCAATATTTTTTACAAGAATAATAGGAAAAGCTGGATAATAACAAGAATGATATGTTTGGAGATAGTATTAGAGGACTACAGATCAAGGAAATCCAAGAGGGTCTAGATTTGGGGGACAGTAGAACCATAGAAAAATGAGCTGACTTTTTACAGTTGTCTTTTCTCTAGCCTAGTTGCTGATTTGGGGAACCAGATGAAAAGCGAACCATTCAGATTTTTCCCGGGCAGAAAAATTCTTCTAGGAATGGAAAAAACATCAGATTTTAGTGGTCTAAAAAGATAGATAAAATTGGAGACTTGGTGGTTTTCTCCTATTGACATTTACCAAATTATGAAGCAACACAAGGAAGGAAAATGAAGGTGTGCCAAAGAGGGAGCTCAGAAAAGCAGAGCAGAATTGTCTGGGAAACCCATGTTTCCAGGTAGAAAGTAAGCTAAGGTTCAAAAAGTTCCAAGGAGAGGAGTCCCAGGACCTAAAATAGGCTCCCAGATGAATGCTCTGGAGGGCTATGACCTAGAGAGATGAATGAGGGGTAGACTCCACAAAAACTGTAACCCAGTTTTGAATCAACTTAACTTCTGATTGAATTAATGTGCTCAGCCCCACTCTATCAGACTTGTGAAAGAAGAAATAAGTCCCGATGGAGGAATACAATAAGCTCTGGATCTCTGTAATTTAACTTACGTGGTATCAGGCATTCAGTCAAAAGTAACTAGACTTTCCCAGCTTTTAGCTACTGTCCACATTCCTTGGTTTGTGGCCTCACTGCCTTCAAGACCAGCAACCACACGTCTCTAACATTGCTTCTATTTTCACATCTCCTTCTCTTACTCTTATACCTTCCTCATCCATCTTTGAAGGACCTTTGTGATTTTATTGGGCCTACTCAATTAATCCACAGCAATCTCATAAATATATGAGATTATATATATCTCATAAATATATGAGATATATATCTACACACTCATATATTTATGAGATATATATATTCTCATATATATATGAGAATTTATATATATATATATATATATATATATATATATATATATATATATAATTCTGGGATTAGGATACAGACATTGTTAGGGGACCATTTGTGTGTCTACCACAAGAATGAAATTTAAAAAAATAAAACAACAACGAAATCTGTTATACAGCAGGTTAGAAAATATATATTCGCCTATTGACAGCAAATCTTGGTAAAATGTAATGTAAAGGGAACTTTTTACACACTACTGGTGAACATGTAGAATTTTATAGTCACTTTGGAAACTATTTTGACAATATCATTTCTTGGTGCCTACCCTAGAGAAAAGAGTACATGTGCACAAGGAGACAAGCCCAAAATTACTTATTGCAGCTCTGTGAGTAAGAGTGAAAAGGGAAATAATCTGTTTTTTAGTGAGAAAAAGGGAAGTAATGGTGGTTTATTTGTGCAATGGAATTCTATACTTTAGATATAATCAATAAGATGTATATTAATACAGTAACATTTTATAAACTATTCTTAATAAATGTTAACATTATCTAAGCATCAGAAACAAAAAAATAGGGGGAAATTATTGGGTAAATTTATGGAAAATCATGGTAATGAGGAAGATGGAGCCAGTTCCCAGTACTACATTTACTTTTTTTTTTAAGACTTTATTGACTTATTCATGAGAGACAGAGAGAGAGAGGTAGAGACATAGGCAGAGGGAGAAGTAGGATCCTTGCAGGAAGCCTGATGCAGGACTTGATCCCAGGACCCCAGGATCATGACCTGAGCAGGAAGCAGATGTTCAACCACTGGAGCCACCCAGGTTCCCTAGACTTAACACTTTTAAAAGTACATGTGCAGGGCACCTGGGTGGTTCAGTCGGTTAAGTGTCTGACTCTTGGTTTTGGCTCAGGTCACAATCTCAGAGTTGTGAGATCAAGCCCCGCGTAGGCTCTGTGCTCAGTGTAGAGTCAGCTTGAGATTCTCTCTTGCTCTCCCTCTGCCTCTTTCCCATGCTCTCTCTCTAAAATAAACAATCTTTAAAAAATAAAAGTACGTGTTCATTTTCCGGTATATACAATAGTAGTATTTTGCATATGAATACATATCTGTATAAAATAATACCCCAAAATTTCATATTATAGTTGTTTCAGAAGTGGAAAGTGGCTGAAAAAATAATGTAAGAGAATTAGATTTATATATAATATTTAATTTTTTTTAATTGTGTAATAGTGAGGGATGCCTGGGTGGCTGAGCAGTTGAGCATCTGCCTTCAGCTCAGGGCGTGATTCCATGATCCTGGGATCAAGTCCCACATCAGGCTCCCTGCATGGTGCCTGCTTTTCCCTCTGTCTCTGCCTTTCTCTCTGTTTCTCTCATGAATAAATAAAATATTTAAAAAATAGATAAATAAAAAATTCTGTAATAGTGAAAAACTAACTTCTACTTAGTCTACCAGGAAGTGTATTTTATGATGTTTCCAATGATTTTTCTTCATATTTGCATTTTTAAAATAATAAGTATATATTAATGGTAACTTTCTTTTTATTCCATTTCCAAATTACACAACCTTGAAATTAAAGGAATCAATGTAAGTAGGGATTGACATAAGCCAAATCATATGCATATTCGTGAATAGGACATAAAATTAAGCATAACAATACAAGTGATTAGAAAACAGTGTTAAGAAAAGGAATTACTAAATCTTACTGTGTGTCACAAGGCTAGATGTTTTTATCCAAAGTATTACTCAATGTTTATGGAACTTCCACAGAAAATCTATCCAAGAATAAGGGTTCAAAAACTTTAATGTCTAGCAATGTATTTTTATATCTACCATAGATTAGCATTTTCTCTAGAATATATTATATTAAATTCAGAATTTCACCCTGCTATTTCTACTCTTTCCATCATTCATAATGAGCTTTTGTTTTGAGGGGGGAACTGTTGGAGAACCTCCCGCTCTCTGTCTCATACCCTCTCATGGCCCTGCTCCTGAGACTTGATTGATACAATTTTGTTCTTTTTGTGTATGACAAAGAATGTGAAGAAAAATTTATTGACAAACCTAATACAAGAAAATCCATGCCAAGTAAATTCCTTGTCACAGTCAAATTGGGTCTCATAATATTTGGATCACACATAGGATTATTATACCTTTTGAACCTGCCTCAATTTTCAAACTTTCCCTATTTTGAGATCTGCCTCTAAAGTTGGTTAATTTTCCTCCAAGTTCAAATTGAGAAATAAAAGTCTAGAACTTGGTGCTAGCTCCTTCTGTCTTGCTACAGGAGTTTTAATTTACCCATAGATGAACAATAATAAATGAAATAACACAATTGTAATATATGTTGCTTCCAAATTCCAAGTTACAGCAGCCTGTCCTTTATTTTTGCAGAAACTTCCCTGTAAGACCCAGACTGCTAGGCCTCAGAAATTGTAATAAGGAAGCAAGCCTCTGTTTTCATGGAATTGAACTCCAGTCTTCTGGCATGCATTTTGCATTTTTTAATCAAAACATCTTGATAAGAAATTTGCTCTTGGTTTTCAATGTTGGTGAAAGAAGAAACATGAGGGCCTTCTATATAGTTCCTTGTATCATAACAACTGTCACTCGAAGATTGAGGAAGCTACCAATGAGAACCTACCATTTGCCAACTATATTTATAACAATTATATACACAGAACTTGGAGCAGAGCCAGATAAGGGTTTTGAGGCACCCATGAGCTATCCATGAAGTTGAAGTAGATCAAAATTCCTTTCATTTGATCCACATAAGTCTCCATTCTGACTGGTGGATGAAAGCAATGCCTGGGACCCAAGGATTTATGTCTGTTCAAGTTCATTTCCAATGATGCCTGAAAGGTCTGATTATTTCTCTTTTCCTAGTACATAATTACTATGGTAAATGGCCACAGAACATTTTGGAAGAGACTTAGGAGGGGTCTGTACATGCTTGTGAGATTTGCACCTGCTCCTTCCTTTTGTCAGATGTTCTAGTCTGTGAATAGACTAAGATTTGAGATTTGGGTGAAAAGCTATGTCACTTAAGTCAGAATTCTGTTCACTAGACTCTTCAAAGTCAAGTAGGGTATTGGTAGACTTCTTAGTTTTGGGGGGGGCAGGGATCAATAACCTATTACCCTTTAACATATTTTACTGTGAGTTAAAGCTCTCTAATGATCACATCTATCCCTCTGTCAATTATTGCAGCCATGACTGTACCTCTCACATTTAAGGGCTGCTATGAGGGATCCACTGCTCCAGGACCCCATCTCTGCATTTGAAATGAAGCATTCCATTTCAATAGCAGTGTCCCCTACTAGTATCCCAGGCCAACAGGAAATAGTTTTCAGAACACTTATCAAAGATGACAGGGCAGCTCTCACTAATGCATTTTTTAAAATTCTAGTATGTTTAATATACAGTGTTATATTAGTTTCAAGTATACAATATAGTTATTCCACAATTCTACACGTTACTCAGTGCTCATCATGATATGTGTACTCTTAATCCCCTTCACCTATTTCACTGGTCTCCCCACCCACGTCTCTCCGGTAACCAGTAGATTGTTCTCCATAGTTAAGAATCTGGTTTTGGTTTATCTGTTTTTTTCTTTGTTTTGTTTCTTAAATTCCACTTGTGAATGAAATCATATGGTATTTGTCTTTCTATCATTGACTAATTTTGCTTGGCATTATATTTCTATATCCATCGATGCTGTTACAGATGGCAAGGCTTCATTCATTTTTATGGCTGAGTAATATTCATATATATGAATATTCATATATATAATATTCCTATATATTCATATATATATCACATCTTCTTTAACCATTCATCTATTGATGGTCATTCGGGAGGCTTCCATAACTTGGCTGTTGGAAATTTGCTGCAATAAAAATAGAGAGCATCTACCTTGTCTGATCAGTGTTTTTATAGTCTTTGGGTAAATACCTAGTAGTGTGATTACTAGATCATAGGTTAGTTCTATTTTTAATTTTTTGAAGAACTTCCATACTGTTTTCCACAGTGGTATACCAGTATGCATTCTCACCAATAATGCATGAAGATTCTTTCTCTCAATAAACTTCCCAACACTTGTTTCTTATGCTTTTTGATTTTAGCCATTCTGACAGGTATCTCATTGTGGTTTTGATTTGCATTTCCCTGATGATGAGTGATATTGAGCAATTTTTCATTTATCTGTTGGCCACCTGGATGTCTTCTTTGGAGAAAGAACTGTTCATGTTTTCTGCCCATTTTTAAATGGGATTTTTTTGTGTGTGTGTGTTGAGTCATGTAAGTTCTTTATATATTTTGGATATTAACCCCTGATAAGTTCCATTCAGTAGGTTGTTTTTGGTTTTGTTGATTATTTCATTTGATGTTTCAAAGGTGCTTATTTTGATGTAGCCTCAATTGTTTATTTTTGCTTTTGTTTCCCTTGACTTAGGAGACATATCTAGAAAAATGTTGCTACAGCCCATGTCAACAAAATTACTGCCTGTGTTCTCTTCTAGGATTTTTATGGTTTCAGGTCTCATATTTAGGTCCTTAATCCATTTTGAGTTTATTTTTTTGTATGGTATAAGAAAGTAGTCTGATTGCATTCCATCCTTTTGCAGGTAGCCATCTAGTTTTCCCAACACTATTTGTTTTTTTCTTCCAACACTATTTGTTGGAGAGACTTTTTCTAATTGCACATTCTTGCCTATTTTGTTGAAGATTGATTCACCATATGATTGTGGATTTATTTCTGGCCTCTCTATTCTGTTCCCTTGATCTATGTGTGTTTTTATGCCAGTATCATACTGTTTTGATTACTATAGCTTTGTAGTATATATTGAAATCTGAGATTGTGATACCTTCAGCTTTGTTCTTCTTTTTCTTTTTTTTTTTTTCAAAGATTGTATTTATTTATTTGAGAACATAAGGGCACGAGCAGAAGGGGAAGGCAGAGAGAAAAAGAGGGCACAGACAGAAGGAGAAGGTAGAGAGAAAGGGAGGACAAGCAGGTTCCTCATTGAGCAGGGAGCCAGATGTGGGGCTCAATCTCAGGACCCCAAGATTATGACATGAGCCAAAGGCAGACACTTAACTGACAGAGCCACTCAGGGGCCTGTTCTTCTTTTTCAAGATTGTTTTGACTATTTGAAGTTTTTGTGATTCTTCATGAATTTTAGAATTGTTTGTTCCAGTACTATGAAAAATGCTCTTGATATTTTGATAGGGATTGGATTAAAACTGTAGATTTTTTGAGGTAGTATGGACATTTTAACAACATTTTTTCCAAGCCATGAGCATGAAATATCTTTCCATTTGTTTGTGTTGTCTTCAATTTCTTTCATCAATGTTTTATAGTTTTCAGAGTACAGGTCTTTCACCTCCTTGGCTAAGTTTATTCATAGGTGTTTGGGGGCACCTAGGTATCTCAGCATTTGAGAATCTGCCTTCAGCTCAGGGTATGATCCTGGGGTCTGGGATCGAGTTCTACATCTGGCTCCCTGCCTGTGTCTCTGCCTCTCTCTGTGTGTCGCTCATGAATAAATAAATAAAATCTTGGGGGAAAAAAAGGTTTATTCCTAGATGTTTTATTATTTTTAGTACAGTTTTAAAGGAGATTGTTTTCTTAATTTCTCTTTTTATCAATGCATATGTAAAGAGAGTCTTTTCCAAAGGCCACTTGGGAAATGCAGGGGAGTAAATTAATGTGTTTTATGTGAACAATCCACTTGAAATTCTGATTTCTCTAAGTCTTTAGATTCCTTCCCAAAGCCTAACTTTCACACAAGAGACCTGACATGGCTGTGAATTTAGCTGCAAATAGTGACAAATGCAAGGTCAAAATATGGTTTTAGGTATTTCAGCCCCATGATAGAATTAATAAAATATTTTTTTTACCAGGGAAATTCCATGGCTTTCTTTCTCTCTCTTGAACAATGGATTTTGGATTTTGAGTTTGTAATTCTTTTTAGGTTGTCATGTGCCATTAGAATCAAACACTCACTCTGTATTCCTTGAATTCTTTATATTCCTGCATATGATTCTCTGGCTGTGGCTCTGGTTCCCTCAAAGACTCGCATTCTGTGACTACTTCATTGCAGGTGTCCACTGATGAAAATTAGAAGGCTGTTTCACACTGCTTGCCAAGAGCATTTCATATTGGCTGGATTTCAGAACTTTTGGCCTGATTCAGACCAGATAACCAATTCCAGATACCTATTTGCTGAGGTTCTGTTTTCTAATATGACTTCTGGAGTCATAATCTATATAAGTCAGAGTTATTGGTTACAAACAAAAGAAGCTAATTCTGATAGCTTAAGCAGACAATGAGTTTATTATAAAGATTTGGACAGCTGACAAACTTTCGAGAGGGATGGAGGAACAGGCTAAAGGTTAAGATTCCAGAAATTATGCCCACAACCATATCACAGAACTGGCCCAAGGAGGGAATAGTCACTGGCACCATCACTGAGCACTTGATACTTGAATTTATATGACTGTCAGTGATAAGACTTTATTTGCATCTGATACTAAACACACTTCTATGCCAGGAATTCATTCCTGAAGACAATTCATCCCTAAGAGCCAAATGTTTAAGTACTGAACTAACGAGAGTGGTAGTAAAATGGATTCTTCACAGAGCCTTCTTTTCCTATGTTGTTCACTTCTGAACCACAGTCTGGCTCCAACTAGTTTAATCAGATTTACCTATATCACACTTTTGTGCCTTAAGTGCAAGAGAGGCTAACAAAATGATTTTTCTGATTTCTACATCGAGGATGCAGAACACATAAGTAGGAAATTCTGCAAACATAGGAAGTTTTTTAAAAATGCTAGATAACCAGAAAATATGATAAATATTCACTATTACTTATGTGTACTCTTTTATTTTTAATTTTCCTCTGTGAATAATTTTGTCTCAAGTTTATTAAGAATTAATAAATTGCATAAAGTCCTGTCTTTGGGTTTTGTTTTTTTTGTTTCTGGTTTTTCTTGTTTTCTTGTTTTGTTTTGTTTTTTTGTTTTTGTTTTTGTTTTGTTTTTGGTTTTTGGTATTTATGTTTTCTTTCACTTTCTCATTTTATTTTTCTTTTATAATATGTCTATGTTACTCAAGTGTTCTTAACATTTTTTTCTCATGTAGTTTAAATTTTCATTTTCAGTGCTTATCCTTTAAGTTAAATTAACTTTTAGAAGTTGAGCTATTATTTCTCTAGTACAATCAAAGAAAAGAAATCTCCCATCAGCAGGATAGAAAATTTAGCCTACATTTACTTCTTTCATTCTATACTCATGGTTTTCAGTAAAATTTTATATCTAAATTATTTTCTCTTACTGTGTCCTTTCTTGATAAAATAAGATCTTGACACATTATTTCATAACTATGGTAATGATTTTTTTGAAACTCAAATTTTCTGTGTAACTTATAGATTTATTTAGCCTCATTTATTAAGTAGCAAGAGAATGTTTTTTGGCAATTTTTTCCAGGAAGGCTATTTGGGTTGTCTACTTTCTAAATCATTGCCTGTCTAAAATTCCTTTATAAAGCCTTCACTTAAAAGTATAAATTCATAGGTTATAGAATACTTTGTTCACAATTATCCCCTTAAAACTGAAGAAACTATGTCACTGCTTCCTTCATTTAATGTTATGGGGAATTTAATGGCACCGTGTGTGTGTGTTTCCTAACTCCTTGTTAGGTAACCTGTTTTAGTTTTAAAAAGCTGGGAGGGAGTTTAACTATCTGCAAAACCATGAGTGGATTTTCTTTTTGTTCTGGAAATCCAGTTTTTACCAAGATTTATTCTTAGTGTGTCATTTTTGTTAATTTTACCTGTTTTTAAAATCTGAAAGTTTGATGATATTCTCTGTCACTGAGGCTATAGGGAAACAGTCTCATATATTGCTCTGTTGAATAATAAACATAACTTCTCTGGCAGATAATTTATTAATATCTATTGAAATGATTTATATATTACCTTCTGATCAGAAATTCTAAGAATTTTCACCAAGATACCCTGGCAAAAGTATGAAGTCATTTACACAAAGTTATTCATTGCAAGATCATTACCTTATAAAAACCTAAGTGTCCTTCAATAGAGCTAATTAAATAAAGCATGGGTATATCCACAAAGAGGGCTATGCAACTCTAAAATGGAGTAAGGGATTAGATGCTAATATGGAATGACCTCCAAGAAATATAGTATAAAAAAATTAAAAAGCAAAGCGGAGAAAATTGCATACAGAATGCTATCATTTGTATCAGAAAGGAAGAATATGAACATTATTATGTATCTTCTTATCTTAAAAAGTAAACAATAGAAAAATTAACCATAAACAAAGGCAATGGTTTCCTTCAAAATGAGAGAAAGAGTATAAAGAGTTTACATTTCCTTGGAAGTATCTTATTTTTTAGATTTTTACATAAGTAAAACTATTTTTAAAGCAATCCTTGACAAATGAAAATAAAAGTTGGGAAATAAACAATGTGCATTTAGTTGATGCTCAGAGATTGTTCCAAGAGACTTAAAAGAACAATAATTTGTATATCCCCAGCAGGATATACTTCAGAAAGTAAAAGAAATTAAAAACACACTTTTTAGCAATCATATTGGAGGTGAAATGTTGGTATTGTTAGGTTAAATTCTGCTGTGGGTGTATTTTGGGACAAAAAAAAATGTGAATGTGATATTTTTGTTCTACAATTTTTCCATATTGAGAAGCAGGATTCTCAGCATGAGAAAAAGGAGGTACAGATGTAATACTGAAACGTTTAAGTAAAATCCCTTATTATTTTGAATTGCAACTAAAAGCATCCACGCAGGGACATCTGGGTGGCTCAGTGGTTGAGCATCTGCCTTTGGCTCAGGTCGTGATCGTGGGGTCCTGGGATCAAGTCCCACATCAGGCTCCCCATGGAGCTTGCTTCTCCCTCTGGCTATGTCTCTGCCTCTCTCTATGTGTCTCTCATAAATAAAATAAAATTTAAAAAATACAAGTGCAAATTTGTGATGGGTTTTCCTTTGGAAAAAGCATTTCCTAACTCGGAATAGTAAAAAAGCCAAGAGAGAATGACCAATCCATTTATAACAAATGCTCTTAGCACCTAGATTATGGTAACTACATACTACTTCCCACTAGAAGTAATCAGGGCTCCTTGGAGAAATGACTGATTCCAGGGCTGCAGCAAAATTTTACAAATTTCCCACTATACTGTGCCATACCATATAGCAAGGAGACTCTAACACTACTATGGTCATATCAGAAGACTTTGAAGTCAACCTAAAGAGACTCATAGAGGTCAAAGATAGAAATTTTCAGGAATAATAAGATAAATAAAGTAGTGTGAAACTCATCATAAATACTTAATCTATAGGTGTCTATGATACAAAAAAATAAGTTTATAGGATGTTAGCAAAACAACTCATAATTTTAAAAACTAGTAATAAAGGGAAGGAATAACCAATCTCTTTTGCCTTTCCTTTATAACATTGCTTCTGGGTGACCAGATATTAATGAGGGAGATTTTTTTTAGATAACAATTCTAGCTAATAACTAAGGAATAAATGATAAAATTGTAACATTGCTATTTTTCAAACCATAAAGGATCTAGGCATTGATCATCACCGCTTGTAATATCACAAAAAGACAAAAACTCAAACACTATATGCTAAATGATAGAAACACAATGCTACTCATGAAGTGGCCTTTTTTTTTTTTTTTCAAAATGAAAAGAAAAGAAATCAATTTTTTTTTTTTCTTTCTGCTCAAACCTCTCCATCCATGTATTAACTTTTAGGAAATTCAGAGGTTAGAAGGTCTTTTTTTTTCAACACACCAGGGAAGCAATTTGAAAAATGCAGACTAGAAAACTACAGTATAAAAAAACTATGCTTCTTCAACAAATAATCATAAAAATAAAGAAAGATATAGACAGGAAACATATTTTTAAAAAGGCACTTAAGATACATATTGGGCAATTCCTCTGTGAGGACCTCCTTTGGAGCTTGATTTGAGGAAGTGACAAAAAATATTTTATAATATTGAGACTAATGCAAATTCAAACAATGGATTTAATATTTAATGATATTAAAGAGCTATTAAAAATTAAATCTTAAGAATTATAATGGTTATACTTTTAAAAAGTTTTTGTTTTAGAAATAAAAACTAAAGTATTTATGGAGGAAATGATATGGTGTCTCTGAGATTTGCTTCCAAATAAATTGGGAGGATGAAATCGGTTTGAGTGTTTCACATGAAACATGATTAGCTAAGGGTTAATAATTGTAGCTGGGTAATGGATAGATGAGAATTCAATAACCTATTCTGTCTACTTTTGTATAGGTTTGCGATTCAACAATAAAAAGTTCAAAAGTATCTGCTACTTAATAAATTCTATGATTCTGAAGATGTGAACATCTGCATTTGAGGGCAACTAATTTAATATCTGTTTGATTTTGCTTTTCTATTTTGCCTTAGTTCTTGACATTTGGGATTCCTGTTGTACACATTTTGGATCTACTGGCTCTATCTTTATGGGCTTTTGTGTTTTCTCTTATTATAGTCTTCTCTTCATAAAGGCTTTTTCTCTGATTTAGTTTTTGAACTTTTATTTAACCCTAACACAAATTAAATTAGGTTTTTCTTCAGTATCCGAACTTTTATTCACTACTTTTATTGCACTGTTTTATTTGCTATTACATTTGCCATCTCCAAAGCAATGAATTTCTTTCTCAATCTCATAGAGAATATTATTTTTATTAAATAATGATAGTAAAAAGAGTTTCATTAAATGTGATGTTTCATATAAATTTGCATCCATTATACTTTTACATTATTTATATTTAACAGACAAGAAACCTGGGGTTTATAAAGCTTTACTAATATCATAGAGATGCAAGTTGGACTTGGCTGGGCTCACTCAACAGTTCTGGGACTGATATAGGTTGGATGATCAAGGTGAAATTACCTCGGGTAGTTCAACTTTGCTCCATGTGTGTCTCTCTTCCTCTTGCTGAGTCCTATGAGCCACCCTACACACGGTCATTTCATAGTAATGGTAAAGATGCAAGGGGACAAGTAAAAACATGCAAAGTCTCTTAAGGCCTATTCTGGGAAACTGACACATCATCAGTTGAAGCAAGGAAATATGTATCCTGCCCCTTAAGTGGGAGGAATCTCAAAGTCACAGAGTAAAGTTCTCTGCAGATGAAATGACAAAGTCAGAACTGTGGACAAAAACCTGTGTCCTTAACCACAATTTGCAAATGAGCTTTTTAAAGTTTTCTGCTGATTTTTGTGGTATCTTTCTTCCAAGGAGAGGCACTCTCATTGATATAAGTGGTTGTTGGGATCTGTTAAATCTATCCACACTTGTGATTTTTTTTTTCTCTTTTCTCAA